>NC_134704.1:187385824-188013324 GCF_043290135.1 Rhipicephalus microplus | reverse complement strand
GACGCTTACACTTGAATTTAGAACGCCGTTAGTGATGTGAATAAATTATCAATCTTCCTTAACAGTCGCTTGCTAACAAACTGGCTAAAAATATATTAGAACTAAAAGCTTGTACTCAAAAACTGTGGTGTCGTGCTCTGCAGCGTACGGGGCTGTTCCGACAGGAAACGTGCTGACCGCAAGGCGCGTTATACGTTCCTGTCAAAGCACCCTTACGAACGTGGCACCTTGTCACTCGAAGCCATATGAGAGAGTGAAATGAAGAAACCAGGGTTATTCATTGCCTAACCCAGTCGATGTGTCATTTAATTCGCATGCATGCATCGGCGCCTGTGGTACGCTGTTCAACACAATAACGTCATATTATGTTATATGCTAATAGTTTTTGTCAGTGTAGGTCTGGCTTGGTACCAAACAAGTTGTTAAAAGTACCTGCTGTCACTTTGTTGATTGCGTAATTGTATATTTTTTTGTTTTATTTTGTTCCCGCTCATTGTTGCGGTTGTTTTGTGGACGTATTTGCGTATGTTCTCGCATTCTTTTATTTGTTCTGCCCGCTCCTGCCAAAGGCCTTTTTCAAAGGCTGGCAGTAAATCTGAAAATAAAAATAAAATAAATAAATAAATAACTGTGTGTGCGCGCTCGTGTGCGACCCATGCAATATTTTTCATGCTATAGAGCTAGAAAGTTTGTTTCGTAAAACTTCTGGCGCTATTTGTTGTGAGCGAAAAGCCATCATCTTGTCAATAACCGGAAAAAGCGAGCAAGAATAAAATAAAATATTATTAAACCTTTTCCGGGTCCAAGTGAGCAACGAGCTCAGGTTGTTCGCGTGGCAAGCAGGGCTTCTACAACGCAGCTGCGCATATGCTTAAAAATGCAGTTAGTATAACATCCTTTCCTGGGAAATGCAGTAAAAGTAACGTTCATGCTTGACAATCATACATGTCTTGTGTACAGGCTTCACAATACAGCATGTATTATCGCAGTATTATTGCGTGTTATACAAGCCCACATTGCCTTCAGAGGAAAACATGTAGTTACCTTAAGGGCTTCATGGTTTAAAGCCTGCGATAATTTGAAAAAAGGCTCATAAATTACCGTGTGCATTATTTAGGACCCTTTGGTGGATTCGTATAGGTGTGAAAAAATTTCACGAGCACATTTGCTCATGGTATAAAACGTGCTGCTTATTATACAGAATGCAGTCATTTGCGAAAGCGTCAATGACCCAAGCCACTTGAACTTTATCGATTGCACTGTAGTATTAACAATTTGAATTTTTCTAGTAAAAATATACAATAAAAAGTATGAACTAAGTGGTTGAAGTACGCACTAAAGACTGGATACCGCTATCGGTTTCCCTTAATTTTTCTACTTATGGTAAAAATCAGAAACGCTAATATAAATATGTGATTATCAGATGTTGTAGGACTGAGCATATTGAGCAAATGAAATATAGTTATCTAATTACTTCACCCCTTCTCCTCGCTCTCAAAACGTATTTCTTTGATATGATGTAGCAATTGAGATGTCTGGATGTTATACTTTCCTGTATAAAAATATAGATATACAGTGGTTTGGAACCTGGTTGTAACGAACGTGCGTAAAGAATAGGGCAGGCTGCTGACTATTTTTCACCTTTGAAACAACTGAATTTCCTTCTTCACTGAGGTGCGTACACCACAAGTTCTAAGAGTGGGAAAGGACCTTGAGGCAACGGTGAATCTTCGAGTGCAGATGTACTGCTCGCATCACCGATGGCCGTTCAACCATGAAACTCATGGAGTCTGCAAAAGCAGGAGATAATGAAACGCCAACGCAAGTCCCTTTGCATCCACATTTATTCGAGTGGCCGCAAAACCCGAAGGCTTCACTATCAGAGAGCCCACTATAGTGTACTTCATATCGGCACTCTTTTCGTTCTAACTGCGGATTAAAGCGGACCTGAAAGAAGACATCTCACAGCTTCACACTGCAATCATGAAGGCACGCATAGAGGATGGAGTTGTATATTCGCCGTATCCCGAAATCGACATTCCAATATGCTCTGTCTACAGTGCGATCAGCAAATTTTTGTCCATGCAACCAGAAAAGTTAGCCGTCGTAAGTACTTTTAGAATTATGCTTCGAATGCACCCGCTCTTGCAGTCCTTTTAAATTTGAAAGTCTTATGTCGCACAGAGAAACTTCATGCTTGCTCTTATTTGCGTTCAATCTAAATCTAAACGTCGTCATGTTTTCTTTTTTCACTTCCAAAAGCAAATAAACACCCTCGCTTGACATTTCTATGCAATTTGGAGTTGCTTTTGGCTATTTTTAACCAGAATTGTAATACTAAACAAAAAACTGGCCGTCAATAGTGAATTATACATCTCATGCCTCTAGTGATTCGACAGGAAAACTGATAGGCGATCAAAAGATATGTTCGATAGGAGCTGGTTTGAAGCTTATAAAACTTGGCTAAATCGATACTATGACACCGTAATGCATGATGTTTCTTCTTCAAATTCGCAACTGTAAAATATGCTCTGTTTCCGGGGAACAGTGGTTCAAAACATGAAAATGGAAGCGCAACAGTGTCAACGCGGCACTTCCGCTTGGCGCAGTACTGAGGTTTCTTGACTGTGGCATCCGACCGCGTTGCTTCGTCGAAGGTGAAAGGTAGTTGGCCCCGGAAAACCTTACTCTCCTCGTCATAAAGATTTAACTCGCGAAACAGTGAAAATAGTGGAGCTGAGCGCGCAAACATTGAGCCTTCTCGGTAAATGGTATCAGATTTGCTTTTAGTTGAAGAAGCTATCTAGCGAGCGTGATGTTGAAGAAGGTAACTGCTCGTGTGTAGCGGGCCTGTCTGAAAGCTCAGTTACCATTTTTGCGCTGCGTTGCTACAGTGCTACAGGTAAGGCCTTAATTGTTTTCGAGGTAACTATGCGGCGACTCGTGCTGCCGATTGCATGTATCTCATTGAGTCTTCTTGTCTCGTCAAAAGCAAAATACGCCTGTCCTCTTGATCGCAGAACGTAGCTATGCCTGGGCCAGTGTACCTCGAGACACGGCAAATCGTAGCCTCTATTGTAATTGTTATGAAGTTTTCAAAGAATAAGGTCGTGTACTCCCGCACAGTCGCTTGTTCCAGTTGGTGGCATATTTGGTATTGAAAGCAGATACGCACACTAGATACGCACACTATGCACGCTATATATATATATATAAGCAGAAACATACACGCGCGCTCCGCACGCGCGTTTGTGTGCATGCATATACAAACATTTGAAGTCAAAATTAGCTGAATTTGAGAATGAGTATCACCGTGACTTGCAAAAAAACAAGCATATGCGAAAATTAGAGTGACACACGTAACACGTAACGGCACGAATTTTCTGAAACACTTGCTTTTGTTAACAAAATTACACACCATGTTTAGAGATTGTGGGTATCATTTAAAAATGCACGCACGCTAAATAATCGTTTACTCATGGAGGAGATTTAGGTCGTCATGGGCGGATTGGTTAGAACAAACTACTGCAGTGTCCGTTACCTTTTTCCCATGCCTAAGTTTCTGATTTGCGCCATTCTCTGTCGCCTGTCTTCTGCATCTTTCAAGAAGTTATATACCGAAGCGTGGCCATCTTTTCACAGCGATGCCATTCAACGCGGTGCTCTTCAATGAATTTTGGATAACGCTTTCATCTCTTTCGGGCTCGCGTGCCCGGCTTGGCGAAAATAGAGGTACTAAGTGGCTGCTTCTCAATGTGAGAAACATCGTAACATATCTTCTTTTTAGGTTGACCCTGTTAGCGCCATTTCCCGGTGTGGCTGCCTGGTGGCGAGCGCTTAGTTGAAGTCACGAATAGCTAGCGCACTTGCTCAAGCTGCAGGTCTTAGACAATGGGTTTTTCTCGCTGCTTCTTTGTGCGTAGAAGGTCACTTGCTCTGCCAGTGGCCCCAAGTACACAAATTATATATTGCTACCCCAGGTGAAGACTGGATTTTGTCGTTCAACTTGATCCTGCCTACGTTAAACGACTATTTTTTTATACCACCACAGGCCAAAAGTGTAAAGCAAGTCGAGTGACAACAATACTGAAGCCAGTTTTAGGTAGGCAATCCTCAGGTATTTATTAAAGTTCAGTACAATGTGAACATGATTAATTGGCACGAAAGCGTGTTGTTTTGAAACTGAAATATGCCAACAAAACATTCACGTGGCGTTTCAGCCCACCTACATGAAAGGCACAGTTGTTGTGGAGGCGACCTTGCGATGTTTGATTTCGTGTTCCTGTAGAAATTCACTACACGTTGAACTGTTATAGCTTGCACTAGAAAGTAACGTTTGTGGTCCTCAACTCAACGTTACGCCATGAATAAACACTTGTCGTGTTTCTCATGCAGGTAGACGAGCAGATAAGCCTGACCCGAGGGGAATTTTTGGCGCGTATGAAGCGCTACGCGGCAGGCTTCCAAGCACATGGCCTAGGACCAGATCATCGTGTAGCAGTGCACCTCGGTAACAGCGCCGAGAACCTTACAGCGCTTTTCGCACTCACATTCACTGGTGCTTCGGTCATCCTTTGTAATCCAATACTGAATCACGGTAAGTTCTTATGCGTCATCACCACCCAAATTGATCTTTTACGGCATCGCGATTTACTGACGCGCACGCTGCTTTAAAATATATTTGCACACTATTCATTCACTGTCCCACATTTTTAAATTTATGCTTCCTGCCTACTTCTTGAAAGGAAGGCGATTATTACCACCTATTCACCCATTCACTCTAAATATGAAATCGCCTTTCACTGGGCGTTCCACAAAGCTCCAATCTCTAAAAACGGCAAATGCACGGGTGACAGAGTGCCCTACCCAAATGCTGCAGAACAGAAATTTGATTGGAAACATGTCGTCGTAAACGTACCGTCGACAAGAAGTTCGACATAAAGGCTTCGCTGTGTGCTTTGAAACATTTTAATAGACGCTAGCACTGCTTAGCTTTGGGTTATCTACCGAGATTTTGCCTGTACATAACGATGTACTACTATCTCGCACTCAGTGCCCAATGCTTCGAGGCTGGCATCAGTTAAACTAGTCCGGGTCACGTGTCGGAGTTCTCGTGTTAAGCTTGCTGATGACTGTAAATACCAAAATTCTAAAACAAATATTAGCAATGAGAAAATCAGTCAAGTAAAGCGATTGGGAAGTGTAGAACAACGGACCGTCCGTTCTGTTTCGGTTGCGAACATTAACAGGAGACGCGAATTTTCATCGTTGACATATAGTGTTACAATTAGCGTATTACTGAAAGGGCCGCTCTCTGCATACGCGAGAGCTTACATTTTTTTTATTACGGCTACTGTCTGCTTGCGAATCAACCGTAAACATTCCAAGTGAAGGAAGGCGCCATGTATTTCGGCATGAAAGTGCTGCCACGCCATATGAGTTATATACGTTATTGCGTAACAAGACAGAGAGGCAGACAGACACAGAATTTTATTGTTTCTGTAACAAGAAAGTATTTTTCTTGTCCACGGCTTATCAGTTTTGGAATGTAATTTATTTTAGTGGAGTTTTGGGAAATACCCGAACTTTATTACTATAGGGAAAATTGGACATTGTATGCCTGTAATTATTTTGATTACCGAGCATTGTCTGACCAAGGGGGTGTCTTTTGCCATCCTTGCTGCTCATGCTCCCTCCATTTCAAGTTCAAATGGCTTTGTCTACTGCATAATAATTCTTGCAGTTTGAAAGCTGTAGCATGAAATTGAGAGCTTCCGCCCACTTGTATTCTGCGGTTTATACTTGTTCGTAGCTTACAGAGAAGTGAGCATACTTGTAATGCACACGGAGTTCTTTTTGAGCTAAAGGCCTAATTGTCTTGTCATGCCACCTCTTCACCACAACAAGGCAGGCAATATGAATTTCAGTAAAAAATTTTCAGGCTTAGTTTGTACAAAGCAGTTCACGAGAAATCTTCAGCACAAATTATGATGAACAATAAAGAAAGAAGCGAAAAGCGCTGATGATTACTAACTACTGCTTAATTCTTAACTGCTTTCGCATTTCCGATGGAGGCAGAAATGCTGTAGGCCCGTGTGCTCAGATTTGGGTGCACGTTAAAGAACCCCAGGAGGTCAAAATTTCCGGAGCCCTCCACTATGGCATCTCTCATAATCTTATAGTGGTTTTGGGACGTTAAACACCACATATCAATCAATCAATCAATCATTCTTAACTGCTTAACCACGCGTACAAAATATACAAGCGCGAACAGTGCTTGCTCACGCGTAAGGACAACGCATGTGCACACGCACTTCATTCGTAAAAGCCAATTTCTAACAAGGTCACGCACGCATGTAGTCACATCCAGACAGATACGATGATATAGGCGTATTACTGATAATATCATTACCTTTTTTTTAATGTGGTAGCACCGAAAACAAGCGGCCAATGTTTGTTGTTGCTTGTGCGCATAATCAACGTCTCGCAGAATAGCATAGCCCAGTTGTAGCAAAAGTATAGATATAAGCAACAAGATACGCTACCTAAGGAACATTCTCAGTTACTTTTCGCGCAGGTTCCCTAAGTCAGTCATTGATGCAGCACCCAGTTTTGGTCAGTGTCAACTTCAGTGTCATGATTACTATGTTTGAATCTGTCGTTTACCTCCTTCATCTATTCACGTCACGTGATACCAAATTTATTTATTGATATGTGGTGTTTAATGTCCCAACACCACTATATGATTATGAGAGACAGCGTAGTAGAGGGCTCCGGAAATTTCGACCACCTGGGGTTCTTTAACGTGCACCTAAATGTGAGCACACGGGCCTACACCATTTCCGCCTCCACCGGAAATGCAGCCTCCGCAGCAGCGATTTGAATCCGCGACCTGCGGGTCAGCAGCTGAGTACCTTAGCCACTACACCACCGCAGCGGGGCGTGATGCCAAATTTAGTATATGTGGAGCTAGCGAAACGGCCGCGAGCACACTATGAGCATGGTATGTTGTCATGTTCTTGCATGACACGCGTGTCAGGATTGTCGTGTTTGCACCAGTCATATATTTCGTCATTCAATGACATCACATAACACCAAATTTGGTATATGTGGAGGTAGCAAAACGGCCGCGAGCGCATCATGAAGGGACCAATATACTCCAATGTAGCGTTGACGCGCGCGCACGCTGGGCACAGCGACGCTACGTTAGCAAAACGCGAGCAGTCTGACGCGAGCCATGATCAGTGTCCGTCGGCGCAGCCCGACGGCAACCAGTGCGAAACGTGACATGCTGTAGTTCTCGCCGATGCGTTACCCAGACAACACTGCGTCTACCTTTTTTCGTGACGGGGGGTGCCAGACTCGCTGAAACGCGCATGCGTCAAAGCAACGCAGTGCGGCGCGCGCCTGCGTGTATATGACAGGACCAGCGACTGGCGTGGAAACGCTGGCGTTATGCAACGAAATGAACGCCGGCGAGCACGCACCACGTCACGTCGAAATGTATTGACGCCTCTACTGTGTCATGTTTTCACGTTCTCACATGACACACATCTCATGATTATAATGTTTGCACCAATCACATTACTTCGTCATCAATTAGCGTCACGTAATACCAAATTTGTCGTATGTGAAGCTAGCGAAACGGCCGCGAGCGCATCAGGAGGGTGGCATGTAGTCATGTTGTAACATGACACGTATATCGGGATTATCATGTTTGGATGTGTCATTTACTTATGTCGTCCGTTTGCGTCGCGTAATACCAAGTTTTGTACATGTGAAACTAGCGAAACAGCCGCGAGCGCTTCATGAGCGTAGCATGTAGGCACGTTGTTGCATGACACGCATCTCATGTTTATGATGTTTGCACCAGTATCATATCTTCGTCATCCATTCACGCCCCGCAATACCAAAGTAGGTATAAGGGAAGCTAGCGAAACGGCCGCCAGCATGTCATGAGCCTAGCATGTAGTCATGTTGTTACATGACACGCATCTAATTATTATCATGTTTGCACCAGTCACATACCTTCGTCATGCATTCACGTACCGTAACACATAATTTTGTATATCGGACGCTAGCGAAATGGCCGCCAGCGCATCATAAGCGTGGAACGAAGCCATGTTGTTACATGACACGCATGTCATGATTTTCATGCTAGGGTCTGTCGCTTGTGTTTGCCTTGCAATCATGTGATACCATACAAGTTTTGCAAGATGTCATGTGAACGAAACCACCGCAAGAGCTGCAGGACCTTGAAAAGTAAATCATGACATTCATGATATACATGTCAGGATTTTCATATTATGAGTAGTCAAATGTGTTTTTCATACAGTCCTGTTGTGCCATACCAAGTTTGGTATCGATATCATTATCGAAATAGCCAGGAGAGCTGGAAGTCGTAGGCAGATAGATAGATAGATAGATAGATAGATAGATAGATAGATAGATAGATAGATAGATAGATAGATAGATAGATAGATAGATACGCTCAAGTTCGCCGAAGTTCGCTAAGAAATGCTTCACATATAAAACTCTATTTTCTGGTTAATAAAACCAACGCCAAACCACCTTTTCTCTCATTCTCGCTGATCATGATTGCTTCTATGATCTCTCGCATTGCCTTATGTTTGCTTTTTCGAAGCACATATGTATTTGCGAAATCAGGATTCGGCCGTTGACGCCGGTGTATGCGCAGGGAGTGGGTGGTTATCTGGCGGATCATTGCCTCAAGTTTTGTTGTGCTCCTGATTTCGCCAATACACGTGTGCTTGAAAAAAGCAAAAATAAGGCCCCGCGAGAAATTACAAAAGACTTCACGATCTTCGAGAATGCGGAAAATGTTAGAGTGACGTCAGTTTCGTTATCCGGAAACAAAGTGAGTATTTTAGAGTAAATCTTACGCATGCAGGGTGGTACCACGGGAAGTGAAAAATATAGGAAAGTACCTCAGACTGTGCTTGTGAGCATGCGCCAATGCCCGATGGTTTTTGGCCTTTTCAATAGAAATTTAGCTGATGTCTAGCGACAGTCCTTTTCAGGTGTTCCTTCCGTGTCTCCGTTCCTCTCATTTTTGCGGTACAAATATGAATGCAATTGGTTTGGCAGCCGAGATCACTACCACCGCAGTTGCGGGACCACAACCTAGGCAGCTTGTCGGGCGCAGAAAATACTGTCATGCGTGTTGTTTTTGTTTGTCTTCTTTACACCCACAAAAACTTTCAGATTTTCTCGGCGTAAGTAGTGTCTCAGAGTTCTAGAAGCTTCAATATTGTAGATCATTCTGTTAAGAGTGTGGTTTACGCGAACACTCGATGTTATTCCATAGCTCGCACGACTCCCAGTGAGAATTAAGGGTGGAAAGATGCACACCTGTTGGACAAAACTGATGTGACCCAGCCAGAGTTCTTCAATGCTTTTCCTTGTCGTGTAGCTTGGCCGTAAATTTATGGGAGAGCTTTGTGCGCATTGAGCGGTGACCACGGGGAAGCGCTGCATCACCGCGTAGGGCATTGGGTGGACCGGAAGAACGCTGGCTGCTGCTGCCGCTATGGAGTGGGTGCATAATATCTTGGCGTGACATCGTGTAGTTTTCTACCATATGATTACTATTGTGCTTAGTGTGCTGTGTCTGTAGATCGGGAAGGATACCGTATACTTGCTGGGTACCTGGTTGTCCATCCAGCTACGCAAGAAATGACGAAAGAAATCACAACATATCCTCGGACTGAATGATGATGAGTGGGATTTGATTGATTTGTGGGGTTTAACGTTCAAAAATCACTATATGATTATGAGAGATGCCGTAGTAGAGGGCTGCGGAAATTTCGACCACCTGGGGCTCTTTAACGTGAACCCAAATCTGAGCACACGGGCCTACAACATTTCCGCCTCCATCGGAAATGCAGCCGCCGCAGCCGGGATTCAATCCCACGACCTGCGGGTCAGCAGCCGAGTACCTTAGCCACTAGACCACCGCGGCGGGGCATGATCTTGCATCTTATAATCATATACTGATTATGTACAAGTACCGCCATCTAGCGGACATGCCAAGAACTAAATGAGAGGTGTCTACCGACTACATACATCGAGACGCACGACCCACGGTTTGAAGAAATTCGCCCCTATAAATCTATTCCCTGTGACACATACCCACTCTCTCGGGTACGTGCCACTGATGAATACGAATGATAACGGGAGACGAACGGGTGACACCATAAGGAGCTTCGCCCCTAAAAGCCTTTGAGTTCTCGCTACGTATACAGTGATTGGCGGAAAAAGTGGAAGCGTGCAACGCTGCGACAAGAAACTGGTGGTTTCGCATTTCTTTCCACGATTGTGTGCATGTGAGAAAGCCACTTCGATGAGAATGACACTGATCGCGTAGACCCGCGAATAATTGGAGGTGCTGCTGTGAAGTAACCGCGTGACGTTCCGAAACTTTTGCTGCCGCTGTGCCGAATATTTTCCACGGCCTAATGGCCTATTTGTACAGTGCAAAAATATGCAGTGCTCGCCCGCTTACGGAGCATCGACGGGAACCGTCACAAAGCTGGAGACTGTTTAGGCTGCATCAAAACTGCGCGTTCGCCATTTTGACATAAATGCAATAGATAATGGCGCATTTAATGAAATTTAGCATACGACCGCCTCTTCATTGTGCCATGCCAGTAAGTAATACAAAAGCCCAATCAGTAAAATGCTCCCAGTTTTTGTTTATGAAAGCACTGAGTTAACAAAATGTCTAGAGGTGATATGTCAAACGTACGTGCAGCTCCTCACAGCTTGAAAAATTCCAAGCACACAACCGTTGCATTTGAGAAACACTTCGGCGCTGCGAATGTATGCTTGCTATAGGGTGATGGTGCAAGAATGGTTGCACAACAATGCTGTGCAAAACTTGCGCAAGCTGTGAAAGCATTAAAAGTTAATTTTTGATATCAGTTCGTCATGAGCTCGAGAAGATAACTTTTGGCGTCACATGTTAACGTTTCCGGCGTGGGACACACTCGGTTAATTTTCACGTTTAAGGAGGCATGTAAGGCTTTCACTTTCGCAGTAAAACAATAATAAAAAGCAGAAAAAAGACAGGAAAAGCACAGCACGTGTCAGCTAGAGAACCGAGTAAAATACCAAAAAACAACAATGCATGGCTAAGGTAACTTGGAACACGTTATGGCACTGTAAGGATAAATTACCGCAAAAAAACACGGAAACAAGCCAAACGTCATATAAAATATTGCTTGATCCTGATCACTTGCTAAATTAAAAGCACTGACTCACTCAAAGTGGCCATTGGTTTAATGAGAGCAAGTTAATTTGAAGTTTTAGAAACACCGATTGTATACGTAGCCGGAAAGGTTTTATGTGCGCTGTCAAAAAGTGGCAACCACTGCACTGTAATAACACTTTAAAAACCACCACGGTTGCTTGAAAACTCTGGATTGTACAGAAATGTTCACTATATGCTTACGACATAAAAAAAGCTTTTGTAGAGGTTGCATATATTACAATGGAATCAGCATGCCGTCGAAATTGTGCCTTCAATGTCTGATCCAAGGCTAAATTTCACTGCATTAGAGCTTTCCCGAATTTCCTTGAAGCTAAGATCACTCTGAAGGCGTATTCAACAACCTTTACGGCTGCATTTAGTAACTTTTCACAGCTGTGGCGCAAGCGGTACAATTGCAGCAGGGCGGCCACTTCGATGTCTCGCCCCACCCCGCCGCGGTGGTCTAGTGGCTAAGGCACTCGGCTGCTGACCCGCATGGCGTGGGTTCGAATCCCGGCTGCGGCGGCTGCATTTCCGATGGAGGCGGAAATGTTGTAGGCCCATGTGCTCAGATTTGGGTACATGTTAAAGAACCCCAGGTGGTCAAAATTTCCGGAGCCCTCCACTACGGCGTCTCTCATATTCATGAAGTGGTTTTGGGACGTTAAACCCCACATATCAATCAAATCAATCGATGTCTCGCCGTGGACGAGGGCACCCCAATTGGCTGCTCCTGTATCTACATCATACTTCCGCCGAAGCTTCATGACCACTAAATGTACTTAGGGACTCTCGCTCACCATGGCCAGTTGGTTGATCAACAGCCGACGCTCCGGTCACCGCTGTCAATGCCAGTGTGTATTACTCTAATGTTACCAAGCTTACCTGCCACAACTTAGGCCAAATAGTTTCATGATAGACATAACGCCTGCTGTATTCGTGAAAGTTACTACCACGTGGATGTGCTGGTGAAAGTGCTACTTCGTTCACGATACGGATGTGCCTTGAGGCGCTGACCCAAGCCCAAGCCGTGAATAAGAGGACGCAACGCCTTTAAGTCGAACCTGGTGTAGGGAGCAGAGGCTACTTAACAACACGGGTTTTTGCCGCAAAATAATCAGTAAAACCAAGACTTCGATTTCAATCGTAGCAATATTGACCACCTCCGGCCGCCTACAAGAGTTCTGCTCCGTCAGCCTGACGAGCCACTAGCATTTCGCTGGTCAACAATGGAAGATCCGAAATGTGGTTAGCAGAATACGACCGGGTCGCTACCTTCAGTCACAGTAGCAACTAATACAGGCTTAAGCATGTTTATTTCGCCTAAAAAGACCTTGCTTGGCATGGTTCAAGAATCAAGAGCGATCCTTCCGACTTGGGCTGTTTTTTGCGCCAGGTCCCTCGCCACTTTCGAAAGTGTGGCCCGCAGTGGAAGGGCTCATCCTCTCTTCAAAACGCGTGTGCTGCTGTAAATGAAATTATGCCACTCTTCAGGACGGTGATCTCAAAATTGTTCCGCCTTTCCAACGCTGAAATGCCTGGTGAAGTGAAAGTTTGCTTCTTCATGCAAGGCGTCAAGCAGGAGCGTTTCGTGGGACTAATGCAGGAGCACCCGTGTTGTGCCCTTAGCTTTCTAGTCCTTGTTCTCCAGTGCACTCTTAAAATCAAGATGAATCCGTACTAACTCGCTCAAGTTGCAATTTTGATTCAGAACTTATCTAATAAGGTCCAATTTGTTTTGGAAGCTTGGACCTTGGAAATGCACACACGACAATTGAAGCACCGCTCTACGCCAGGCTATGCTTAGATCAAACTTCACTGCTTTGACGATCTGCGCGAGAACATAGGAGCCGTAGTGCACGAAGAACTTAGCCAAATGTTCTCATCATATCAGCCAGATGTTTTATCAATTGCAGACACAATCAGAGAGGAAATACAGCAATCGATAGGAATCAGCGCTGCCGCATCTTCAAGCCACCGTATGCGCTGCCGCAACGCTGCGCTTTGCCTCCACATTCAAGTCAAAAGGCTGCGCCACCGCATTTCCGTCGTCGAACACAGTGCCACCGCCACCTGCCAGCCAGCACTCCCCTCCGAAGACTAACCATATTTAGCGTGCTTCTGGGAGCCGACCACTCTGCTACCAATACGGAGAAGCTGGCGACAAATACCACCGCTTTCAGTGGCGCCAGATGAACCTACGTGACCTCAGCGCCAACGCACCCCCCCCCCCCCCCCCCACCACAGCACGGCGAGCTGCCCTGCGACATCCCCGACTACTTCTCGATCGTCGAATGGGCTACGTTCATCGAATTCACCACCACCTCCACCGTACCGTTCCTGTCATCGACGACAGCAGCACTGCAGCCGCAGCAGCGATTATTTCGTAAGCCCATATCCGGAAAATTATAGCAGCAACTGATGGAGGTGTGGTTCCTGTACGATGAACTACTGAAGACCGTCCGCCGATGCCAATGATGGCTATGCGACAAAAACTGAAAAACACGCAGCAAGCCTGACAGAGCCTTGAAGTCGAGAATTCGCAGCTGGAAGAAAACCTGTCGACGCCACGCGGAAGCATCAGAGAAAACCGACGTAGCCATGATTCGATGCCACAGTATAACCGCTACGCACGAGCATGAATCAGTGACCTCTACGTATTATTCGACGGCCACAACATTACCATTCTCGTCGGCAGAGGAGTCGACTATTCCATCACCAGTGGGCGCTACGAAGCTGAAAGAAGTTGAGCTACTTGGCGAGGCCCTGAAATCCATGCCGCTGTGAGTCATCTATAACGTCAGCCAGTGTTGGAGCTGCAAGAATTGCTATCAGTAATCAAACTTATTCAACCAGTTTTCCAATCCTCTGGCACTGCTCCATAGCGATGTGTTACTTTGGATGGAATATGTAAACAAACATCGTACCACCGTCATCCCAAATTTTGAGTCGATGACGCTAACGTAGAAAAAAATTGCTGCCTACCCTGATGACTCAGGGGAAGCATGCACAGAACGTCACAAAGGAGCGCATCATGGTTAAGCCTTCTTCAACGTCATCATTTCTGTTTCCACCAGAAACCTGAATGAATCAAATGTGTCATCAAAGACAATCAGCACTTGTTTGGGAGCTGTCAGTATCATCACGGAGCGGCGCTGTGGCAAAGCAAACGTGCTGCTGAAAAACATCCGTCATGAATATAAAGACATAGATGACAGACTATGCCCAGGTGGCGTTGATGAAAACGTTGCCACCAGCGCCATCATCACCACACTGGCAATACCATCGTTAACAGCATCAGCCTGGCTACGCCCACTTAACGGAAAAGGCCTCTTCCATGATCCGCCAATCAAACCTGTGTTATGCTTCTCGTTGCCACGTTATACCAGCGAATTTTTTATACTCATCGGCCCACCTAACTTTCTGTCTTCTCTTCGTGTGTTTGCCTTCACTCGGAATCCAGTCAGTTATCCCAATGACCAGTGGTTATCCTGCCTACGTGCAAGGTTCCCGGCCCATGTTCGTTTCTTCTTCTTGATTTCAATTATGACAAACTTAACCACGGTTTGTTCTCTGACCCACTCTGCTCTCTTCTTGTCTCGTAAAGTTACACCCATTATTTTCTTTCACATCGCTCTTCACGTTGTCCTCAATTTAAGCTGAACCCTCTTTGTAAGCTTCCAGGTTTTTGCTCCACAGGTAAGAACTCGAAAGATGCAGTTGTTATAAACTTTTAAACCTTCCTCTTGAGGGTTAGTGCCAGATTACCCTTCATGATTTGAGAATCCTCGCGAAATGTTATCCACGCCACCTTTATTCTTATAACTGTTTCACTCTCTATCATTGTTCGGCTCCACGGTTACTTTCTGTTCAAAGAAGACATATCCCTTTAAAACTTCCAGCGTCTCCCCTCTCATCGTAAAGCCCTGTTTTCTGCCGAAACTGCTGCACGTTACAATTACTATGTGCATACTTATTTTAAGACCTGATTTTCTACTTTCCGTGTCTAGTTCTGTAATGATGACTTATAAATCTTCCTCTGGGTTACTCCTCAGTGCAATGTTATCAGCTAATGGCAGGTTACTGAGATACTCTCCATTATCTCTTATCCCTAACTCTCATCTCAGGTCTCCAAACCCTATTGTATATGTCTTGTGAAAGGCATTAGAGAGATCTTCTCTTCTTTCCTCACACCTTATTTACTGCTAATCTGTCGCTTTCTTCAAGGAGAACTATGGTGGCGGTGGATACACTGTAGATTTCTTCCAGTATGTTTATGTAGGATTCTTTCATGCCTTGATTCCGTAGTGCCTGCTTTACTGCTGATATCTCGACTGAGTCGAACGCCTTCACGTAATCTCTGAAGGCTGTTTGTTGGAGTTGGTTGTATTCTGGCCATTTTCTATTACCTGATCGACAGTATGATAAAGGGTAGCCTGTACAAAATTCTGCTCGGCCCTTTGGTTCATTCAACTGTAATGTTGGCAATTATTATTAGTTATTATGTTTGTGAATAGTTTGCAGAGAACGGACACCAAGCTGATCGGCCTGTATATTTTCAATCCTTGGCATCTCTTTTCTTAGGAATTAAGATAATGTTAATGTTCTTCAAACTTCTGGTACCCTTCTCGTCAAGAGACACTAACGCAGTTTCTTCGCCATCTTCCAGGAGGTTAGTTGTCCTCACTTGCGGCTTTGCCTCTTAGCATTCCTTCTAGGGCTTTCTTTACTTCCCCTGGCATTGCCGGTAGGATTTCAAATTCCTCTGAAGTATTCCTGTTTCTCATGATATCATCCTCGTTGTTTTGGCTTCTGTAAAGGTCTCTGTAGAACTACTCCACCACCTCGACTATCCTATTTATACTGGTTATGACTTTGCCTTCCTTGTTCCTTAATGCATTCGTCTAATGTTTCTTTATGCGCACGTTTGCCTTTACAACTTTTAGGGTACTGCCGCTTTTTACAGCCTGCTTAATTCTACCCATGTTAAACCTTTTGATGCCGGCTACCTTAGGTCTATTGAAGAAATTCGAAAGCTTTACTAGCTCTATCTGGTCGGTTGCATTTGATGCTTTAATGGTTCGCCTTCTCTTAAAAAGATCTTGGCATCCTGAGATAGTTTGCCAGTGTCCTGTCAAGTGAATGTACCTTTGATTTCCAGTCCGCACTCTTTGATGATACTAGTAAGATTATCGTTCATTGCCCCGCCGCGGTGAACTAGTGTCAAAGGTACTCGGCCGCGGCAGCTGTGTTTCCGATGGAGGCGGAAATTCGTCAGGCCGGTGTGCTCAGATTTGGGCGCAAATTAGAGAACCCCAGGAGGTCGAAATTTTCAGTGCCCATTTCTCAGGCATCTCTCACAAGCATATGGTGGTTTGGGACGCTAAACCCTACATACCTATGAATAATTGATCATTGTGTCAACGATAACGTCAGTTACCTCATTTAGTGCCTCGAATCTATTCGGAAGCAAAACTGAATACCTCTACGTTCGCTCTCACCGCCAGTTGAATATTTGGCTTCTTGTGCATCGGCTTTGTCTTTGCTTTTTTTAAACCAAGCTTAACACGAGAGCTCTTACCGTTTTAAGATCACTGCATCGGAGCTCGCCAACTACTTTACCATCCTGTGCAATGCCTGCGTGCGCACACAGAAATTAGTATATTTGATTTGAAGTTTCACTTTTAAACTGTCGCTACACCCACTTAAGCTTAGCCTGTTTTCTGAAGAAGGTATTGAACATCCGCAAACAATTACGTTCTCTGAACTCTACTATTACTCTCCTCTGGCATTTCTAGAGCCGAGGCCATAATACCCCACTGCATGGTCTCCGGCCTGTTTTTGCCAACTTGGCATTATTGTCGGCCATGAAAATTGTGTACTATGTCTTTACTTCATCAATGGCTGGCTCTACGTCTTCATAAAAGCGTTCAACCAAATGAACATCACGGCTCGATGTAGGCGCGTAGGCCTGTACCACCTTCATCTTGTACCTTTTGTTAAATATACTTTGAATACTTGCCATCCTCTCACGGACGCTATTGCAGTCTTCTATGTTGCCAGCGCTACTCTTGTGAAAAAGAAACTCCACCCTTTGTCCTTTTCCTTAAGCTAACTAACATACGGTAGCATAGGACGTGTTCGTTCTTCAGCACTGCATAAGCCTCAGGTGTCCTCCTAACTTCGCTGAGCTCTATTACATCCCTTTAAACACCCTCTAATTTTTCGAATAGGATAGCTAGAATAGCATCCCTAGATAGAATTATAGCTTTGAAGGTAGCCTAGTTCATATTCCAATGGCGGCCTGTCCTGACGCAGGTATTCTTAGCACAATTCGTGGCGTCACAGGTCTGATCACTGCCTTCAACAGTTGCTTCACAACCACTGGGGACTAAGGGCCAAGAGTTAATTGCTGTATTCATGAGATGTAGTGGCCAAGTGCTGCAGCAGGGTGGTCAATCCTGCTTTGGTGAGGGAGTGCATTACTGGCAGGTGGTCGCCAGTGGGCCCACACCCCATACGTCTTGTTTTCTTTCAACAATTGCTTTATCACGCGTTATAAGTAAATATAGGATTTGGAATAATGTGGCATCTGCACTTGAAGCAATATTTGTGATTGTATGCTAGGCTGCTGCCCTATTTCTAAGTAGGGGGTTCTGTTGCACTTTGCACTGTAAAACACCACCTCACCACCTATCGGCTTCCAACGCCACCTGACACGTAGCTCTCCTTTTTTCAGTTGTCTGAAAGCCTAATAAAACACACTTGGCGTGGTTTTGAACTTCTGACCTCGCGAGCTTATATCAGCTTAGCGCCTTGGATGAGCCTCCTTCTCCCGCGTTTATTCTCTCCTAACCTCTTCCTGTCGTGCTCAAACTTGACATTGTTGGTTTTCAATTAGTGTCCGATGTGTTGGAGCTTTGCTGATTTCGAGTGTTCGCACTGCTACTTTGACGTTTTCTGTGAACTGACGAGTTGCGCGAACCTGTTTTGCGAACTAATTGGCTATTTCTATAGGATTGTTACTTTAAGCGTGCACGTCGCGGCTGGTCGGAGTGTATTAAAGTAAAACACGAAATGTTTCTAACTCTAGAAGAGTAGACAGGCGCTGCCTTAGATTTCAGAATTTTTCTTGGTGCGAATACAAGAATGTGAGATGTGTTTAGTATACAAAAGGAGGTCCCAAAGTCAAAGGCTGTATCGGGACCTCCTTTTGAAGGATGTATTCTATTTGGTCGGCGTTTGGAAGAGTATCTAAAAATTTTCGTAATTAGATATTGAAGTGAACAGTGGCCCTCAGTCGGGCGTCATATTTACGTAGTAGTAATTACATTTACGGTTAGCCTATTACGCAAACCAGTAGATGAAAAGGTAACGAGCAAATTATTTTAGTACTAGATGGCAGAGAAAGGCAAGAAACTTTTTACGAAGGTAATAGCTTGTTTCCATCACTCAAATCAAACTTGAATCGCTAGACTTTAGCGACTCTCTGCACCGCACTCGTACACAATGATAAGTTCACATGAGACATTACTGGGTCGTGCAAAGAGAATCAAGCAAACGTGCATAGTTACCTTCGTTTGTTATTGTTGGGACACGGTTTCCTGGCAACCAAGGACCTGAAAATCCTCTTCCTCCAATCCAAAGTTGCTTCAGAAAAGTAAGAAGCTCCTCAAAGCCACACGCTAACTTTCTAAAAAACTCACCTCGTAAGTTTTAACTGTTCTTCAAGGAAGCGAATGAGGAAATTGGTCTTATAGTAGACGGAAAAGAAGTAATCACAGAAAAGTCAGATATAGCTGGAAGACTCAATCAATTTTTCCAATCGATTTTCTGTAAGAACCAGGGGACAAAGAGAAATATGAATCTGGTGCTACAGTGACACTTCAGGAATATGACATAAATATTACACGAGATTACATTTTCAATCAATTACTTCTTTTAGACAAAACAAAAAGTGATGTGGACCTCACGATATACCGAATCAATTTTTGCGACGATTTGCGGAGTGGCTCTCATACTACCTAGAAATTATTTTTAGACAATCATTAAAAATTTCACCTAGAGCAATTGTTGTACCAGCTTTTAAAGGTGGTGATAGAACAACCCTGAACAATCACAGGCCTGTCTCACTTACGTCGGCGTGTCGCAAATTATTTGAACATACAGTGGGAAAATATTTCGACATTTAGAACAAAATGAATTTTTGCCCCTTTTAGCATGCATTTCGCAGTGGCCTTTCAAATGTCACACAACTGATCAAAAATATTCATAAATTGTGTATTTCTGTAGATGCCTGCATGGAAATAGAAGTTATATGTATAGATTTTTTTAGGCGTTCGACAGAGTTTCACACCGTAAACTGTTGTTCAAGCTTCGCGACGTCGGTATTAGTGCGAACCTTCTAATATGAATCGAAGCTTATTTGGGCAATAGACGACAAGCAGTCAGAGTGGGAGATGCTATTACAGAAAATCGCGAGATGTACCCGGGAGTGCCTCAGGGGTTTATTGGGGCTTCTACTTTTCCTGTTATCCATAAATGATATTTCAAATGATAAGCCCAGCCACCAGTAAATATTAAGCTATTCGCAGGTGACTACCTATTCTCTTTCAAGTACACAAGATCTACTTGAAATCAATCAGTGCTCGCAAACCTTAACCTTATGGTGTTCTAAAGTGGCTATAGAAATTAACATTAAGAGATCAACTTACACACATTAAAAAACGTAGAACTGCTTTTGTTGCGTGTAACATATAGGTATATTATTGTGTTGAACGTATTAGTGTTAAATACTTGGGTATGATATAACAGATAACTTAACTGGTATAATCATATCGAAAACATTTTTAGTCAGCATATCAAAAGTTGTACTTCCTACGTTACAATTTAGGCAAAACCACTAAAGATATCAAGCTTTTGCCTACAAAACATACGTCCGTCCGAAGTTGAATACGCAGGCACTGTGTGGAGTATAAATCAAATGGTTTTAAAAAATAAACGAGAAAGCATTCATAGAATGTCTCATCGCTTTATCTGCTCGAAATATTGTAAGAAAAGATTCTGTAACTGAAATGTTGCAATTATGCAAATTAGAAACGCTAAAATTAGGAAGGTGAAAACAGAGATGGAAAATAATTTTCCAGATTTTACACGCAGTGGTGGAAATAAACAAGGATAATTGTTTGACGTGCTTTTACAAAAGATTTCCAAGAGTGACAAGCAGTACATTCATACAACAAATATGCGTTCAAACACATGTCTTCCAGTTTTCCTTCTTTCCTGATGCTATTAAATTATGGGATAAATTACCGACTGAGGTAGTGCAAAAAGTACTTTGAGTGAATTCGAGGTTGCTCTTGAGAGACATTTTGTTGAAAATGTATACATTATTAGTGCTCATCAATTGGTTCATTCTAAAGAACAAATCGTTCATTCTATATCATTGCTAATGTACATCTTTCAAAAACATAATAGCTGATTTTGTCAAACGCGCGCAAGCTTTAAGGAATCAATTTCTATATACGTGACGAATTTTCTGTGAAAACGCGAAGGCTCAAAACAAACCTTTTAAGTTATCGGTCGATATGCTGCGCATTGACACGCACACCTACATTCTTGATCATTCTAACAACACTGTTGTGCTCTTTACCACATAGCTAGAAGTTAAGGCTTGCACGCGTAATTGGTGTATAGTGAAGGCACCATCTATATTTGTGTCTTTCACCAACATTCAAAGTCTACTACAAAAAAAACGAATGTGTTGTGTTCTTACCTAGATGATAGTGGTGCAGATATTATAATACTCATGGAGACTTGCCTTTATGCTGAAGTGACTAACGAAGAATGGTTGCCAGATGAGGACGACTGTAAGATATATCATTGTGACCGTGTCAATAGAAGAGGAAGTGGCGTGTTAATAGCGGTGAATAATACAGTCTCATCATTTCACCGTGATACTCACTTTTTCGTAGAAATAACTTGGACTGTATGCACTACAGCTTATGCCAAAATACCTATAGAATCTTGTTAACATCCGCCGAATGCAAATCCCTAATTACCCGAGGTTCTGAAGGATAACATAGAGTGACCTACACAACTGTGTTCAGCTGATATGATATACCTTTTTAGTGGTTCTATTTACCCGCGCTTTGATTAGTCTACTATGTCTACGACACGTTGCAGCTCATAAACGCTTTTGAAAGTAACTCTCGACTACCATTTGTCACCAGATGATCATCCACTCACCGTGGTACCAAAATACGGAACCCGGTTTTCAATAATGTAGTGAAACTAATGGAGCAATTGTACGCATAGAATGATTAGGTGACCACAAGCTCATTGATTTCCAAATAAATTTGCCTTTTCATATTTACTGGCGCAGTGACTAAAACTATTCGCCATTATAACCGTGGTCACTAGGAACAATTTAACAGCGACCTAAATTTTTTTATCGCGAGTATTTTCTGCCATCGTTGGCCTCACGGACCGTAAACGCCAACTGGATTGCTTTTCAAGGACAATATTAGAGCTTGTTGACTAGTTCACAACTCTAATCTCTATATCTAACAATAAGATTAAACCTTAGTTTACAAAGTAGCTTCGAGCATTACGGGATAAAAAAACGTTCGTATATAAATGCTAAACGCTATGTTTTTCCTTACAACTGGTAAAAATACAAGGTGTACGTGCATGAGAACTGTGAAGCCTTAGGCGCAGCGAAGAAGAAATAATATTCGCAGGACTTGCCCAAACTTATCAAATACAATCCTAAAGAATTCCGGCAAATAATCTCTCTTTTCAATAACTAATTTTATCGCGTTATATTACGAGATGCTAAACAAACTCTGCTTTCTGATGAAGCTTCCACGACTGCCTTCAATGCATATTTCGCTTCAGTTTTTACAAAAAAAAAATGGTTTCATTGCGCCATTTGTCCTTGATCAGTCCTTCCTTTTCATGACTTTCATCACCGCCACTGCATAAGGTATCACGAACTTCCCAATGAATCTCAAGTCTCTACTCCATCAGGCATTGCTAACAGTATCTCTGAAATACTGAAGAGCGCCGGCGATATTTGAAGTCACTGTCTGTGTCCTAGCTTTAACAAGTCTTTGCTATATGGTGAGCTGCCTAAGGACTGGAATATAGGCAAGGCAGTCCCCGTATTCAAGTCCGGTGACAGGCACTCGGCCCGTAACTTTCGAGCCGCTTCTCTAACATGCGCATTCAGCAAACTACTTGAACATGTATCTTCGCATATGTATGATCGCCTTGAATCAAATAACTTCTTTCTCCCTAATCAGCATGGCTTCAGGCTTCTCATGTGACATTCTCTTGTTCGAGTTCACCTCTGACTTTCACTTCAATATGAACGGCAACGATCAAAAGGATTCCTCTTTCTTCATTTGGCGAAAGATTTTGATACAGTCCGTCATTGTCGCTTGTCCTCTAAATTGTGTTCTCTCTGCATCGATCATTAACACTGTACTGGATCCGCAACTTCTTGACAACCCGTCAGCAATTTACGGTGATTAACGGCACTTCATCTAACGTTTGCGATGTCACGTGTGGTGTTCTCAAGGGCAGTGTACAGAATTTATTACGCTTTTTAATATACATTATTGACTTGTCCAATAACCTTTCATCTTCAGCTAGCTTGTTTGCAGATGACTGCGTCTTCTACCGCAATATTGTATCTATTGGTGGTCATACCGTTCTTCAAAATGACCTTAATTCAACTTACAGGTGGTCAAAAGTCTGGCAGATGTCTCTAAACGCCCTCAAATGCAATTTAATTTTGATCACTAAGAAGCGTACAAACTCGTCTTTTCTCTACACTATTGATAATTCCGTTGTGTCAGCGACACAATTGAATAAATATCTTAATTTTGACCTTTCATCATTTTTTTTTCTGAAGTAAAAAAACACCATACATAGCCTTCATAGATTACGAGAAATCGCTTGAGCAGTCGAAATATCAGCAGTCATGCAGACACTGCGGAATCAGGGCGTCCATGAAGTATACATAATCATCCTGGAAGAAATATACAAGAAATCAACTGCTAACATATTGCTTCATAAAGAAAGCCACAGAATACCAATCAAGTAGGGTGTAAGGCGGAGGGATACAATTTCCCCAATGCTATTTACCGCTTGCTTACAGGAGGTTTTCAGAGGCCTGGAATGGGAACGGTTAGGCATAAGAGTAAATGAAGAGTACCTTACTAACCTGCGCTTCGCCGATGACATTACATTGCTGAGTAACTCAGGGGACAAATTGCAACTCATGATTACGGAGTTAGACAAGAAGAGCAGAAAGGTGGGTCCTAAGATTAATCGGCAGAAAACACAAGTAATGTACAACAACCTCAGAAGAGACAGCGCTTCGAGATAGGTAATAGTGCACTTCAAATTGTAAAATATTATGTCCACTTAGGGCAGGTAATAACCGCGGACCTGAACCACGATATTGAAGTGACTAGAAGAATAAGATTGGAGTGGAGCACATTTGGCAAGCACTCTCAAATCGTGACAGGTAGATTGCCATAATCCCTCAAGAGGAAGGTATGTAACAGCTGCATCTTGCGGGTACTTTGCTATGGAGCAGAAACCTGGAGACTTACAAAAAGGGTTCAGCTTAAGTTGAGGATGAGGCAGTGAGCAATAAAAAGAAAAATGGTAAGTGTAACCTTAAAAGACAAGAAGAGAGCAGAGTGGATTAGGCAACAAACGGTGTTAAGTATATCATAGTTGAAATCTAGAAGAAGAAATGAGCATGAGCTGGGCATTTAGCACGTAGACAGCATAACCGCTGGTCATTAGGGGAGCTAACTGGATTCTCAGAGAATGCAAGCGGGTTAGGGGGAGACAGAAGGTTAGGTGGGCAGATGATATTAGGAAGTTTGCGGGTATAAATTGGCATCAGCAAGCACAGGACCGAGTTGACTGGAAGAACATGGGAGAGGCCTTTTTCCTGCAGTGGACGTAGTCAGGCTGATCATAATGATTATGAAAAAAAACGTTCAGTCTGCACAATTAAAAAATAGTAGACCTTTCGTCAGGCTTACCTTTGAGTACGCACACAGCACCTGTCTCTTCAAAAGCCTCCCAGTCTCTCGGCTATCTGCGCATAAATTTGCGCAATGCTCCTTCTAACATTCGTGAATTATCATATATAACTTATATTCATCCATAATTAGAGTATGCTTCATCCATTTGATCACCGCATCAGAATAGCCGTGCAGAATAGGCAGCGAGAACCATAGCTGGTAACTACGACTATCATTTAGGCATCACCCTAATAAAATAAGTCCTTGCTTTAATGTCACTATATCAACGCCGCGTGATCAGCCTTTTTTATTTATTTCAAAGGTACATCTACAGCAACACATGCCACTGTCTGCCATGGCATGTCCCTCTTCGCACATCTAGACGGATTCACAGCGCACGTATTTAATGCGCATTCATGATGACACACAGGCATTTAACTAATAAACATTAGCTAGAGCCATAGCACATTAGAACAGCCATCCAGATTACACCGTATCCATCTCTAATTGTGAATCTCTTCGAGATAACCTGATTTTGTGGCGTTTTTATTCTGTACAACTTTGTTGCACCTTGCTATTTATCAGTTATTTGCTTTTTTGTTCGTTGTATTGCTCTTTTCCCTTTATGTTTGTATTGTTTTGCAGTGTATTTACTGATATCCCCCTTTACTCAATGCCCTTTATTAGGCTAAGAAGGCATTTCGAATAAAATAACTGTTTATTTGGGCGAGTTTCGGGCCGAGAGCCTAAAAATCGGATTACAGCAATACACACTGGCAATGATAGCGGCGTACTCACCGTTGGCTATCCACTATCAAGTGCTCAAGCGCGTTGGCATTAGAACATGTGCCGCTAATATTATATTGTTATTGCAATTTGCCACGTAATTCTTAGAACAAACTGTAATGCTAGTGTTGTGCGCCAAATTGCATCGAAAGGGCATGGATCATTCAGCAAAGCTTGTGCAATGCATAGCTTACATTGTTTAAGGGCGATAACAAAACTTGAGGCAGGAATTGGTCAATATATACCCTTCAGAATGGACAGAGGAATGACCACCCCCGTGAGTCAGTGGTGAAGCATGAGACCCGTAATTTGAAAATCGTGGTTCAGTCCCTGCAGGCGCGTTGGTAATGTCCACTTTTCTTGGCAATAACGTCGCAATATCTATCAATAAAATTCCCTCTAACTCTCTGTGGATCAGTATGTGTCAGTTATTGTTTATCCTAATTCACAATCGGCCTCAAAAGTTCACATTTACACGCCGCACTTTTCATTTTTTTTTATTCTGAATCACGGTTTCGCCAACAGCTGTGAGCACCACAAAAGGGTAACCTGTAGCGAAAAGGTGGCGTACCTGATTGTCAAAGATCTCCTGAATTTTATACTCGTGTAACTTTTTAGAAGATATTTCATGCAAGTAGATTGCAACACATACATGATCCTTGCACTATATGGTTTTTGTGTGTGTGCGCATGCCGTTGTAGAGGGTGTTGTGTTCCGTAGATTACGTATCTAAGACTACTCATATATGGCTGCCCGTAAGAGGAACATAACTGTGTATCATCATCATTTTCGTGAAAGCCATGTGAAAAGCACAATGAACGGTTCATTGCGGACTTTACTGCCAGCTTGGCGTTTTCGACTTCGTGCTCAAGGCCTGGTGTACAGCAGACATCACACTGTATGTGGATAATAATATAGCACTTTGCAATTGTCATTCATAGGTTCGAAATTACTTTTTTTAGAAATCACGTACATCACACCTATCAAAATGTGCCCTAATTCAACAAGTTAACTGCACAAGTGTCATGAGTCATCATTATACATGGGAATACAGAGGTATCGCACTAACTTTCTGGTTCTCAAATATACTAATTACTCTCTTGTTTCTTGTGGTGGTTTGCAGATGAACTTCTCTTCCAAATGAGTGATGGTGGTGCAACCCATGCCTTCACAAGTTCACAACTGGCACTAAAAATGTTGGCGGTCAGTTCGAAACTACACCTCAAGGTACAGCACAGTTCAGCAGCACTAGAATAATACGTTGTGATTCAGGAGTTCAATTTACGCAGAACGAGTAGATATTGGGCAAGGACCGGAAAGAAAAGAAGCATTGCATGCGTTATCTAGCGTAAATATCTGTCGTAAAAGTTGAGGCAAACTACACTCAGTCCCTCAAACTCAGATGCAGTGAAGCGCATGCCCATCACCACTCGTACTCCTCGTCAAATAACACATCTAGCTTCAATAAGCAAGTCTTCCACCTCAAGAGTCCGCAGTTTCTTTTACGATGCCTCATGACTTTCTGGACTCGATCAGGCACAGGAAGTCTATGCGCTATACAGCGGATAGTTCGCGTGGTCTCCGTCGGCAGCCGTCGCTCAGCTGGCGCGCATGGGGGGTTTCGCGAGGTGTTCCGACATCTCGTCGTTACTCAATAAGATGCGGGCTTCCACTTTGACTTTTTCCTCTCTCTTTTTCAATTTATTGATGTCTCCTTTGTTGATCTTTCTTTTTTTATGCATTTACATCTTTCTCTCTATTTGTCAATCTTTTTTTCGCTACGCTCTACATTCTCTCCTTCTCTGTATATCCTCGTAACGCTCCCTTATTTTACCCACCCCTTTGCTACATTATAGCTTAAAAAATGCGCTATTCTGTGCTCGTGCGCTTGGATGGCCAAGTGGTTATCGAAGGTGCGCGGGTGTGAATCGTGACTCGTGAAGAATTTTTCTCTGGAAGAACTTTTGTGCCATTACATATTTCTTTCTGTGTCTCTGTTCCTTTCTCTCACTCCCCCTTCTCTCGTTCACAGTTATTGCCGACCATGCAGAAGCGGTCAGCAGTTTGATTCATCCAATTTCTGTGGCAAGTCCCTGTTCATGAGTATGATAGTTATCGTGTATGGCTACTCATTTTATGCCGAGGTAGAATACTTTCGCTGTTCATATTGCTACGTATCACTGGCATGAACATAAAGAGGACAAGGAAGATAGACTGGCGCAAACTAATCTGCATGGCTTGCACTGCTCACTCTTGTGGCTGTAAATATATCTGTGTCTACTCTTCCGAGTCCGTGTCCTTCTCGAAACGTATTTGGTGTAGTGGTGTGATTCCCGTGTTTGCCATGGAACTCCGAAGCAGATGCTCTCACGCGGCTTTCAACAAGTGCAATCAAGACTCGACTACATTCTCTAGGGTCGCCACGCCTCCTGCCCTGCTTGCCAACCCAGTGGCCGCAACACCTTTCGTGACACTTCCTGCCCTCAAAAGCCTCGGCGCGTTCTCAAGCCGTGAGAGTTCCGACATTGACAAATGGCTATGCCTCTAGAAACCAGTCAGTGCCTCTTTAGGTGGGACCCCATGCTCATGCCCGTGCACGTCTTATTTTACCTCAACCGACCCTCTCGTGTCTGGTTTACCACCCGTGAGCATCACATTACTAGCTAGAACAGCTTCGAGGAACAGTTCCGTGTGCTTTTTCGAAACCGGTTTGGTCGTCGACAAGTCACGAAGAATGAGTTATCAACCCGTGCACAAACTTACTTCTACCGAACCCTACATAAGCTACATTCAGCCTCGCCCTATGCCACAAGGCCGGCAAGAACTTGTCCAAGCCCGAAAAAGCCGCGCGTGTATTCAAGGGTATCACCAACGACACGTTTACCTTGTTGGTATTCAACAATGTAGACTGTTGAATACCAATGTTTGTATTCAACAATGCCATTATGCAAGAATGTCGCTGGCTCCAACAAACTTACAGCAGGCACATCTCCCATCAGTTTCAGTGCCTTCCAAATGACACCGTGACGTCCTTGTGTCTCGACACATGCTGTCCACCAGGCATCTGATATAAACTTATGCGACTCGTCACGTGGAAACTTGAAGCAGCTCCTCCAGTTACGCTGGGGCCAACGTCCTCTGAACCCTCTCCGTCATTCACATTGCCCCTCATTGAAGCATTCGTCTGGCAGAAAATCACCAGATTGGTTATTAGCTTTATTTCACCGCCTGCCCGTGCTAACTTCCTGCCCCAGTACATGTCTAAACGTGTCTTCCCAAGCGGCTCTCCCTCAAAGTGCCGTAATCCGTGCACATGGAAAACACACAATGACAAGGCCATCTGCTTGTCTTGTCACCAAATTTGCACAATTCTCGCCACTGCAAAAGTCGCTGAAGTCTTCCTGCTCAAGCATTCTCTTTACCTTCCATGCTCGTCCTGCTTATTATCATGAGACCAGCCCCGACTATTTTGCCCAGGAACTTGACATTGAACACTGCTACTCCCGCTCACAATCTGCCAACGTCGCCAGTCTCGTTCTCCACTGTTCGACAATTATCTTCCCCCGCCTTCTCTGGACCGTACACACTAAACAAAACCTGATCGACAATCAAGTAAACAACCGGCATGTGACTGCTCTTGTCAACACCGGCGCTAAGCTTTCCGTTATGACGCGTGATTTTCGCCGCAAACTCAAGAAGGTTCTCACACACATGACCATGCACTCAATTCGTCCATGTTCAAGATGGTGAAATAGCATCAATCGTTGGAATATGCTCCGCTCGTGTAGGCATCGCGGATCGTCACACAGTTGTTCTCTTCACCATTCTTGATTAATGGCCCCATGACGTAATCCTTGGCCTCGACTTTCTGTTCGCGCATTGTGCCCTCATATACTGTTCGACTAATACGCCCTGTCTACACTTGCCCACATCAAAACCTCTTGCACAACGGCCTAGTCGCCTATGCACAACGGGGCATGTGCACATCCCTCCACAAACACTGACCTACGTAGAGCTCGCCTTCAGTACCACCAGTTCCTGACGATGGCTATGTTCTGAACCCCATCACCATTGTCCTCATCAACCTCGCCATTATATAACCACACACTATTCTGTACGTCGGAGGAAACTCCACGTGCCACTCAGTTGTCAACATTAGTTTTACACCTCAATTGCTGTCGCAAGGAATCTCCTAGGCGTTGCTCGACAACTTAGAAGACAACGCGGTAGGTTCATTCAAGTTGGCCACTCCTTATCAACCCTATGATCAACATCAATTTCACAATTGTTCCGACAGCGCTATTAGGTCGACGATTGCTTCCAAGTTAACGGCACAGCAGACTGACGAGCTCCACCGAATTCTGCTGTCTTACATCGGAATTTTAGACCACAGCGGCCGTTTATTGGAGAAAGATACTGGTATGAATTACCACATAAACACTGGTAATGAGCATCGCATTCATAGATTTAACTATCGGGTGTCAGTGGCTGAGCATCAGGGAAGTCGAGAAAATGCTCGCTAAGGACATCATTGAGCCACTCTGCAGCCCTTTGGCTTCTCCTCTCGTGTTTGTCCTAAAGAAAGACCACGCATGGAGTTTGTGTCAAATACCGACTTTTAAACTGAATTACTGGAAAAACCATGTATTCTCTGCCACGATTAGATAATGTCCTTGATTGCCTTTATATGCCCTACTACTATTTTCCTCCATAGACATCCGTTCCGGCTACTGGTAGACTGAGCTAGATGAAATGAACTGTGAAGAAACGGCATTCAGCTCCCCCGGTGGCCAAGGTCATATCAACTCAAGGTTATGCCCTTTCGCCTCTGTAAGGCTTCAGCCATCTTTCAGTGAATGATAGATTCCCTGCTCCGAAGATTCAAATTGTCCGCCTCTTTGTGCTACCTGGAAGACGTCGTCGTTTTTTCACCAACATTTGAAAGTCATATGAGCGCCACTCAGCTGTGTTAGCCATCTTCCGTCCATCGCGCTGGCCTTCAGAAGGACTCGTCTAAATTTCACTTTGGACGGAACCATATCACAGTACTTCACTATATGGTAGACACAGAAGGTGTATACCTGAACCCGGCTAAAATCAGCACCGTCGAAAACTATCTGGGCACACAATCTTCGAAAGATGTACGCAACTTTAAAGGACTATGTTTCTACTTCCGGGGCTTCGTGAAACAGTTTGCACGAATAGCGCGGCATCTTACGCAACTCCTCAAGCGAAACGTCCAGTTTCAATGGGGCTCAGAAGAGGCTTCTGCATTCTCGACTCTCATAGCTCTTCTCACTACTCCTCTGATTTTTGCGTACTTCAACCCCGCTGCCCCTGTGGACATCCATACAGACGCGTACATAGGACTGGTGCAGGGCTGGCTCAGCAACAACGTGGGCATGATTGCGTTATTGCACACGCCAGCCACCTCCAATTCACCACTGAACGTAATTATTAATTCACAGAGCGTGAGTGCTAGGCTCTCATTTGGGCGCTTGCGAAATTCTGGCTTTACGTATACGGACGAAAATTTTTGGTAGTTGTGGACCGCCACGCGCACTTACGGCTGAAGTCTGAGATATCCATCAGGGTGCCTTGGTCACTAAGCTTTGCGCATGCAAGATTTTTCCTATTCGGTCGTCTACAAATCTGACCAGCCGCACCATGAAGCCGATTGCCTCTCTCTGATTGACGATCCTGAGAACATCAACGCGCCCACGTAGCACTCACTTTATCTTGTCAGGGTCCAACTTCCTTAACATTAAGGAAGAACTTATACGGTATCAAATAGTGCTTCATATGACTAGCCGTATGGAATCTTCCCTAAAACGGCTTCCGTCCACCTCTTTGTTCTTAAAAAGGCTGTCCTATACCACAGCAATTTTAGACCTGATAGCCCTGACTTTCTCGTTGTTGTGCTTAAACATTTGTGGCGCTGTGTACTCGCCGAATTTCACGACTGTCTCATAGCTTGACACTTCGCGTATCTCGCATGTATGACTGCGTACGGTGCTGTTTCTTCTGGCCAGTGTTTCCTCGCTCGCTACGTCAATACGATATCACGTATGAGTTACGCCAACGTCGTAAAACACCGTTTCTGCTACCCTGCATCCATCTTCAACCAATCAGCATACCCGCAGAGCCATTTTACTGTGTTGAGTTAGATCGGCTTGGTCTTTTTTCCACATTATCAATGGAAAACAAATCAATAGCCGGGTATAGATTACGCTATGCTGTTACGTGGGCTCTACCGACCAGATGTGGAACCGACGTCACCGACTTTTTGTTACGGGACGTTGTATGGTTCACGGTGCCCCGAGACAACTCCTCACATACCATGGCCTTATATTTCTACCCCGAGTCATTGCTGACATTCTGCGTTCTTTTTCAACGCAACACACACTGACCATCACTTACCAACCTCAAACCAACGGCATCACGAAACGCTTTACTCGTACTCTCACAAATATGCTCGGTATGTGCGTGTCGCTGACCACGGAGACTGATGCCTCGCACGACGCAACTTTCGCGTATAGTTCATCCCATCACGATACAGCAGACGTTTCGGTGTTCTACCTATCATACGGGAGGGAGTCGACTTTACCACTAAACAAAGTCATCTCAGCTCATACCTCGTCCACCAGCGAGTATGCCCGCGATGCGAACGCGCGAGCCAATCATGCCCTTCAGCTCACCCGTGCTTGGCTTGTGGTGTCGTGGATGATCAAGCGGCACCGATGCGGAACATCGAGACGTCCATTTAGCTCCTCGTACCCTCGTTTTACTTTACGCTTTTCACCATCGGGTAGGCCTATCAGAAAAACTTTTGTCTCATTATACGAGACTCTGCCATGTATTGCGTCAAGAACACCTGTCACCTATGAGAAAACCCCCATTCATTCTATGTTCACCTGCTGTGCGGTTCAGTGATATCGTCTGTCTCTCGGATCAATTCCTACAATGGTGCGTCAGATAACTTCCTTTAAAGCGCCAAGACGGTGCCTCCACCACCGGGGGTCTTGGTACGCACTGGTGGCATGGAAAGGAAGAGGAGAGGACAAGAAAGACAGGCTGGCGTGAGCTAATCGCTATGTCTGGTGCTTCTCGCTTCATCATCATCATCAGCCTAACTACCTTCATTGCAAGACAAATACCTTTCTCAGGTTCCACCAGTCAGCTCAGACCTTTGCTTGCTGCTACCAGTTTATACCCGCAATCTTTTAAGTATTATCTGCCCACCTAACCTCCTGTATCCTCCTAACCCGCTTTCCTTCTCTGGGAATCCAATAAGTTCCCCTAATGACCAGCGGTTTGACCTTGGGGTTGATCGCCTACTGATTCGGTTATAGTAACTTTTGCAGAAAGAGTCACACCAACAGAAATCAAGGCACGGCCACTAATCTACAAAGTAAGGCCACTTTCTACGAAACCTTTTCAGTGCTCAAAATGTTGGCTATTTGGCCACAGCACGAAAGGATGCGGATCACAGGCTAGATGTCGTTTGTGCGGAAATAGTCGTGACTGCCGCGATTGCAAATATGAATACCTGAAGTGCTGCTTGTGTATTGGAGCACACCCTACAGACTCTGCTGAATGTGGCGCAAAAGAAAGAGAAATGGGTGTTCTAGAAATTATAGAACGCAGGCGTTGCTCTAGGAGGGAGGCGGTGGCAGAAATGCATGAAAGATCGAAAGGATACGCGGGCATAACATCCCGGCACACAGCTGCAATGGATGCATCGCTCGCAAAATTGATAACTGAGCCTATTGAAAAGTCCACTGAAAAGGCATTGCAGCGTCTGGCAGCTACTCTTTTTGAAGCCTTGGCTAATATGTTAACACAACAGCTGACACAAATCATTGGTACAGTTTCTGTGCAAAATCAAAATTTGCCGGCTCTGTTGATTTCAAGAGGCACGGAGAAGGAAAACCTGACAGTTATTCATAGATCTAACTCTCCGAGAGCAGGACCTTCTAAAAATATAGTTCAGGCTGAGTCAGAACTTGTGACAGATGATTCAGGAGACTTTACAGATATGGACACAGAATCTCAAAAGATTTTGAAATGTAACAGATTTCCCCCTTCTAAAAAGTCTCCTCAGAACCCAAAATCCAAGAAATACCTGTCAAAGCAGGACTTCTTTGAGAACCTTTCAAAAAATGATTTCTTGAAAAATATATTCTGGATCAGGCAGTTTCTACTGCTGGTATTGCATCAAAATAGGTTCACTAAAAATTCTGCATTGGAATTACTGGTCTATTTGGTCGGCCACTACAGATTTACATTATATTGCTTCGCAAGTCTCTCCCGACACAATTGCCATTCAGAAAACCTGGCTTACTAAGGGTGAACGTTTTACATGAAAAATTATTGATTACTCCAGCTGGATAAGCTGAGTAGGGGTGGTGGTCTGTCTTTCTGAATATTAACGAAATCTAGTCACACAGCCAAGATATCGTATCAGTGTATGGATACGAATTACTACATTATGGTGCTAGACAAAACACTACCAGACAGCTCGCCTTTTTTTGCAAATGTTTACTTTCCTGCAGGAGTTCAGGACACGAGATGCCTAGATAATATGGTAGCTTCATGCAGAAAAGGAATATTACTCTGTGGTGATTTCAATTCACACCTTGTGTCTTGGGGCTTCAGATCTGATGTATGTGGAAGACGTTTGTGGGAATGGAGGCTTGATAATAACTTTTTCTGCTTTAACTCACCCGTTGCTACATTTGTAAGAGGCAACTTTAAATCGACTATTGATTTAACATTTGCGAACTACACTTTTAGCATATCCTCAAGGAATATCTTAGGTTCTGCTACAAACAACGACCTCCTTCCCATTAGTTTTCAATTTACGTTCTCGAAGTTCAGTATGGGTGGGAAAGTGGGCTCATTCGTAAATTATGCTAAATTACAACGACTTAAAATCTACGCTAATTTTTTGCGAGGAAATGCAGGAAGACCTTAGAGCTTTGAGTTTATGTGCGTTATCGAAACAATCAATAAAAATTCAACGTTTACTATAAACTCGAACACAGCGAGATCTTTAACCCTGTGGCGAAATCTAGAATCTCTCAACGGGTATAGAAAGCAAAAATTGGTTTGGAGAAAGCTGTTAATTAACCGATGCCACAAAAATTAGAGTGATTATAAATTCATGGCCGCTGATTTCAAGCGTATAGTGCTCAATGCAAAAGAAGGCAATAGTGTGCATATATTTTATTATCTGTCTAAGTCCAAAAATGAGAAAGCGCTTTTCAGGTTTTTGCGTGCGAGAAAAATGATTTCACACGCATAAAGCATTTATTCCGCCAGAATCTCTCCTCGCGAACTCTCTGATTTCTTAGAAAATACTGCTAAAGACATGCAAACTAAGTTTACGACAATTATGCTGAAGCCTATGGTGAAATTAAGGGTGGATTATGATTTCCAGAAGGTATCTTCAGCTTAACTAGCGGATGTGATAAAGAGGTCCGCGCGCTGCTCCTGGACCTGATGGGGTGACTTATACAATGATAAAAGTGCTATATGAAATATCCCCACATGAAATTCATAGTATAGTTAATTATTCACTGAAAACTTCTTGGATTCCGGCAGACTGGAAGCTTTCCAAAATAATTCCGATACTTAATAAACAGGGAATGAAGTTTACTCTGGACAATATAAAGCCTAATTCATTTACGTCTAACCTGGTCAAGCTTGTAGAGAGAGTCTTGAATGCCCGTATAATGAACTATATCAATGAACATACAACAATTATTCCCAGACAAATTGGCTTTAGATAGGGATACTTCATTTGGTGTGCACATGTGGATTTGGAAAGTTGCATACAGCTGGCTCGGCATCGGCGCGAATTCTGTGCAGTAGTAACTCTCGACTTAGCTAAAGCGTACGATAAAGTAGAGTATCCTATCCTAATGCAGCAGATGCAAGACAATCGCTTCTCCAAAATATATAACATCATGCATTACAGAGTTTTTGAAAAACAAAGAATTTTATTGCTTCTTGGGTAGATGCTTTTCTCCAAGATATAAGCAGATAGGAGGTGTACCTCAGGGCTCAATATTTTCCCCTGTTTTTCAACATATTACTAAGTTCCATTCCCACTCATCAGGATATTCAAATTTACTTGTATGCAGATGATATTGCTTTCTTGGCAAAAAACAGTGATCTGCACTCATCGTATCAGGCATTACAGAATTACATGAACATGCTAAAAGCATGGCTTGGCAATATTCATATGTCATTAAACGTAAAAAAAGTGCGCTTCTGTCGTTCTCTTTTAGAGATGGTGTGAACATTTCCCTGATGTATCCCCCTGTTGTATTCCCCAGGTCGATTTCCTGAAATGCCTAGGCATCGTATATAATGGGACGCTAAATTAGAAAAGCCTTATAGACGAGGTTGGCTGTAAAGCGTCCCGTGCCTTGGGGTGGTTACGAAAATTGGGAAACAGAAAGATAGATTGCGAAGGATTTCACTGATAATAATTTACAAGATGTGTGTGTGGCCTGTTATGGAATTCGGGTGCGTATTATTTTCTGGCAGCGCAGCATACAAGATGAGACCATTAATAATATTAGGAAGAGAAGCTCTGCGCTTGTGTCTTGGACTCCGCAAATTTGTGACAAATAATGTTTTGTTTTTGGAAGCGCGTCTTCCACCTTTGTTAACTCGGTTTAGAATACTTACAGTTCAAACTTTCTTAAAAATATACAATTCGCCTCTGAGACAAGCGTCTTAAGTTTTTATATAAGAACCAACCGCATTCTTCAGAACACAATGGTCTAGACTACACTGCCCTCAGTTTACGTTCGTCCAAGCGCTGCTAGAGCCTCTGAATGTAAATGTTTATCAGATTGCCATAACGAAGATGCCTAATTCAAAAATTGAAATGAAATTTGATGATATTTTCCCCTTTGTTGCACAACAACTGCCCCTTCATTATTTAAATAATCAGTTACAAGATTATTTTACTCATCTGTCCATAAACAACATCATTGCGACAAATGCATCTATATTAAACGAAAAGGCTGGAGTAGGCATCTTTGTACTTCTCTCGACTGGTCTTTTTCGGTTGGATTACCAGATTACAGGCCTATATTCATCGCTAATTTATTTGCTAGAATCTAAGCTCTTATAGACTACCTGCAAGCGAATCAGAAGTAGTCATACTATCCGATTCTCTCTCAGTACGCACAGCACAAATTCAGCAAAAGATTGAATTTATTTATTTATTTATTTATTTATTTATTTATTTATTTATTTATTTATTTATTTATTGTACCCTCAGGGCCAGAGGCATTGAAGAGGGTAGTGGGTTTACAAAAAATGGATTCAGAAGGTGAGTAAAGGGGAGTACAGGATTCAACGTTTACTGAATAATCAATTTTAGCTGATAACAAAGTTAGGACACAAAAGTAGACCAAAAGAGATCTGGTGTACATATTTTAAATAATCCTAGTATACAATTCTAGCTACAAAACACATCAGAACACGCAAGAACATAAAAAAACGAAAAAGACACACGTAATAATTAACCTCAGTTTACAATGTTTGTTAGTGCAGCGCGAAACAGCTCATAGTCAGTAATCGCAGCAATCGCTCCAGGAAGCTGGTTCCAGTCTTTGCTGGTGCGTGGGACAAAAGATTCTGAACACGTAATTGTTTGGCATATAGGTATACCAACTTTGTGCGCATGATCGATGCGAGAGGACACGTAGGACGGTGAAAGAAAAAGATTAGCACGAAGGTGGGGGCTATTATGAAAGATTTTATGAAAAAGGCACCGGCGAAAAAATTTACGACGAGAAGAAAGGGAAGTCAGCTGCAACGAGTTTTTCATAGCTGTAACGCTTGCTGTTCGATCGTAATCGTGTAGGATAAACCGGGCAGAGTTATTTTGGACCAGTTCGAGGGCTTTGATCAGATAAACCATGCTGGGATCCCAAACTGAAGCAGCATATTCTAATTTAATTCTAACCAAGTTCTTATACATCAGTAGTTTTAGAGAGGCAGGTGAAGAAGAAAAATTGCGACGAAGATAGCCTAACATACGGTTTGCATTGTTAATAATGTTGCTTATGTGAACGGACCATGTCAGGCAAGAAGTAATGCGCACACCTAAGTACCGGTAAGATGAAACGCCATCGAGTAGAACATTATTAAGATGGTACGAGGCGGGAGTGGTTGAAGTTCGACATACGCGTAAAACTTTACACTTTTTAATATTAAGGTTCATTAGCCAAAGACTGCACCAGTTTGAAATAGCGTTAAGGTCGTTTTGTATAATACTAACATCGCTTGTGTCGTTAATTTCACGAAATATCACACAATCGTCAGCGAACAGGTGTATGTTTGATGAAACGCAATCAGTGAGGTCATTGATGTAAATTAAAAATAAGAGGGGGCCCAGGACTGAGCCTTGGGGTACGCCCGAATTAACAGAACATTCTGGGGAATTATATAAGTTGGCTGCAACAAACTGTGTACGGCCACACAAAAAGTGTTCAAGCCATTTGAACACATCACGATCAAGGTTAAGTTTGCTAAGTTTCAGGAGCAGGAGATTATGAGACACTTTCTCAAAGGCTTTTGCAAAATCTAAAAAAATACAGTCCGCTTTGGAACGACGGTCAAGAATGCGGTGAAGCTGGTGTGTAAAAGACAGTAATTGGGTTTCACATGAAAATCTCTTTTGAAAACCATGTTGTGCATCCGTGAAAAATGAATTGGATTCGAGAAACGTTACGATGCTTGTGTACAAGACATGCTCCAAGACTTTACAAGGAATGCTCGTAAGGGATATAGGGCGGTAATTCAAAGGAGATTCTTTGCTACCTGATTTCTGAACGGCGACCACCTTACCGATTTTCCACTGGATGGGTAGGGACCCGCTGTCAATGGATTGTTGAAAAAGTTTGGTAAGAAGAATTGAAGAATACGAGGCCGTACCTTGAAGAAATTTAGAAGTTATAAGATCGACACCTGGGCTTGAAGAGGGCTTAAGTGACTGTATTATTTTAGAAATTCCCCGAGTGTCAATAATAATTGAATTCATGAGTGGATAATCGTGCAGCTTTGGGGAAGGAATAGATGTACTGGAAGAAACCACAATATTACTACAAAAAAACCTGTTCAGGACAACCGGACACTCATTGTCGGGAATGGATTCGTCATTATGGTCCAGCAGTTTAATTGACTCAGTCGTGCTTGGATTAATTACACGCCAAAAGCTTTGAGGATTGTTTAGAAGCAGGCTAGGTAAAATACTCTGGAAAAAGTTGGATTTTGCATTTTTGACAGCGGATACATAGGAATTGTTGGCTACTTTGTATGCAACCCACCGAGCGTTCGTGGGCAGCAGTTTCGCTTTACGGTAAAGGCGCTTCTTGCGGTTTGATAGACGTTTTAAGTAGGCATTGTACCATGGAGCTCTGGCATGCGAAGAGATTTTGCGAAGCGGGATGTATTTGTTGGTTAGCTCGTCGACTTTTCGCAGGAATAAGTTCCAGTTAGCTTCAACTGTACGATTGTCGAAATTGTCTAGAAAAATGTCAAGAAAAGTGGACAGTTCAGTGTTAATGGCATCGAAATTATGGCACAGCACAAATTCAGCAAAAGATTGAAATTATTGAGTATGATTAGCAGTTTATTACCAGCAAACCTGAAAAAAAATTACTTGCTATAGGTACCTGGCAACTGCGGGATTTCTGCAAATGAGAATGCAGACTGCTTAGCCAAAGCATCTTTAAGCGGACCACTTTTACCTATTTTTCCTGAATTCGCCCATGTAACGCACTCAGATATATAAATGCTTGTTTGCACAAGGAAATACAAAAATTATCATTGGATAAAGTCAGAAACTTCATAAATCTAAGATTTTGCTGGAACAAACAGTGGTGTGTATCTGGACAGTTAGAAATTACAATCACCAGACTACGCTGCAGAATTCCGCACCTGAACTATTGCCTACATAAAGCTGGACTCACAGCGTCTCCGTTATGTCTGTTTTTTAAGGAATCAGAATCAATCGGTCATTTCTTTTTATCCTCTAATTAATATTTTTATCAAAGAACCTGGTCGAACCAATTGAGAAGCTAGGTTCAAAAATAAACGTGGCAGTAATTTTATCCTTCGGAGGAATTACATTAGATTATAGCCACAGGGAGGTTTACTCCGCCGTGTGTGCTTACATAAAGGCAACAAAAAGATTACCTTGTTAGTCTATTGTTAATATTATTTGCAGATACGAGACTATTTGAATAGCTGACTCATAACTAACTCACTTGATGATCTTGCCGCCTGGTTCTTGGCCGATCGCCCTTTGTGGTCGAGGCTAAAGGCTCACCATCATTCTCATCAAAACGAATTTCCAGGTAATACATCCACCCTTTTATCGTTTGGAGCCAGTCAGTTGGGAGCGGGCCACAGTGCTATTCTGTCAGCGCTACATCAATTCGTTCAGGCAACCGGAAGGTTACGCTGCTAGTGTTACTGCCAGATATATTCAATGCTTTAGCCCCCTTCTTCACTTTTGCTAATTTGTTTTATATATTCTGGTTTATCGAATTCTTCAGCACTTTTTAACGTTTTTTCAAAGGAACACTATTATTGTTCTTATCTAATCTGTTTTTTAACAGGCGTTGTATAAAATATTTCTATTATAAGGTACGGAGTGGCCAATCCCCCTTGTGGGTATGAGCCAAGGTCTTCTAGGCGCCAAGACAGGACAAAGCGTATTTGTTTTAGGCGCTTTGTGTGCTCGGCAATGTCAAGTCGTCACACTGGTGGAAGTGCTGGGTAGTCTTTATGATTGGCACTCCTTCGCGGACCCGACATTTGAACCCGGTTTCGCCAGCACGCGTCGACACACCAGTTTACCATTTCACTCGCCTTGAGCGAGGCATGGCTCCGGACCTACATTCCTTGCTAGAAACTGGCAGCAATCGCTTGACTCCTTCATCCACAATGCTACTGCAGCTCCACCGCACATGACACTTCAGAATTTCATAATTCCTGACTGATTTCTTGGTGAGAGATATGAAGATGCACAAGACGGGATCGACCAGTTTGAACGCTGCGCGAAGTACAGCCGGTGGGCCACCCCAGAAGACGAACTCATGAATGTGTACTTCTACTACCTGAAAGACAACGCCCAAACGTGATACATCAACAGGGAAAGAAGCGTGGCTACGTGAGACGACTTCCTCAACCAGCTTATTGACACCTTTACTAGTCTCGACAGGAAGTAGAAAGGAGTCTCTCAGAAGCTCGAATTCAAAAACCAAATGAGAACGTTGCTATGATCACCGAGGACATGACCGTCTCTTTGGCAGGGCAGATTCCGAGATGCCGGAAGACAGGAAGCTGCGTTATCTAATGCGAGGCGTGAAGGAACAACTGTTTGCTGGGCTTGTGAGCAATCCACCAACCACAGCAGCTCAGTTCGCGAAAGAAGCCACAGCTATTGAACGGGCCCAACAGCAACGATACCGCCGGAAGAACCCGGTAAACTTTCGAGTAAATAGTGCCGTTACCACTGCGGCGAGCCTCTGCGACAACAATAGGCCTCTGCGGGAAGTCTTCCACGAGACTCTGAGGGTGGAGCTTCGACAGCTTCGTTTCCTTTCAGCAACCGAACAGACGCCGGCATTGTCTTTTGTCGCTGTTGTTGTCCGGGATAAGGTACGTCAGGCTCTCTCTTCATCCGGCTATGTTGTACGACGACATCTTACTTACACTGATGCAGTACGACACCCCGTCGTCGCGCCTTCAGCACAGCAGACTCCAATGACTGGACCACCACGAAACCTGCAAGCACAGCCGCTCTCAGCGCCGACGACTTTCCCAACCTTGCCGATCTTGCCGACAAGACGAATGCCGTATCAACACCTCCTAGAAAAACTATGCCTGGAACGTCACTCTCTTTTTAATTGGGAGCTTCCTGCCAGTGCAATATCTCTGAGGTCATGCATCTTGCCGCGTGTTGCGACCGTTCGCCACGTTAGACCACTCGCCTTCGTACCGCTTCGTCACGTGACATTACCGTACCGCTTCGTCACGTGACATCACAGCTGCTCGGAGGTAACTGTGAGAGCCTCGCTACGTTCGCAAGGGGTGGTCGCCAAAGGCGTTCGCCTCCGTAGCGTAGGGGGAGGGTGAAATGCGAGGGTAGGGAGGCACGTTCGAGGCTCACGTTCCAGGCATGAATTTTTCTAGGAGGCATTGGCCGTATAGTCATTATGTGAAGCCCACAACGTGGTTCGATAGTGATTCCCCGCTTACCTACCAGCGTCGGAAAACCGATTTGGGGCGTACCGCTGACCGTTGACCGGTATGCTTTCATTGTGGCAAAGCTGGGTCTGTTTAGAGAGTTTGCCGTAATGGCCACTATCAGTGCTCAATATTTCCTCGCTACTCTCATTACGCTAGTACGACACTCTATGCACCTACAACGACACTCCTATGAACACACCGCCACAAAATCCAATAAGGCCCAGGTCACGTTCTCGATATCCTGCTCGGGGCAGTTCACCTAATCGTCGCAGTTTTGCCGACGTCACCAGAGGCAGGTCCCCTAGTGCGCGACGGGAAACTAGACGCATCGACTTCGCGAGGAGGGGTTGTCATTAATTGAACTTGCGAATAGCCACCATTGCAGACACATGGCAGCTCCAAGCCACCGAAGCCAAAGACGACGACAGCAACGACTAATCCGACGAATGGGCAACTGACGACGTAACCGGCGTTATCAGCGCTTACTTTGTCGTTAACATTGACGGCCACCAAGTGACGACTGCGGTGGCCACCGGCTCCCACTTTTCTATAATAACCATATAGCTAGCCGACCGACAAAGAAGGGCGAAGGTGTCATAAAACAGACCCAATATAAGAACTACAGGAGGTCAGTTGATGACACCGGTTGGAAAGTGCACGGCCCGACTCTTTATCCTTTGTTGCCACCCTCGTCATTTTTCACGAGTTCTGCTAGCAGCTCATATTAGGAATTGATTTCTTGCTCGAATACAGGGCTGTGATTGACATCCGTGACAGAAGCGTAACGGTCACTATAAGCTTGGACACTGCTGCAGATGAGGAACACTAGCCACCTCGTTTCCGTATTGCCAGTGACGACGCCACACTGTCGCCACGAAGCTGTTCCTTCATATCCGTTCACTGTGACGTCTTACAAAACGTTACTGGCATCGCTGAGCACATCAAGGAGCTCGCATTCACTAGCGGCATTTCTGTTTTCAGGGCTGTCATCACTATTATTGAAGGAATCACTAAACTCTTGTTAATAAATTTCAGCAGAGAACGCCGACAAATTGTTAAAGGCACGAATATTGCCTACTTCGACAAACTCGCTCAAACAGAAGATTGTCATTCAGTGGAGGAAGCAGCAGCGTGTATACTATCACTGCACCAACACTTGTCGAAGTTGGTCCAACGTTATCTCCCTTTGAGCGAGAGCGACTTCTCACGCTGATCAACAAGTTCCACGGCTGCTTGTCATCCACATTAGGAGTAGGTCAAATGGCACTGACAAAACACCACATCATCAAGGATTCTGACGCCAGACCCATACGGCAAAACTCAATTTAGTCGCCCCAAAAAGGCGTCAGAATATTCGAAAACAGGTGAAAACGATGCTAGAAGATGGTGTTATTCGGCCGTCTAAAGTCCTTGGGCATCACCTGTAGTACTCGTCAAAAAGAACGACGGCATCTCGCGTTTCTGCGTCGACTACCAGAAGCTCAATCAGATCACAAAAAAAAGACGTCTATTTTCTGCCGCGTATTGATGATTCACTGGATAGACTACGGAACGCACGCTACTTTTCGTCCATGGACGGGAAAACCGGCTAATGGCAAATTGAAGTAGATGAGAGAGATGGTGACGAGACGACCTTTGTTACGCCCGGCAGACTTTATGAATTTCAGGTACTTTCTTTCGGTTTGTGTTCGGCGCCAGAAACATTCCAGCGTTTCATAGACATGGTTCTGTCGGGACTTGAGGGGCGGACCTCCTTGGTGACCATGACGACGTGATTGTCTTTTCGATGACTTTTGAGTAACACTTACGAAGGCTCGAAACAGTTTTTGAAGCAATACGCTTGGCCAGTGTCACTCTAAGACCCGAAAAGTGCCACTTTGGCTTTCACGAACTTCAATTCCTCGGTCACGTTGTGAGCGGCCAAGAGATCCGACGCGACCCAGATAAAATTGCTAACCTCACGAACTTCCTTTTGCCATGAGACATAAAATCAGTGCGAAGTTTTTTGTAACTCTGCGCCTATTACCAGCGGTTTATTGCTGATTTTTCGTGCATCGCATGGCCATTGACACAGCTTACTCGGGAAGATATTCCCTTCCTCATGGGGCGAAGACCAAGACCAGGCATTTCACGAGCTTCGTCAGCACATGCAAACACGTCCCGTGCTGGCCCACTGCGGTGAAGACGCGCCAACAATACCACATACAGACGCTAGTAATGTGGGTCTCGGAGTAGTGCTCGTACTGTCGAAGGACAATTACGAAAAGGTTATCGCTCACGCCAGCAGGACGCTGTCCCGAGTGGAAGCTAACTACGCTACGACGGAGAAAGAATGTCTTGCAATAGTATGGGTAGTCCTAAAGTGTCGTCTTTAGTTGTACGGCCGCCCAGTAACCGGTATCAGCGATCACCACTCGCTCTGTTGGTTAGTCAACTTGAAAGATCTGTCTCGCCGTCTTGCACAATCGAGTCTTTGGCTCTAAGAATTGGACTTCACTGTTGCCTACAAGTCGGAAAATGACACACCGATGCCGACTGTCTTTGTTGGTCTCCTGTTGAAACGGCATCCTCGGACAACGAAGAAGATCACACGGCCGTTCTGCGAATTGTGGGCACTGCCACATTTTCACAACAGCTGCGTGAGGATGCTGAACTGCTGCCACTCATAAATTACCTACATGAGCGAAAGAATAGCGTACCGATGTTATTTGTGAGAGGGCCGCCGTCGTACTTCTCGTGAAATGACATTCTTTATAAGAACTTTTCACCCGCCGGCAGCAGCTACTTGCTCGGCGTTCCCTTTTCGCTTTGAGGTGAGCTACTGCAAGCCTGCCATGACGATTCTACCGCTGGTCATTTGGGTTACACAAGATTATTGGCGAGGATAAGGTAAAGCTTTTACTGGCCAAGACTTGCCAAGGTTGTCAAAACTTACGTGCACGCATGTCTAAATTGCCAGCGTCGCAAGCCACCATCCATCAAACCAGCAGGCCTGCTGCAGCCTGTCCACGTGCCGGTGACACCGTTCGAACAAATTGGCACGCACTTTCTGGGCCCCCTCTCAAGGTCTGCCACTGGAAACTGGTGGGTAATCGTCGCCACGGATTATCGGACCCGACACGCATAGACAGGCGATCTGCCACGGGCAACGGCAGCTGAAGCGGCGCAAGCTTTCATCGAAGCCATCATTTAAAGACACGTTTCTCCCACAGTGTTCATCACCGACAGAGGTAATGCGTTCGTGGTTGAGCTTTCGGACACCATTTTCCAACTAAGTGGTACAGCTCACAGCAAGACAACGGCGTATCATTCCGAGACCAACAGGCTCACTGAACGCCTCAACAAGACCGTGGCTCACTCGATTAGCATGTACGCAGATGTAGAGCACCAGAACTGGGACGCCATTTTGCCCTACCTTACGTTCGCGTCCAACACGGGTCGTCAGGAGACCACTCGGAAGACACCCTTCAGTCTTTTTTACGAACGCGAAGTTACGGCAACCTTAGACGCAATGCTCCCTCATTAAAATGATGGTGATGAGACGGACGCCGAAGAGTTTACCCAGCTAGCGGAAGGAGCCAGACAACTTGCCAGTTTGCTAATCACGAAACAACAAGGCGACGATGCCAAACACTACAACCTCCGGCACAAACCCATGTTATACATCGTGGACGACAAAGTATGGGTCTGGACACCTATTCGGCAGCGTGGGCTCCCTGAAAAGCTGTTGCGAAAATACTTCGGAGACTACAATGTTCTGCGACGCATCAGTGACGTCAACTACGAGGTTGTTCCGGACAGCATTCAGTGTTAGAAGGGCCGCAGACATTCACCAGAAATTGTCCGCGGGCTTCGGATGAAGCCTAACTTTCAGTGACTAACTGTGCAGTTTTGGTTTCGCCTTGCCTCCCAAACATTTACGAATGAAGCCTAACTTTCAGTGACTAACTGTGCAGTTTTGGTTTCGCCTTGCCTCCCAAACATTTACCATTAGGACGACGTATTTTTAAGGAAGAATAATGCCATGTGTAGGTGCCAGTGGTGGCAGCAACGAAGCAGCGCGAGTGTTCTTGTCCTAGGGCAAAAGACGAAGACGACGTTGGGGTCTTTTTCCTGTCATTGGTAAAGCGTATTTGTTTCAGGCGCTTCATGTGCTCGTCTATCTCGCGTCGTCACAATATGTGTCTACTCTTCCCGGTAGATCTCCTTCTCGAAACATCAATATATTTTATGGCCTCAGATGAGCGAGTGGTTGGAGGAAGAGAAAGACTACCAACACAAGCAAACAAACCAAACAGTGCCTGTGATTTTAGTGCTTAACCCCACTGCATAAGAAGCTGCATGCCTAATGTGGTGATTCGTACAAAAAGTGTCACAAATACAATGAAGTGACAAGTCACCATTGACTCATCTGTACACATTCTGCGCTGGCGTGTGAAGGTCACAGATTATAAACAGTTTTTATGCCGTCAAAACAGGCTAGTGCGGGGCAGGAAACCATACTGCTCCAAAGGTATGGCACCGAGCGTACTTTCGGGACTAGGGTAATAAGAGAGAGACCTCTCCTGCACAATGTTTTCTAAGAGAAAATGCTGTTGAACATCGGGATCGTTGTCCTTGGCCGGATGACTTCACTGGTGTGATGAAGTTTCTGAAGTCGGCATGAGTTATGACTGACCAAGCCTTTTTATTTCTCACCTGCAAGTGTAAGCTAGGAAATATAACTGAAGGTAGAGCTTGGGAAGCAATCACTCACTTGACTCAGGATTTATAAAGTACGAAAAATATCGTACGATCGACGACACTGCGTCCTATATCATTTCACTCACCCGCGTACGTTTGGAACAGGGTGCGCAAGATAGCAGCAAAACCAACACGTCGAAGAGACTTTGTTCGAGCTACAGGTGAAGCATCCAATCGCTCACGAAAGGCCACGTGACTCGGGACGGCTGTGCATTTTTATTGGCACCATCTGTTTTTTCTTTTAGCACTTTCGTTTGCGATGGGATGCCGTAAGTAAAATGAATAGCACGGCGATTTTTTGTTTAGTGATGCCAGCTTGGTGTTTTTTGGCTGTTTTACTATCTTCGAGTCAACCCCATTGAAGTTGGCTGCAGGCTGATGCCTGTGATATCTAGTTGTATTCTCGCGCATAAAGCACATGAAGGGTTCTTCGAAGGGTTCTTTACCATGTTTCTGCCTTGTGAATGTTGTACTCAGCTACTTCACGCATTTGGGTAGTAGTCCATAGATTTTTATCACAATTTTTGATCAGGGTTTTCAGTCCAAAATTCGACTTTACGTCGACAAACGCTCGCTAAGTACTCAAAATAACGATTATTAAGCGATTGAGAGGGCGCTAGGATGGGCTCAGGCAATGGTTCATTCGCGTGCGAGAAATTTGACAGCCTTTTCTTAGAACTCATTGATTAATTGATAAGTGAGATTTCACGCTCCATAACCACCATATGACTATGAGAGACGCCGTAGTAGAGTGCGCCAGAATATTTGACCGTTTGGCGTTCTTTAATGTTCATTCAAATTTGAGCACAAGGGCCTAGAGCTTTTTAGGTCCATAGAAATTTCATCCGTCGCAGCCGGAACTCGATCCCGCTACCTGCGGGTCCGCAGCCGTGTACCTTGGTCACTATAAACCACAGCGGCGGGGCTTCTTATATAAAACAGAGTAAGGGTCGAATAACGTAATTGTGACACGAAATCTTTGAAATAAATTGTGAACAATCACCCAAGCTGTGTCCATCGAGTTCGATATTTAATGTGAATGCATGAAGTTATTCACACGCATTTACTAGATATGCACTGTATAATACTCCAAGTGCACGTTGTGGCATCTTAGTGTGGGCTCAGGCACTCAACCTGCAAGAGATGAAGCGTAGACAAAGACACGACACTTATAGACGTGGATGGAGACATATGAACGGGAAGCCCTACATGCACGTGCGTGATATCTACTGGTACAACCGTCTCTACTGTACAAGAACGTGCAGCGGACGGTTCCCGCAGGCCTATACGATGCGTTTAGACTGCGCACCACTCGACAAGCACCACTCACACGTCGCGGTCGCCAGGATGGCCTGACTTGTCCCCAGAAATCAATGAGTATTGATGCTGCGCATCAGCTTTCGTGATTCGGCGGTGCAGGCAGTTGCTGGTTCACCCGCATGCAGGCCTCCACCGCGACCGCAAGCACCGTCGTCACTCTTCGTCCGTGTTCGTTCGCAGTGCACCAGTGACAGATGGTGCACCGTAACGGGCTGACACGAACCCTTCTTCGGCCAATGCCACCTGACTGCCTCAGGTCGACTCTAGCTCACGCCTTTCAAACTCCTGTTTCTCGCTACTCCTCACGAGTGGCGCCCCCGCGAACAATACATGCACTGTTGTCTTCTTCTGTAATAATTGAAAAGCGCATTTTTTAAATTGCTGCCACTCAGCACAAAAATAGGTCGCGCTATTTATTGTGTTGGACTGAACGCTAAAATAAAAGATCGTGTTTCAGCAAGGAATCTGGGTGAAAAATTGGACTAAAAAACTAGCAGGTTCATTTGAAAACGTCTAATCAGACAGTTTCCAACTTCTTATGTATTACGTAGCACACCCGTCATGGTAGTCTATAGGCTAAGGCACTCGGCTGCTGACCGGTAGGTTGCGCAAACGAATTGCGGTCGTCACGACTTCATTATTGATGGAAGCGGGAATTGCCGTATATTTAGATATAGGTGCATATTAAACAAGGCAAGTGCTCGAAATTCCAGGAACTCTCTTCAATGTGTTTTCTCATAATCATATGGTGGTTTTGGGATTTTCAAACCAAACAATTATTGTTATGTGTCGACAACTCTGACTGTTCCGCTCGTTATGTAGCATATTTTTTACTTAATGTGTGTGACCACCAATTACAACAACGTCGCGCGTGATATACCCATCTCTGTGCCTGTGCCATCTGTGATTGCAGTGATCATTAACATCCAGATTGCATGAAGTTATTCACACGCATTTACTACCTCTGGAGCAGGCGTAGTTTCAATTTACCGGTGTGATCGCCTAGTCGACAAAGAGAGCGTACCAACCGAATCTGTCATCGCGATTTTGTGGGCGCAAAATGACCGTCAGAAATCAAATTATTGCCACTGTTCTTCCGAGTAGAACCCCTCGTTTCTCGTCCGATTCAGTGCAAGAACTGCTGGAGATTCGACCACAGTGCGGGAGGATGTAAATCTAACGTTCGTTGTAGCACCTGCGGAGAGAGCCATCCTTCAAGCAAGTGTACTGCAACAGCGGAAAAGTGTTGTCTCTGTGGGGGCAGTCACTGCGTCGACAACTCTGACTGTTTCGCTCGTTCCCGGGAGGTTCAAATCCTAGAAATTATTGACCACCGCCACTGTTCTCGAAGGGAAGCCATTGACATAGTTATAGACAAGGGTTTTGGATACTCTGGTATTACAGCACGCTGCACTTCCAATATGGACTCAAACCTATCGCAGGCTATTGAAACTGCTGTGGAAAAGGCAGTGAGTAAGGCAATGGATAAACTCATATCTAACCTTTCCAACTGTTTAGTGCAAACTCTTTCAAGTCAGATTGGACGAACAGTACAGACTAGTACAGAGCCTGCAGTATTACACATTACCATCGACGCCACACAGCTACGCAATGTAGTGTTGGACGAACTTTCGGCATCTGCAGGCAAGGCTAAGCCGTCAGGAACACAGGTGCACTTGGGCCAACATTCGCCTCAGCCGAGCACAAGTACTGCTACAGATATGGAACTAACTCGTTATACGAACTAACAAACGTACCATATCTCCTATCTTCACCGATCTCAAGTCCAAATCTAAACGGAATGAATCAGCTATTTCGCGTGAAGATGCTAATAAGGGCGCGACATGCGCCTCTGTGGTGCTCTCAACACCATAGGTCAGTTGAGGGTACTACACTGGAACGGCCGTTCTATATTCTCAGCCTCAACCGACTTACATTACTTTTGCAATAATTTTAATATTGATATTATAATTCTCCAAGAAACTTGGCTCACACCAGAAAAAAGTTTCCATCTTGCAGGTTTTCGTTCTTTTCGATTAGATCGCCCATCACGTGGTGGTGGTTTAATGATCCTTGTATCAAGTAAATTATGCCATAGGGAAAAAATTTCTTTCAGAATGTTAGACTTCGATTGTGAATTATTAGCATTAGACTTGTGTCTCCCCGGATACCACCATTTTTCAATTATAAATTGTTACTTCCCCTCCGGTGTGCAAAGCACGTGTTATCTTGACAGCGTTTTGGTAGCATGTAGAAAGGAAATTGTACTCACAGGAGACTTTAATTCACATCATTTGTCTTAGGGTACAAGGACAGATTCTTGTGGTAGGCGACTGTGGGAATGGGCTATTGATCACAACCTCTCCTGTCTGAATAAAGGTCATGTAACATTTGTCCGAGGTCAAACTAGCTCAGTATTGAATTTAACGTTTTGCTCCAATGCAATCAAGGTTTCGTCATGGGCTGTTCTGGATTCGGCAACTAACAGTGACTGTCTTCCTGTAGTTTTTGACAATACTTGTCCAACAACAACTTTACATCAGCCAAAACGCACATACATCAAAAATTGCAAATTTCAAGCCTGCCTCCGTTCTGCCATTTCCAAGCTTGGAAATGCCAGTACTAAGGAGATTGCATCTACGATCGGCTCAATGCTGGAGGGATCTAGAAAAAATTCCGAACTTTCCATTCCATCCAATGAACGATCCTCCTTTCGTCGGTAGAACGATGAGTGTACGCGCGATTATTGAAGACGAAAAGCTGCTTGGAAAAAACTTCTTCTTAATGAGAGCCCAACAAACTGGAAGGACTATCAATTCCTTGCTGGCATATTTAAGCTTACAGTGAACCGCGCGAAAGAAGAATACGACAGTAGACATTTTGATTATCTTTCTAAATCAAAAAATAAGCGTGTTTTGTTCGCTTATCTTCGGACAAGAAAAGTACTGCCAGCACCTTTAACGTTGCAGTCATGTGTCTAGACGCCGGTAGAAATGAACACCTCTCTAGAAGACATGGCGCAAGGTTTAGAACGCCGTTTCATTGCTAATTTTTAGGCTATTCAGTCCGTTCTGGTAAACTTGCATGAATTTCCAGATGTTTCTTTAGCTGCATTGAATCAGACAGTATTATGCTTACCGAGGACGGCTCCCGGACCAGATGGGATTACGAACTCTATGTTGAAATCTTTACTCCAGGAATCGCCTAATCTTTTGCTAGAACTGGTGAATTATTCTTTAGGGAACGCATGGATATCTCCAGAATGGAAACTTGCCAAAATTGTATTGTTGCTAAAAAATGAAAATGATGCAGACTCGTTGGATAACGTAAGGTCGATTGCTCTGACATCAAACTTAGTGAAATTGGTTGAGAGAATCATCAATATACGAATTAATGAACTTATTACCATGAGGTCAATTCTAAGTTCCTGTCAAATTGGGTTCAGGGCTGGTTGTTCAATTGGCGATGCCCACGTTGACTTAGAAAGTAGGCTTCAATTAGCTCGGCTACATAAAAAATATGCTGCTTTAGTTACCTTAGACATTGCTAAAGCATATGATACCGTGGAGCACTGTATTTTGATAGATAGATTAGAATACCTTGATTTTCCATCATACATAGTAGCGCGGGTTCACAATTGTCTCGCAGACAGGAAATTTTATTCTTTTAAAGATGGGTTTTCATCATCTACTCATACCCAAACGAGGGGAGAACCGCAAGGCTCGGTGCTTGCTCCGGTGCTATTTAATTTACTTATGAGCATCGTTCCACGTAAACAGGATATAACAAATTATGTTTATGCAGACGATATCGCATTTTTTTGCAATGGCAGATAACATTCAGACCTTATATGAACAGCTGCAGACTTACCTTAATATATTGGAGAGCTGGCTCGATGGCAACAGCTTTTTGCTTAATCCGAGTAAATGGGCCCTCCTTGTTTTTCCGCTGCAATACCCTGTGAACATCTCTCTGTCTTGCCATCATGAGGATATACCACAGGTGGAATCTGCTAAATACCTCGGAGTAATTTAGCACACATCGCTTAACTGGTGACCTCATATCGAATATATCGCCGGAAAAGGTGTGCGGGCCATTGGCATATTACGCAGGCTAAGCAACTACCGCATAGGTATGAGAAGAGACACATTATTATTGATATATCGCATGTATGTTCGTCCCGTTTTGGAATTTGGTTGTGTACTTTTTTCTGGAGTTCCAGCTTACAAGTTGCGGCCTCTAATTCTTCTGGAAAGAGAAACTTTGCGCTTTTGCCTTGGCCTTCCCAAAACAGTTGCCAACAATGTGTTGTATCTCAAATCGAGGGTCCCTCCGCTTTCTTGTAGAATTCGCCTTCTGACTGTTCAGACATTCCTAAGAATTTATGAATCACCTATACGACATTCAGAAACAGCCTTTATTTCTACAACGGAATAATATTTTGCTGCTAGATGGCCGCGAATTCACACGCCACAAATTATATTTGTGCAAAATTCACTGGAGCCTCCAAACGTACGTATATGCGACATTATGCCGAGTCGTGATAATTCAGCCTCTGTGGAAATTCAATTCGACGACATTTTTCCTAGTAATGCCAAATTACTTCCCCATAATATTTCGGGTGGTTTACTACAAGATCACCTGCGCTGTATTACAACGAACGTTATTATTGCTACAGACGCATCGCAGTACGACGAAAAGTCAGGGGTTGGTATTTTCAGCCCGATTTTAAATTGGATTTATTCCCTTCGACAACCCGATTTCATACCCGTTTTTGTGGCTGAGTTTCTGGCAGTAGTGCTCACCTTACACAAGTTGGATACAGCAATTACATCAGCTGTCATAATAACAGATTCCCTATCTCTCTGTGCAGCACTTTCTGTTGGTGCTGATAATCACGTAACAAGGACGTTCCGTGCACTAATACCTGCGCATGTGAGAAAAGTACGATTAGTTTGGGTGCCTGGACATAAAGATTTGTTTCTGAATGAAATAGCCAATTCTTTAGCTAAGTCGTCAATCAGCGAACCAATTCTACCGCTCTGTCCATCATCCGCTTATGTGACTGCTGCTCGATTCCACAGACTTACGCTTATGCAAGTCTTTAAAGGTTCAGCACTAACAAACTCTACAGAATATTGCCATTTATTATATCCCTGGCGAAGAGACTTTTGCCGCACTCAAAAACAAGAAATAGCTATCACAAGGCTGCGTTGCCGGATACCAAATCTAAATTTCTATAAACACAGTTCTGCTCAGGCACCTTCGCCTCTGTGCGCATTCTGTGATGAACTGGAAACAATATACCATTTTTTTGACCTGCAGGTTGTTTAACACATTACAAAAAACTCTATTAGAAATTCCTTTGCGTGGTATTGGTATGGACTTATCTCTGCCTGTCATTTTGTCTTTTGGAGCTTTCATTTCTGGTTTCTCTAATGGGACAGTATGCGCGGCCGTACGGGACTGTATTGATGAAACTAATAGGTCGACTAATAACAAGTTTCATGATCCTAACATGTCCACATAATTATATACGTATAAAATCAGATTATTGCTCTATTCTAAGAATAATTTTGTTTATGTAAATATTTGTATGCATTACATTAAGCACCACACTTGCATATGCTATCGGTAATATTTCTGTTATACCTCCATCATTCCAAATCTGAACAGTAAATTTTAAAACCACTCGATTCTTGGCCAATACCCCACAGTGGGTATGCGCCACTAACAATAGGAGAACAACAACAACAACAACATCCCGATTGCGAACTCCCGGCGGGCTGTGCTGCCGGTGAAAATGTGATGGCAGTGACAGATGTGGTCACTAAAACGTGTTTCTCGGCCAGATTGAGCACGGCCTGCCAAAATTTAGAGGCAGAAAAAAAATGAGGACAAGAGATTGTTGAAAAGGCCTTTACCGAAAACGAGTTCATTAAAAGCAACATTGCATATGAGGTAACTTCAGGCGTATGCTCAGCTTATAATGATAAGAACGAGGTGGAATCCAGTGGTTAGCGTTCTTTGTGAATTATTATGGCAACGAATTGATTTGATAGTCAACTCTAGATAACAAAATGTATTTTGTAATTGTGCTACGTGCTTACCAACGTGACTCGCGCATGCGCCTTTAAGTCGAACGGCCGCCCAGCCAGGTTTATGTCTCGACACTGATTTTTTGTATCGCACCTTCGGTTCCTCTTCTATTTCTCGCTGTATTATGGACCAGATGTCCAAATAATGAGAAGTATGGCAATCAGCGTCAACGCGAGTGATTTAAAAACCTACGTCATCAAATACGTCACAGATTGTCGAAATGTGTGACGTCATCAGCTGACGTTGTAACTCTGCCAAAGAAGGTCAGAGAGATCCTCACTTGGTCCGGGTGGAAAATATTTTGTAATGCAGAAAGCTTTCGGTGCCGGTGTCTGCACTTTTTATTGGCGGACACAAAATGATGCGCTTCTTTTCTATTATTCTTTGAAAAGATGCACATGCAGATGTTTCTAAAATACTTACAATTGAGGCATAATATGCAAATTTTCGGATAGAGTTTTCAGAGAAGCCAAGAAGCATTAACAACGGGTTTTTTTTTCTAGGGTCTTTTTGTTACTGGCGAAGCAGATGGCTTCATTTCTGTAAGCCAATTTCCGGAACAAAGTGAACCAGATTTTTGTGAAGTTCTGGTAGAATACCCAAAAGAAACCACAGTAGCACTCTTCTACTCATCTGGTACAACTGGTCACGCCAAAGGAATGGAGATATCTCACTACAGCTTCGTCGCCAATCTTCATATGACCAGGTAAGCAATTAACCAGTCCCTCTCTATAGTTGATCATAAAAAAGCTTGCCATATATATTTGCCATGCCAGAACGTTTCGTCAAGGAGTGTCACAATTCAGTGAGAGTGCACTTCATATTTATAGCCAAGATGGCACAAAAAGCTATTTTACCCTTTTCATGATAATAGATTCCACACACTTTAGTGTGTTCAAGTGGTCCTGAATATATCAGGCTTAGTGAAAACTAGTTCTACAGATATAAAGTATCCAACTGAACACTTCACCAATGTTTTTGTTTTCGTGTATTCTTTGCAGTGTTCGCAAGTTGAGCACAAAATGACATTGCGAAGCATCCTTTTTTCATACACAGGCTTGGCCTCACTTACCTATAAGCTGCCGCAACCTACAAAATTTTGTTATTTGCCAGACTGATAGTGTTTAAAATTCTGATATTATGCAAGTTGTGTTTGCACTCGGTAAATTGAAGAAGTTGATAAAGTCAACCTCTTTAGCGCAAACACATTTATTCAGCCGTTAGCTCACGTGTACGAAATATTTTGTTAGTATACCTTAGTGGCTCACCAAGCCGGAATCTAGACATCGCATATTCTGCCATCGCTTACTCTGCCGATCAAATTTACCCGCTTTGTGTATACTCAATTGAGTATTACGGTCAAACGTTTTTGCTAGAAAATATTTTCCAAGACCATGGCGCCCCCTCAAAATTTGTTTGCTTTTGCTAAAGTGTGCTCAATATAAAAATGTATATAAAATCAATATTTTTAAGCGGAAATTCAAAACAGTAGTTCAGCTACCCAATAGGTTTTGTCTAGTTGTGCTAATGAACCTTTTTGACATTTCTGCGTTTACCTAGCTGCTACGCCTTCCAAAAAAAACCCAAAGATATTCAAAGTTCGCAATGTTTACCTATTTTAGCTGGAACACTTTTTAAGCAATTTTAAAATGTTTCGTGTTTTTATAAGAAATTACTTGTGTACGAAAATGTTTAGGGGTGAAATAGACTTCATACCTTCCCCTCAAAAATTTGAAATCGGCAAAAATATGTGATTTGTCTCACACTAGATAGTATTTTTGTATTGACGCAATCCAAGAAACACAAACTTCAGGCCTGCGCGGAAGGCGCAGCACAGCCACAGCGCAAGCTAGGAGAGCGGCCTTTCAGAGTAAACAGCCTTGTTCTTGTTCTTGTTGCCCTTCACTTGTGACTCATACCTACTGTGCAGGATTTGCCAATATTTGAGTCGTCTTATAAAGTATTATTCTACTTTAGAGTAAAAGAACTTACAAATTGAAAACGTTGCAACTTTTAAAGTGAAAATGTGATGATCACTGATCAGTAATTACCATGAATTTTTTGTATTAGTAATAGATATTAACCTAGATCAGAACCTAGCTTAAAAAAGAAATAAAAAGCGAGAAGTGATGCGTATGTCGACACAGAAGAATAATGTGAGTTCGTTAGTCTTTTCGTTTCATTGAGATGATTCCGCAGTGCCTCGCAAACTTTCGCACCGTGAAACCTATAAATACAGGCTCCAAAAGCTAAAATCACGCGCATGGATCAATTTATTTGAATAGCAGGTAAAGGATTTGCTAACTTAGATCTACAAGCTGTAGTTAATCGTATACACGTCAAAAAGTAATGATCCATAGCTTCTGGCTCAACACAGAAAGCGCACCTTAGAGAAAAAGCCTGACCGGACCCGTGTTGGCAGAAATTTAGCTTGTCCAGTCATTGGGTAACTGCTGCAAGCACACTTGCTTGATACCCACTACGCAATTATTAATAAAAACTTTTGAGTAGTAGGCCAGCATTCGCTATGCTATTTTTCATCATTCTTCTGAGAAGAATGATATCCGCTAAACACTTGTAAAGAATCTTGTGCCAATTGTTCATGCAGTGGCTGACGACAACGAGGAATTACGCCTGAAGTGAGTATGCGCCACATTTAATAGGTGACCAAGAACAAGATTTTGTAATGAGTTGGAGCAATGGACGACCGCACTCGTTATGCTTTTCGCATTGTGCGACAACTGGTTGTTTTTTCGCTGTTATAAAACGCTTTAAAAGTCGTAATGATGCGATTAATTTACCGACATCACACCTGCCGAAGGCAAGTTTGGCAACATGTTCCAAGCCATACGTGTAATTTCAGAGACCATTGTTTATTGTCAGTTGCATGTGGTCCTAGAAAATTTCGCACGATTCTACCAAATTGGTAAATATTAAAACTGAATGTACAGCTCTTGCATGATGAATGTTTTGTTAAAACAGTCATTGAATTGCTTCATGTAGTAAACTATTATCGGCAGCTGTTAATTTCTGCTCAATGGGAATTGTTCACAGAAAAAGGTAAGAATGAAGCGGTTAGTGTCTATTGTGAGCTAGCACAAAGGAAGAAAGATGACAAATATTATCTTTGCAATTTACTTAGAGTCTGCATGTTATTGAAAGCCAAGAGACGGGGCTGTACCGGGACTAAATAAATATACTGCGAGCACAAATACACAAATACGAAAAAGAAGCACACAGAGTAGCAATGATTCGTCCTCGTGTTATTGGTTTCACTGAAAATGAGCCCACAAAAAGAGCTCTTGAGGATTAAAAGCGATACGCACTCTCCAAGTGGACATTACAACTTGAGTCAAATAGCTCATATACAGAAATACACAGCAAATAACTGCCGCTTTTGAGCATAATTACAAAAGCCTGTTCAACATGGCTGAGCTTACGGGTGACTATAAAAAAAGCTGGACGACTCATTGCTTCACGCTATGTTTACAGGAAGATCATTACCTCAGCATTGATGGATCGATAACTAAGAAGGAAATGAAGATCGTGATCCCAACTTTGTGGAGAAACAAAACTCTAGGCCCTGATGTTGATTGTAATGTGGGGTTTAACGTCCCAAAACCACTATATGATTGTGAGAGACGCCATTAGGCCCTGATGTTCTTAGCGAAGAATTTACACGACGTTTCCAGAAAATCTCGTTCGTTTCTTTGAGGCACATTTAAAAAAGCCTATTAACTTGTGGAACTCCCTTCTTCTTTTTAATAGGCCCATACTGATTTGATACCGAAAAGCAGCGATAGTGAAGCAGCAAAACGAGTAATTGGACATAAACCTTTATTTTATTCAACGTTGATTATAAGATAATTACGCAAATCGTCATGAACAGGCTGCTGGAACAGGTTTGTGAACACTAAATCTGTAAGCACCCATCAAACATGTGTAACAAGAGGCCGTTCTGTACAGACGAATACCCATGCAGCGCGATCAGTCCTTGAGTTCATTGACGATAGCATGAATAAGGTAGCTCTTCTTTAAATTGGCCTTGCTAAAGCTTCTGATAAGGTGCAATATCACTTTTTGTTTCGACTGCTCAGGCATCCCCAGTAAGGAGGTGCACTGTACAATGGCATATCAGTGTTTTATAAAAAGTGACAAAAAGATTACTGTGAATCGAGCTTTAAGGTTCAATAGAGGTGAAGTCATCAGTGTGTCAAGGGTGTCCGCTTTCAGCTTCACTTTTTGCAGTATACGAGGAACAATTTGGCTTAGGTGTACAATATAATTCTGATATGTATATATATATATATATATTCAATAAAATGAATTCGAGGAAATCAAAGCACTATACTACGCACTTGACATTGCCTTCTTTTGCATGGAGAAACTGACTGTTAAAGAAGCAGTAAACACCAGTATGCGTTTTTGTGAATTGTCTGGAGGCAATATAAAATTTGACGAAACCTGGGGATTCTGGCTGGGCACGAGGGAGGTAATGGCCTCGGTTTTCGCAAATATTTGTTGGAATGGAGCTCCAGTTAATATTTTGGTGTGCCTCTTGATAACGACCTTAATAGTGACCCTCATTGGACGTCTGCCATAACCAGCCTCCGTCGATAAGCGTTGACTTGGAAAGAACAGGATCTTTTCATTTTTAGAAACCCAAAACATGCATCATCCTTTTAGCATCAAAGCTTGTGAACATTCTACAAGTATTGCATTGCTCCCGCGTACATATCAAGGCAATTCACATTAAATTTGCCTGCTCGATTTGAAAATTTTCACTGGAAGCCATGCGATGAGACAACCGTTTTCTTCTGCTTGAGAAGTAGGGGCTTGGTCTTATGCATTTTTTGTATGACAAATGGTGATGCGATTTTTTTTCTCTTTAAGGTTGTGTGTCACTTTTTGGGGGGGGGGCGGTTGTCTGGAACCGTCTTGCTTACCCTTTTCTTTTCGTCATAAAAGGGTTGCTGAAAACTAACAATTGTGGAGTTTCTCGAAATAAATTGTTGAGGCTATGCAGTTTTTCAAAGCCATATTCCCTTTAGAATATCTGTACAGTGTAGGCAGAACGGCCCTCACTGCTACACTCTCCAGCACGCTTTTCCCTGAACCAATTCATCTCGACCTGGTCATGATGTGTTCCACCATGTGCATAAAATGTGTATATCATCACAAGAGAAAGCGTTTTTCTTTAAGCTATTTAGCTCAACAATACCAGTAAAGAGGTTGCTTCATGAAAAAGTTATAAACGTGCCCTGTCTATAAGATGCAGGCTGTGCAACGAGCCTGAAACGATCGAGCATTGTTTTATTCATTGCCGCGATGCCTGTCGATTCTGGCACGTCCTTAAATAACCATCAAAAAAATTTTTGTTAAAGCTCATGTTGTTTGATTCTTACCGTACTAAAAGTTCATTACCAATAATGCACCATACAATTCTATTATGTTATCGGGTCTTTATTCATTATTGAGGAACCGCATGATTGAAAGACATGCTAAGCCACCTCATTCGACAAAGGCTGTTTTTCGGGAAGCAGCAGCCGATGCGCGTATTGTTGTAGAGTCTTTCGAGTCTGTTTTGGAGTGGTTAAGACGTCTGGACATATATATTTGTTTACCGGATTTTTGAAGGATCGTTCTACTGTGAGAAATGGTGTCTTCCGCATGTGTGCACACAAGCATAAATTTGAAACATTTTATTGTATACGTGCATCTGACAACGTTTGACTGCACAATATACATGTATTAAAGAGAAAAGAAAAAAGCACCGGCGTGGCTCAGTAGTAGGATACTGGGCTGGCACCAAGCGAACCCGGGTCTGAACCCCACTGTGGCATTGGTACTAGTTTTTTTTCTAATTTGGTGGATGTTTTTTCAAATTTTGTGTTCTGTGACTGTACCACAGAACATCGTAAAAGTTTTTTATCTGAAACAACTTAGGCGTGTCGGTGTTCATGAGCAAACGAGGTCGCCGGGCAGGTATTCCACATAGCTTCGTCGAGTACATTAACGGCGGCGATCAGTCGTCTGCTGATTCTTGATGCGCAGTTGAGTGAGTTGACGAGGTCTTTCGACGAGCTAAAAGTAGGCGGCGACGTCGAAGTTTTTTTTTGTCAGTGACGTTTGGCAGCATGGCGTCGAACGTGGAGCCCGGGTTCTCTCTAAAGACCAATTTGTATGGCGACATCTGCATCTGCGTCACTTATTTCACGGCGGTGTTGTACGCGAAGGTTGCAGACGAAAAGGTGAATTCACATGTGTATTGTTCGGCTTCAAGGTGCATGGCCATTATGACGGCGTTGGTCTTAGTAAGAGGCTAGGTGAGACCGTTTGTCTGTGGGTGAAAAGGGGTGGTGTGGCGGTGGCTTGTCTGCTTATGACTCATAATTACCAGAGTCAAAAAGCAGTAAAGGCTGTACATCGATCGGTGATGAGAACCTCTGGGGTGCTATGGCGAAAGTCATTGTTTCCAGCGAAGAACTAGGCTACTTTGGTGGTACTGCCACTGTGTAGGGATTTTATTTCGGCGCAGCTGGCGAGGTGATTTGTAACTGAGGTGATATATTTGTTTCCAGAATTTGATGTCGGAAACGGCCTCAGAGGAACGATAAGGGAGCAGGTTCAATCGGCTGAAGAAAGCCTGCTCGTCCTATTGGTGGTGTCTTGCATCGCTGGCAATCCCGGCGTGTCCATACGTAGCGAGCAGCGTTGACGAAAAGGCGTGGCCAGTAGTACTTCTCTTGTATTCTCGCGAGGGTGCGGAAAAAAAAACGGAGGAGGCCAGCCGTGAGGTCGTCATGCAGGGCCTGAAAAATTTTCGGTCGCATTGCTGAAGGTACCATGATAAGATAGCTGGCTCGGGTCAGAGAGAAGTTTTTTTTATGACGAGGTACTTTTCCAAGAATAATGACGCTAGTCTTCGCCTAAATACTTTTGGGACGGCGCTGGTCTGACCGTCGAGGTATTCCACTAGGCCTCACAGTTCCAGGTCAGCTCGCTGTCGCTCGACGAATTCATCAGCACTTATGATTCCCAAGAAAAGAAACTCATGATTCCCAAGAAACGTCACGGTCATTTTGCAGTGGCGAATCGATGGGGCTGTGAGACAGGCAATAGGTGTCGGGAGTGTTTCCTTCCGGACTTGTACACAACGATAAAGTCTAATTCCCTAAATAATAGGCTCCACCGTGTGAAGCGACCTCAAGGGCTCATCATGTTAGCTAGCCTACACAAGGCGTAGGGGACACCTAAATCTTTGATATGCCTGCCTTATAAGTAAGGCTAAAACTTTGACCCAGCCCAGATGATGGCAACACACTCCTTTTTTTGTGTTACATAGTTGGCATTAGCATTCGATAACAAGCGGCTTGCATAACTGATAATCCTTTCAAGGCCGTGAATGCTTTGCCAGGATGGCGAGAAGGCTTAAACTGCTTTCGTCGGTGGGGACATCTCTTGTGACAAATTCGTAGAAATGCGCAAGTATGGGCGTTGTCTGCAGGCGTCGTTTCATTTGCTGAAATGCGTCCTCTTGTGCGGCTTCCCACCTGAATACGATGCCACTTTTCGTGAGGTGAGTTAGTGGCTCGGCAATCTGTGAAAGTCTTTTGACGAAATGCCTGCTACAGGTGCGCAATCCTAAGGAACTGTGATACTTCCTTCTGGTGGTGGGTGGCGGGAAATCGGTTATGGGGGCTGTTTTCCGCGGGTCGGGACAGACTCCAGACTTGCTAATCACGTGTCCTAAAAACAAGAACTCTTGTACGTGAAATGACACTTTTCTGTGTTCACGGTGAGTCCAGAACACTTGATAGCTCGAAGCACTGCTTCAAGGCGCCGGAGATACTCCGAAGCTCAAGGAAAACACGAACACATCGTCCAAGTACTTCAGGCAAGTCTTCCACTTCGATCCAGCCAGCAAGTTGTCCATAACACGCTTGAACCTCGCAGACACCTAGAAAGTACTAAATAGCATGACCTTGAACACAAAGAGGCCGTCTTGTGTGATAAAGGCAATCTTATCTCGATCTCACTCGTCGACTTATTTTGCCCATATTGCCGGTGTTAAAGTGCAATGACTAAAAGTAATTAGCGCTGAGGAGTCGGTATAGGCTGTCGTCTATACGTCGATTAACATCACCTCAACAAAATCATGGAAAAGAGCGCGTACTCTTTATGGGCACGTTGAATGGGCCTATAGCTACCAAACACCAAAACATGCGTTGGGCAAACCCTCATTTAGCAACGTAGAGTAAACATTCAATTATCTCTGTAAACTCTGCAAAGGCGCTTTTCAATTTCGCGTTATATGCCGATTTTCATCATGCAGGGATCAACCATGTTTTTTCAACGAATTATTTTGTTCATGCGGTGGTAATCGACGCAAAAACAAAGGCTTCCGCCCTTCTTTTCACTAACTCTATGGGTGAGGCCACGGAATCTTGTACTGCTGAATGATGTTGTCGCACAGAATTTCGTCGAATTGTTTCTTCACTACCTCGTGTGCGCGCATCGAAACTCGGTACGGGCTTTCGTCCCTCTTCCCCCTACCAGAGTCCTTCAATGCTTTTCTGGTCACGAAACTCCGGCCGAAGTTTAATTCAGGGACAAAAGCTGCCGCTAGGATCGCCCCTGTTAGCGTGAAGGCTTCGCCGGCGGCCGGCGACGCTTGCGGGCCGGCTGTTTCTCCGTCGGCAATGCGCCTAATTTCATCTGCTCTTCATTTCCACCTGTAAAAACGCGACCTGTAAAAACGCGAGCGACGCGAGCGAAGTGTGCGTGTTTTTGATTCAGTTGACGCTTAGCTTAGCTGTGAAATAGAGGCAAGGCCACGCGTGTTACTGAGTCGTATATGTTGCAGCGTTCGTTCGTTGCGGTAGTCATGGCCGCTACGTTCTCGCTTTGAGAAGGAGGACATCTGGCGTTTTCAATTTTTGAGTAGTCTTTGCAGTTTCCTGCATTTGAGTTAACTAGCACCAGATTTAAATCGGTATATACAGCCCTGGGCGACATGCTGCGCTTAGCAAATAGGTGTGCAAACGTACAGCACGTTGGGTTAGCGCTGTGTCTGCGCGATTTTATAGCGCGCTAATAATGTACAAAAATAACCTAGGTTTGGAAAGTGAGCATCAACATGATGAAAAAAAACGCTCACGAAATGGAAGCAGCATAATGAGCGCGCGTAGGAGTAAATGCTACACACTTGAGCGACTTTCCCAGCTGTCAACATAGGTATAGGGTGTCAACAGAAAAACTCGTATGGTCAGTGTCTGACACACTCGTCCCACCAAAACGACAAGTTAATTGATTACTTGGTTATGAGGTTTAACGCGCTGACGCTATGCAGGCAATCGGGCGCGCGCCGTAGTGTAGCCAGAGTCCTTCAAGCATCGAAGGACTCTGGTGTAGCTCTCCGGAATAATTTTAACCACCCAGGTATCTTTAACATGCGCGGGAATCTGTAAAACACAGGCATTTTCTCTTTTCGCCTCCATCAGAAAAGCGGCTGGGAACTCGCATCCTTGGGCTCATCATCATCAGCACAGCGCCCTAGCCCCTGAGCCACCGCGGCGGGGACACTAAAAAAAATAAAAAAGAAATACAGCCAAAGCTAGCCATGCTCCGCTTTGCAAATTCAAAATACCTGATTGGATAATCAAAATGTCGCCGCCGTGGATTTTGGTTCCGCCACACAGATGACAGTAACCTGACTGGCCACTTGCTGATCGTCGCAGGCAGCTGCCAAGCGCATGCAAATGACTAGAAAACGCGCCGCGGCTGTGGTGCAAGTGTTTATTCATACAAGTTCACGGCAATAGCATGGCGGATAAAGGAAATAAACAACGTCACAAAAGCAACTAGGAACACAAATGTGCAAGTGTTTTTTGTCACTGGCAAACACAAAACACAACAGTTGGGCTTTACATAACATGACAAACAGAACATCTGCTACCCATGGGGCTTGTTGCCACCATTTGCTGGGCAGTTTGCTCGCCGCGTCGCTCGTGTCAGCTTGTTTTTTTCCCTGGTGTAAAAGTGCAGGCGGCACCTCAAGAAAAAATGAACAACCTCTGCTGTGGTACCCACATAGTGCAACCTACAGCCCACACCAGCAGAAGCAATGCGGCTGTCGAGCAAAACTTGGTCAACAATGTTCGCATACACATCGGCACATGCAACTGTGTCCACAGTCAGTTCTTCAACATGTCCCTCCACAATGCGCAACAGGCTGAGAAGCTGGGATGAGGGCACTTGCAGGAATCCTCTTGACTTCTTCTGGATTAGGTCAGTTGGCTCTCGTGTCTGGCTCTTGAGTGTTTTCACGCAGTCAGTGCAGCTTATCGTTGAAAACTTCTTTACCACGTAACCGGCAAGATAATCAAGAATGCACTCTTTGGTGGAGAGCGTAACGTCAGGCACGGATGCATTGTTCACTGCCTCTCCCGGCTCCTCAAGAACGTCATCAAAAAGGACCGCCAACATGTCAATCTGCAAAATACATTCCAAGTTTCAAATCATTCAATGTATAAGTTGAGATTCGTAAATGCAAAAACACATTATGTTTCATTTGGTTATTTGGTCATTTGTGTAGTGAAACTGCTCCTGAAAAAAAAAACTAGAGCTAATAAATAAAAGCAAGGGGCACGTTACCTGACTGGAGGCAGGTTTTCCCTTGTCAAAGAGGCCCTGGAGCTTGAGCAACAGCTGGGGTCCATCTCCCTCGACCAAGGCCCGTTTTGGCAGCCGAACTAGGTTGTTTACAGAGAGCATCCGATAGATGAACAAAAAATGTTGCACAGTCGGCTGCCCTCCATCACCAGCAACATGCCTGACGATGCCGAAAAACCTCTAGAAAGAAAAAATCAATTTATCGCAACAATGAGAAATTCATAGCACATTTATACACATAAAAGTCATCATGTTTACCTCTAGAGGATCTTGTCCGAAGTTCCCAACGAGAACGTAACGAAACCCAGACAACAGCAAGCTCTCGATGAGTGCAACTGAGCTATGCAGTGTCAGTCTGAGGGCTCCACATGTCTGCTTACTCAGAAAGCAGACTTGCCTCTGGGTCGGTAATGTCTTGATGTATTTCTCTCAGTTGTCCAGCCATGCAATGCTGTCCTTCAACACCTGGAATAAAATTATGCTTCATCTATAGTACACGAAAAACACTTCATAACACATGTAATAATCTCACAGCAATGTGTTGTGCTTCGTTGAATCGAACATGGTCTGGCCTCCGAGAGTTCAGGCAGTCGAACAGCTTGTTCAATGTTCTTGTGAATTGCGATGTTGGAGCCGACCCATGGAGCTTCTTGCAGTCTTCCTGCTCGCTATAAAACTCCATGGCCGAAGCAGTACTCTCACTGAACAGCTGTAAAATGTGTGGAAAAAAGGATTTTAGGTTTACTTCCCAAAACGTGTGAGCAGATGTTTTTGAAATACACTTTGCACTGAACATAGCTGCGTGCATGACTTGCCTGGACAGCCAACTTCACGCTCATCTTTTGGAACGCATTGGGGAAAATATGGGCTTTCGTTAACTTCGGTACAGCCCGGAGTCCAGCCTGTTCTTATTCATAGTCCAGTAAGTTCTTGTAGTGACAGTGGAACACCTCCTGTCCTTGAGGGAGCTGCAACATAAGGACTAGTGACAATTTTTTTTTAAACTGAATAGTTTATGCACAGGTCAAGGCATTCACATGCACTTACTAAAAACTTGCCCACTTTGAGCAAGTTGTTTATGATGCACTTAAATATGTGCGGTGGATCAATTACAACGTGGACTTGCTTTGAGGGCTCACACGGGTGTTCAAAACACGTTTGAAGCTTGTGCATGTCCCCGTTGACACCTTGAGAGAAAAACAGTTTAATAGTACACTTGTTTTTCTACTACATCACTAACCACAGCTAAATAAAATTTGAAAAGACGTACCCGGAGATCTCAAGGCTGATTGGTTTGATGTGGAGTTGTCGCAGGTCACTGCGTCAACAACAACACCAGCGTTTGTAAGGTGAACGATGCACTGCAAAAGGAACTTCGCCACGATTGATCCTGGGGCAGCACCAGAAGCACAAAATGTGCCCACAGTTTGTGACCACCCTCCCAGAAAAGGCCGAAACAGAAAGACCAGCACGTGGTCGCCGTCTTTGCCATGGTCACCTGGTCGTGTGTGTTCGGCGAAATCCACCTTGCCCAGCAGTGCCATATCCGACTCGCGAATGTGGACGCTTTTTTCTGACGCTCATTTCATCGAACATGAGTACTCCTGGAAAGTTTTGGGTAAGTTAACATCTTGTCTCAATTGCGCTGCTGAATATAATACAATTATAAAAATGAGTACTGCTTCTTACCTCGACGCTCTCTTTCTGGAACTGCTTCTAGCTTTTCACACAGAACCGTGAACAAAGTGCTGTCGAAGCCAAAATCAGCTTTCAGATTTCTGAGGTAGCCATAGAGGGTGCGGGGATTTGGAAGGGGCAAAAATTCATTTTCATGAAGAAAAGTGTAGACTGCTGTGGACTTCATCTTTAGCAGCAAGCAGTCATAAATCCACTCTTTTTTGTACCTGGAGAAAATGAATTGCAAATTTGTTTTCCACAATGAGCGTGTTGGAAACTATTCATGCAAAGCAAAAAATAATGAGAATAGTGTTATAAAAACTGAAGAAGGTATATTTGCCCAAACAAACCTGCAATTTTTCCCGAAATTAGAAATAACACTACACAAAACGGCCAAACCAATGTCTGCATCAATAGCATATTGTTTTGCGGTACAACAGATACAAATACATGATGAATAAATGAAGGCTGCACCTTGAGATAACATTTTCAAACGCAAAAGGGGCAATCCAATAGCAATGTTACGTGTGTGATGGGAAATTTGGAACTTACCGCGCAGCTGTTGCAGACTTCGCGTTGGCTTTCATGAGCCAGTGGTCAAAAATAAGCTTCTCGCGAGCCGAAAGCTTCTGAACGTCTTGGTGCGATCTTCTGCTCCTATTCGCTTGCACTGTCCATTTCGCAATCTTCACTTGGCACAAACGAAGTTGCTGCTTAGTGCTTCGAAGCTGGTCTTTAACTGCGTGGAGCTCTGAGATGGAGCAGACATTTCCCTCTGTCTGGCATGCCATCTCTGTGCAGCTTCCAGTGCTTATCACTCTACCTGTCAAACGAAGAAATATGGATCAATATAATGCGACATCACGCAGCACACAGGCAATACAGGCTCTCAACATAGTGAAACAAGAAAACAAGGCAACGCGAATGGAGGCTTACCATCATCTCCGGCTGCTTCAGGATCGCAGGGCTCTGTGCTGGAGCTCACAGAAGCTGCAGTGCCATCGTTGTTCGGCGACAAAACGCGACGACGTTTTGCAGGCGGATTTTCTCGCTGTGAGCGCGACCGTGGCTTGGGCTTCGTAAGATACGCCGGCAGGTTTTCAAATATCCGGGGTATGGCACCGACGCGGAGTTAGGCTTCTCGCGCTGCAGAAGCACAGATTGTCCACTTATTCTGAACTCATCGGCTCGAATAATGTCCGTGGTGTCGAAATGTTTCTCGCTCACACGAACGGCCTTCGACTCGAAGTTGAAAGCGCCCGTCTCCTGTCGTGGAATGGCTCGCTTCCACCTGTCGCGTTGTTCGCGGTCACTTTGGAGGCAGAACAGCGAAGCTTTTTCTGTACAACTCCGATAGCCAGAGCGGCAACCAGGTACGCAGCACGTCAGAGGCATGGTAGTTCACATAGTTTGCCGTCCGTGATGAGTGTAGACAGCTATACCACACAACAAACAAACCAGTGAGCTCGCGCTCCAACGCACTGCAAACGCTGCAAATGCGGCCGCCGCCGTCCAAGCCGCCTTCCCCAGACTCGTAGCGCCACCGCGCGGGAGCTTTGATCCCCATATGAAGCTCTCCCTCAGCGTTACGGAGAAGTTTCGTGACCAGAAAAGTATTGAAGGACTCTGCCCCTACCCACAAGAAAGACTTGGAAGGAGTTCCTGCTCGGCTGCTCCACCCGCGACGCTCCGCGCTCCTTGCTGGCCCGCGCCCGAGCAGCGATGACCTCCAGTGGACTTCTGGAATAAGGAGACCACCCAAGTGCATTTGTAGTGCAACTCTCTCTGCTTTTCTTAATAAATGTTTTCCACCACCACCATCTTTGTTCTGTTTTAAAGCGATGTTTCGCGAAAGCGGTTTGCCGAAATCTCCATTATAATGGGAAGTGCTCTTTAGATATCAGAAGCAGGGCCTGAAGCTCATCTTGCTCACACTTCCGAAGACTCGAGTATACGCATGATGAACCTGGTAGAGAACTGTGATTCGTTGAGGCAGCTTCGGCAGCATTGAAGAGAACGAAAGCATTCCTGGCGTCCACGAATTTGTCGATATAACGTTGATTGATAACTGAAGTTTAACAACCCAAAACCACCATATGATTATAGAAGACGCCGTAATGAAGGGCTCCTTGAATTTCGACCACCTGGGGTTCTTTAACTTGCACAAAAATCTGAGCACACATGCCTACAGCATTTTAACCTCCTTCTAAAATGAAGACACCACAGCCGGAATTCAATAACGTAGTGGGCGGGACAGCAGCCGAGTACCTTAGCCACTAGACCACCGTGGCGGGGCGAAGTCGTCGATGTAGGTGACCATCGTACCAAAATTAATGTGCCTATAGTCGTGGCTGACGCTTTGTCAGCCCTATTTTACTTTGCCGTCATGCAGCTCGGCCATGCTTCTTGCGACGCAAATTTTGTAATTTATAGGTGTTGAACATTTTCAATGATGCCGTCGATGTTTTCGGCATTTCGGTGCTGACGGAAATCATGACGCTGAAGAAATGAGGCACGGGGACCTTCTCGTCAATTAGGTTCAATGCGCGGTACTGCGGTTTAATGTGGTGGCAGCACTTTTTCTGATGCAGACTTGATGCAGTGTTATGGATGCAGACATCAGGTCGATAACGGCGCTGTCATAAGATAGAAAGTACATCCCAAGTATCACGCCCCAAGAGCAATATTGTAGGATAACGAAGCGCGAAGTCCGGTTGTTGATCGTGATTCTGACTGTGAAAACTCAAACTGGCGCTCTCGGGTGGCTTTCAGCAGTTCGAATTGAGAGTTCATTCCAAGCGGTCCTTACTCTCTAAGGCTAGGTGACTCTATACCGACTGATGGCAGAATAGTGCACCTGTGTCGATAACAACAGTGACATGGTGGCCCGCGATTTTAAAGTTGAGGTTGCTGGTTCGTCGTCGCGAGTGGTCGTTGGGTCGTGGCGTCGAATCACGGCTACGTCGGTTTATTCTGCTGCTTCTACTCTGAGCTTTATTCGTGCTTTTTTGTCTCGCAGCGGGTAAGTTCGATTTTGTTGCGGTGTCGTCCTTTGCAGTGGTGGAAGATCTTTGGCTATTCGTTGTATAGCTACCACACCCCATTGGTTGCTGCCTCTTTTTCGAATATAGGCTCTGAGAGCAGCTTCGAGTAGGGCCGGCGTACTGGCAGCGTTGCGGGGACATGTGGCGGACTGGCAACAGTGAACGGTAAGGCTGCCAGGTTGTTCGCTGCCCTTCTGCGACGTAGTCTGCGATATCTTAAGGTCGTTCACCTCGCTGTGGACACATCACTTAGGAGCTCAAACCACGTAGCCCCATTTGTCAGTACTGGCAGCGGCGTTAAGTGTAGCCAGCTTCCCCACAGTGTTAGCACAATGAGCGGTGGTGGGGTGTTTGCTGAACGTCATTCTTTCTTGGCCTGTACCACTGGCCGGCTGGTGGGTGGTATGACGACGATGGGGGTGATGGTTCTGTCTGGGCGCGAAACTGCAGCGATGCGGTGTCTTGGAGTGGAGAAAAGATATATATATATATATATTTATATATATATATATATATATATATATATGACGTATGAAGCGATGGTTGGTAGAGGCAGATGAGGAAGAAGTGAGAGTAGAATAAACATGGCGTATGAGCCACGCCACGTCGCCCATTCATCATAAGCGTCACACAAGTCGGCAGGATGAAGACGTCTCAGCTACTTCATCAGTGTCTCATCATCCACAAGGTTCTCCGCAAGACACCCTGACCATAAGTGAACTACCAAACCAGCATCTAGCAGTACACATCGACGAGCATCATGACGGAATCATCGACCGATTTCCCATTCCCAAGTACACCGGAGCAGCGGACGATGGATCTTTACAGGACTGGTTCGACCTGTTCGAGCTCCACGCTACCGCTGCATCTTGGTCGGAACGGGAAATGGTCATCAACTTTACTGACTACATCTCAGGTGAGGCATTCAAATTTTACCTCACCCACATCTTCGAGAACGATGAGTCTTGGAAAAAGATCAAAGAAGAAATGATCATTCGTTTCAAAGAATACGATGAAGACCTGTTCATACCTCATCTGTGGAAGGCTTTTCAACTGACCCATCACAGTTACGCGAAGTCTTCCCGCAGTAAGCCTATTTTTCAAACGAGACCTCAGAGAAAATATACCACCATTGTACCATCATATGACTCTTCCGAAAAAACGTCACGCATTCGAACACCGCCTAGTAACTTGCACGTCGCAACAGACAAGGTAAATCCTCCGTATACCGGCAGGAATTTAGACCATTTCTGCAAAAGACTAAACCTAAAGCCGGCTTTTCCAAGAACAAGGAAATCGGCATTTTCAACGTGTTCACTGCACCACAACACTTCACATTTTACTGAACCACCCGAATTTCTTGATGCTTCGTGTCACACACAAGGCCCAGACGGTTTCGAGCGTGCGACGGAATTCACGCGTGACGAGCTAGTGAGTCCTCACAATACCAGCCCCTACCCTGACGTTCCGGACCAGGGTCGTTCGACAGACATTTTAAGCCTAACTACGCCGCAAAAAGAAAAACATACGCCATCAGAACCACCTGAATCCATGTCTGTTGTGCTCTCACCGTCAAGTGACAACACACATGTGAGTCAAAGCACTGCAGGAATTTCGAATCCTCCAACGCCAGCGCATTGTCAACTGACAGAAGCATTTACAATCAAGGATAACTCACAACCATCTTGGGAGCGTTCTCATCAGCCTGTCACCCTGCTTTCATCGCAGGACAAGCCTAGCAGTACAGTGTCGACTACCGACAATCTACTGATCACATCACCATCTAAAGAAAAGCAGACTCATGTTCCTGAAAGAGGCCCATCTGACAAACTTTCACAAGAAGACGAGCAATTTCAACAAAGGAAACTCCACGAACTCCAAAAACCACCACGGCTACTCGAACAAGAACAACGATCAAGTGAAACCTCCTCACGAGTACACTTGTGGCTCAAAGATCATCAGAGACAACATCAATTAAACAAGCAAAGACGAAGTCGATGCCTAAGCCATCTTCGCAGAAAGCAACGTCGACAAAGTTTTCTGCACCAGTTCTCAACGCCGTGCCTACAATTCAACAAACTGAGAGAAGACCAGAAAAAAGCTACGAAAGAGACATGCAGCTACCACGTGTACAATGAAGGAACAAAGGCACCATATCAGCAGCTTCGGTTCTCGCACATGCAGGCTGCAAGCACTCGTTCTGTCTCAGCCACGACACAGAAAGCAGCGTCTACGACTGGGAACTTCGTGCCTACGACATCCGACTCTCAAATGCTACAAGTACTTCGACCCTTGTTCATTCTTGACAAGAATCGCTGTGTCATGAGTAATTTCTACGTTCAAGGTGTGCTTCAGGTGGCCAGAACGCAACAGTCAACCTCGCCCACCAGAGTTGTCATAAAATTCATCGGACTGCTCAATCGGCGTTGAATATTTCGTCAGATTGTGGAACTCCGTCGGGACGTGAAACTGTGAATTTGGGCATTGTTTTGTTCATTCATTTCTTTAATTTGTTATAGTTTGTAACCAGTGCCATCTTTCGGGGGGAGGGGGAATCGTGTGACGTATGAAGCGATGGTTGGTAGAGGCAGATGAGGAAGAAGTGAGAGTAGAATAAACATGGCGTATGAGCCACGCCACGTCGCCCATTCATCATAGCCTCGCATATATATATATATATATATATATATATATATATATACATATATATATATATATATATATATATATATATCTATATATATACATACACGAATACCACAATAGTTTGTTTATTACAATAATCATGAATTGCAGTCGTCGGTATGGAGATGTACCAAGCGTTAACATGGCTACGTGCACGTTGAATGAGCCTATAGTTACCAAACACCAAAACATGCGTTGGGCGAACCCTCATTTAGCAACGTAGAGTAAGCATTCAATTACCTCTGTAAACCCTACAAAGGCGCTTTTCAATTTCGCGTTATATGCTGATTTTCATCAAGGAGGGATCAACCATGTTTTTTCAAGGAATGATTGCTGTTATATTTTTTCGCAAGTGTATTTTACATAAGAAGTATTACACATTCTTGCATATATTCCGGCGTGTGGTACCATGATATACATTATTTGCTAATAGTCTGAACACTGTTTCTAGAACATTCATAGAATAGTATTATTGCTGTTGTTCTAGTACTGTTATTAAGCTATTATCAACTTCTCAAGCCATTTTTAATGTATATTGTGTGGTGTTAGGGGTGTACTACTTTGTTTACACTCATTATATTTGCATGAATGTTTCTCAAGGGGCCCCTGGGCAGCTGCATAAATACGCCCAAATGGCGTAAACAACACTTTCCTTCGAAAGAACTAAATTTTGGTAAATATAAAGTTAAAGTATTCCTCGTTGCTTTCTGCCAAAATGGACGTTAGCTGTTAGCGATTGGTGTTAACAATCTTTGTAATGCACTGAGCACAAGCTTATTACGCGAGGCAACAGATGACGCACAATCAACTTATCCACAATCACGTACAAATAAGAAAATAAACTATTGTCCATACAACATATTGTTTGTAATTGGTTTTCCGGCATTTGAAATTTGCTGTGTGCCACAAAATTGCCCGCTTGTTTCATGACGTCATGAACCCGGGAAGCATCTCCTTTTAAAAATAGTTAAAGTAGGCCAGCTGCCAATCAAATAATCAGCGGCTACCTATAGCATCTGGCGAGATGGATTATGGATATATTACAAGATTTCCAGTGGCATCATAACGGCGTTTAGTAGTTTGTTCACATACACATATCCGTGGCATCATACGTACTAAAACAAAAGGGAAAGGTAAGAAATAAGCAGCCCTGCACGAGTGTACTTCTTTGCTGTTTGAGATATATTTTTAGCTGTAGAAGACAACTCTTCTTGAGTGAAAACCAACTGGTTAACTGAACATCAATAGTGCAAAACATTATGGTCTTTCACCTTCTCCCTGGTCCGGCGGATCAATTTCAGGGCAAATTTAATGTCTAATTCACACTGAAACATCCGCTTTCTACAGCGACCGAAATTCCCCTGCCACCGAAACGCAGCATCGTTCGCACTGGACGCACCCCGTGCCGCCGAATATGCCATCTACTACGGGATGAACGCGGGATGGATGCGCTGTCACCCGGTTGTTGTCGCGACTCACAAACGCTACTACGCTATCCGGTGGTGTATACTTCGAGGATTCTCGTACGCAAGAAGCAAGAAAAGACAGTACTGCTTACTTTGCTGGCAAGTGGTTGTCTTGTAATGCACGAAGAGCAGAAAAACCACCGACGCCAGCGGCGTTGATGGGTTCGTTTTGCTTTGAAAGACCGCAACAAGCTCGGTCACGCCAACAGCAAGCTCCGTCACCTCTTTCACGAAATACGGAGGCGAAGTAGGCACAGAGTAGGTTAAGCTCCCGTTGGTTTCAACATTCAATTACGTGCACTGCAGCATAACAAGTCAGTAGGGCTTAGCCGCCATTTTATCAAAATTCCTTGACTAGCGCTCCTATTAGTCCGCGGTGACCGATTCGGCGGCAGACGCCGCAAAAGTCGGTCCGAGAGCAATCGGCGCGGAGAGAGCCCTTTCGGCGGATCTCGCCGCCGCCGAACCGGATTCGGAGCACTTTCGGCGGCCAGAATGCTCAGTGTGAACGCGGCCTAAAACATGGGCTTCCTATACTGAGCTGGAGTCTACTGCTTTATTTGTAGCGACCTTACAAGCGGCCGCTATGGCTCAAAGTTACCATAAGCAAGGTGGATCAGGTTTATCACAGACTAAAGTGGAAACAATATTTGTCGTTTCAGTACGAAAAAACTTGGACACCATAAATCATTTGTCGCACTCATCGGATCGCAACAGCTGCGACAGAGAGTGGTGATGTTATGTCGTTTTGGAAAAAAATTATCTTGCCGAAGCAGCAAATGCTTTGACCGGTTTATAAAAAATCTTCTCATTTCAGTCCATAACTACACAAGCAAGTGGCACCAGAATGAAAGCATGAACAAGTGGTGTAATATTATTGGGCCCCTGTTCAGCACTGGCCTGCTCGGCACTACTACAGCTCAAGATGCGAAAACGTCGCTTCGTGACCTGCACCGCAAAGCGCTTACAAGGAAAGTCCTCACAGTGTAAATTTTGGCAAAACTTCACAAAATCGTAACACAGCCTCGTAACGTGGTGATTCTCCCGTAAAAACACACTTGAGTGATTATTGTTCTGATGGAAAACATTCCCTTACTTGTTGGTTTCCCAGCGTGCGGCCAAGAGTTACCGCTGTCGAACTTGGGAGGGGGGCCTCAACTTCTCCAACTTTTCTCAAGGGGGGGGGGGGAGCTCGCGCTTTCACTATACCCCGGCTGGTACGCCTATGAACATATAATATCTATAGCTCATGCCTGGCCACCCATGACTGGCCGGAACGCTCGAGATTGCTGGATCTCCAGGTATACGACGTCCGCGATGGAGTCCACTTGAAGCTGCGCTGAACTTAGCATTTTGCGCAGCTTCTCTTGCACGATCGGTCTGATTGTCTCACAAAGGTTTGAGGTTCCTAGTGCTGGAGTTTCTGCGTATCTTGTCGCCGAGAAGTTGCCATTGTATCCCCTGCAATGCTGTGTGCGCGATATGAGCGTCTTTTATTATAGAAACTTTAGAAGTTAATTGACGTATGCGTGTGTTGAGGTCGAGGAAACTGCAAGTGGACATGGAGGAGCCCTAATGGAGACAATAAGAACAAAATAGACTTTCTAGTTAGTGCACACCCAGGCATCGTGCAGAATGTGGAAGCGGTTGGCAAAATACGATGCAGTTACTATAGAATAGTACGATCTCAAATTCACCTAGACTTGAAGAAGGAACGACAGAAACTGATACGCAGGAAGCCAATCAATGAGCTAGCACTGAGAGGAAAAGTACAGGAATTCAGGGTCTCGCTTCGAAACAGGTAGTAGGCTCTTAGTGAGGAAACTAGCCTCAGCATAAATGCAATGAATGATAATCTGACGAGTGTCATTATGAAGTGCGCAGTGGAAGTTACAGCCAGGGTAGAGAGACAGGACACTGGCAAGCTTTCCCAGGAAACAAAGAATCTCATTAAGAAGCCTCAAATCATGAAAGTCCCAAGTACAACACACAAAATAGAACTGGCACAAGCTTTCAAAGTTGATTAATAGGCGTAAATATGCGATGTAAGAAGGTATAACATGGAGAGTATTGAACACGCTCTGAATAAAGGAGGAAGCGTCTAAGTAGTGAGGAGAAAACTTGGAATATGCAAAAATCGGATGTATGCACTAAGGAACAAAGAGGGCAAAATGACTACCAATATGAATAGGATTCTTAAAATAGCGGAGAAGTTTTACAGAGATCTGTACAGTAGCCGGGACAACCATTACCTTAATACTATAAGAACTAACAGAAACCTAGAAGACACCATACCAGTAAAGATAGAAGAAGTCAGAAAAGCTTTGAAGAGCATCCAAAGAGGCAAAGCTGCTGGTGAGGATCAGGTAACAAGAGATCTGCTGAAAGATGGAGGACAGATTGTGTTAGAAAAACTAGCCACCCTGTTTACAAAGTGTCTCCTGACAGGAAGAGTACCAGAGTCTTGGAGGAATGCTAACGTGTTCTTAATACATAAGAAAGGAGATGACAAGGACTTGAAGAATAATCGGTCGATCAGCTTGCTCTCTGTAGTATACAAGCTATATAGAATAGTAATTGCTAACAGAGTAAAGAAAACATTGGAATTCAACTAACCAAAGCATCACGCAGAATTTTGAACAGGGTACTCAACAATGGACCACATTCATACTATCAATCAGGTAATAGAGAAGTGCTCAGAATAAAATGAACCACCATACGTAGCCTTGATAGATTACGGGAATACGTTTCATTCCGTAGAAATATCAGAAGTCTGCAGACTCTGCGAAATTGGGGCATTGATGAAGCATAAGTAAACATCCTGGAAGAAATCTGCAGGGGATGAACTGCTACCGTAGTGCTTCATAAAGAAATCAACAGAATACCAATCAAGAAGGGTGTAAGGCAGGGGGATACAATCTCCCCAATGCTATTTACCGCGTGCTTTCAGGTTTTCAGAGGCCTAGAATGGGAACACGTAGAAATAAGAGTTCATTGAAAGTACAACCTGCTCTTCCCTATGACATTGCATTGCTGAGTAACTCAGGGGACGAATTTCAACTCATGATTACGGAGTTAGACAAGAAAAGCTGAGAGGTGCGTCTTAAAATTAACCTGCAGAAAACAAATGTAACGTACAACAACTTAGAAAGTGAGCAGCGCTTCAAGATAGGTAATATTGCCCTTCAAGTTGTACAAAGACTATGTCTACTTAGGGCAGGTAATAACCACGAAGCTGAACCACGACGTTGAAGTAACTAGAAGAATAAGAATGGGGTAGAGCACATTTGGCAAGCACTCTCAAATTATGACAGGTAGATTGCCACTATCCCTCAAGAGGAAGGTATATAACACCTGTATCTAGACGGTACTTAGCTACGGAGCAGAAACCTGGAGACTTACAAAGAGGGTTCATCCTAAATTGAGGACGACGCAGCGAGCAATGGCAAGAAAAATGGTAGGTGTAACCTTAAGAGACAAGAAGAGAGCAGAGTTTTTTAGAGAACAAACGAGGGTTAAGGACATCAAAGTTGAAATCAAGAAGAGGAAATGGATATGGGTTGGGCATGTAGCACGTAGACAGGATAACCGCTGGTCATTAAACGTAACTAACTGGATTCCCTGAGAAGGCAAGCGTGTTAGGGGGAGACGGAAGGTTAGGTGCGCAGATGAGTTTAAGAAATTTGCGGGTATAAATTCGCAGCAGCAAGCACAAAACCGGGTTAACTGGCCGAACATGGGAGAGGCCCTTGTCCTGCAGTGAACGTAGTCAGGCTGATTATGATGATGACGATGATGTTGATGATGACTTTCGAAGTGAATTCGGCGACCGTCGTTGGCAGGTTCCTGACCAATCCAGTGAAAAGGTCTTTTGGACCCTCCTGATAAGCAGCTCACTTTGTCCTCTTGAGTCGAGCAAGAATGAGCGGGCCGAAAAAAGTGGGTTGTCAGCTCAGTGAAAATTGCATTAGCTCGCTTAAACAATGCAGACATGTCTTCAGGATTTCTGTGGCGATTTCCTTGTGGACGACGTTTCTAAGCGCCTTCTAGACAGTCTTTTTCATGACGCTCGTGAAGAACGTCGTTCAGAAGAGATACCACATTTGCAGTGTCAATTCTCGGTTCTTAAACCATGTGCGAGCTGAACCATGCAGGGGGAAATAAACGTGCCGTAGTTTGTCATCGTTGGTCCAGTCGTTGACAAGAGTGACTTGGTTCAACTTTTAAATCTGCAGCTCTCCGGTTCTTCGAGTGGCTAACTGCGTTAGATTGGCTGCTTCTTGGTTTACCAGAATCGGTGCAGACGGCACAGACACTTTCATTGTCACCTTGGTTAATGTTAAGGTCTTTGTCTTCTGAGTCTTGTTGGGTAAAAGCTTGCACACCGATAGTAGACATTGTTGCATACAGCTAACTCACTGCTCGTGCCTACCGTCCGTGTCTTCTCAGCAACGAAGGCAGGGTTGACGGCTTGAGAGGAGCGTCCAGTACATGACAAAGGCAACCCCTTCACCACATGTTACAAAGCCGTTTTACCGACGAAGGGAGCAAACTGTAGGTCCAACATGAAGCTACTTCTTTGGCCAGAGGTGTGGCCGGGAAATAGAAGGTCAGATTACAACAATACACACTGGCACACATAGCGGCTAACAGAGCATCGGCCGTTGATGAACTGACAAGTGGCGAAGTGAGTGAGCATTTATACATGTGCCATCGAATAATTCAACTTTATCACTAGCCGTTGCGCAAGCTCTGGACTAATCTCAATTTTTGGCGTCTTGCAGCCAATCGTAACAGAACAATCTTCAATAATTGAGAACCTGCTCGAACGACGAAGCGAAATCTGCGCTGAGTATTCCTGACAGCCTATGTGGGATAAAACCAAATGTAACAAAAGTAAGAATAAGTAATGTGCGTGGCAGCATCCGTTGCCTGCCAAATCAAGTGTGACGCAGATTTAGGTGAACGGCGAGATAGTTGGCAGGTGGGTTAGATATGATGAAAATGAAGATAGCAAGTTTGTATGCGAGAATGAATGACATTACTTTGCATTTATTATCAACTCATTGAGCCCATGTTAAACTATTATATGAAGTCGAGACCAGTTTCGAGGGCGTTTCTTCATTCTTTGTGACGTTGAGGCATTGTATTATTTGGCAAACATGAGTGTAACACGAGGCATGAAAGAAGCGCTGTCGTCTCAACGTAGCAAAAAAAAGAACGAACAATTAACTTTGGATGACAACTCCTATTTATTACTTAAGGGCTCAAGCACAAAGTCAGAATATTACGCATGCGCTTGGTGCCGTGCATGATATTTGTCGTCAGAAGATTACATGGGTTACCTCCCCCTTTAGCGACAAATATCCACTTTCACTAACCTAATTTTCTGTGAAAAAGAAAATTCAATTAATAAAGTAACTGGCTAGAAGCATCATAATGCAGCAGCTAAACTGTGAGCACACTCTATGTTTCAATAAGTATTCATATATATATAGTGACATTCAACGCAAAGACAAGACAGTCAGAAGAGTACAAGGTTGTTTAATGTGGATAAATTTAGCAAGACTTGTAAATACCTAGAAACACTCACACAGTCTTTCACTCAATAAATACACACCACACACAATACTGCGTGTAGTGTGTGTTTCTTGAAGGAAAGCGTGTACAGTGAGAGTGCTTCGAGATATTGCCAAATTGCGATAACTTTACTCCCATTGAGGCCAGTGACAGAAAGCCCAACAAAAAGTTTTATTTAAGCATATTGAATTCTGTTGGGCTTGCGCACAATACAGATATGAGGGATTCAATTTCGAAGGTCAATGACCGTTAAAATTGCTGTGCGTGGTGTCAATTTGCGCTAGATTGCCAATTCGCGCTTCATTTACTCCAATTTGATGAATTATCAAATAGCCCCTAAAGAAGTTCTAAGGACGTTGCTTTTAGTTGGCCTTGTGCACGGTGCGTTATGATTTCACTTGTCAACGCGGGAGGTCAATGTGCGATAACAATTTCTGTTTGTGCTGCCTATTTCAAAGTGATGGAGAGTGTGAATATGTGAGTGTTAAGAGGGATTTGGAAGGTGCGGTAAGTTACCTCACAATTTGAATAATTAAAACATATTTGAAAGAAAAAGCTTAATAAACGTTGATTTTTCAGGCTTGCGCACGGTATGACGGTCAATGTGTGATGACAATTGCTGAGTGTGGTGTGTGTATTTTCAGTAGAAGATTGCGATTGCGTATGTGTGAGACCTTAGAGGTATTTAACGTTGCGTTAGATTTACTTACAACATAAACCAATGACCAAGTTGCCCAACAAGATTTTCTGATGAGGACGTTGCTTGTGCACTGTACCGTCAAGAACAAATTCATTTTAAATCACAAGCTGCAATGACAATTGCTGCGTGTGCTGTCTGTAACTTACGAGGAAGAGTGCGCATGTGTAAGTGTTTCGAGAAATAAGCAAGTTTCAATACGTTTGCTCACAATAGAACAAATCGCGAAGTAGCCCAACAACCAGTTTTGAGGAGAACGTTACTTTCATTTCGGCTTGCGAACAGTACCTTTATGAGCGATTTTATTTTGAAGTTCGTTAAGTAGTTCGATGTCGAATGCTGGGTGTGTGTGTTTTTGATGCGTATTTGTGCGGATCTGTGAGTGTGTCGAAAGACTGATGTTGAGGTAATTATACTGTGGGCATTTGTTGCTTACATCGTTCTCATCTCTGCTTGATAATAATCATCGCCATCTGCTTGTCTCGTTCCCTCATTGCCTCTCTGTAGCATCATCATCATCATCGTCCATGTACTGGCTCTGCCCGTTCGTATTCAGACCATCGCATCCAAAACCCTTCCCTCGGTGAGCATGTTTCTTCCGCCGCCTTTCTCTGTGCTATCAACAGTGACTTTGCAAATTCACAGACGCAGCAGCTGCTCGCATAGTTACGGAAACACGCAAATTCTTTCGATACTTGCTCGTCTAAGATGTCCTGCACTACTACTGGAGCACATCGAATTCAAACAGTTGTTACATCTATCGTACACCACCGACCCTACCGCATGACTCTAGCTGAAAGAAAAATTATAGAAGAAAAGAATGCTGACGTGCCTAAACAAGAAGTCATCCGTCCCTCATTCAGCCCTTGGTTGTCTCCTATTGTATTGGTACATAAAAAGGATGGCTCTGTGCGTTTTTCGTGGACTACCGAGAGCTCAATAGGATCACACGCAAGGACGTGTACCCTATGCCTCGCATTGACGACGCCCTTGATTTCCTACAAGGCGCGGAAATATTTTCAAGCATTGACTTGAGTTCTGGGTATTGGCAGATTCCGATGAATAAAGACGATAAGGAAAAAACGGGGTTTGCAACCCCCGACGGGATATACAAATTCAACATGATGCCTTGCGGGCTCTACAACGCAACCACGACTTTTGAGCGGATGATAGACATCGTGCTGCTCGGCCTGAAATAGAAAAGCTGCCTTTGCTAACTGCACGACATTTTTATCTTTTCGTGAACGTTTCCTGAGCGCCTAAAACGATCCGACCAAGTTCTGGCGTGCCTTGCCTGCGCCGGGCACCCAATAAATACTAAGAAATGCTCTTTCGTCAGAAAATCTATCAAGGTCTTAGGACACGTCATTAGCAAAGGTGGCGGTCGGCCCGACCCTGACAAGATTTCTGCAGTCTTTCACCATCCGCGTCCCGAAAGACCAAAGGAGCTTCGCAGTTCCCTTGGCCTCTCCTCCTATTTTCGCCAGTTTATTCACAACTTCACCTCTATAGCTGCTCCATTACACCAGCTACTTCCTTCCAACGTCTTCTTTCTGTGGTCTCAAGGATTTCACACAGCATTCGACCTGTTGAAAAAAGCCCTCACGTCTGAACATCTGCTATGCCACTTTGACGAAGCCGCACCGACTATCCTCCATACCGATGCTAGCGGCGTTGATATAGGAGCCGTTCTAATATGCGAGAAGTCTTCCCTAGAGAAAGTTGTTGCATATGCCAGTAGCGTACTCACCCCTGCCGAAACGAACAACACGATAACTGAGCAAGAGCGTTTGGTGGTGGTTTGGTTGGTGCAGACATTCTGTCCCGATCTCTACGGCCGTCACTTCACAATCGTTACGAACCACCACGCCTTCTGCTGGCTTTCTACACTAAAGAACTTGTCCGGACACTAGAGTCGGTAGATACTACGTTTGCAGGAGTACGACTTTGCCATAAACAACAAGTTAGGTAGAAAACATTAAGACGCCGACATTTTATCTCGTTGCCCACTTCTAACTACCCATATCAGCGTTCGTGAAAACTCAACCGCCTCATCTATGAAAGCTCATACGCTCGCATCAATAGGGCGACTCTTTAAGGAAGACGAGCCAACATTTCCCGCCAGCGGCCCAATTCATACTGCAGGCGCATGACGAATTACCTTTCGGTAGCTTCTCACCCACCAAACGCCCGACTTTGTCGTCAACTCCAGCACTTTAAGCTGGACAATGGGGTTCTCTACCGCCACATTTACCATCCTGACGGTCAGCGCTGGGTTCCTGTACTGCCACGCTCTCTTCGTCTTCAGATGCTCGGAGCCTTTGACGATGACTTGACTGCTGGTCATGTTTGTTTTCAAAAAACTCTTGACCGCATTCGATGATGTTATTGCCTGGCTTTTCTTCTAGCGTAGCGCGGTACGTCGGTTCCTGATACGCATGCTACCGTTGAAAACTCCCGTCGTCTGCACCTGCTGGACCTATACAGCCAATTCCGTGCCATTCAATGCTGTTCGAGGTTGTAGGTGTTGACCTTTACGAACCGCTTCCCGTCACATCTGCTGGCAAACGATGAATAGTGACCACCGTGGACCACCTGACAGGCTACGCTGAGACGTCCTTTGTTATTACAGGCTCAGCTGTGGAAGTTGCAGACTTTATACTTCACACCATAATCCTGCGTCATGGGGCTCCTCGTGTACTGCTTAGTGACCGCGGCAAAGTGTTCCTGCCACAAATGGTAAATGAAGTACTGCGCGATTCTGGAACTACTCACAAGACAGCTTCAAGCTAATCCCCTGAGACAAATGGTCTCACAGAAAGATTTCATCGAACCCTTGCTGAAAATATAGCCGTTTACGTTCAAGCCACCCACAAAAACTGGGATGCTCTTTCACAATTCCTGACCATCGCGTACAACACCACAGTTCAGCGAACAACTTGCTACTCGCTGTTTTACCTCGTGTACGGGCGCAACCCGACTACCTTTCTTGACGTCTCCTTCTTTAACAGCCATGGCGATTCATGTCAGTCTTCTAGCGAAGAATACATTTCACGCCTGGCCCAGCCCCACCATCACGCTCGTATCAATACTGAAACGAGACAGCACGAGTGGAAGATCATCTATGACGCATCCAATCACGTTGTGTCTTTCCAACCTGGTGACGAGGTGCTGCTTTTGACACCCATTCGTATTCCTGGTCTCTGTGACCAATTCCTACCACGCTTCATCAGAAAATACATAATTTTATAGCAGATTTCACCGGTCAATTATCGTGTGACGCCACTTATCGCCCCAACCGACCACCGTTAACGAACCACCGAGATTGTCTACGTTTCTCGAATAAAACATTTTACTCGACGTTGTCCATCCCTTTGACTTACGGCGGTCAAGTTGTCCGCTTTGAATGGTGGGGAATAAATGTGAATGTTTGTTGCTTACATCTTTCTCATCCCTGCATGATCATAATAACCATCAATCATGGCCACTCTGGCCATTCATGGCCACTCATGGCCACTCTGTGGCATCATCATCGTCATCGTCTATCTACTGACTCTGCCCGTTCGTTTTGCGAGGCATTCCCTCCAACAAACGCTGTCGCAACCAACACTACAAATACTTCATAATACTAACAATATGACAAACTACCAAATACCCCAAGGACAAGTTTTATTATTAACAATACATTATGCTGGTCTGACACACAGTGTCATTATGAATGATGTCGTTTTAAAGGACAATGTGCAGTGACAATTGCTATTTGTGGCGAGTGTTCTTTGTGTTGGAGGTTTTGAACGTATGTTTACAGTAATTATGATGTTGAGCTAAATATACTTACAGTATGGCGAATTACGCACTTGGCCTATAACGATTTTTATTAACAACTTCACTTGCTGTACGGCTTGCCTTCATAAATGATTTCATTTTCAAGGTGAGTGTTCGATGCCAAATACTGTGTGTGGTGTGTGTTTCTTGTTTGAAAAGTGTGAATATGCAAGCGTTTAAAGTAAGTGTGAAGCTGTGCTAAATTTACTTACACTATGATAATTTACCAACTAGCCCAATAGCAAGTTTTATTAAGAATATCTTTGCCCCGCCATGGTGGTCTAGTGGCTAAGGTACTCGACTGCTGACCTGCAGGTCGCGGGATGAAATCGCGGCTGTGGCGGCTGCATTTCCTATGGAGGCGGAAATGTTGTAGGCCCGTGTACTCAGATTTGGGTGCACGGTAAAGAACCCCAGGTGGTCAAAATTTCCGGAGCCCTCCACTACGGCGTCTCTCATAATCAAATAGTGGTTTTGGGACGTTAGACCCCACAAATCAATCATCAATAAGAATATCCTTTTCTTTTCTGATAACGCACGCTACCGTTATGAATGATTTCATTTTTAAGGTCAGTGTTCGCTGATGAATGCTGTCTGTGGTGTGTGTTGTGTGTGTTTCTTGTGTGGAAAAGTGTGAATGTATGAGGGTTTAGAACAGTTTCGAGGTTGTCCTGAGTTTACTTGAAGAATTATGAATTATGAACTAGCCCAAATACTTTAGTAAGCACGTTAGTTTTCGTTCGGCTAGCAAACATTACTATAATAAAAAATATTTCATTTTGGAGGTTAATAGGCGATGGAAATTAGCCCCAATAAGTTGGAATGGAGCCGCCTGGCGGGAACTTGCGTGACATCACGGCACGGACTCTTCGAATTATGTTGAGGTGGGCGTATACATGGCCCGAGATCACTCCGAACGCCGTTGTGCTGCTGGCATTCACTTTGTGGTAGCACTCTCGAGTGCAGCCCTTTTTAGGACTCTAAGATTTAGCATGTGATTTCTCAATGCCCCCTTTTTTCTTTTTTTATCCTTGTTTACTTTAATTTCTATGGCACCACCCTGGATGGTCCCTCAATCCCATCGCTAATGGCGGACGGCCTACCTGAGGGCTTCCCGTCAGGTTATGCTCTCGACTTGGTAGAAAGAGCCAAGGCCTGCGACCTACTGCTCAAAACCGCGGCACAGGTTTTGCACACAGGAACGGCCGGCTGACCAAGCCCGCCGCGTCCCTCACCTACCTCCAGCGCACGTACCAGGGCAGGGAGACTCAAGGCAGCCACAAGCCTGCTGTCCAAACCTCCGCAGCAGACCGCGAGCAACGCTGGTCCTAGGCTCCGCGCACGAAGGGCGAAAAACTTCCTACCGAAAAAGCGCGCAGTCACAAGAAGGCAGACAGCAGCCGCCGCCATTTTAGGGACGCCCGCCATCCTGCAGAACCGGCCTCCGTGCCAGGAGACAGGAATTCAAGCCAGCAGCAGTAATGAGGTTGGCTACCCAGAAAAGACAGAATGTGAGCTGTCTCCCTCCCCTCAGAAGAGCGACGCAGCCAGCAGTGGTTCTTCCCCCATCACTGAAACGTCGCCCCCCCCCTCTTCCTCGTCGTGGTCACACAACACGCCGGCCTCCTCTCCCAACACCTCTGTAGAAGAAAGCAGCCCGGAACAGAAGGAGCAGGGCTCCTCCTCCCCTTTGGTGACTGATGACACAGGGACACCTGGAAAGGAAGCCCTCTCTACCCCACAAGCCGAGGGAAAAAAACAAGCTTTCCTCTCGCTCCCGAGTACACCTCTTTCAAGACCGCCTAATCAGCTACGCCGGGATGTAAACAAATCCAGCGCCTCTCGAGAAACGCAGCCGCGCCCCCTTGCTCGCAACAGCTGTGTGCTGGCGCCGCCCGAGGAACCATTTTGTTCACTGCCATCCACAGGGGCTCCAAACGGCACCAAACTCTGCGAACCACAGGTTCCTACTACCAACACACGGCAGAAGAACCAGGGGGTACAAAAACCTGCGGTTTCAACCCATAAATGTACCCCACCCACTCAGCTACCTGTGAGACCTGGGTCTACTTCCCAGCTGGAGACCGTTCTCTACAGGCCAACCGCCAGGAAAACCTCCTTTCGGTCTGCGACACAAGAGGCAATCTCCGCACAATTAGCGGCAGTTGAGGGGGCACACCGCGCGCGAATTAACTTCGGCCGCAATGTTATCGCTGTCGACGTTGCCACGGGAGCACCGCTCGCGCCCCTCCTCGCAGTTTCCGACATCTGCGAGATTCCCGTGCGTGCCAGGCAGGCGTCAACCAACACCTGCAGTGGAATAATTCACAATGTCGACCTAGCACTCACGGAGGAGGAACTACGCGACAACATCGCATCGCAGCTCCCTGTACTGCAATGCACGCGATCCGGACGCAATGTCGTGATCATGTTCTCTGGACGGAAACCTCCACAGGACATCAAACTTTACAAACAACGACGCCTGGTTCGTGCTCGCCGCCCTCGTCCTGTGCAGTGCGAACGGTGCGGTCACTACGGCCACACGGACATCACCTGCACCGCACATGAACGTTGTGTGCGTTGTGGCGGGCCACATCCGCGTGCCGATTGCACCGCGCAGCGCCCGCGTTGCATATTCTGTGGCGCCACCCATCTGGCCACAGAACCCCGCTGCCCTCGCTGGCAACAAGAGCGTCAGCTACTAGAGGTCCGCGCGCAATCGGCCCGCCCCATGACACGCCGCGGGGCCTTTGCAGTTGTTCGCGAGAACAACCCCTTGGCACACAATTCTGCCACTCGAGAAGGGTTTTCATATGCGGCGGCCGCTGGTGGCTCTACTGCTGATGCATCAACGAACACCACCACTGCTCCAGAGAACTCCTCAGCGATCTCGGTGCTCGCGGCCGCAGCTCGTGCCGCGTTGGACTTCCTCCCTCGCGACTGTCCGGTTCGCCCGCCCTGCATAGCAGCGCTGGCTACGCAACAAGCTCTGACACAGCATGGCGAGTAAAAACTGTGCACGGCGGCCGCGCATCCTTCAGTGGAACTGTCGTTCTTTGCGCCGCCGTCACAGTGAGCTCGCTGAGTACTTGCTGCTCAACGAGTACGACATCGTCGCACTACAGGCGGCTTATGTACGCGGAAGCGAATGTATACTCACTGGTTACTCGAGCTACCACTGTACAGCGAGGTGTCAAGTGCGCGATTGCGACTTAGATGTGTGCCGCGACCCCACACATCCTTCCGCCCGCTCTTACGCCTCCATCTACGTGCGCAATGGACTCTCACATTGCACTGTTGATGTTTCTGACACCTTGTGCAGTGAGGTTGAATGTGTGGTGGTTAAGGTGCGCCTCGGGCAGTGCGACACGGCAGTGGCATGTGTTTATGTCCATCCTGTTCACAGGTGGGACACGGCATTCGTGACCCATTTGGTGCGATGCCTACAAGGTGACTGTGTGATCTGTGGAGACTTCAACTCGCACCAAACGGCTTGGGGGAGGAACCACAAATCTGCAGAGGCAGAGACCTGTTGGATACCATTGCTGCGACAGGCTTGTTTATTATAAATACGGGCTGTCCGACTTTCGTCCGTCGCGGCGTAAAAAGCAGTGCCATAGACCTCTCACTTGTGAGTGACCATTGCCGGTACGAATGGAAGAGGGAGGCAGACACGTGGGGCTCAGATAATTACCCCCTCCACTTAGAGCCACTTGATCGGCGCAGCGCGGGAACGCGCACATACACTGTCATTGACTGGCCACGTTTTCGGCAACTCTCGGCTGCCTCCCCACCTTCCGGTGTCACCTACTTCTCGCACGTCGCCCGCTGCGTCGAAGCGGCCTCGCGAAAGGGCACAGTGCCAGTGGGAACACCAGCTCCGGACATAAAACTTCTTAATTTACGCGCGGCTTGCCGGAGGCTCCAGTGCCATGCGACTAAAAGTGACCGCAAGGAGCACTGGACACTTTATAATCGCCTTGACGCCGTGTGTCGCCGACACGCACGGCAAAGACGCGACCGCTCCTGGGGCAGTCTATGCGTCACGCTGGACGACCCGCGACGCTCCGCGCATGCGTGGAGGATATTCAGTGCCGTCCTCTGCCCCGTCGAGTTACGTTTCCCAGCTCTTGTCATTGCTGTTGCACATTGTCTCACTTACCAGCAATTGGCCGAGCTACTGGCTGACACCCTCCGCCTCAGCGCTCCTGAAAGCTTGCCCGAGGTTCCTTAACTCCCGCTGCACCATCGCCGAGAGTGGTACCAACCTCGCCGCTTTTTCCTCACCAGCAGCATGCGCAATCAAATACGTGCTTTATGCACTGAGGATTTCAATCTCGGGGAGTTGCGCCTGGCTTTGGCGTCGCGCAAACGGCGCTCAGCGCCAGGTGCTGACGGCGTGACATACGAGATGCTTCGCAACATCGATCAGTCCCAGCTCCCAGTGCTCTTGGCCACCTACAACGACGTGTGGCGCACAGGGATAGTACCGCAAGAGTGGCGCGAAGCCATCGTCATCCCCGTGCTCAAGAAGGCCAAACCCGCCTCGGAGCCAGCGTCCTATCACCCTGTTTCTCTTACCTCCGCAGCGGGCAAGCTCTTTGAGGCCATGGCACTGAGGAGACTTGAATGGATTGCCGAGGCACTGGATGTTTCCTCGCCTTCGCAGTGTGGCTTCCGCCGTTCGCGTGCTACTGCTGACGCCCTTGCCGACGTCATCGCAACGCTAGAGGAGGCACAGCACAAAGGAGAGGCCGGGTACCTAATCCTGTTAGACATCAAGGCGGCATTCGACTCCCTGCCACACCCCACCATCTTGAACGCGGTGCGCGATCTCGGAGTGACCGGTCTCCTCTTCACGTACATCGCTTCCTTCCTCGGCGGCAGAACCACGCGTGTGCGCGTCGGTGGAGTCCTTAGTGAGCCTCGTCCCGTGAGTGTCGGTGTTCCGCAGGGCAGTGTACTCCGCCCCTTATTGTTCAATCTCGCCCTGGCTGCCATCGACGATTACATTCCCCGTGCTCTTCCCTGTGATGTGCGCATGGCGGTCTACGCGGACGACATTACGGTGTTTGCGACGGGACCTGTGCCCAGTGGCCGGTGTATTCGCACCAGTGTCCAAACCGTCCTGGATTCTATTGACGCGTTCATCACGGGCAGGGGGATGACGCTTTCACCGGTGAAGACGGAGGTGATGCTGCACCCCAGTTATGGCGCCCTGCGCTACACACCGAAGTTCACTCTCCAAACAATCCCCATTCCTTGGAAGAGGCGAGTGACCTACCTCGGAGTGCAGCTGGATCAACGCCTCAACTGGTCACCAGCGGTCAGCGACCACCTTTGAAACGCGCGAAGGGTCGCCTCCGCCGCTCGAGCGCTCCTTGCTCGCGGCAATGGATGTACACCGTCTCTAGCTCTCCGCATCTACACAGAATGGCTGCGGCGCGCATTTTGTACGGCCTTCCTCTCGCAGCGCTTACGCGTTCCAACTGGGAGACGCTGGACGCAGCGCATCGTATCGCGATTCGCCAGTTTTTCAGCTTGCTCAGATCATCTCAAATCGGCCCAACACTTGCTGAGGCGGCATAGATGTCACTGTCACTCCGGCCCGATCTTCGAGCGCTAAATCACATAGAGCGTATGAAACGCTCGCGCCACGGACAGCAGCTGGTATTCTGGCTCTCCTCACTTCCGCACTCACGGATGGGGCAATGCGCTGCGGCATTCTACGCCCTCATCCCGAGCTCACCGGATGTGAATGACTATAGTGCCCCGTCCTGCCACCATCGCCCTCTCAAGATTCGGACACGGTTACCGGGATTGGCAAGCAAGCGGACGATGCCAGTGTGTGCACTTCGGCACAAAACTGCTGCCACTTTTGACGAACTTCTCGCGGGACGACTCCTCGTCTTTACTGACGGTTCAGTGTTGAACGACGGGTGTGCCGCGGCTGGGTGTGTGGTGCCTTCGCTGGAGCTTCACAATCAGTGCCGCCTCGCCTGCGAGGCATCGTCGACGATAGCCGAACTCGCCGCGCTTGACCTCGCCGCAGATGCCCTCATTCATTTGAGAGTTCCGTCGGCTGCCGTTCTCTCGGACTCACGTGCTGCTCTCCAACTACTCGCGCAGGACGCCCGCAGACCTCCGGTTGCCACGCGCATCGCGCGAAAGCTCGAAGCTGTGCAGGACCTAGGGTGTGATCTTGTGCTGCAATGGATACCGGCGCACGTTGTAATATCCGGCAACGAAGCGGCCGACGAGCTGGCCAAAGAAGCACACTCTCCGGGAACCCCTGTGACTACAGCGGTGAGCACATTCGACGTAGCAAGGCTTCGCACACGGTGCTCCGTCACCACTCGCCACCCGGACCCACGAGTTGCGGCAGGGCAGCCACCACGCCCACTCCCGAAAACTGGATTTTCGAGAGAGGAGCGTGTTCTCCTTCTCCGCCTGCGCATCGGCTGCTACCGCACGGCGGAACGGGTTCACAGACAGTCGGGACGTGGAGACCCAAACTGCCGTCATTGCCCACAGCCCGAAACACTCCATCACATTATCTTCCAGTGTGAGGAGTATTCGGACGCGCGCAGATCACTCTTCGATGCTTACAGCAAACTGAGACTCTGCACCAGCACTGTTGATGTGATTCTTTTTCCCCGTGCGCACGCATGCCTGATGAAGCGCGCGCAAGCTGCCCTCATCACCTTCCTCAAGACTTCTGCGCTATTTGAGCGCTTGTGAACTGAAGGAACATTAGTGCCTCCCCATCGATGTCCACTGGACTCGTATAAGTGAGTGCTACGGACCACAATGTTTTCCGCACAGAGATTACGCGCTTCGGCGAGTGCTTCACGCGCTTTGTACGACGCGCCAATTGACCATTGTCCTCCTCTCGATGACGATACCTCTCCGGCCCTTGGGAGCTTTCCTAGTCAGCTGTGCATGGCGCATGGGGGCTTATGAGTCCGTTGCGGAAAGCAGAACGAATGACCCTCGACTTTCTTTTTTTTTCTCTTTTCCAATCTTTCCCTCCCTATATCTTTTATTCCCCATACCCCATTCCTGTGCTGACCTGTTGAGGTGTCGTTGTAAGGAGAGACAGTTACGGGTCCGCACTTTCCTTTTCTTCTGTTATAACTACTTATATATTGTCTCAAGCTTGAAATAAACGACGGAACCAGCATCGATGTACCAGGTTAAACAATGAAAAACAAAACTTTTTTTCACTAAAATTGCCAACGTTGTCTGCGCTCCAGCGTACACCCTTTGATAAGACTTGTTATGGTGTCGCACTGTTTACTAACAAGATAGGTTCGATTCTTGAGCACGGTAGCCGCCCTGCAACGGAGGTTAACAGCAAGACGATGCATGTGCAGCACGTTAAAAATTCTAGGTGATCACAATGACTCTCCTGTCTGCCTCGCTACCATGTCGCGCTTCTGTATTGTATACGACATCGTATTTTCATTTGAGATTGCGTTGCTCACGGTGGATTCTGTTAAAAAGATGAGATTGTTTCACTTCCACAATTTGTATTTGTAGCGGACGCATCGGGGCTAACTTCTTGTTTTTTTTTTGTTTTTTTTTCTGCAGTGGGTGCATGCTTAGATTAAAATCAAGTGCGCTCGCCCGAGAATGCCATCGCAGCTGCTGCTTCAGATTTACTTGCGTGTAGGTACTCAAATTTCAGCACGTTATTTACCTTCATGTTTTCGGAATAATTTCGGTGCTACGTTTCGCTAGAAAAACAAGTGGAGGTTAGTTACAGAAACTGCTACTGATTTCTGATAGTGTCTACGTGCAACATACTAGCAATAGTTCTGTCACGCTTGTAAGTACCAGTTTAGATAGCGACCTCATGAATAAATGTTTTCCATGGCGCAGAACATCACCAAGCTGTATAGGAACATGACGTTCGAGTCAAATCGTTGCTTCACTGAAGCAAAAAGCGTTTCATTTTTACGTGGGCCACGAAGCGGGATGTGTTATTGAAACTGTTGATTTGGACCTTCTGGCATTTGTTTCGCAAACGGTTGCTATCAGCAGTGCTCCTACGTGAAGTGAGCATTGCAGCTTATGGCGTGATAGCTGATCAAGTCAGCTGTTGTCGTAAATCAAGGTATGTGACAACGTAATTCTGATGACTGTTGAGAAGAGATGTGCAAGTGAGATCCCAGTACTCCGATTTCTCAGAGTTATGGAAATCGTTCTGTGGTTTGCAGCGTTACTTTCTTTTCTTACAATTATAGGTAATTGTGTATGAAAGACAGATCAGTCTAAAGTCTCTTTCATTCCAAAGCGGAATTCTGTGTAATAAGCTACATTATTTGCAGAGGCAGACGTAACTTGCATACCTTCCATTGCAATCGCAATTCTGTGAGTAAACTGAAAACGTCCAAATTTAGTTTGTTATATTTTGGCACAATAAATGTTTATTCGCCTAGTCTATGCCAAGCTGTAATGAAGACATGGTCATTTAGCACGAATAGTTTCTTAGCATTGATTTTGTCAAGTACGTGCATGGTAAAATCAACTAATGTCGCGCTGTCCTGCACCTTCATTTTCAAAGTGTTTCTATATTTTCTGCAGCCTAGTGAACTTCTAACAGCAATAAATACTTTCACTTTGTACCTTCGGTAATATACTGCATGAAATTGAGAAGAAATCACCACCGTATTGTGGAAGATTCGGTACACGGTGGGCTTCGAAAGAAGCGACCGTCGGCATGCGTCAGTGGCGGAGCAGGCGAGCACTTGCCGTGACGTCACTTCAGCGCCACTACAGCGACGCCAGTGTTCATTCTCGGGGCTAATTGCTAGTTTTTTTTTGTGTGTTTTTAATGAAATGCCCATCTCTATAGTGCAGAGGAAAAGAGTTGCTAAAGCAGCGAAGAGCAGACACTCAGAGGAAAAGTGACTCTATCTTAACTGCCGTACCATATCTTTTACTGACCGTGCTGTGTGCACAAGTTCCTTGCGAAGGGGAATGTGATCACTGGCTGTGCATTACACTGTCACAGAGCGCCACCTGTCTAGGGCGCTGAAGTTTGTGGGGCTGTTATCGGTTTAATAAACAACACCTAGACTTTTTCAAGCATCCGCACTACCCACGTGACTTCATGAACCTTGCCCATTACGGTTAGCTTCAGGCATGCAGATCGTTTTTTTAAATACGAAGCATTTCTTAGCGAACTTCGGCGAACTTGAGCGTATCTATCTATCTATCTATCTATCTATCTATCTATCTATCTATCTATCTATCTATCTATCTATCTATCTATCTGTCTATCTATCTGTCTATCTATCTATCTATCTATCTATCAATCAATCAATCAATCAATCAATCAATCAATCAATCTATCTATCTATCTATCTATCTATCTATCTATCTATCTATCTATCTATCTATCTATCTATCTATCTATCTATCTATCTAGCCGCCTACGACTTTTAGCTCTCCTGGCCGTTTCGATAATGGTATCGATACCAAACTTGGTACGGTATAACATGACTATATGAAAAACGTATTTGACTAGCCATGACATGAAAATCCTGGCATGTATGTCATGAATGTCATGAATTACAATTCATGGTCTTGCACCTCTTGCGGTGAATTCCTCACATGGCATGTTGCGAAATTGGTATGGTATGACATGATTGCATGGCGAACGCAGACGACAGACGCTAACGTAGCAATCATGCCATGCATGTCATGTAAGTCATGAGTCACGACTACACGTCACGCTCATGGTACGCTTGCGGTTATTTTGCTAGCTTCACATATAAGAAATTTGGTATTACGGTACGTTTGAATAAATGATGAATGTATGTGACTGGTGCAAACACGATAATCATTAGATGAGTGTCACGTAACAACATGACTATGAGTCTCACGTAACAACATGACGAAACAGCCGCCACGCTCATGAAGCACTGGCGGCCGTTTCGCTAGCCTCGCTAATACCAAATTTGGTATTACGAGACGTGAATGGATGACGAAGGCTTGCTACTGGTGCAAACATGATAAACATGACACGTGTGTCATGTGGCAACATGACTACATGCTACGCTCATGATGCGCTTGCGGCCGTTTCGCTAGCTTCACATGTACGAACTCGGTATTACGCGACGCGAATAAACGACATAGGTAAATGACACATCCAACCATGATAATCACGACGTGCGTGTCATGTAACAACATGACCACATGCTGCACTAATGATGTGCTTGCAACCGTTTCGATAACTTCACATATACCAAATTTGGAATTACGTGACGTCAATTAGCGACGAAGGTATGTCAAACATGATAATCATGAGATGCGATCATGAGAATTTGTCACGTCACGCCGGCGTTGCGACGCAAGGTGCCGGTTTTTTCATATACTCGCAGGCGTGCGCTGCGCTGCATTGCTTCGACGCATGCGCGTTTCAGCGCGTCTGGCGTCCCTCTGTCACGAAAGGAGCGAGACGCAGTGTCTCGGTAAGGTATTGGCGCGAATTCAGCGCCAATAGCCGTCGGGCCGCTCCGACGAACGCTGGTAGCGCCGGTCGGGCCGGTCGCGCCTTGTGTCAGACTATGAAGCTTTAGCGTTTTGCTAACGTAGTGCTGCTGTGCCGAGCCTGCGTGTGCATTAACGCTACATTATAGTATACTGGGTCCTTCATGAAGCGCTCGCGGCCGTCTCGCTAGCTTACCATACACCAGATGTGCTGTTACGCGACGTCAATGAATGACGAAATGGATAACTTATGCGAACATAATCCTGACACGCGTGTCGTGTGACATGACAACATACCATGTGTGACATGACAACATACCGCGCTTATAGCGTGGTCGTGGCCGTTTCGCTAGCTCCACGTATAATAAATTTGGTATCACGTGACGGGAATAGATGACGAAGGTAAGCAAAACATCCAAACAAGGTAATCAAGACTTGGAAGTCCTGTACGGCATCATTCACCTCCGCCTCGTTACGTTGTTCTGATTTTCAGGAGACATATCAAACTTTCTTAATCATGCTTCGCATATCATCGATTCCCAGCATACGTGGGACACGCCAATTTTTCTTTTAGCTTTACGACATGATCGCATGTTAGGTATGTTGTGATCACGGTGTGAAACTGATGTACGGTGTGAAACTTAGGTATTGTCACGTGGCTTTGGACGACACCGGGTTTATGAAACGAAGCTGATTTAAGCAAACTTTTGCTTCGTTACAATGCAAATGGAAATGGCGAGAAAGCAGCTAACAAAACGACGTGCTCACTTTAAGCGTTGGTGCAAAACAAGACAGTCGCGGAATTAGTCTATCTGCAATCATTGAATTATGCCTATTACCATAGCAGGATTGTTCAGCGAACTGGGAGTGTGGGAGTAACACAGACACGAAGCAAAGAGGAGGCACGCAGCACGCGCGCTCAACTAACAACTGGTTTATTCAAAATTAGAAGGACATATATGTAATTACCACCGCCAGGGCCGTCTCTAAGCTAGCCAAGGAGGAAAAACGACATAGGTGTGTGACGTAAAGTGTTCATGTTGTTTTGAGGAATGTTATCAAGTTTAGTAGGGCATTGCATGTGGTACCTGTCGTAGAGTTTTGCCTGAAAAGGCAGCTAAGGGTACTTGTTTCTAATAAGGAAGGGTTCTTCGTCGTTATTGGTGAGCAGGAATTCTTCAGCAAGGCCGAGGAAGCTTTGGAACGAAATTTCAAGCCTCTCTCTGTAAAAAGCAATGCCATGAAAGCCAGAGCAATCTTGCTGTTAATTAGAGTGCACCTGAAAAAGCTCGGCTGTTCTGTGTCAAAGGCCAAATCCGCAGAGTTAGAAATTTTTTTGCCATAAAGTCGCACAAACCAGAAATGCCGTTACGCGCGATTATCTCGGAGAGGGACTCGTGGAAACTGGCTGTGTCGAAGTATCTGCACAAGCACTTATACTTGTTGCACGTGAACGGCCCTTTTTACGCAAACAACTTGAATGTTGTGGTTGAACACTTGAACAACTGTAAGTTTTCAGAGGTAACAGCGTTTAGTGTTGATGTAGTCGACCTATATTATTCTTTGCCGCATAATTAGTTGCTAAACTGCGTTGAGCAGTGCATTGTGGAAGACAATGATGAACTATTATTCAGGAATAGTACAGGAGTTCCGTCTGCGTTCTTTTTAGAAATTTTGACGTTTTACCTCAACACGACCTTCATCGCGTGGCTTGGAAACCTGTACAAGCAGAAATTGGGTGTGTGTATGGGTTCCAGTGTGGCTCCTACATTAAGCAACATTTTCCTGGGGAAGGTGGACACCGCTTTAAGCACTAAACTACAGTCAGGAACCAAAATATTCAGATACGTCGATGTTTATCTGATTTTTGTAAAGAAATGTTCTGCAGTGAATTATGGCGCTATTTTGGCATGCTTCGACACAAAGGGCATGGGTCTCCAGTTTACCTCTGAGGTTCCGAGTAATCGTAAATTGCAATTTCTAGACCTTTGTCTATTCTTCGGAGGCAAACATTTTTGCTGGCAATATAACCCTCGATCCGCAAAACTTGTTTTAGATTACTCGTCCGGCCATTCCAAACTTATAAAACAAGGCTTTGTACTGTTGCGACTTCATTCAGTGCTTGAAAAAAGCTGCATCCACATGGTTCACCATGGTTTCTAAGCACAGCTAGGATGATTATTCGGGGCTGGGTACCCGCCGTATTTATTTGCATCGGTGTGTGAGAGACTTCTCTATATGGCGAGAAACGGTGATAGACATGCGTATATTTCTGCAGAATGCAATAAAGGAAACAAACGCGTGGTCGTAATTTCTTTTATTCATAAAATAGCGCATCGACTAAAAATTGTGGAGGACTGGTTTGGTTGCGCGTTGTTTTTCGTGCACCCAATAAATTGGGCCGTATATGCGCCATGGGGCATAGAAGGGTGCAGGTGCGTCTGAAAGCAGGGAATGTTTGCAAAAACATGCGAAACAGTTTGTTAAGGGTTTTTTAGGAATGGTGTAAAGCATACCTTTATCGTGAGGTCGCTTGTACATCGGCCAAACCACCCGATGTTTGAATGTATGCCTCAGGAAGCATTTTGGTTCATTGAAACGTAGTCTTTTTTCTATTTTAGCTTCACATTTCAATCCCTGCAGATGTCAGCCATTGTTTGAAAAAAACAAGTGTACTTTTCTGGCATATTCTTCGGAACACGCGTGAAATTTTTGAAGCACATCACATTTCTAGAAATAAGAATCACTGTATCAGCCATTTGTCATTATCACTACTTGACTGTGAGTTTAAATATACAGATAGTTCGTAGACAAGTACTTCGAATCAATGCCGCGCTTGCTGCTCACACTATCATCTTATTTCTGCTGACATGCGCACCCTTGTGTAATCATATGTCCTTCTAACGTAAGAATAAACTAGTAGTTAGTTGAGCGCGCATGCAGTGTGCCTCCTCTTTTCTTCCTGCCTGTTTTACTCCCACGCTCCAAGTTCGCTTAACAATCATGAATTACCAACTTGCCCACCTGTCCACCTTATAGCAATACCATATTATGGTAGTGACAGGGTGAAACGCCGTCCCTGTGAAAATAGGATAACTAGTGCGGATGCAGATAAAAAAGTAAACTTGAAATTTCTTTCAATCAAGGGTAAGAGAGTCGAGCGGTGACATACGTTGACCACAAAACAGCTTGAACAAATTTTGAGGCATTATTTATGGCAATATTCTGTCATTTCTACAAGCAACTATGTTTTCAGATGAGTGTTGTACTAAATTTTTCAGAAGAACAACGTAATTTTTTTCATGTTACGCAAAGGACCTTCGCGTATTCCTACAGCGAAAGCTGTGATGAGATCAAAACTCGGTTCACGCGTGGTGCCGTAGTCGTCTGCCACCGTCGCCATCTCTGCCGCTGCCGGTGTCCATAACCACTATCGCGAAATAAAAAGAAAACCTAGCATCGAGGGCACAGAGGGGCTCGAACCAGGGTCCGCTGTGTGCCAGCCCACTATTCCACCGCTGAGCCACGCCGATGATTGGTCTTTGTTCGCTAACTTGCCTTAGGTAGGCTTTATGACGGGAAATGAATCGCGGTAATATGAGTAGTAAAGCATTTTAGAACAGCAAATGAACAACGACGCATCACACAGTGCGAATAGCGTAACGAGTGGGTCGTTCGATAATCCAACCTATTACAAAAGCTTGTTTTTTTCCCCTATTAACCGTGGCGCATACCCACTTCAGGCATAGTTTCCTCATCGTCTTCAGCCACTTCATTAACAATTGGCACAAAATTCCTTGCAAAAGTTTAGTAAGTACTATGCGTCTCAGAAGCATGGCGAAATATAGCAAAGCGAATGCTGGTCTACTACACAGAAATTATTATTATTAATGCCGTAGTGAGTACTCAGTAAGTGTACTTGCAGAATTTATCCAATGAGTTTTTTTCAAGCTCTTCGTGTATCATTGGAATAGTAAAATATGTTTAACGCGAGGAATGGAAATCGCAATCACTAGACTACGTTGTAACACCGGAGCTAAATTTATATATACACAGAGCTGGTCTCGCAGCCTCCCCTCATTGTACTGTTTGTGGAGTAATTGAGTCAACATTACGTCATTTCGTGTAATAGATACTCTGCCTTACGCAAAAAACACTTTAGGTGTTTTTTGCGTAAGGTCTATTCTATGAATGCGGTTGCCGCATTCATAGAATAGACCTAAATGCGCAAAATGTGCTTTCTTTCTTAGCTTTGTCTCTTGGCCACAGTGATGGGAAGATTGTTGACACGCTGCAGGAGTTTGTCAAAGGTTCAAAGAGCTTTGAGTATTGAAATCATTTTTCGGTATAGTTCACGACATTTACAAATTCACTGCAGATCAAATGCGCAACTTCATACTATTACAGTTCAGTTTATTCACAATTCCACTATCAAACTCTTCTTGTTTCATCTTTTTTTTGTCGTAAACATATCAATCGTAACCTGTCATTAAAGAAGCATTTCATGAAAACTATCCGGCTCTTGCCGAGTCTCCCAGCGTGCGTGTGGGCCACATCTTCAAGGAACTTGACTTGCTTAGCAAAGGCTATGAAAGGCCGCTCTTCTGGCTTTCGCTGTGACTGTGCAGCGCCTTCGCGTAGGCCTGGCGTTTTTTTTTTCTTCTCAGACACGTATGCTTGGAAGTCAGAAAGAAATTGTTGGCAATACATCCGGCATTAGCCCAGTGAGTTTAATGAGCGCTTCGATGGCCCTCACGTCAACGTCTGTGTAGAAGACGTTGTTCTCAAATACATTGGCTTGAATTGGCGTTTGCACACCTGTATACGACAAGAATGGTGCGGGCCGATACCTGAAAAATTGTTAAGTTGATACGTGTGGTGCGCAGCGCCCAAGCGGACGCACATTTATGAAGGAGGCAAAAGAAAACCTACACTTGTATTGCAGCTTCGTGCCACCTGGCTGTAACTTGGTGCTGCAAACGCATGGACGACGATTCTCCTTTTTGATCTCTTATCATATTATTATGCGAAATTCGGCTTAGTTTTTGGCTGTGCGATATTCACAACGTGAGGCCCACCACAAGCCTATTTCAACTTGAAAAAGTTACATTGAACTATCATACCATAAACGTCCAGAGTCACATTAAATAATAAAAACATATGTCCCCGATGGGAACCCTGATGGGATGCGAAAGAGAAGAGGTGCGCACGGCGTTGATCCGGTTGAAACAGGCGTCGAGGCCCATGCTTGAAGAACGGTTTCATGCAAAACTCGCTGCGGCGGTTACTCGAGTAAAAATTTGTTTGGAACGCAAAAACATAGGGGGCGCGTTGGGTTCCTAGTAAGTTTTACCGTAGGTGAACTAGCCAAAAGATTGTTTCAAACCGACGTGTGGTCGAGCCATGCACGTGGTGGAGAGGGTAAAGCGAGAAAGAAGTGTGTTGTGAGTGGGCAGAGGAGCCGGCAGCTGCTAAAAGTGACCGAGAGAGGGACGTCAACGCGCAGCTGTGACTTGACCTTTTTGGCACCTCTCCAATGCCTGTAGTGAGGGGTTTTGTACGAACGCGCGGGATAGCATTACACGTGCTAGTCGAGGAACTGTTTCACATGTAAAAGTATGTAGTGAATGTTTGGAGCACGCAAAATGGACAGGATATCTCTACCGTGTTCAACTCTTATAGATGAAGCTTAAGGAGCGCAAATTGCTTTCTTTTCGTCTATTATAAAAATTAACACTATCTCGCGCTAAAGATAACCATGTGTAGATGCTAAGCAGTGGATGCTAACCCTTATACTGGCGGCGGCGTCGATGTTGGCAGTTATCGCGGCGTTGCACAGGAGAGAAATCTGGAGAGGCACAAAGCGCACAGTGATAGACCACTGTTTCCAACTGTACATTGACAGTCGCTGTTATTGGAAATCACAGACAGAAGACTTCAATTGGACAGAGGCGCGCAGCACACTTTATTTAAAACGCACACACTTTATAGTCCTATTGTTCAACAAGGCACACGAGAAATATCCACTCGACATTTTTTCGGAGGTCAATATCCAGCGCCATTATATGGAGGTAGCCAGTGAGCGGTTGGGCAGCGTGAGCAGTCGGTACTATAATCAAGAAAATCGCTAGCAGACGCTGGCTACGTCAGCTTTGCGAGGTGAGATATAGGGGGCATGCAAGAATGGAGAGGGAGGGCACGCGCATGTGAATGGAAGTGTAAACGCCGTGGAGAGAGATGTCTACAGGCAAGAGAGAGAGGGAAAGCGACGTAGGCCAGAAGGCGCTACCTGCGAGGCGCATTGCGAGTCGAGAGAAGGGGGAGTGTCGGAGATGATCGAAAGGGGAAAGGACAAGCACGCGCAGGGAACCGAGGACGCCACCGGATCTTGCTCGCATCTAAATTATGTAGGTGCTCTTATCTTGCGAGTTTTCAACCTTGAATTCTACATCGTCACGCTGCACCACACAATGCGATTTGGTTCTTCGCATCGGGTTAATCGAAAAAGAAAAAAACAAACCTTTGGGCTGCCGTCCTCTGCACATTAGAACACAGCTCCGGCCCATGGTTCCACACACACACGCAAATGAAAATTTATGGCATATATTCACACAAACGCTTGCGGAGAGCACAGCGCCACCTACTACGGCGCGCGCAGCACTGTGCACTAGAGATTATCTACGTGGCGCACTGACATGATCTATCAAGCGACATGATCTATTAAGCGGCGTGGATGGATAGGTGGATAGGTCATGTTTCACATAGCACGCACATCATGATTATCATGCATGGACGTGTAATCCATTCATGTCACATAATACCAAATTTGGATTATGTGAAACTAGCGCAGCGTAGCAAGTATGCTTGTTTTACATGACACGCTTGTCATCATAATCATGTTTCCACGTGTCATTTACCTTCGTGGTACATTCGCGTCACGTAATAACAGATTTGGCATATGTGAAGCTGGCGTAGCGGCCACAAGCGCATCATAAGCGTGGCATTAAGCCTTCGTGTTACATAACACGCATGTCTTTATGCTACGTTAGGGCCTGCCACATAATTCCGCCATGCAGTCATGTCGCACCATACCAGTCTTTCGATATCTCATGTGAACAAAACCGCGACGAGAGCAGCAAGACCAGGACATGTAAATTATAACATTCATGACATACATTTCACGATTTGATGTTATGACTCATCACTTATGTTTGTCATGGAATCTTGTTCTGGAACAAAAGTTTTGGTAAAGATACCACCATCGAAATGGCCAGGATAGGTAAGAGCCGTAGGCGGATTGATAGATAGATAGATAGATAGATAGATAGATAGATAGATAGATAGATAGATAGATAGATAGATAGATAGATAGATAGATAGATAGATAGATAGATAGATGCGCTGAAGTTCACGAAGTCATCTTTCGCATTTAAAATTATTTTTTCCCCTTTTTCTGCGCCTTCAGGCAGAATGACTTAAGTTTTCCACCATTTCTTTCCTGTATCTCCACATTTCGGCCCCTAGTACTCTACCGTCTCTTACTTGCTTCTATCACGCATGTGTTCAGGTTTCCATGCTTGTTTCTGGAACCCAGACCCTCATATAGGCTATTTCTACCTACGCGTATTCCTTGGGTGGATATTACTGCATTCAATAGGAACATCTTTCGTAGATTTTTTAACTCCCCCACTGCATGCAAATTGTTGGTTGATTTATTGATTTGTGGGGTTTAACGTCCCAAAACCACTATTTCATTATGAGAGACGCCGTAATAGAGGGCTCCGGAAATTTCGACAACCTGGGGTTCTTTGACGTGCACCTGAATCTGAGCACACGGGCCTACAACATTTCCGCCTCCATCGAAATGCGGCCACCGCAGCCGGGATTGGATCCCGCGACATGCGGGTTAGCAGCCGAGTACCTTAGCCACTAGACCACCACGACGGGGCCATGCAAATTGTTCTTCTTTGCTGAATCTCGTTTTATGACTACGGATTCAAAGGCATCCCGACCTCGCTTTGAGCAGTAAAGCGCTTCCCCTTGATATTCCACAAAACCTCTCTCACCTTATTTGATCCTTGCCCTTTCGGTGTATTAACTGAGAGCTGGCTTCTTTTTCGTCGCTGTCATGTAATAAATCTGTCTTTCTGACTTTTCGCCCTGTTGCCGTGTCGCCCATACTACCAGCCGTATATTTACTGGTGAGCCACCTAGTTTTTTTCTCCACTTTGTGTACACGCTCTTCCTATAAAAATACCTGAACACATTCCTTGCCCATATGCTCTCCTTCATTTTCCTTAAGCCTCTCTTCAAAATTTTGCTGTGAGTTTCCTCTACTTCAAAGCTTGTCTATCCGGTATCCCCCTTTACAGCCTCATTCGTCGTCTTCTCGTGAGCACCAAACGCGTGACGTCCCACGATCCTTTGACATGCATCCATTCTTGATTGCATCTCTAACTTCATGCACACCACTGATTTTTCTAATGGAACTAATACGTCTTTCCGCAGACTTCGAGGTATTTTGTACCTATTATATTTCCATAAGGCTGTGGGATTCATTATTGCAGCATTTGTCTTGTTTTGCTGCTAATGTCTTTTTCCTGTACCTTCATCTGCCTCACTTACCCATACTCCGAGGTACTTGTACTCAGTTACCCTCGGTATTCACTGGTCTTGTATTGAGACCGCCCGGTCTTACTAGTCACTAAATACCATCCATCCACAATTTGGTGCCCTAAATCGTAGTTTTAAAGACTCTCCATCCCTGACGCATATATCTACCAGCCACTGTATATTGTTTTGACTGTCCGCAAACAGGACGATATCGCCGGCATAAAATAGACCTGGATTCCTCAGCTCAACCATCGCGCCAGCCTGTTTGTGTGAGAAATTAAATTCAATGTTGCTACCTTCTAGCATTTTTTTCATCCTCACCATGTACAGCATGAATAACAGTGGGGACAATTGACATCCCTGGTGATTTCAATGCTACAATCGCTAATTATTCATTCCCAGTCCATGCAAACTGCATTTTCTCGGTATGCTTCTCTCAAAAGCTGTATACAGTCGTCCCCCATACCCATTTCTTTCAATATCTTCCACAACGTTTCTTCATTCACGTTGTTATACGCCCCAGTGATGTCAAGGTAAGCTACGTATAACGGCCTATTTTCTATTTTAGATAACTTTATACGTTGAGTACAATTAGACAGGTTATGTATAAGTGCCTGTCAATTTGAAATTCATTATGAAGTTCTGCCAAAATATTTTTTTGCTCTGCCCATCTTACTATATTTAATTTTACTACCAGCATCGCCAACATGTATAGCAAACATGTAGTGGTGAGTGGTCTATACGATCAAATGCTAACCTTTTCTCTTTTGCCATTATATATTTGAATAATTGTACCTTTCCGCCAAGTGTCTGGTATTTCCTTCTCTGGTAAGCACTTTAATACATATTTCAGCAGCACCTATTTAGTGACATGTCCTTTTTCGTTATTGAGGCGGACGGGAACACTATCTAAGCCCTGGGTAGTGCACTTAGGGCTTATCTCTCCGAACTTCTTCCAAATGAAAGTCTGAATTACTACCTCTTCCTCAGTCGCACTCTTTCTCGTATTTTCACTCCCCGGGCAAGTCCCCTGGGTGACCTTTAGAAACGAATCTGTTGTTACATTTCGACTATAACCTAGTGCTTCATACCCTTCCAATTTATTTCTTCCTTTATCTACTATATGTTGTTGCACTGTGACAAACTGCCTAAGTAGCGCTGTCAAGTGGCTCCAAAATACTCTAGGCAAGGCCTTCATCTTTTCGGTAATCTCCGTCATCTTGTGTTCACTTTCAATTTTACCTTTTGCTCAACCAGTTTCTGCCCAATATTCTTTTTCTTAATATATATAGTAGCAAGCAAAGACTAGCGTAATATGATGCGCAAGCAATAAAACATTTAGTTTGCTCAACACCTGCTAGGTGTGATGACGTCAGCGAGTAGGCTGACAAAGTGCGGAGGCTTGAAGTAGTCTAGACAGTGTTCGTGTACTTCGGTCGCTGTGTTAAACGGAATAACAGAAGCTTCTTTATATTGCTATTAGCCTGGCGTGGTACTGCTGGCAGCGCTGCGAACCGCACCTGTATGGCGTTAGTTCGAGGATTTGCGCGCTTTGAAGGCGAGGATCCTTATAGAAACCATCGTCATGGTAAAACTCGGAAAAGGCACAGTTCAATTGGTTATTTTGCGTGTAGTGCCTACCGAGGCTGATCTAACAACCGTGAGTGTCCGCTTTTAACATTCATCTAAAAAGCACGGCGCTTTGTTTCTTCATACGGCGGCCGCTGTCTCTGCAGTGAGTGCTGCGCAATTGTGGGGTACTGCTCTGTCTCTCTATATGATCACCCACCCGTGAAAAGAGTTTTACATTTCCGAACCATCTTAAGAACCCGAAGCTGAGGAAGAAGTGGATAGTCAAACTAAGAAAGCGAAAGCACCCTATGCCTTCATTGACCGTGTGCTGCAAGCACTTTGCTGACAGTGAATTTTGATATACCCGGCCTACGCACTACTTTTTGGTAAGCTTGCAATCGTGTTTCAGCGCCACACTGGTACTTTCTGTCATTAATTGCATGCAGTTTACAGGTGTAGGCAACTTACACCAGGTGTGGCGCCACCTCACAACCTACTGCGAAGGCCCCTAGACAGGCTGACAATGTGGCCCCAAATCACATCGAGTAAGCGCGCCTCGTGAGCGACACTGTGCGGCGCAAGACCTCTGAAGCTGCAGCTTTAATAAAGACGATAGTCTTCCTTGGGATACAAAGACACATAATTTCTGCTATCTCTGCCTGCCTGCCTGCCTGCCTGCCTGCCTGTCTGTCTGTCTGTCTGTCTGTCTGTCTGTCTGTCTGTCTGTCTGTCTGTCTGTCTGTCTGTCTGTCTGTCTGTCTGTCTGTCTGTCTGTCGACTTGAATATCTGTCTCCTTAAAGGACACTCGAAACCGCCAAAATCCAACCACATCCACGGGGCCGATCAATTTTGCTCATGTCTCGGTGTTCATACTTGTGCAATTTTCCAATAAAAAGCAAGCATTGCGCATATCTAAGGCCCGTAAATATTCTTTGGAGTGTTTCTCCGTACAAGATGAGACCTACATGGGTAATTCTAGTGACCGTAACGTTTACTACACTACGCTGATAATGCAACGCTTTGCACGAAAATTTAAGTGCTTTCCACGCTCTTTGCTAAAACTAAAGCACCTCGTTTCAGGAAAGTAACAACACTCGCCTCTACGCACACGTTTCCTTCTCGATTTTCCTCAACCGCCTTCGGCGCGTGCTGCAATCGGCACCATTTTTTGCCTGGGCTCCAACAGACACGCCGCCAAATTCAATAGAGATGCGTGATTTTGGAACCTTGGCGGAGTGTAATGAAATAGGGAAAATGATGATCACAAAAAAGAGCGCACGGTAATTAACGATTATTAGAATAGTAGTTCATTCCGAAAACAGTGTATATGTGGCGCGTGACTTTCAAGCAGCTTCATAGAGACTTATATGATGCACGTGTTTTTTCTCTTCCAGATAATAACATGCGTTACGTTCGAAATATAGAGTTTTGCCTGCGGCCACTAGTATACAAGTTAAAAGGAGCAGGAAGCAGCGATCACTCACTACTATCAGCTCAGTGTTTATGTCGAGGAGGCTTCGTGTGCTTCAAGGCAGGGTAGTGGAAAAATATTGTTTAAACTGTGTCGGGCTGCTGGCTTTTTTCTCCAAATTGTTGCAAGATATGCTTCTAAAAATGTTAATCAATGAACCGTAGCATTAACGTGGGCAAAGCTGCTAATCATTCAGGCACAGTGAATAACACAATTTCGTTTACAAATTGACAGGTGACTAACACGCTGCAGTGCTAAGGATTCTTTGTGATGAATCTTTCTGAACTTTCACGTAACAATCGTAACTGTAACTGACTGATAAATCTTTGTGGTTCAAAGTCATCGTTGCTCTAATTTTGGCTCGTGTTACATAAATAAATAAAGGCTCCAAAAAGCTGCACAATTGTGATTTGCAAGCATTCATTATGAGAATGAAGATTTCAAGGTTCTTCCTCGAATTCAGTAACGCCAAAGAGTGAGCACAATCAAGTGAGCGCCGCTTGCACGTCACCCGTAGATATATATATATATATATATATATATATATATATATATATATATATATATATATATATATATATATATATATATATATATATATATATATATATATATAATGAGATATAACAGACAGTAATGCCAAGGAATGTACAGGGGAAGTTATTAACATTAATGGAATGTAAATAAGAAGAAAGAAAAGTGGATGAAAAAATTACCAACTGTAAGCAGGAATCGAACCTGCGACCTTCGAATTACGCGTTCGATGCTCCCCTGTACATAACTTCCCCTGTACATTCCTTGGCATTACTGTCTGTTATATCTCATTATTATTGTGTTAAAAACACGGAAAAACGAGCCCTTAGGTATGCACTTCTTTCCCTTATTTCATTGAACGAGGGTCTCGTACTGGCAGACTTGGTGTGTTTAGGTTGTATAAGAGGGACAATTAATCAGCTGCCCGCTCATAATAAGTTCACGTGCTACGTGACGCCAAACATGCGCATAAGAGTGTTTTCACACTCGTTGTTTGGCTTATAGATGGCGCTGACTGTCGCTCCTACTTCTAAATTCACAGATAAACCCAAAAAAGTGGATGGAGAGAGGGCCGCTGTAATAGCTCAGTGGTTAGAGCATCGAACGCGTAATTCGAAGGTCGTAGGTTCGATTCCTGCTTACAGTTGGTAATTTTTTCATCCACTTTTCTTTCTTCTTATTTACATTCCATTAATGTTAATAACTTCTCCTGTACATTCCTTGGCATTACTGTTTGTTATATCTCATTATTATTGTGTTAAAAACACGGAAAAACGAGCCCTTAGGTATACACTTCTTTCCCTTATTTCATTGAACGAGGGTCTCGTACTGGCAGACTTGGTGTGTTTAGGTTGTATAAGAGGGACAATTAATCAGCTGCCCGCTCATAATAAGTTCACGTGCTGCGTGACGCCAAACATGCGCATAAGAGTGTTTTCACACTCGTTGTTTGGCTTATAGATGGCGCTGACTGTCGCTCCTACTTCTAAATTCACAGATAAACCCAAAAAAGTGGATGGAGAGAGGGCCGCTGTAATAGCTCAGTGGTTAGAGCATCGAACGCGTAATTCGAAGGTCGTAGGTTCGATTCCTGCTTACAGTTGGTAATTTTTTCATCCACTTTTCTTTCTTCTTATTTACATTCCATTAATGTTAATAACTTCCCCTGTACATTCCTTGGCATTACTGTCTGTTATATCTCATTATTATTGTGTTAAAAACACGGAAAAACGAGCCCTTAGGTATACACTTCGTTCCCTTATTTCATTGAACGAGGGTCTCGTACTGGCAGACTTGGTGTGTTTAGGTTGTATAAGAGGGACAATTAATCAGCTGCCCGCTCATAATAAGTTCACGTGCTACGTGACGCCAAACATGCGCATAAGAGTGTTTTCACACTCGTTGTTTGGCTTATAGATGGCGCTGACTGTCGCTCCTACTTCTAAATTCACAGATAAACCCAAAAAAGTGGATGGAGAGAGGGCCGCTGTAATAGCTCAGTGGTTAGAGCATCGAACGCGTAATTCGAAGGTCGTAGGTTCGATTCCTGCTTACAGTTGGTAATTTTTTCATCCACTTTTCTTTCTTCTTATTTACATTCCATTAATGTTAATAACTTCCCCTGTACATTCCTTGGCATTACTGTCTGTTATATCTCATTATTATTGTGTTAAAAACACGGAAAAAAGAGCCCTTAGATATACACTTCTTTCTCTTATATATATATATATATATATATATATATATATATATATATATATATATTGTGAAGAAGAAAGAGCGTCGTTGGCAAGCAACATCGCCACCGCTTGGGTACTGGGTGCTGGGCTTCGCTCGCTCGGCTCGTGCTGATCAACGCCGGCATCTGCTTGACCGTTGCTCTTGCACGATCATGTTTCTTCGTAGGACCACCGTCGCAACAGTCGTCAATAAACCCTTTTTCAATTGGTGGAAGGTGCTGACATTCCCCGTCGCCTTAACCTGGGTGCTGCCATTCGCCGTCGCCTGAACCTGGAGCTGCGCAACCGAACGCTACCTCCCATAATGGCTACCAACAACGCGCAACCTGGCTCTTCCACTCCAACCCCCGGCGTTCTTCGTTTGCGAGAGCCCAAGGTCTTTAGCGGAGCTGATGAGACCGACGTGGAAGACTGGTTCGCTAACTATGAACTGGTGAGCGCAAACAACAAGTGGGATGACGCGGACAAATTGACTTACGTCATATTTTACCTCACTGACGTGGCCGAAATGTGGTATAATAACCACAAAAACGACATCACGACGTGGTCCGTCTTTAAAACCTTGTTTGCTGACGTTTTTGGCCGACCCGCAGTCCGCAAGTCCAGAGCCGAACAACGCTTGCGGACTCGCGCACAAAAGCCAACGGAATCTTTCACCAGCTACATCGAAGACATTATTCGTCTTTGCAACCGTGTGAACACCACCATGCCCGAGTCGGAGAAGATTCAACACATCCTCAAAGGGATAAATGACGGTGCATATCAGCTGCTCCTGGCCCGTAATCCTGCCACCGTTGCGGAACTTGTCACTTTGTGTCAAAGTTTCGACGAGTTGAGCAAGCAGCGCGCCCTGACTCGCCCATTTTCCTCACATGCCGACTCGCTCTCCAGTCTCACTTCTGTTCCCGACCACTCACCAACCCTGCAAGAGATTAAAGACTTTGTGCGTGAAGAAGTAGCTCGGCAACTGTCGTTGATTCCCTTCACGCAGCAGCCGCCGTCCTCTCGTCTGCCCTCACCACTCCGCGACGTTATTGCCGAAGAGGTAGCTCAGGCTGTTCCCGTCGCGGCCCACCAGCAGCCTGTGGCCATGCCTGTTGCCCATGCGCCGGCTATGCAGCCCGTGGCCGCGCCCCTTACGTATGCCCAGGTGGTACGTAGCAGACCCCGCCAGCAGCATTTGCCACCCATGTCTTCAGTCGCTCCCCACTCCGCCCCATTTTCGACACCTTGGGCCGCACCACGAGTCAGCAATTCCTGGCGCACTCCTGACAATCGACCGATCTGCTACGCCTGTGGTACTCCAGGACACGTGGCACGATATTGTCGCCGTCGCTTCCAACCACTCCGCGACGCTACTCGGCCGTTACCGTATGACCCACAGCCCATGCACATACCTGCTCCCTATCCCTCACCGCAGTATGGATGCACTAACTTTCCTGAGTCTCGGTCACACCATCCTCAAACTCACTCTCCCCGCTCCCCATCTCCTCGCAGGCGATCACTGTCCCCAATGCGCCCTAGACCCGCTTCCTCCAACCGGGAAAACTGAACGCCGCAGTTCCAGAGGCAAGAACTGCGCCGTCGTCGAAATGCTCAAGTCCTCGCACTTCACCAGCTAACGTCGTCGCTATATCTGTCGATGGTGTTTCTACCTTTGCCCTCGTCGACACAGGTGCTGCCGTTTCTGTTATAGCCGCCCAGCTCTGCCGCTCCCTACGCAAAGTGACCACGCCGCTCTCTGGACTATCGCTTCGTACAGCTAGCGCACAACAAGTTCGACCTGTTGGCACCTGTACGGCCCGCATATTCATCCAAGGCTCTATGTACGTTGTCGAGTTCATCGTCCTTTCGGTGTGCTCGCATGACGTTATCCTAGGGTGGGACTTTCTGTCAAATCATCATGCCATCATCGACTGCGCACGCGCTGAAGTTCAATTTTCGCACCTGTGTGACGAACCTTTGCACAAAACCCTTGAGCGGTCGCCAAAACTTGTCGTGCGTGAGGACACTGAAATTCCGCCAGCCTCTCTTGCCGTTGTACCGGTTTGCTGCGATGACTATAACGATGCTACAGTAATGTTTACACCTTCCGACATTTTCATGAGCCGCAGAGCCGTTTCCTTGCCTTTCGCTACACTCGACGTCACTGCGGGCCGAAGCAATATTTTCGTCCACAACCCCCTTTCTGAACCGCTTACGCTACTTGCCGGCGAATGTCTCGGTCGAGTGGAGTACCTCAATTCCTGTTTATTCCTTAACATGCCAGACGAATCGTGCAGTAGCGCCTCGACCGAACTTCATGCCCTTTCCCCACTGGAGTGCTCATCGAGTGACACCTTCTCGAGTTCCATCGCCGACACCTTAAGTGCCCATGAACGCGCCGAGCTTCTTGATCTCCTCCAGCACTTCGCGAATTCATTCGACGTTTCTCAGCCGCAATTGGGTCGGACTTCCGCAGTGCACCACTACATTGACACCGGTTCGCACCAGCCATTGCGTCAAAGACCGTACCGTGTCTCTGCTGCAGAACGTCACGTCATCAACGACCAGGTCGAAGAGATGCTACGCCGTCGCGTTATTCGACCATCGCACAGTCCTTGGGCATCTCCTGTCGTTCTAGTTCGAAAAAAAGATGGATCGATTCGATTTTGCGTCGACTACCGGCGATTAAACAAGGTTACGCGGAAAGACGTCAATCCATTACCGCGCATAGACGACGCCCTTGACAGCCTACAAGGAGCCGAATTCTTCTCCTCCTTAGACTTACGATCTGGATACTGGCAGGTTCCTATGGCAGAAGCTGATCGCCAGAAAACTGCGTTCATTACACCAGATGGCCTGTACGAATTTAACGTAATGCCATTTGGTCTTTGTAATGCTCCTGCCACGTTTGAACGGCTCATGGACAACACACTGCGTGGACTGAAGTGGTCTGTGTGTCTATGCTACCTCGACGACATTGTCGTTTTCTCTCCCGATTTTCCTACGCATCTGCTTCGGCTCCAACTGGTTCTGACGTGTTTAACCAACGCTGGGCTCCAACTGAACCTTAAAAAGTGCCGCTTCGCCGCGCGAGAGCTGTCCATCTTAGGGCACATCGTCTCCAAGCATGGTGTTCGACCCGACCCTGCAAAAGTGCGAGCAGTCGCTGAGTTCCCGAAACCTACAACACTGAAAGAATTACGCAGTTTTGTCGGACTATGTTCGTACTTCCGGCGCTTCGTGCGAAATTTTGCATCGATCATGTCACCACTGACCAACCTCCTACGCGGTGATGCAGACCTTTCATCCTGGTCTTCTGACTGTGACGTCGCGTTTTCCACGCTCCGTAGTCTGCTAACATCTCCTCCAATTCTTCGGCATTTCGACCCAACAGCTGCAACGGAAGTTCACAAAGACGCGAGTGGGGTTGGTCTAGGCGCCGTCCTCGCCCAACGCAAGCCGGGCTACTCCGAATACGTCGTCGCTTATGCGAGTCGCACACTTACTAAAGCTGAGGCCAATTACAGCGTCACTGAAAAAGAGTGCTTGGCGCTAGTGTGGGCGCTTCGCAAGTTCCGCCCTTATTTGTACGGTCGCCCATTCGACCTGGTAACGGACCACCATGCACTTTGTTGGCTCGCCACATTGAAAGACCCTTCTGGCCGCCTAGCTCGGTGGGCACTGCAAATCCAGGAGTACGACATTCGTGTCATCTATCGCAGCGGACGCAAGCATTCTGACGCCGACGCCTTGTCGCGTTCGCCTTTACCTCCCGACTCGGCCTGCGGAACCACTGGTATCTCCATCGCATCTCTCGACCTCGACTCCTTTACCAGTGAACAACACAAGGACCCGTGGATCGCTTCTCTTTTTAACTGTCTTTCTGGATCGTCAACCACTGCGGTACCACGATCTCTCCGACGTCAAGCTGCTCATTTCGCCATTCGTGATCGGCTACTACACCGACGCAACTACGCCCCCGAAGGTCGTAAGTGGCTCTTGGTTGTCCCGCGCAGCTTGCGATCACAAATCTGCGCCTCCTTTCACGACGATCCCCAATGTGGTCATGCCGGAGTTTTCAAAACTTACGAACGCATTCGCCATCGCTTCTACTGGCGCGGAATGTATAATTTCGTTCGAAAATTCGTTATGGGCTGTCCTGACTGTCAACGTCGCAAATCACCGCCTTTCCACTCGTCCGGTGCGCTTCAACCGCTTCCGTGCCCTGCCAAACCTTTCGATCGGATCGGAATTGATCTCTATGGCCCTCTACCGACAACATCAGATGAAAATCGGTGGATTATAGTCGCTGTGGACCATTTAACACGCTACGCTGAGACCGCCGCCCTTCCAAGTGCCACTGCGCGGGACGTAGCATCCTTCATCTTTCATCGCTTCATATTACGACATGGTGCACCTCGAGAACTACTAAGCGATCGAGGTCGAGCCTTCCTATCAGAAGTCGTCACGTCTCTGCTTTCTGAATGCCATGTTGTTCATCGCAAGACCACGGCATACCACCCGCAGACTAACGGGCTCACGGAAAGATTTAACCGCACCCTTGGCGATATGCTCGCCATGTATGTGACATCCGATCATACTAACTGGGATCGCATTCTTCCATTCATTACGTTCGCATATAACACCGCGGCACAGTCTACCACTGGATTTTCACCTTTCTTTCTTCTTTATGGACGCGAACCATCCCACACCATCGATACTCTCCTTCCATACCGTCCTGACGCATCCGAATGCCCATCTGTGTCCGAAGCTGCCCGAAATGCGGAAGAGTGCCGTGAACTCGCACGCACCTTTACGTCTCGAGAACAACAGCGCCAGAAAGAAAACAACGTCGACTCTTCACAAAGCCCCAGCTATTCCCCGGGATCACTTGTATGGCTGGCTGTTCCTTACCAAACCCCCGGCATTTCCTCAAAACTCGTTCCAAAGTACGAGGGCCCATACCGCGTTTTGGAGCATGAATGTTCGGCAGCAAGGGAAAACGACCAGGCGCCGATTTTATCCGTGATAAGTGCCTTTTTAAGCTTTGAATCAATGGCGCCTTCACGTGTGATATCCTCTAGCGTTGTTACAGTGATCTTTCGATACCACGGAGCACAAAAAAGATCATTGTAACAACCCTAGAGGATCTCACACGTGAAGGCGCCATTGATTCAAAGCTTAAAAAGGCACTTATTACGGTACAATCGGCGCCTGGTAGTTTTTACATGCGGCCGAAGATTCTTAAAGAGAATAACTCTGGCAGACCCATTATATCAGGCACGGGAACGTTAACGGAACCCATTGCCAGTTATATTGATTCTTTATTCAAAGACCTACCACCCACACATGAGTCCTTCTTGCGTGACACAAACCATTTCATTCGGGAAATAGCAGACGTGAAAATTCCAGACGGTGCATTTCTCGTAACATTGGATGTTAGCTCACTCTACACAAATATCCCACAGGACGATGGTGTAAGGGCGCTTGTTGAATTGTATGGCACACACAACCCTGTCGCTTATTCAAGCAAAAAAGTAATTAAAATCTTCACAAGACTTGTACTTGAATTGAACAGCTTTGATGTTAACAACCAGTACTACCTTCAAATTAGCGGCACGGCAATGGGTACAATAAAGGCCCGAAACTACGCTAACATATTCATGCACCACATAGAGTCCAATTTTCTTTCATCTTGTGATATCAAAGCATTATTCTATAAACGGTACCTAGATGATATATTCATAATTTGAACACATTCGGAAAACGAACTCTTCAAATTCATACAGGCTTTCAACCAGGAACATCCCAGCATTTATTTGACACACTCCTACTCTAACAATGAAATAAACTTTCTTGATGTACTCATTCGAGTGGACGATGGTGCGTCAGTAACTAACGTATACAGAAAACCTACGGACAGGCAACTATACCTGCACTTCAAAAGCTGCCACCCGCGACATTGCAAGACCAGCATTCCCTATTCCCAGCACACAGATTCCGACGAATCTGCTCCCGCACCGAGGACTTCCACAAAAACAGCACACATATGCGCGAAGTACTCCTTAATCAAGAATACCCGCCAGCTATCATCGATGACGCCATCAAAAAAGCTGAAAATCTGGACCACCAGATTCTTCTTAACCACCAGAAAAACGCCAACCAACACCGCAACAAAAACTTGCTATTAACTTTCACGAGCAACCCACCAAAGATAAACAAGGTCCTATGAAAACACTTTGACATAGTGGGACAGAGCGTGCGACTATCCAAAATTTTCACTTCTCCTCCTTGTGTTGTATACAGACGGCCGAAAAATATAAAGGATCATTTAATAAATTCAAAGATAGGTGTCAAATCTCAAATTGGGTGTCACCCTTGCGGAAAAAGCAGATGCAAGGTATGGAAACACATGCAGACAACGACAGTGGCGAAAAGCACCCACTCGGATTTTAAGCACAGCATAAGAGGTGCACTAGGCTGTGACTCAGACAGCGTCATATACCTCCTGGAATGTGGGGTATAAACAAGCAATACGTGGGCCAGACAGACACTCCGTTTGTAATTAGATTCAACAACCATCGGGCACATGTACGATCTCTGCCAGGCCTTCAACTTTCAAAGCACTGCACATTGAATGAACACAGCTTTGATGACGTCAGGGTTACACTACTAGAAAACAACTTTCGAACAATCAGAGAATGGGAACAACGGGAAAATTATTTAATCTACAAAATTAACACGATAAAATACGGAATAAATGAACACCCCGGCCCTCTGTCAGCGTTACGACCACTAAAAGACGCAAACGCCTCTCTCTAATCAGTCCGGTTTCATTACGACGATAATATTACCCGCTAACAAAGCCTTTAGCCTATGCATCTGACAACATAGAAATGATTTGCCTCATCAAGCACATTCGGAACGCACAGATAAGTGGTCCCGGATGTCGTACGGTTCCCCCCCCCCTTTTTTTTTCTTTTCTTTTTTTTCTTCTTTAGGTTTTAACGCACATTCTGTTTCTTCACTGACAAGGAGCTGACAGCTAGGTGGTTTCGTAAACTTTTTCATACATGCGCGCATGTCTTCCCAGTGAACCGCAGCTGTGTGGTGACTTTCCCGGATGTCGTACAGTCTCCCCCCTCCCCCCCCCCGCCTGTTCTTTTTTTCTTCTTTAATTTTTAACGCACATTCTGTTCCTTCACTGACAAGGAGCCATTGCATATAATGAATATCGATGGCGGCGCATCAATCACCGGCTTTTTCATTCCTCCCGACGCCACCAGCACGCACTCGAAGCGCTTAAGCTCTCCCCATTAACTTGTCTTAAACTTCAAAGAGGAACGAGCCGCCAGCGGACTACACTGAAAGGTGAAATACAAGAACGGCGGTACACTGCCCGCTTGGAGAAAAGTGGGTGCGGGGCAGGTATTGTTGACAATGATGACATTGCTCATCTACCTCTGCCCTACTCTGTTGAGATGCTGCCCCTTTTAAATTACGCCGTGTCGGTCTTGCTTCTTCTCCTAGATTTTCTATATTCTATTTATTGTTTCTCCTCCCGCTTCGCTGTTTCTTCTTTTTTTTCTTTCTCTCTTCTTTTTTTCTTTTTTTACTTTTCTTTTGACCCTTTCTCTTCTGTCTCGACAGGCTATAAGACACAGAACGCGTGTAAATATTATTATGCCTTGAAAAAGACGGGGTTCCCGTCGAAACGTCGGTACAATAAACAGCTGTTATGTGAAAGCACATCTACTTTCATATATATATATATATATATATATATATTTGTATATGTATATTACAGAAGACAAAACCGAATAATATTGGGAACCCAGTCATGAAATCAAAATATAAAATCAAAAATAAGCAAAAGAAACGCAAGTTTCGCCAGCTGACAGTGCTCATATGAAGTATGACAGGCGCACATACCGTCAATACGAAAGCCTTATGGGTTTCGTGAAATGCGAATTATGGCTTTCTGCATTACGTGTCGAAGGCTTCTGGCGTTGTCTCGATTTGATCACGCCAAAAATCATCATCATGGGACGACGTCACTGATGATCTTTATCACATCACATGTTGCGGAATTTTGGTGTCATAATAACGTCAGAGTGCCGCCACGTCACTTAACCTATGCCACGTGTCATAACGGCTCGTTTTAGTTATTGGAGGTTAACGCTGTTTTCGAGAATTTTTTCCGACAGTACTTATTCTTTTTTTTCTAGCGCCGCATTGCAGTTGTGTCCTTATTTTGTTACGCATACCCCCCATCCCCAACCTTAATAAAAGAAAAATCCAATTTGCGACCATCTCTAATGTAACCTCGATCTATTCATCTATTAACTTGTTTTTACGCATTCATATCAAACAAATCCTACAAATCACGATACGCGTGGTCGAGAAGCTGTTTCAGAGCAGGTGGAAAGCAGTTTCTGTATATCTATTCAGGCTAGATAACAGTTTCTGACGTGCAAATTTTCGGAGTCTCCGTACGATATTCAGCATATTGAACGCAATGCTTTTTAATGCAACGCTAAGTAAGCCGCTAAAAAAACTAGATTCATCCAACAGGAATTATTCTTCCAATACAAACAACAATCAATGATGCCTTCGTAGGAGCAATAATAAAACTGCCATAACTCACCAATACAATGTTCTTTGACGAAACGTTTGTTCTTTCGGTCTAACATAAATGTTGACACACACACACGCGCACGCACATACACACACAAATACACGCACGCACGCGCGCACACGCACACACACACACACACACACAAATAGTGTTGCCAATAATTGCAGTAAACTTTTCGAGAGATTCATGTGAAAAACTCTGCGTATCACTCCAGCCTATATTTGGCAGAAAATGATGGAAATATGCAAAAAAACGTGAACAGCCAATTGCATTCAGATTCTTTCAGCTTGCGAAATCGCCGGAGTTGCCTGGAAATCACCGAAGCTCCGCTGTCCTCTTTACTGTCATTTTTTTTGCTCTCTGCATTTTCATGTTTTGTCGGTTGGGAACTACATATCTGACGTTAACGGCACCGTTTGTCATCGCAGATCAGTCCTTACCTATGAAGAAAAGGAAAATGACGTGCTTCTGGCTTGGTATCCTCTCACTTATGCCTCGGGCTTTCTCTTCACTATCGTGGCGGCGTGTATCGGATCCACCTGCGTCATCGTGAACCCCGGCATTTCTTTCGACGAGCTTGTCTACTACGTTAACAAGTATAAGGTCAGTTGGTTTCTTCTATTAGGCATTGGCATTGCAATGCTATTCAATCATTCACAAACAGAAATTTGGTGTACATTCATTTCACATGAAGTTTGTGCGTGGTTGACTTGACTATTGACTTATAAATGTCAAAAGTTTGTTTTTGTGCAGCAAACAAGCAAAGAAATTCGAAATTGCACCCCTTGGCCCGCCATGTGAAGGGATTCAAAGATTAAATGAAATCTTTGGGCTTTTTTTTTCAAGCTCTTGATTTCAACGTATTTCTGAGCTTGTGTCATAGTTTCTGTTACGAATATTGCAAACATCTGCAATCCGCTGGCACTTTCTCTTACAGCACTTACAGTACTTGCAGCATATGAACACTTAGTCAATCCTTGGCTCATAATGAACTTTTTGGGGTCATAAGCAAGGTGCTTGTTCGCAAAAGTAAAACAGCAAATTGCTTAAGAAGATCCCTACAGTATTTTTTCAGTAATTTTTGGACACCTGCATTGAAAGAACTGATTCTATGCCGCCAAAATATGTTGCCGCAGAAATAGACAGGTGCAAAAGAAAAAAAAAATGCTTAAACTCCTCCAAGTATGAGCAGAAGTGCAAAGATTACGCTTCAGGTGCTTTCCTCTCCTTTCATAGCTGCGAGCACGCTGAAAGTTACGCAGGGGGGGAGGGAGGGTGGTATGACGAAGGACATGAAGTTGCCCATCGTCAGCGCCAGGCATGCTCGTTTTTTTTTTTTGTGAAGCAGCTCTTTGACAAGACTGTATAACGCTGTCCCTCCGTCCGCACCATTCCCCTCGCCGCAGGTGTTAGAGCAGTGCCAAGTAGCTCACGCCCTCCTAACAGTGCGCGGTGACGTATCTATCCCTCACCTGCCACGCGCTCGCCGCGTGTCAGCACTCGCTCGCTTCACCTTCTCCACCGCTCGCAACACTCGAGCCCATACGTCACGTAGGCATTATCTCACCTGCGCCACCTCTTTGCATCCCTCGGCGAGAAGAAGCCGCAAGCTGATGGTTGGGCGCGCACCTTGAGAATTTCACAGTGCTGACAATAGCAAGTAATAGCTAAGCTGCTCAGCAGGCCAGCGGGTCCAGCGGACGAGGGGAGAGGGCAGCGGAGCGCAAGACGAAAAAAAAGGAGTCGAGTTTCTCGTTTCAGTGGATCGCATTGCTACGCTATCTATTGAACAACGTTGAAGTTACTCTCGATCGAGTAGAGTCTTTGCTGCGTCACCTGCCGAATAAAATTGAAGTTATAGCGAAAAGAATATTACGAAAGGCATTTTTTATACATAGCTGGTGTTATGTGGAAATAAATTTTCGTTTTTTTGCATGACTCGATGTTTGCAGTGGTTTGAAGGCATGACGAACTGTTCTACGTTCGAATAAAAAAGTCGGCGCTGAAAGACTGCAGGTGAAGCCAAGCCAAGCAATTGAGTGGGTGTGTTTTTAGCGGCACCTTTGTTGCTGTGTCTTGCGATTCGTTGCTGTTGGCGCTATGCGGCGAAGCGTATTGCAAGACTCTTTGCTTCTCTCTCTACTGAAATGGTCGGAGATAGAAGATCTAGTAGCACTAGAGGTGCTAGGCGAGACTCTCCGTGAATCACTTTCCTCCCGTGGCCTGCTCAACATTGACGCTATGGACAAAGGCATGTTCCGAACATGTTTTCGTTTTGAGAAAGAGGACATAGTGAAGGTACAAGTAGCTTTGCGCATTCCAGAAACAGTTATTACTGCTCAGAGAGTGCCTATCCTAGGAGATGAAGCCCTCTGCATTACTCTTCGATGGCTGGCCTATGCGAACCGACTTAAAGACCTCGAGAACTTCTTCGGGTGACACAGCTCGACAATATCGTCCCTGACGATGGAGGTCTTGAGGCACATCGATGAGAAGTTTTTTCACTTGCTGGATGATGTGAATATTCACAGCTGGCTGAACATTGCCACGCTGGAGAATTTCTCGAAGGTAAGGAGCAGTGACAGCAGAATGGAAGCTGCGTTTGTGCAAATTGGAATTGTGGTATTCGTGTTGACTTTTCTGTGTTAGTTTTTTCAGGCCATTTGCGCTAAAGGAGGCCCCTTTACCAACTGCTGGGGCTTCATTGATGGCACTGCACGTGCTATATGCCGACCAAATAGGCAGCAGCAGCTGTATTTTAGCAGGCACAAAAGATTTCATGCCCTTAAGTATCAATCGAGAATCTGCCTGAATGGCATCATTTGTCAGTTGGATGGATGTTATCCAGGCAGCAAGCACAATGCTGGTGAGTAAGGGGTAGTTCATATGCCTGGAAGTCACATTTTCCTTCATGTTGCCGTGGAACTGTCATATACGCCAAGTATATCCAACAAAATAGGTCAAATTCTTAGGGCTACAGTTTGTTTCAAATATATTCTTTCCACACAAACTATGGTGCTAACTTACAGCTCATTCAAACTCATATTGGATCATTGTCACTTAGCTTGGAGTACACCAGGTTAAGTGGCATTCACCTAATCCAAGAAAGGTACCTCAGGCATGCATATAAATTCTCACAGCGCAATTCGACTGCAGCTTTATTTAGTCACTAGAAAGTGCCCAAAGCACGAAACCCTCATGAATTTTGCCTTAGTGTGGTATTCTTGTCGAAAATAAGAAATACTATAGCCAGCCTCAAGAAATTAGCTGAACTAAGTAAGACCGGAGTAGGCTATTCAAGAAGACGTGGCAAGGAAAAGGTAGTGTTGAGGCGTGAACTTTATATCTGAAATGAACACCTTTATTATACTCTTGCGTCTCTCATTAAGTGCTATGCTGTCATTGATGAGTTTAGATTGTTTTCCCACTGGTACGAATGACTTGCCACTGTAATGAAATAGCATGCCTTAGGTTCACTTATGTGTGAACAACGCTGTTTTCTGTATTCTTTGGTGTTGCCTTAATGGGCTTCTCTGTTTTAAATTTTTTATATACCTTTACTGCTTCCTCCCTGTTGAACAACAATTTTGTAAGAAGATAAAAAGAATTTAGTAAAATAAGCAGACGCATTGAGAGCTTCCTAGGGCATCTCGCCTGCTCTGCTGCTACTTTTATATTCTGTACCACACCTGCACCCAATGTTTGATCAGCAGGCGTAGTAGTGCTAACGCATTATCTTATCTCAATTGTTTCGGGTACCTTTGGCAACAGCCAGGTGTACACTAAACTGGATAAGCTAGTGCAGGGACACCACTACTGTCTTTACGGGGACCCTGCTTACCCATTGCGGCTGCTACTATTGAAACCTTACGGTGGTGCACCTTTGACACCGGAGCAATGTGCGTTTACCAAGGCATTGAGCAGCGTGAGGCAGGCCGTAGAATGGGGCTTCAGAAAAATTGCTGGATTTTTGCCTTTGTAGAAAAAACTAAAATATCTTCCGCCAGAATGTTGCAAGGGTGTACAAAGCGATCGTATTGCTGGCAAACTGCCATACTTGCCTATATGATTCACACGTCTCGCAATACTTTGATCTGCAACCACCATCCTTGAAACTGTACTTAAATGCCCGTTAACTTTAGGGACAGCTTTCAATGTGGCCCTGGGGAATCCCTTCGCTTAATAAAAAAATAAAGTGTGCAACAAACCACTTTTTTGTTATTCAACTGCTTCCAGACATTCTTTTTGTTAGGTCTGTCACTTCTTGGCTGAGTTTATCGAACATCTGTTCCACGTGCTTCACAAAGTCCAGGCGTTCCTGCTGGCGTTTTGTAACCTCAAGTTCGTGCTTTTATCGGCAAGTGCCAGCTTGCGCTCCTCCAGAGCTGGTCGTCTTTCTTCAATGTCCAATTTTCTGTTTTCGACTGCAAGTTCTCTTTGCCGGATCTCGAGTTCATGCGTTTGACGCATAGTCAACAATTGTAAGCCCATGCTTTGTAGGCCTCTGATTCCTGCAAATTTTGGAAAATGAGGTCACTCAGTAAGTCGCTTCACATAAGCATATCACATGTCATAGAAAGCTAATTTGATGGACTCGTAACACAAACATATCAGCCTTCAACTATATGCTATCGCACATCATTTAGTGATAATTTATTTTGTGCTTCAGCAGGGTGATCCCCAAGAATTGATAACACCGCAGTTGTTGCTAGGATCCTGACATTTCGTGTAACAACAAAATAAAAACTATTCAGTTACTGCTATATACAAGTGTTTATTGTAAAGAGAAGGTCAAAGTTTCCAGTTGTAGTATGCTAACCTCATCCAAAACTCCCACTTATGCGTGGTAAAGAAAGCAATCACTCTTTTTACCTTGCTTGTAGTACATACAGATTCTAAATCATTGCCATGACTCGCATCACAGTGTTGTCCTAAGTTACTCTTAAGAGTTGTCACACTTGTCTAAAAATAACACTAACGACAACCATTCATGTGTCTATGCCTGCATGCCATGTTCATTTTCAACGTAATGTTCACATGCTACCAGTGTTCCAGCAATGAATGTAAAGTATTGGGCTAGCTGGTCTTGCATATAGTGAAACCAGGGAGCCCAATGTTCTAGACTCTACAGAGACATCATGTTGCCCATTTGTACTGCGCCTTGTGGCAATATCGCCCCATGCTACGAGGTGGATAAAGAGTCCTTCAAGATTTACCTCTACTCGCCGTTACAGGAACCCGTTGCCTAGCTGCAGGCGGTGGTTGTGGCTGCCGCTGCAGCTGCTGCTGCTCTTGTTGCTGCTGCTGCTGCTACTGTTGTTGTTGCTGTTGCTACTGCTGCTGTTGTTGCTGCTGCTGCTGCTGCTGCAGCTGTTGTTGTTGCTGCTGGTGGTGGTGTTGCTGTTCCTCCTCCTCCTCGTTGCACGGCTTTTCAGTGAGTTCGACAGCAGCAGGACTGCGCGGGGTGGTCATTGAGAGCAGGAGTTGTGCAGCATGTCCTGATTGTAATGCATAATAGAAAACAGGGAGATGTCAGATAACAGCACACTAGCACATTCCATTACAACTCTGGCACACAGGGAACCCCCAGTAGAGAATAAATTTCCTGTATTACAATAATACATAGCCGTCCAAATTGCTAACGAATGTAATGAATGAATATTGTGACCTCACACGTGAATCACACTTTGAATGGTTACTTCGCATGTTCTAGGTAATGTTAAATAGTAAAACAAACTATTACAGACTTACTTTTACTCAAAACTACAAATGAACAATGCGCACTGTAGTTATGCAAATTCATGGATTGACAACTTCATTAATGAGTTAGGCGATACATGATAATGCACCGGCTGCTCGGGATCACTGCAAACTATTGATTTTTATTGCTGTCACTATGCGAATCAATAGAGTTGGCAGGCAGGGCAGAAAGAGTGCTTCATTTCTTTTTCAGTGGTTGCAAATATGCAAGCACGTTATAGAATGCCAGATACTTCAAGTGTCGCAAAATATTGAATACAAATGCCTATGATCGTAGAACCAATTTATCGATTTCAGAGATATGAGGCTTTACTAGTACACTCACCTTGATCTTCAGCTGCACGAACTTGTTCTGGCGGCGTCGCCAAACAGGACGCCACTGCGTGACTTCTTTTGCGGCCAGAGCTGTTTGAACATCTAGGTGCTATTCTGGGGACATAATTTATATACCTTATATAATCCGACAGGTCCTGCAGTATCTGCTCTTTTTTGGCGTATTGTTCTTCCGTTTCCGACCTGCAAAGCAAAATGCGAGCATGTTACAGGAGGCTTGCTTCTCTATAAAACAAGTCTCTAAATACCCGCTCACGCTAGCGGCACGTCGATGGCTCTCAAAAAACGATGCCGAATCGAATGAATACAATATTGTTGAAGCTTAAGGACATGAATCTAAAGCAAGTGTAAGCCTCAATTCGCAGCTTACAAGCTACAGAGCACACAGCGGCCACTTGATAGATTCGACATGAACGACCAGAGTTTGCTTTTGACAGTGCGACTATGTTTGTCAGAGGCGTGAACGGCTTTAAGCGTCGCCGGCGTTGCCGTGCACGTTGGACAGCTCTCGCGCGGAATAAATGCTATCTGCGCGGACAATACATGAAAATTGGTACTTACCTTCTTAAGTTTATGGTGTCTTCTTGCCTCCAATAACCGATTAAAAGATCTACACGATCCTTTAGGCCTCTGAGAGTAATTTCCCAGCCGAGCAAACGTTTCAAAATGCCAATCATGTGGATCCACGGTAAATCGTCGCCAAAGGGCTTCATCGCTGCTGCATCTCTCAAAACTGCCAGATGATCTTCAAAAGTAAAACACCGCCGGTGCCTTTTCGACAGCAGCTGAGCCTCCGCAGCGCTTGGAGGTGCCGCTGAAGACATGCCGCCGCTTGTGTTAGGGGCTGCCATTTTGAACACGCTCGCACCCTCGTCCGCTGCGCTGAGGAGACGAACTGAGCGGGTAGCGACCCTCTCCGCAAAGACGCTGGCTTCCTCGGCGTGCCCCGCATGCGCAGCTGACATCTCCGCTCCTCCGCTGGACCCGCTGGCCCGCTGAGCCGCTTAGCTATTACTCTCTAATGAGGACAGCTCTGCGCTGCCTCTTGCGCCATCGCGCCGACGGGTGGGACGCCGTCACGGCATGCTTCGCCCTAATGTGTCCCTACCTTTTCCGCAGGTCACTGGCGTTGGGAGGGTTAGTGAAGCCGATCTGGTTCGCGAATGATAGCGTAAACAAAGACGAGGCGCTTGCCAGGGAAGCCAAATCCAAGTGTCGGCAGTGGAATACAATAGACATCAACGAGCTTCGAGTCAAGAACACAGATCGCGTTCGAGAATACAGACGACGCGCAGCTAACATCAACGAGACGCAGGACAAAGAAGCCGAGCACCACCGTCTTTAACGCGTCCCACCTCCCGTGTTATTGTGTTTGAAACAGACGTTTACTCGAGTAAACGCTACACCAACTTTTGCTTGAAACCGTTCTTCCAGCACCCGCGTCGTCACACGTTTTAACCGGGTCATCACTGTGCACAGCTCTGCTGCTTCGCATCTCGTCGTGGTACCCTTCGGTAAGATGGTCAAGTATTTTAAAAGATGATAGTCTTTTTGGGTACTTCGAAGCATAAATTTTGTCTGCCAATTATCATGCACTTCTCTGTCTGCCTGTACATTTGTTTGTTTGTCCGCCTTAACAATGCCCCAAATGGCACCAAACGATACACCAAACGACCAACCCCTCCCGCAGTGCCCAATAATATTTCCCAAGTTTCAGCATTCATACTTGTACGATTGTCAATAAAAAAGCAATTACTGCGCATATAACAGACAGCATAACAACACTTTAATATATTGTATATGTGTATTTATAGTAGAGAAGGCACACAAAAGTAGTTGTAAGGACCGTAGCGTTTATCACGCTGTGCTGACAATGCAATGCGATGCTCAAAAAGGCAAGTGTTTCAACGCTTCGGTAAGAGGTCACGGTGGTGGCACCTGCCCATCGTTTTGCGTTCTACACCTTATTGCCTCCAACACAGGCGTGTATGCCTTCATTCGTTTTCGAAGATAACTGCTGGATGGCACTCGTGTCTAGCGCGCCTCGATGCATTCGTTCGCCTTCGCTGCATAGATCGACTCTCCAACACCTAAATAATACAATTCGCCAATTTTCTTGTGCAGAACATCAAATAAACATCTTGGTCACTCTTTCCAGACGCAAGACTATCGTCTTTTGACGATATTTGCAGTGAAACATGCAGATACGGTGCCAATTTTTTTCCTTTCAAACGTGCGGCTTGCTTCCACTTGTGATCGCGAGGCAACGGTGGCATCCCTAGGCGTACACTGTAACTGCGAAGTTCACGATGCTCATATCACACCGTGAACTTTTGGTATTTAATACAGTTATTTTCGTATATAGAGTATTTGTAGAGATGAGGCACTAACTTAAAAAAACTTTTGTGTATTATTCGCAATTTTCTGGCTGCAGGCTGCGTTATAATGTTTGGCTCGCCTTTTTTCATGATTCTGGACTACTAATCAGAAGCTGTAGTCGAATACAGTTTTGGCTTAAGAATAATGCATATCAGAGTATTCCATTCTGCGCATACAGCAGCCTCCCCTTATGTTTGTAACTCATAAGAAGGCAAGCGCGTAAAACTAACCAAGAAAAGCCAATCATGATGCGGTTCTTTTACAACAGCGGAAAAGAAATACTATCTTGCTGTTATAAACTACATCCTTATATGTTTGCAGAGATTTTGTTGTTATAAACTACATCCTTATATGTTTGCAGAGATTTTCCAAAAGATTAGGGGCATGCGCGCGCACTTTAGGCACTTTGCGGCAAGCGAAAGCGCTAAAGGAGCAAAAGTCTTACTACCGTTAGATAAACTGCAAGTCGATGGCAGAGTTCACACTTGACACCCATGTGGCAGAAGTAGGCCTACCATGAAACCTTCCGTCAACCTCAATTACACATGAAGTTCTACAAGCAAGCGTGAGTGAACGAAAATTCACACCATCTTCCTAGAAAGGAAAGCAGATGGGATGCGAAGCAGCAGCGTTTCACACGGGTGGCGTCACGAGTTGAAGGGCGCTACCGTGCAGCAGCGAGCGGTGGAAGATCGTTTGAAGCGATGGCAGCCGTAGGTCATGTCGTTTCATCAGAATCAACACGGGCCTTGGAACGGAGCTGCCGCGCGTTTTAGCTTGAATACCACGGCCTTGGGATCGGGGAAGGCCGGCGATAGCCGGGTTTGGTCTCATCCCTTCGACGGGTGTTTCGGCGGGCGTAGGAGCGTAGTCTTCCAGCGTCCTCTCTATTGCATGTAATCGAGCCGAAAGAGTGTTACCACTTTTTGTGCGCTCGAGTGTTCTGAAGGGTAGCATTCAAAACGCCGAAAATCAAAAGACCGAACTATTGGAATGCCGAAATATACAGTACCGGAAACTCAAAACACCAACAATAATAAAAGTCAAAAATTTAAAATGCCCAAAAAATCAAAACATCGAAGCATCAAAATGCTGACATCACGAATATGATGTATAATAGAAAGATGAAGGAAATGAACGTTCCACCAGCTTTGCAGGATATGCATGCGCGTTCGCCCTCGTTTCCAATAGCCATGTTTTCTGCGCATATGGTTCAGCCATTCAAAACTCACGGCTATCGGCCATCTATGGTTGTTCAAGATTCACCCTCTAGGTCGAGCTCCTGCATAATTTATGTAAGCAGTCCACTTTCCCTTTCCTTCCCCCAATATTGCCAAAGGCTTCATTCCTATAAGGGTGCTGCCTTGAAGACGCTGGTACATATGCCGTGACTCGCTGCACAAGCTTTACTGGCGCCTTTCCCGACGCCAATGCCAAAGCTTTGATCCGCTCTTGAGTGCTGAGAACTGTCGCTCTAGAGATATCCGGAGCATGGCTAACGTGGACTGCTTTTTCTGGATGACTTTTCAAGTATCTCATTCATGAATGTCGGTAATAATTCTAGCATTACGCTCGCCTAGCACCTCTAACCTCCAGCAGTGTCTAGAGCGTATACTTTTTTAAGCATCTACGTAAATTCGTCTTTGCACCAAAGTTCTGTTTTTGTCTTCTGCGGGAACACCAAAACAGGTTTTTCTTCTGTTTTAAAACAAAAAACACTATCTCAAATAGTTGCTGCTTTTGTACTAAGAATGCTGGACAGCACCGTTTTCTTCTTTTTTTTTCTGCTGACCCGTAGGAGTCGTCCTGTCCAACTGATATGCCTAGCTTCACAACAGGTAAAAAATACAAAAATTTACATTTTTATTATGCTGAAGCTGGTACACTTGCAGAACAACATAAACAACTAGGTTCGCGTCAGTGGCCAGTGACACGGATCAAAACGAACAAGTGGTGGTCACAAAGCGCATCGTTTATTTTTCACATGGTTCAATAAAATTCACTCAACCTTGTTTCTGCGTTCTGTCTGTTCGGTGTTTTCATTTTTCAACATTTAGATTTTTCGGCACTTCACTTTTCCGCAATTTTGTATTTTCGTCGATCTGACATTCAGCCTTTTCATAGTTCGGCTTCTTTACTTTCGGCGATTTGATAGAGACCACGTAGAGAGTAGTAAAGAGGGTGAAGAGAGAGAGAGAGATGTTACACGTACTTACATCTTTGAACGCGTACGTTAGGCGCGCGTCACATTTATTGCTGATGACCTGCCAAGTCGGCGGTGTAGCGAGTGGCAGTAGCCGCAGGTGTTGCCGGTGAACGGACGAGATGGCAGCTGTGGGTGCGCGCACTGCGAGTGAAGCGTGACATCAGCGTGCAGATGCGACGTGATCGATTTGGCACTGCTCCAACACCTGCAGCGAGGAAAGTGCGTTGCGGCACATCCGTGGGCGCACGAAGGAACAGCGTCGTACAGGGTAGTCGAAAAGCTGCTTCGCATTTAAAAATCGCCAGGTCTGCGCGGAACGTGCAGCACAGTCAAAGAGAAAGCTTGAAAAGCATCGTTTCTAGAGCCTCGTTTTCAAACATATTTTGGATAACTGCAAGAAGAACACTTTCAGGATACCCTCTACACAAGAAATCATAATATATCAATCATCATAATCATCATGATTAGGCATCTCAATGACAACAGAGTTTCAAGCACTGGTGTGGCTCAGTAGGAGAATACTGGGCTGGTGTTCAGTGGATGTGGGTTTTAATGCTATTGTGTATTTGGATTTTTTATTTACTTCGTTTTTTTTATTTTGAGTGACAGCAGCTACGAACATATGATGGCAGAAAACAGCGGCAGCACGTGCTCTATGTTGTGATCTCATAACAGCTTTTCCTGTGGAATTGATATGACATCCCAGTACTAAAATATTTAAAATCAATTCGTTGAAAGCCAGAAGTGTGTCAAGCAAGTTTGATCAACTTGAGAATCTAAACTTGTCATACGAGCCTAACATTCTAATAATAACCAAAGCATGGACACACTGGAACCATGGGATTCGAAGTTGTCGCTTCAATATAGAGATTGTCCGTTAAGACATAAAGTCAAGAGGTGGTGGCATAGTGGTAGCAATAAAAAAATCAAATTCTGATGATTTTTGGTATTCCTGGCCATGAATAAACCTGGTGCAAATGAACGTACCCCAACAAACGTATAACCGTATGAGGGTGGTATCGGCCTCCTACTATGGCACCTGACTACATCGAATGATTCGAGTTGGAGTTACCATACTAAATACAAGACGAAAATTATTCTTGCCGAGGACTAACTTTCTCAGAACAAATTGAAACGGCAATTCGCTAGATGTTCTTGATGTCGCTAGCTAAGTGTTGCTTGTGTACATGGGTTTGGCGTTTTTGTTAAATCAACTAGTGACTCATGACACCCGGATCGCTACAACATCATCGTCTTCACTTGACCTAGTGTTAGTAAGTACTACATTAGATTTAGAAGGCTGCCCCGCCACTGTGGTCTAGTGGCTGAGATACTCGGCTGCCGACCCGCAGGTCGCGGGATCGAATCTTGGCTACGGCAGCTGCATTTTCGATGGAGGCGCAAATGTGTTACGCCCATGTGCTCAGACTTGGGTGCACGTTAAAGAACCCCCGGTTGTCAAAATTTCTAAAGCTCTCCACTACGGCACCCCTAATAATCATTTGGGGGTTTTAGGACGTGAAACCTCACATATGAATCAATCACGTTTGAAAGGTTCTTTTGTGTTCATCGAAAATGGCATTTCCAATCACAAAGGGCTTTCTCTAACCTGCCCCATTTCTTACATGTAGAGATACAAAAAGTCACTATCTAGCGATATAAAGATTACACCCAGGCAAATTATCCTGCTGTGCCAAGTTTCCTTTGTGCCTTCGTGTTTCCCGTGACATTGGTGAAAGTGGTGGATTGACGAAATGCTGCACAACTCATCTCCGCAGTGGTCGTCGTCTTGGAGCTTTCGAGAAGAAAAACGAGTCAGATGCCGCGACCGCTTGCCTATCGTCCACGACAACGTCGGCCCGGCCATTTCAAAGCCTGCTTGAGTCACAGCACTGCCAACGTACGTGCTGACGCATCTGAAAAACCGTGCGATATTCTGCGTACGAATGAAGTCGACGTCGAGGCGTTGATTGATGACCACGAACGTACCAGTCTGACCAATCGCTATGACCTGACTCATGCATGTCGACGTGCTGTTCGGCCTGAAAAGTGCGTCAAAGTTATGGTACGAGAATCTTTAAGAAGACATTAGAAGGTGTGGTGATGTTAGGAAAAAACTGCGCTACTTAAGGGTTGAAAAGCATCTGCAAAGAGCTGTCTATCCTTGTTCAGACATCTACTGAGCCGTGTATCTTGTACATTCAGGACGTGATGACCCTTTGTTGTAAGGTGCATAGCGACATGCCAGAGCCCAATAAAGTTGGCCTCAAGCTGATAGGAATAGTTGACGGCGCGTTAAACCGATTATTGCGCCGTAATTGTGTGACCGTCAACAAAATTCTACCGTTTTGAAGGGGCGAAAAGCCGGCGTATCATTAAGTCATTCACTCGGCAACCGAACAGGGTGATGCGAATATGTACTGACCTCTCATCTGCAGCTGTCATTGAGATGAATAATCAGTTGAAAAAAAGCTATTACACCTGCTTATCCCAACAATGGCCACGTTGGATTGCACGCACTCTCGATTTTCCTGGTGTAGTCATTTGTGTGGGAGGAACTAGGCAATTGGGGCTTTACTGTAGGCGTCGTTTCCCGGCCTCGGACAACCGATTATCCCACAAGGTGGCCCCTTCTGTCGTGGTCACCGTTTCAAGAACGGTTCTATGCACACTCTCGCAATTCGGCGGAACGGCGGACTGCTGATAGTCGGCCAGTCTCTTTAAACAGCAGCTGCATGGGACACATCACGCACAATTGTAACGACTGCTAGTCTTCGTACCGAACCCAAAATGCCACTGCTGGCCATGCTGACAGTTTCTGCCGTTTCCAGCCTCCTGAGCCATACGCCTATAACCACGATCATTCCCAGCCTTCCGGACTGTTTACTCTGCCTCTGCTAAGCCACACAGTTACTCACCATTGTACCGAAGCCACCAGTCCCGTTTGAAACAAGCCCGTCGCCCATCGTGCCCGTCTCCTTAGCGACGACGTCCGACCTCGTCACTCAATGTCCGTCAGGAAAACTGAGAGATGCTGCTCTTGGAGGTAATGCTGCATCCCCTACCTTCACCTGCAATGTTCTTCTGGTACTGCTTATACACCGAAATTTGATGTACGTGAACTGCGTAACTATTCCTGTACCTATCGCTACTGGGGCACATATTTCCGTTATGAGTGCTCGATTTTTCAGCAGAGTGGCTGATTGAGATAAATGGTTGTGCATACTTTTTGGGGTGCGAGGGTTGGCGTAGCAAACACAGCGATTGCTGATGTTACTTCGTATATTTGCTTCACTGTTAGTTTGTTCGCTATATGGTATATATAGAAGCCTTCTTCTAAATATAATATCATTTAGAAGTCAGCGCTTGTCATGTCTTCTTTGTGTACGCCTTGTGTTATTCTCGCACTGTTAATCTGAAACTCGATTTCTACACCACCTTTTTCTTGTAATATTGGGGTCACTGACGTCCTGCAATCATAAGAATATGCACAGCACGCATCACCAGTGCCGATCACCCGACAACTGTTTTGTTCACTGTTTTTCAGTAATGCCCCAATGACGTCATTCTTTGATTAGTTAGGACGCCTTGGGGGGCTAGTCGGTTCATTACTTCACAGAAATAAATTGCGCAAGCAAATAAAACAAACCACACAGAAGGAACACTTGAACATTTAGGGCGCAAACAACCATCTTTTTCTGGGTCTTATTGTCCGACAATGCCACTCTCATCGACTGTGCCCCGACGTTATCCTATCTGAACTGCCGCAGCTTGCTCCTGTATGAGCTTCTCTGTCACACCACTTGTGTTCTGTCACTTATGTTGAACTCTCACCACAAGCCACCACGTTTGGGGTCTTGACGACTTTTCTTCCTCTTTCCGACGGTGAGTACATAGAGTCCCTGTTTGTTGACGTTCTCTTGGCCCCCAAAAGAGGTGTGATTGATAACCACGTGACTGTAGTCGAACACAACTACTAGCTCCGACTCTTCAACTTTAGTACCTAGACACAAAATTCCCTGCAAGGCCTTTCGTTGGCCCACGTGTCAGCGCTCGATACATGTGACATCGTGATGTTAACTCTGAAGATGGTTCGTCATCTCTCGCAACCAGCCTAGCAAGTCAACCTATTGACGACAGAGCACAAGTACTTGCCCCTGACCTTCTGCCCTGTCAAGCCGTGCAACTTCTTCACGTTCTGACAACCACGCTTTAGGACAGACGTAATTCATACATAATCAAACAAATATCGATATTATCACTTCGGCCTGACGGCCATCATGTCGTGTCTCTCATTCGGAAGGCCAGGTCATACATCAAGATGTCAATAAGATGCCCTCAAAAGCCATCACAGAGGCCTCTTCAAGTTCATGGGTGGGACCTGTTTTCGCCAAAAAGAAGGATTACAGCTGGAGATTTGGGTGTAGTACCGTGCCTTGAACAAGATAACAGCAAAAACGTATATCCATCGCCAGACATTGAAAAAAGCCCTGGCCTGCCTTCATGGCGCGCGGTTTGTTTCGTCCATAGGCCTGTGCTTGGGGAACTGGCAGTTTCTGTCGACGAAGCAGACCTTTAAAAACGACCTTCGTCACACCGAACAGCCTCTATGAGTTCAAGGTTATGGCTTTTTGACTAAGCAACGCACCCACAACGTTGAAGCGTGTGATTTATAGCCACACTATTCAGTGCGGTTATGAATAGCATATCTGCTGTTGCTGCTCCACAATGTCATTGTCTTTTTCCAAGCTTTTTAAAGCCATTCATCTCTTTCGTCGACCATTCTTATTGTTTTTCATTGAGAGAGATCGCAGCCAAACTGCAAAAAGTGCAACTTCGGTCACTCAACCAATCACGGTGATCGGTCATCTTGTAAGTGATACGGGTGTACGACCAGATTGTCCCAAGGTTTAGGCGCTGCGTAGAACTTCCTTGTAGCTCTTTCTACTAAAGATGTGTGAAGTTTTGTTGGTTTGTGCTTTTACTTCCAACGTGTTATGCGCAATTTTGCTCTGGTGCTCATTTCATTTCATTTATTGCATCCTTAAAGGCCCGAGGGCATTACATAAGGGGGGGCAAAAAATACGCTGTGAATGTGTATAATTCAAGTTGAACAAATTATTATAAACAGTACAGTTCTAATATGGTAGTTTGGTCAAAAATGACAACAAAAATGAATCAAATAACACACAAAAGAAACGCTTTGGCTGGGAATTAGAGTACAAATAACTAGGCACAAGCAAATTATACATACAGTACATTGGTAGAATATATTTACAGCCACGGGTTAATGGGTAGAATCAATGTGGGATTCCAATTTTGCGCGGAATGATGTGCGGTCAGGTGTGGCAACAATGGTATCGGGAAAGTGATTCCAAAGTGTTATTGCTTGGGGGGAAAAGGAGTCGCTCATTGCGGATGTACGGCCGTTGATTCGTGCAATGGGGTTTGAATGGTTAATGCGGGAAGAAGTTCTGTTTGGGGGCTATAAAAGTTCGTGTCTTGATTGGGGTCGGAAAAAGAAACTGTGGAGGAGGCACAGGTGCGAGATGAGGCGGCGCGACGCGAGTGATGGCAGTTCAGTTGATTGTTTTAGGGCGGTGACGCTGATTTCTCTGGAGTACTGTGAGGTTATAAAGCGGGCAGCGCGGTTTTGAACTGCTTCTAGTTCGCTAACGAGGTATGCCTGGGATGGATTCCAAATGGACGATGCGTATTCGAACTTTGGCCGTACGTATGTTAAGTATGCTAGTTTTTTAACGTCAGGAGATGCTGATTTCAGGTTACGGCGCAGAAAACCAAGCGTGCGCAGAGCGTCTGAGCAGATGGACTGTACGTGTGGTGCAAATGAAAGAGATGGGTACATGTGCACTCCGAGATACTTGTATGACAAAGCCGAATCGAGAGGAAGCGAATTGATAAAGTATGTATGATGAACAGTGGTGCGTTTACGGGAAAATGACATCGATTTGCATTTGGTTAGATTTAACGGCATTGATGAGTCTTGGCACCATAGCGCAACTGTGTCGAGGTCTTGGTGTAGTTTAGTACTGTTTTCAAAGTTGTGAATGGGGGAGTATATGACACAGTCATCCGCAAATAGTCGAAGTTTTGTTTGAATGTTTGTTGGCAGGTCGTTTATGAATATTAAAAATAGAAGAGGTGATAAGCCCGCACCCTGAGGGACGCCTGATGATACGTGAGTTTTAGAGGAGTTATGATTATTAGCAGAGGTGAATTGTTTACGGTTGGAGAGGAAGTGTTTAACCCAGGAGACAATATTCTGTGCAATGCCAAGGGAATTAATTTTGCTAAGTAATAAGTTGTGTGGTACGCGATCAAAAGCTTTAGAAAAGTCTAGGAATATGGCATCAATCTGCAGGTTATCATCCATGCTTTTTAGTAGGTCGTGGGTAAACTCGGCTAATTGGGTCTCGCATGAGAAGTGCTTTCGGAAACCGTGCTGGTGATTATAGAAGAAATTTATTGATTCAAGGTGAGTCACGATGTGAGAAGATATAATGTGTTCTAGTAATTTCGAGGGAATGCTTGTCAGGGAAATAGGGCGGTAGTTTGCTGGATTCGTTCGCTCTCCTGTTTTGAAGACGGCTACTATTCGGCCTATCTTCCAATCGTCTGGAATTTCGCTTGTTTCAAGGGACTGCATGAAGATGAGGCAAAGAATCTGACTAACCACTGTGACGGTGTTAACTAAAAGTTTGGGGGTTATTTGGTCAGGACCTGGCGCTGAAGATATCTTAAGACCGGTGATTATTTTAACGATTCCTTCGGGGTTAAATGCTATTTCGGGGGATACAGCGCCGGGGGAACGGGTAGGTATTCGTGTTGACTGTGTAATGTTAGGGGTAGAAAATACTGATGAAAAGTAATCATTTAATGCGGAGGCAACGTGTTTTGCGTCTATTGGTTCCCCGTCTGGGTCTAGAAGATCTATGTTGGTACTTTGATTTTTGTGAGAGAGCATGCGCCAGAATTTAGTGGGATTTGAGCGGAGGATAGATAATAGGTCACATGAAAAATATTTATCTTTGGCTTTTTGTAGTTCCGTAAGATACTTTTTGGCGCACAGGTGATATTTTTCCCATGTTAAAGGGGAATCGCATTGACTGGCGGTCCTATAAAGACGTTTCTTTTTATTTAAAAGACTTTTCAGTTGTTTGTTGAACCAATGATTTGTGGAATCTGATTTTACGCGAATGGTTGGAATATACTGTTTTTCTAAGTTAAGTATCGTGTTTTTGAATATCTGCCAGTTGGCGTTTACTGAGCGGGTTTGATATGATCCGCGAAAACTGTCAAGAAAAGAACCAAGTTTGTCGTTGATAGCGTCATAATTTCCTCGTTTGTAATCATTTATGAATTTTTCAATCGGCGACCTTCTGATCAGAGGTAGAGATATGCAGTTGTGGATAAGGTTATGGTCGCTAAACCCGGGGAGTACTATTGTGCGCTTTATGTCATCCGGGCTTCATGTTAGAAGAAGATATAAAGTATTATCACCTCTTGTGGGGCATGTTATTGCTTGGTGTAGGTTGAAATCTAGCGTCAGATCAAGGAATTGCTTTGATTCGTTGGACGGGGATGCACTAGGGGCTGAGAGTAAAGGCCAGTTTATTTGAGGGAAATTAAAATCACCGAAAAGAAAAATAGGGGCGTCCGAGAACTTGTCTTTAATCCGGATGAGTGAGTTTGAAAGGAGGATGGAAAAGCCAGGTTCAGACTCAGGCGGCCGGTAACAGATGCCAAAAATCGCCTTTTGGGCAACGTTTGACACTCGCACCCAGGTTAGTTCTAATGTGTCGTCATGAGTGATAAGAGAAGATGTTAGATTGTTTTTAATAGATATGAGCACGCCTCCACCCCGGCGATTAGTGCGATCATGGCGATATAAAGTGTAGTCCATGTTAGACGGGAGGATTTCGTTGTCGAGTACGCCTTCGTGTAACCATGTTTCTACTAGCATGACAATGTCAGCTTCTACATCTTGGATAAAACTGTGTAGTCTGTCTAGTTTAGGCAGTATGCTTCGTATATTAGTGAAGGCAACATTTAGATTTAGCGTTGATGATCGGCTTGGTCGAGGGTTAGAGGTACAGTAGACAGAGGGGCGTCATTCGGTGGCTTTGCTACTCATACCTAATGACTCACCAGCTATAGCACGCACAGTCTGTTTTTTGCTGATTTCTACAATTTTGTCGGAAGTCTGGTCATACATGTAGCACATTTTGTCCACGTGAAGTTTGTCGAGACTCAGTTTAAATGCGCATTTTTGGGGGCGGATGAACTGCAACAGCTTTGACCGCGCCATGCGAGTGGCAGCTGCGAAGTCCTCCCTAATGGCGAAGTCTGTGCCTTTAAGCATGCGACCGCAGTTCAGAATGCGCTCCTTCGTTTTGTAGTGGGCTAGTTTTACAATGATGGGTCGAGTTTTGTTTTCTGAAAAGGTCCCGATTTGGTGTGCGCGTTCCATCGCACCCGGTTCCAGAGTAAGTTTAAGCTTGTCGGCACAAAACGTGGATATCTTTTGCTCTGACTCTTCCCATGTTTCCCATGTTGTCTTTTATGCCAAGAAAGGGAAGGTTGTTCCGTCGTAGGCGGTTGCTGGCGTCAATAGTTGCGGCTTTGAGCACAGAAATTTCGTGGCTTATCTGGGATGAATCGTTGTTATTGCTAGGGTTGCTGGTTTGGGGCTTTAGTTTTTCTAGGATTTCGAGTCGGTTGCTAATTGAGGAAATTTGTTTTTCCTGGATTGCTTGGGCAGTTTTAAGGCCGTCTATCTCTAATCGAATCGTTTCTAGATTGTCCTCGACGCGTTTGATAGAATCCAAGATTGCGGCTATATCACTGCTCTTTGTTGGGCCGGGATTCAGTTCCACGTCGCCAGAAAGCAGCAGTATTAATTGAAAACATAAACCAAAAGCACTCGCGTCAACGCACAAGTCCAATATACTGCGCAATTTAAAGTCGTTGGGGCACGACACAGCAATAAGGAAGCGACTACTGCTTCTACACGATTTACAATTGTTTAGATAACTAACCTGCAAAGTCAGAAGCGGGTTGAGCATGGTGTGGCTTGCGGTGTCGTGCCCCAAACTGACGGCATCGGCAGAGTGGTTTTGTAGCGGTGACACCGGCCATGTGACCGGTGATGTCATCGATGGGCTTGGTTGCCAGCTGTAGGGGGGCCACTGGGCTGGTTTTGGCGGAGCAGCAGGATCCGGAGCGTCAAGGGGCGGGCCAGTTTCCCAGGCTAAGTTCCTGGGCGCAGGGGGGTAGGTTGATCCGAGCTTGTCTTGAAGGGATGGGCACACATCGGTGGCGATGAAGCACACCAGCATCTGCAAAGTCAGAAGCGGGTTGAGCTAGGTGTGGCTTGCGGTGTCGTGCCCCCATTCCATTCAATGACCTTCTTTGAAAGACCATGTCGGTCGTTTTGCCAAAACCAAGCGGATGCGTTTTCGATGCTGATCAACCTTCTCACTTCACCAGCAATACCGGCCCACTTCAAACCATCCGCCCCTACTAAAGTTCGAAAAAAGACCAATGGGCATGGAGTCGGCACCGACATCGCTGAACACCAGGATGGCCCAACACGTGTTATTGCGTATGCCAGAGTTGAATGCATATATTCTTCTCTCATTCCTTCCTCATCCTTCTTTCACTCCTCCTCTCTCCACCCACGCGTACAGCCTTCTTTTGATCTGTGCCTCTTCCTTCTCTCCCCGCCGGAGCTTCTTGTCTCTTTGGGTGAACGCAGCGAAGAACCGGTTTTCGCTGCTCGGCGCCATGTTAGATGCGCCAAAGCGCCGATGTATTGCTTGTTCACCGCATGCAAAGTGCAGAATGTTGTAAGGCATTTCCGTCAAAAAAGGTTATAGTTTTGAATTGCATAATTATCGTGGCTGTTTTCCAAATTAACCACTGGCCCTTGAAACAAAATGCTTTGTTGCAGCACGTATGACAGTGTGTCGAGCTTTTTCATTGCTTTACAGTGATATTGTGCGTTGAGTTCAGAGAACACATCGCTAGAAATGGGCGAGTGGTGATTTAAACAGTGTTGACGCGACTACGTTTTCTGAGCTTTAGGTCACAGCACCATCTTGAAGTCAAGCAATTCGAAATAGTTTCCATGTGCAAGAACGACCTTTATCACCTGCATTATCTGCAACGCCCATGAAGAGATGTAAACGCTTAGGCAATAGTTGCCAACTGCGCCGCAGAGGACAAACGTCTCAAAACGGCGTACTGCGTGCACAAGTGATTGGACCGGCATAGGAGAGGTAGCATGTGAAACGTCACTAAGTTTTGAACGAGCACTTTTATGAACATTGTTTACAATGCTGAAGTTATAAAATATCGAGATAGTTTGTACACGCGGGAACTAATCCCCAAACGCCGTGGCTTAAGACACCGCAGCCATGATTTATATAGTTCTTACCAGTTCAATATTCATCATGCCGAGTTTACTTATTTAATTTCAACCTGTTCTCAAAGTACACTTATGTATATCAGCGCCAGATACACAAGAAAAAACTACGCTCCCAAAAGAAGTTTAAACGACGTGCAATTCACCACAGCTTGCCCATAATTTTCAGCAGCTCTTCTGCCGTGTTGATGGTGAGCGCACACAGTCTTGCTGAGAAAATAAACGCGGAAGAATCATCGCATAAGGCCGTATGCGAGGCACGGTACACGGCCACAGCTGTAAATGAGCGGCTGTAACTAATGCAGCAGTGGCGGCGTGCCACCAGCACGAAAGCAAACTGCAAGCTCGTGGCACGTTAGAGAGGGCACCATTGTCACAAGCAAAAGAAAAAAGCAACGCGCCGGAGAGAAGGCAGCGAGGGGCAGAGCAGATGTCGGTACTTTTACGATGTATAGAGGTTTTAATCTTGCTTCAAGCCGCACGCGTCGTCTGCTGCAGTGCGTATGATCCGCGTGGTCGTCGCAGCTCTGGCCAGCCATGTGAGCTAAGATTCACCATTGACGCTTGCGCAGTAACTCAACTGCTTCAAACACCAAAATTTGTACAACATTTGCTATATAATTACCACTAAAATTCAGGATGTTTTCTTTATGGGCGAACGTTTATTTATTCATTTATTTTTTACTTATTCGTTGTTCGACAGTCCCTCAAGCACTGTTTCTGGGTGGGACTGGCCGGCCTGAAAAGCTTGTGTTGAGTGCTAGTTAGTAAGACATGACTAGAACAATAAAGTGCGCTAAATACTATACAGAAGACTAGAAGTTCACAGGACGATTTGTTAATCCGCGGTCGTCATTCTATTCTGGTGGCTCGTCTTAGGCGCAGTTTACTTTTTTGCAATCAGCTGGGCAACTTTCATGTTCTTTCCGCTGTTCATTGGCTTGTAAAATTACCCAACTAATTAGCTGCTTTCCTGTCATGGAAACACTTTATAAATCCAGTTTGCTCGTAGTCGAAGGTTTTTTAGAAACGCAGAGTTATTGGCTCGCACCAACGTCGCAACAGGCCGCAACTTTGATTTCAACCAGCTTCTCGACCGCTCTCGCATCCACATCGCACGCCGCAATTTTGCCTTCGACCAGCTTCCTGAACCTTCTCTTCTAAACGTCAGTGGAGGCCGCAACCCAACCTTCGACCGGCTTCTCGACTCCTCTCGCTTACCAAGCCACGACTTCACCATCGACAACCCTTACGGCTCCTCTCGCCTCCTCGTCACCCCAGGCTGCGATTTCGCTTTCGACGGGCCTCACGACTTCACCGCCAGGTACAACTCCAACGAGGTTTGGGTACGTGCTGAAAAAGACATCCCTTTCCACCCGCTACACGGCACTTAAGTGCAAGGACTTGTCACCAAGTACGCCGTAGAGAGTTCGATCGCCAAGGGGAATCCCGGATGCACCATGCGCCTAAACTCCAAGGATCCGGTTTCTCACGGCCTAAGCCACAGCTTGTGAAAGCAGTCCCACTTCCAAGATCAAGAGGGCGAATGCTTAACTATCCGTCACGCGGCACCATGAACTTCCAGGACATGGTACGTGAACAACACGACAACCCGCGGAGCCCTACTTCTTGTCCTACATGTGCTTGAGACCTGATTCTGGTGGTAGGGTCTCCAGTTCGTCTTCCCTGAAGTTCAAGGTAGTCGAAGATCGAGAGTGCGAGCAGAAGCGCTGCTGTGAGCCACGCTCAACTACGTTCATGGACCCCATGATCGTCTACGACGCCACCGAACATCACAAAAAGATCTCGCCTGACGCCAGAGACCTGCGCTGGATGTAAGAGTCCCACATAGCACAGAACCAGCACTACGCACATCATGCAGGAAAGAGGCGGAAACGAGGACTCTCGTGAAGTGCGACACACCAAGATGGGCCAGTTGTCTGGAAACTTTGCAGCGATCTTTATGGCGATGACTCAATTAACGCCGCTATTTGGCCGACTCATGCGCCGAAAACGTCAGTAAGATGTGTGCCATCGTTCGTGACGCCGGAACGGACACCAAAAATCCCCTACCGGCCACAGAAGACGCGGACGAGTCTCCACTGCTTTCGAACGCAGCCGATATTCCCGTCCTTGGCGAAGTCACTGGCCGACAGTACGAAGATGCTTCGACATCGTTGTCATCCACGTCGAGCGAGGAAGAAAAAGCATTGTCATCGATTTTGGAGTCTTCATGCAGATCTGAGGCTTCTGCGAGCTCCAATCAGATGCACCTGGGCAGCGATAGCTCCAAGTACACTGCCATTGCTCAGAATCTTGCAAACGAAGACATCAGCTCGGTGGACGTAATTGTTCACGACGCCCAGACAAACTCAAAAACTCCGCTGCCTATACGAGTGCACGTGGATAAGCTTTCGACACCTTACAAAGCAGCCGACGCGCTCCTGTTTGGCGGGGTCAGATATACAACCCGGATATCTCTGCATCATCGTCATCTTCGACGAACGAACGAGGAAGAGGGATCATTGTTGACCTCGGAGTTTTCAAGCAGATCGAATACACCTCCGAGCAAGGCACGCGCGAAAAACTACGCAACCACTCAAGTTCACGAGCAGCAAATGATCGCGCAGCACCCACAGAAGCTTCGGACACAACACCAGGAGCAGAGGACAAACACCCCTCTCATTAAGTGCGCAGATTTTCAGAAAACCTCGAGAGTTTAAGAAATCAGGCGTATGTCAGACTCCTCATGCTACAAGTGGCACAAGAAGAGCAAAAGCCCTCACTATGACTCAAAAATGGCTACCAACCTGACCACCAAGTATTCTGGACATGACAGCGAGATTGGACGACTTCCCCCGCAAGACAAGCCACCACCTTTCCAAGCGTGACCGCGTCCCCTATCTTTCTCGGATACTTTCGCTTGTTTATTACCCAGCACTCATTACCTCAGCGATGTCATGAATGACAGCTTTATCGAAGGAGGAAGCTCAGCCAGGGCACCTTCAATTTCCTCATTTGAAACTGTGGAAAGTTGTTCCTTCGGAGCCAAGATATCCCCACTTCGTTCCTTTTTGTGGCAGTCGCACGCATGCAAACCTCTTTCAGAGGTCGCGGTCCTTTTTTATTTTGGTGTTCACAACCTTTGCAGGTTCGCAATGGTCTCCGTTGGCGCAAGGAGAGAAAGCAATTGGGCCACTTTACCAACACTGTTCAGCGTTTATGTTGACCAGTAATGGTTGTGGGCACATTCTCGGCTGGTGGTATGCCTCCACAGATGTTCGGGCTGTCTACCTAAACTTCCCAAATGGGCCACAGTGGCCAGAGTGCGCAACGGCTCCTTGTGCACTTTGTTGTAGCCAATATTTATGCAGCTGCCACCTCTTTCACAGTTTTTTGTACTAGCAGTTCTCCCGTAGCAAGAGTTTTGTCGTATAAAACACTACACGGTATCCCTGACACGGAGTCATAAATAATTCTTGGCGCTGAAACGCGGAAGGCAACGAGACGTTCGTCACTTCATTGAACGCGAATGGTGTAGCTGACGTGACGTCGGTGACGCCCGCGGGTTTGTCGTTGCAAGAATCACTCAACCGACTTCATGACAACCCTGCTTAATTTTCTGGCATGAAGTCATCCCCGCACGTTTTCTCCTTTTTTTGTGACCTGCTTGTCCTGGTCAACGCTTGTGGCGATGCACTCTGGCAAACCGGGAAAAATGTGATGCAATGCCCCTGGCGCCTCTTTTTCTCGAGGTAGACATATTTATTTTCCATTTTTATTGTGCTTTATTTTACAATGTCATTCACCTCAAAATGTCTCACATGCCTTGGACTTAAGAGAGAGCTGCCTTTTCTTGCGGCTCGGCATCTGTTCCCACTCTTCCCGCGACAGCGTTAAAGAGCTCGTTTCACAGAAATTCTGGTGTCGGCGTCGGCCTAGTTGGTTGTGAGTGAAATATTATAATCTTGGATATGATGTAAAAATTTAAATATTGAGATGAAATAAAATTTAAAATTTGTGAGTCACAGTGGGGATCTCACCCGGGGCGTTTCTGCAGAAAGCGGGTGTTGTACAGCACAGCCACGTGCCTGTTTTTTATAACATTTTAATTTCAAAGTACAAAATTTATCTTCATAAAACCACATTGGTTCATTCCACTATTTTGGTGGTTTAGAAATATTTAATTCCCACTAATTAATCAAACACCTTCATACAATCTGGAGGTTCATTCAACGTTCTAGAAGATTTTGATTAGGATCCATAAGCCTCATGGCCATGCGTATTATCCAAAAGCTGTAAAGTCCCAGTGAGAGTGAGATATCGTATAGAAGACCACCCTCAATCTGTAATTATAGATAACGTATTCCTGAGGTGTTATCGGCAGATCTTTCTTCAAGGCTCTTTGTAACACGTACTAAAAAATATAGGATCCAAGAAGTATATGATGGCCCCGCCACGGTGGTGTAGTGGCTAAGGTACTCGGCTACTGACCCGCAGGTCGCGGGTTCAAATCCCAGCTGCGGCGGCTGCATTTCCGATGGAGGCGGAAATGTTGTAGATTTGGGTGCACGTTGAAGAACCCCAGGTGGTCGAAATTTCTGGAGCCCTCCACTACGGCGTCTCTCATAATCATATGGTGGTTTTGGGACGTTAAACCCCACATATCAATCAATCGAGTATATGATGGCGTGTTTAATCGTTTCCGTTTCGTTACACAAAGTGCAGTTTACGTCCGTGCAGGAGCGTAGCCAGGGGTTGGCACAACGGGCCACGCCCTGGCAAGAAATGGTCATTTCAAGCGGGTGCCATGCCCGAAGTGAAGAAGCTTCATGCGTTTATGGTATAAATATGCCTTTGTCTTTCAGCCACATATCCACAAGCAATATGCTCATGTGTAACTTGGAGAAAAACGATTCTATTGATCTCCTGTCGGTCTCTTCACTCTCTTTCGTATGTTTTTCCAGGGGCATTCTTTTTAGGGGCGAAGCTCCTTAAGGCGTGGGCTGTGCGTCCCCTGTATGTAGCCACCTCTCGTTCAGTTCTTGCAGTGTTCACTAGATGGCGGTACTTGTAGCTGACGGCATTAAGTATTACGCTAGCCACCGCCCGATCTAAAGGGTACAGCCATATCCGTCCGTCCGTCCGTCCGTCCGTCCATCCATCCATCCATCCATCCATCCATCCATCCATCCATCCATCCATCCATCCATCCATCCACCCATCCATCCAAAAGACGCAAGATGTTATAAACTAGACGGCGGTACGTGTAGTTGATTATGAAAGATGCGAGGTGTTATAAAATAGGAATGATGCCACATATGGCGCGTGTCATCGTTCGATATAGTGCGGCGACGTACGCTAGGGGGAGCGTTGCAATAAAATCGAGTGGGCAAAATGTACGGAGGATTCATGGTTTACCAGGTTTATCTCCGGAGCTTCGCCCACTCATCATCATTCACTTCGTGGATGTGGCGGCACTTTTTAGTTATCGCTATACTGCTGTGAGCATCGTTACATCAATCAAGGAAGTCTATGTACAGTGTTTTTCTTGGTGCAAGGCACGCGTCTGCTTGTGAATACAGTGAAACTAATCTCATCTGCTTAAAAATACAGCGAAAGCAACTTTCATGCTTTGCAATCACACGCGGCCTGTATAGCTGCTTCACAGTACGACGTGAATTGTTGCTGTAATAATGTGTGGTACAAGCGTACATTGCCATCGGGTGTCAGAACATGCTCTTGTTGTTCTCCTATTGTTAGTGGCGCATACCCACTGTGGGGGATTGACCAAGAATCGAGTGGTTTTAAAATTTACTGTTCGGATTTGGAATAATGGAGGTATAACAGAAAGATTACCGATAGCCTAGGCAAGTGAGGTGCTTAGTGTAGTGCATGCAAATATTTACATAAACGAATTTATTCTTAGAATAGAGCAATAATCTGATTTTATACGTATATAGTTATGTAGACATGTTAGGATAATGAAACTACTTAATTAGTCAACCTATTAGTTTCATCAATATAGTCCCGGAAGGCCGCGCATACTGTCCCATTAGAGAAACCAGAAATGGAAGCTCCAAAAGACAAAATGACAGGCAGAGATAAGTCTATACCAATACCACGCAAAGTTATTTCTGATAGGGTTTTTCGTAATTTGTTAAACCGCCTGCAGGTCAAAAAGAAATGGTCTATTGTTTCCAGTTCATCGCAGAATGCGCACAGTGGCGAAGGTGCCTGAGCAGACCTGTGTTCATAGAAATTTAGATTTGGTACCCGGCAACGCAGCCTTGTGATAGCTACTTGTTTTCGAGTGCGGCAAAAATCTCTTCAGAACATGCGATTATCATACTGGCTTGATTGTTTAAAGCCGGTCACCCACTACATTAGACACACAGGTTACTGCGCCAATTCGCTTGAGGCCGCAATTTGGGTGCATAGAGACTTAGAAAATTTTTCATGCACTAAGAGTTTGATAGACGCACTTGGTACAGGATATCGCTATCGCGTTCAACTTTTAAAGGTGAGTGTTAAGGGTCCCCCATATTTTAAAACTCATCGGGATCCCATGTTGGCTTGAAGAAAGCATGGGCGCTGTCATTTCTGTAAACGCTTTTGCATCCTGGCGCAAAACAAGAAAACACTGGTCGTTGGCCTCCTTCGTCACAAGTTGGAACTCTTTCGTAAGAGACAACAGTTCACTAAATAATGGCGTGAAAATGCAAGCTAGTGCTGAAAACTTGATGCCGTGTTTGAGCGGCAGCTCACGCATTGCAACGCGCGGCACAGCATGTGAAGAAAAACGAAATAGCAGTGCCATAGTTCAAGCGTCAGCCGCTTATGACGGCGCGAGCGCGGAGCTGCGGAACAGACCTGTTTCTAGTACCGTTGCCCAATCGGGTACCATTGTAATAAAGGCTACAGACCATGACTATTTGATATCTGCGTATCTGATTTTGTCTTGGCACTATAAGAATGAGGTCCTTCCATGAGGCCCTCTGAAGTGGGGCCTTGTGTCCAGTCATATTCACAAACCGAGCGAAAGATAATGTCTGAATACTGCACAAGCGCTCGGATGCTTATGGCACGAGCCCTCAACTGCGTCCTCGTGATAAGTGAACGCTTTTTTTTATTAGCTGTAGCGTGAACCACAACGTCTATAGTACACTCGTTTGTGGACACTTTGTTGATCAATTTGAAAGTCATTTCAATATATATATATATATATATATATATATATATATATATATATATATATATATATATATATATATATGTATGTATGTATATATATATAGTTGCAGCGAAAAAGTAACGCTGGCCCCGGTAGAATAAGGAAAAATAGAGTACGACGCAAGTGGGTTTTGCACGGTATATTCTGACTGACGTTTCGGCACTATATATATATATATATATATATATATATATATATATATATATAGTAGAATAGTAGATTCTTTGAACGTCATTCACGCTGGACCCGACGTATTGTATGCAGGAAAGAGACGACGAAACTTTCACGGAAGTGTCCTTACCTAACGTTTTCAGCAGGTGGACCAGCCTTCGAACCAGCCTTCGTCAGAGAAAAAGAGGAAGGCAGGTCCACCAGGTGAAAACGTTAAGTAATGACGCTTCCGTGAAAGTTTCGTGTATATATATATATATATATATATATATATATATATATATATATATATATATATATATATATATATATATATATATATATATATATATGTTTCAGCCAAGGACCAGCATTCATCGGAGTGACTTCGAAAAAGGCTGGTCCCGCTACCGGAACGACGCTTTTTTTTCTAAACAATTTTTTTTCAGTATCCTTTCTAAGCTTTTGAACTATACATATATATTAGATTGACGTGTGTGTGTGTGTGTGCATTGTGAGAGAAGGTCACGCTGCAAGCAAACCCTTTATTTACACTTGAACCTGAGCCCCATTACTCAGACCGAAGCGCTCATGACGATTATCTATAGGTGATAAGATGAACTGTTGATTGATTGATATAATGAATGTTGAAAAATATCCTTTAAGGAAAAGAACTGTCGTTCCGGTCGCGGGACCAGCCTTCTTCGACGTCACTCCGATGAATGTTTATTCCTTGGTTGTAACGACTATATATATATATATATATATATATATATATATATATATATATATATATATATATATATATACAACTGTCATACTGCTTTATTATGCAGGTGACGACGCTGGCAAGTGTGCCGACCCGCCTTCACTACTACCTGTCAGATATCGAGCGGACCGGCACGGTCTTCCCATCAATTCGCAAGCTTAACGTGGGCGGCACGGTGTTAACGTCCTCTCTGGCTGACCGTCTGCTGGCCGCTTTCCCAGGTTTGCGTTGCCTGCGCAACCTGTACGGAATGTCGGAATCTTGTAGCGTCCTTTGCGCGCCACCCACAGATGAGATCAGCGCTGCCAACATCGGCTTCCCAGGACCTATGGTACAGCTCATGGTATGAAAGCCTTCATGAAACGCTCGCTTGTATCACACTCAAGTTGTCCGCTTCATTTTTGAGAGTTCAATCTGATTTTATTGAACAGGTTTAAATGGCTACAGGTCTACAATGGAAACAATGGCTAAATGGATACAGGTCTAAATGGCTACTTCAATGAATGTAAGAGTGTTAATTAAAAGGTGCTTTTTGAAACATGCCGACGGCTATAATAGGTTGTAAAAAAGGAGTAAGTGGTTCGATGACTCAGTTGCTCACAAATTAACGATTTTAGCCAGAATGCATTCATCTAATAGTACCATTTAGCGCCTTCGCCTCGTAGTCGAAGATAGCTGCTGTAATATGCCGTAAATCACGGCCAAGATAAGCGTGGAACCTTAAGCTCCACCATCAGGAGCTGAATGCAAAATTGATAATGTGTCCTTATTGCGTACTTCAGCCACCTAGCGCATGAATCTAACTTTATGATATTCGAGAAGCTTATCTTCTGGATTACTTCTGTGTAGTTGTAAAAGATGAAAGTGGCTTGTGTCAGTAACGCTTTCGCATACGGCTGTATGCTGTGAAATATAGCTGCAGGCTTTAAACCACATTAGCATGAAATGTGTTTGTACTTTCTACGCACCTACTGCGCAGTCTTCAGAAAATGCGTGGAGAAGCGTCAGAGGCTTTTGTAATGGTTGGCCAGCTTTATTAATCGAAGTCATTCTCATAACCACATGATCTGTTGCCCGATTTCAATGTACGCTGTAGTTGCATTGATACGTGTATCCGTGTGAAATCTGCAAACAGGATGCGTGTGTTGTAAAGAGAGAAATTTATTTTCACTTCTTTTGCAACCAGAGGAAGCTATTTTCGCTGTATTGCCAAGCAAAATATTGGCTGTGTCATGACACATTTGTTTGCCACGCAAACGGAGTTGATTTGATACTCACTCGGACCTAAAACTTCTAATTACTGAATTTACTTCTCGACATTTCTATTTCTCGGTAAGAGACAAAATAAATCAATCAATCAGTTCTTTATTTCAAACAAGCGTATGTGTCGGATACAAGAGAAAAAGACAGAAGTGCTCCGCCTGACGCGGCCCCAGCACCTGAATGCACCCACTCAGAGCATTGATACACACAATATCATACGCCATTACTACATGAAAAACACAGTTCAATACTGGGTTAACAAAATTGATGTTTTTACAGTGTTAAACAGATTCTTAATACCACAAGGTATGAAACCAGAACATGAGACTGCTATATAGACAACAATATGCATAATGCCCACTATACGTCACAACGATACTGGTTACACTCATGATGAAGAAAAACAAGCGTGTTCCAGACCACATACTCGCTTTCTGCCATCAAAGCCTAGCAGTTCTAGTTACCCATCCTACGCCATGACCGGTAAGTTCCCGGTCGGCACTAGGAATCGAACCCGGTACCTGCCACACTAGAAGCGGACGCTCGAACCATGTAGCCACTGTTGCAACTGTAGGGTGTACCGGAATTCAACCCCGCCTTGTTAAAATAGGTGAGCGTCCGCGGCTGCTTTGGGAGTGTTGCGACCGACGCCTGGGCTGCCAAGAAAGCAGCGTTCTCTTAATCCTCCAACAAGTGTCAGAACGGCTGGACACCTATGTCCGCCATGTGTTGTCCTTCCTAGCCGGGAAGCGAAACGCCATGTTGTAAGTTCTGTAAGCCGCTTCACGAGATGACGAAAACCGTATACGCGGTACCAATATATTCCTTGGAGAGGACGGCGGCAGCAGCCGCAAATCACCCCGATAGGAGAGCGAGCAGTTAGGCGGACCTTCTGAGTTACTACGGTGGCCCTTTTGATGTACGCTGTCATGAGCTTGGTGCCCCTCGCCCAGCACCACACGTACGATGAGGAAGAGTCACGCTGGTGCCACATTGCAGTGCTGTGACCACGCCTGAAGAAATGTAGTCGTTACCTTCAGAAACGACCACGTTTCTGAAGGTAACGACTATCCTTTTACAATATGTGAGTACCATGTCAAGAAGAACTTGTCGGCAAACTGTCTCTTTGCCAAAAGTATCGTACAGTGGAACCCGCTACGTCAAGAGCAAGTGTGCTGTTCTAATGAAGACTTGTTTGCTTGCTTCCTGTAACCCCGTGCTATAACGCCTTCGGGCAATGCAGCGTAATCCTTGAAGGAAGTATACGATAAGCCGGCAATGTGTAACAAAGAAAAAAAGGCGTTTGTGGCCTGTATATGGTTAATTGTTTCAAGTTTTAGCACTTTTTACTACATAAAAAAGTCCAAACGAACATAAAGCACATGTGCGTCGCCGCATCGCCAGCCTCTGTTTGATTCACAAGTTTTTTCACAGTTCCCTCAATCAAGCACCTTGCATCATCCCACCGACGCGCATATCTCACCGCACAACCCATCCTTATTCAATCGCACGCGCACGCGCTCGCACTACTACTTTTGCTGCCTCATTTTTTATTTGCACAGCAGTGGACTGGAACGGCCTTCCCCGTTACATTGCAGCCATCACGTGTGTTCATCAACGTTTGCCAAAACATAAATACATATTGTTTGTCAGAAGATCACTCTCTGTAACCTCCATTTGTTAACCCACCCCTTATGTAATACCCCCTCACCGGGGTCTTTAAGGTAATAAAGTGAAGTGAAGTAAAGTGAAGTGAAGTGAAGTGAAGTCTCTAATATATTATTCTGTACGAGCAAACGGTCTTGGTCAAAACAGCTTTAAGAGCGCCTATAGCTGTGAACGCGAGAACAAAAGAAGTCTTGTTTGCGATTTTAGTGTTGGTCATTGCGCGTTAGGTCATTTATGTTACATTGCAGCAACTAGCTGTAAACCACCCTATTGCAACAGATTTGGCTAAACCTAATGTGAACGTCACAGCAGCTTTGAATTGGGTGTGTCATTTGTGGCGTATACAGATGGCTTGGTTGAAGATGGCTTGGTTATGCGTTACGACAAAAATGACGTCCACGCATTCTAAAGCATCCCGCGTTTCATATCATGCCATACTCGATTCCATCATTCTAGGTTAAGACAAAAAATGCAAGCCATTCTACAGCTGGCTCTTTGAAAAGCCCGGAATGGCAGCTACAACCACCGAATGAATCAAAGTTGGGCTGGAAAATATGAAAAAATAAAAAATACCAACTTCTCCCCTTTCACACTTTTCTTCAATGTATACTATTAGGCAGCAAATAGTGAGCTCGCAAGTTGTGGAACTGTAAGACAACCTGAAGCGTAGTTTAGTAATTCGGAAACAAACTGTCGGGTGCTGCATTCTAGAAAGTGTGAAGTCAGGTGCTGAGCACTAGTCAGGCGGAGCAGATCTGCCTCTTCCCCCTGTGTGCGAGTGTTTTTTTTTGGTCAGAAATACTTTATTTAACGCTGCTGGAATAAAGATGTTGTAATATCACGAAGCGTGTAACAGTGTGCTGTGAATGTAGGTAATCAACCTGGAGACAGGAAGGAAGCTTGGGCCACACGAAAACGGGGAACTATACTTCAGGGCTCCGAGCGTCATGAGAGGCTACTACAAGCAAACTGAACTGACAGCCGCTTTTATGGACAAAAATGGCTGGTGTAAAACTGGTAATGTTCTTTATTATCGTACTCGACGATGGTTGAGACCTGATGAGTTTAAATAGGGCCTTTCTTCATAGAAACACAATTTACCTCATGGACTCCCTTCCCCATCTGCATCTTTTATGGCTTGCTTCAGTTTAGTAGTATGCCTCGAGTGGAGATGGAAAGCTTTGTAACTGCAATGCTACGTTGTCTATCAACTCGAAGAGGCTTTTTAGTCTACCTTCATTCATTGGTGGAGGGTTGTCGGCCTCTCCTCCATTTACATCAAATCAACTGCATTCACAAATTTGGAAGAGAGCACTAAAACTGCAGGATTGGTAGAAATTCTTCATTCCGAAAATGTTGAAAGCGACCGGCCTGTCGCTGCATGTCAAGAGAACGAGAAACATCGCATGAAGTGATTAATGCAAGAGACGCGGGCAACCTCACCGGTTCGATAACAGTGGTCTGCTGGAGCTACAAGGGGAGTGAGGCGATATTTCACAGTTTAGGTCTTCTGCCAAACAGTGCAAGGCCTGAGAAACCGTGACTGACACTAGTCACTCAAACGAGGTGTGGGAATTGATGTGAAAAACAACACCTATAGTCACCAAATTGGAATGATACAGCATAGAGCACTCCACTGGTCAAAATTTCCGGCCTGGGTCCGGCCTGGCTCAGCCCAAAAACCTGATGCTCCGTCCCGTCGAAGGCCATCCCATTGCTTATAATTATGCCCCGTACCCAGCCCAGGCCCAAAACGTTTGTGCGCGGCCCGGCTTCTTTCCGCCAGTTATGCCTTAGGCATAAACGAGGCGCGTACAAAATTCGGTTATTGTGAAAATACTTGTCGGTCACGAGGTGTATTCTGGTGAGTGTTTTAGGACTTCTTTAGGTTGAACAACTTTCACTGGTACTTTGTACACGTTGGGTACTCTCGCGCTCTGTATAGTCTGTAAGGGCCGTTCGCCCCACAGGTTGCGAGATCGAATCGCGGCTGCGGCGGCTGCATATCTGATGGAGGCGGACGTGCTTTAGGCCCGTGTTCTCAGATTCGGGTGCACTTTAAAAACCTCAAGGTGGTCTAGATTTCAGGAACCCTTCACTACGGCGTCTCTTCAATACGGCGTCACTACGTTAAACCAAGCATATCAATCAAGGGCCGTTCCACGCGCTACCCACACAGCCACACCGCATGTGCTGGGACGCCTGCAGTACGCAAGCGTGGGGAAGATAAGCCTATTGGCGATACTCTTTAACCCTCTGCTTAGGTGCGACAGGTGTACTGGCACTTGCGTTGCGGCTGCGCGGCTAGCGCATGGAATGGCCCTAAAAATATCGCAAAATATTCGCAGGGTAACATAAAGTATAACTACAGTCATATAATTGGACAGAGGCGTAGCAATTTGTCAACGTTGGAACCCTTGCAGCCTGAGGATATGCCAGGGTCTCTCACGGCGGGAAGCGTCACGAAATTAGTTGCGGCCGGTGGTTTGGAAGACAGGGCAGGAGGTGCGGCGACAAGAGAATATGTAGTAGAATCCTGAAACGCCATGTTAAAGGCTGCAAGTGAGCGCCCGCTGTGGTGCACTGTGCTAATGACTGTAATGTAACAGCTTCAACAAATGTGTGACGGGGAAGGAAGAGTCAGAAGGCTCAGACTTGAGAGAATACGCATATATCTATCTACAAGTGGTTAGTCGGGGAACGCTGCAAATAAAAAGACCTCGCGCCATTCTATCCCTTGTTGTCCTCTTCCGCCCCTTGTTAATCAATGTGCATTTAGTATAAATAAATAAATACATTGAAACAAAGCCCGTACGCTGGGCCAGCTCTTTGTCACTTCTTGAAACTTTTCCTCTACCGGGCTACTATACCTGAGCAGTGCTGTTGTCACCATTCCACTCAGCCACGCTGCGTGCATGCAATGCTGCCAAAGGTGGCCCTTTACTGACACAGGGTGTCTCTTCGAAAGTGTAAACATGAAGTTGACCTAGGCTATGAACCAGCATAGGCAGAACTAATGCCTCTGGCGCGAGGAATAGGCAGACTCGCAGAGGCTGATGACGGCTAAAGTGCGTCTTAAGTTGAAAGTAAGGTGATGATGCCTCTGTTCGACGCTATTGACTTTGTCGTGCCAGTCATGGCGTCTTGCTTTGAGAGTCGGGCAACAATGGCGCTGCTCTGGTGGAAGCCATTGTCTTCGTCGAGCCAGTCGTATGCCTATTAGGAGAGCAGACAAATTCTTGCATAACAAAGTATACATGCGAGTTTCGACAGGTTGCATTACTTGGCTATAATGGTTTGACGTCGCAAGCTCTGTGCTGCTGTCACCTCACTGTTGTTGGCCGCGAGGAAGCAGGATGATGTCTGGTGGTTCCGTACAGTGGTGTTCATACAGGTTAACGCCACCATATCTGTACACCAAGCCGCAGACGCGAGGGTTTTATGAAAAGGTTGTCTTGCTGCTTCGCGTGAGATGGTCGCCGTCTGGCCGATGCGCATCGCAGTCCCCGTTGGTGAAGACTGCCTCATTGTAATCCACACGGCACTCAGCTGGTAAGCTTGGAGCCATGCTGACGTGCCCGTCATTGCTAGCAAAGACACACGCCGGATTGATGCCGTAAGGGGTGATGCTGGCTTCATCTGCTTGCGGTGCGTCGCGAGCTTTGGGCAAGCCGCGGTGAGCAGATTTCATATAAGCAGACGGACCTTGCATAAGTGTGTCATTAGCAGCCTTAGAATTATCGAGCGAAGCACTTGCAGCCTCGGCGAATGGATTCCACGCAGTTGGTATATATGCCTCCGGCTGCCCACTGACGCTTTTTGTCGTTGTAGCCATCCACTGGTCTTTTAACATGGTATTTTGAGGCCAAGAAAATGCTCTGATTCGGAGGGGAGCTTTATCCTGCCACGGTTAGTAATGAGCTGAACGTCACTAAACAGTAGGTAGTCAGCTCCCTAAATTTTGCATGCAAGTCATAGAGCACTGGAACGGCAGCAAGGATGCTGCTTCAGTTTTTGGTGTGTATCTGCAACCCAAGTGCTCCGACAGGCAATGCGTTCCAGCTGAGGCCACGCAGGGTTGATTCAGACGAAGGCTCGACGGCGACTGGGGCATATCGGCGATGAAGAGCAGAACGCGAGTCTCCCGTCTACACCACAGCCATGAGCTTATCGATTCTGTCGACGCGGACCTGCACCATCGTAATAGGCCACGTATGGTTTTCATGAACTCGGTGTCCTGCATTCGGTGGTACCACGTCATCGGTCTGGTAACCGGAAGTTGCGGGAAGTCTTTTTTCTGGACTGGCTGTGAGAAGAACTCAAGTACAATGCTCATAACTGACGCCTGAACGACGTGAACTACGAGATTGTTCCTGACGGTGATTGTAGTTATAAGCGCTGAAACCATTATTCTGAAGTCGTGAACGTCATGCGTATAAACTGTATTTATCTAGTTAGCTAGCTCCCAATATCTGTATTGGGGTGACCACTCCATAAACCTGGTAGAGTGCCTAAGGTGCGCATCTTGACGATGCCTCTTTTGGAAGGAGCCAAATATCACAAGCTTGCGGCAAGAAAGGCGATACTAGGAGTGCATGTGCCGTCAAGGGCTATGCAAAGCCCTTGATGGCACATCTGCGGCAAGACCTTTGTTTTGACGTCGTCACAATGTATTGTAACAAACTTACAACAAGGATGTTCTATTTACATGGTTTATTAAAGGTGAAGTTGCGCCCAAAACTAGAAAAGCACAACAGGTAACAGGAACTGAATCTCCGTGCCCTCGCGAGCGTCTGTCTCGGACACCGTCATTTTCTTCTTCACGCGTGTTGGCTGGCCGCGCTTCGAAGCACGTGCCCGTGCAGAGGCCGCTGGTGCATTACAGCTGGCTTCATCTGTCGAAGTGGTACCCTCCACTTTTCTCTTCGTTTACGGCGTCTGTGTTGTACTGAGCACTGTGAATATCCTGTGACAAATATATACATATATATATATATAGATAGATAGATAGATAGATAGATATACATATTTATGCATCCCATCTTTTCATCTGTACATACTCATCATCACCAGTCAAATTTAGGTTGTGGGGCACATACTCGAGTCAATAAAGGAGAGTCTTGAGTGTACTCGCCGCCATCTTACAGTATATATATATATATTATGGTGTAACTATAAGAGACAAGCAGAGAGCAGAGTGGATTAGGGAACAAATGAGAGTTAAGGATATCATAGTTGAAATCAAGAAGAGGAAATGGACATGGGCTGGGCATGTAGCGCGTAGACATGATAACCGCTGGTTATTAGGGGTAAATAACTGGATTCCCAGAGAAGGCAAGCGGGTTAGGGGGCGACTGAGGGTTAGGTGGGCAGATGAGATTAAGAAGTTTGCGGGTATAAATTGGCAGCAGCAAGCACAGGACCGAGTTAACTGGTGGAACATGGGAGATGACTTTGTCCTGCAGTGGACGCAGTCAGGATGATAATGATGATGATGATAATGATGATATATGCTCGCTCAAAATATCAATGTGATAGCAATTAAACGGACACTCTCAGCTGGATTTCGCAGCCACCAACGCTGTCGATGTCACGCACTGTATGTGTATACAAAACTGTACATAAGATGTACACAACTGATACATCTATCTATCTATCTATCTATCTATCTATCTCTCTATCTATCTATCTATCTATCTATCTATATATATCTATCTATCTACCTATTGTTGTAAGAGAGCTTCCCACAACGAAAATCGAAACTGGAAGTTAACAGCGGAAGAAAACCGATGATTACGAAGGTGTGTGCGGGGTCAGACGAACGTGACCGCGTGCAGCTTCGGAGCAGCGACGGGCAGAGGAATAGTGCGGCCAGCTAGCAAGAGCGCTAGGCGTTGGCCCTCGAGCAAGCAAATGGACGAGCCGGTGTCAGCAACCCAACCGAGACAAGCATAGCGTATTGCTGAAGCAAATTGCGTTCCGGGCCGTGCCTGACATGCTGTTTCTGTGGCGGACAAGCGTGTGGGCAAGGGCAAGCGGCTGATCTTGTCCAGACTCGGGTCTGGCACAACCAGTAACCGAGATCGTGGCTGTGGTGCTACGTCGGTGCCGGTCCGCACAACCGCCAATTGAAGGTGCGACTTCGGTGTTGCGTCGGCCGCAGCGTTGGGCTACCTGGTCCAGCACGAGCACCTGATGTTCTGCTCGTGTGCTCCCGTGCATCTGGCAACCTTCCCGTGGCGAGGTTGCGTCGTCGACGCCATCGTCTTCAGCGGGAGCGGGAGTGGCACCCTACAGAATGAGACTTCTGAGTAGTGATGACGCGTGGGTTACTCGCATGCGCGTAGACTGTATGACTGAGTTATGGAACCAGTGTGTTGTACAGATAGCTACAGTATTGTGATTGTTATCTGTGTGAAGTCGAGAAATGTTTTTCTTGTCTTTGTCTTGGAATTATGCGTATGAGGGCTCAAGAACCATAACATTTGGCGAACCTGTCAGGATGGCCTTTTAAAATCAGAAGCTATTACTCAAACAGAGCCTTTTTCATGGACAGGGAGAAATTTATTGCACTTGTCTGACAGCTAGGTTTGGAGAACGAGGAGCTGAAAGAGTGGGTTAAGTGAGAGTGCATTGAAGCTCGAGATGACTGTGCTAAGGAGCGCGAGATCACGAAAGAAAACGCTGAGCGGCAGCAGGCGCTGTTAGAGCAGCAGCAGAAGGTGCAGGAAGAAGAGCTGAAGATCCTTGAGCTGAAGCTTCGACTTCAGGAGAGCGCAAGCAGGGTACAGCCAATGGTGGCTGATGAACATGGAGGATTTAGCGTGAGCGCCAGAAGAATGACAGAGGTCTGCAGTCCTCATAAATTGATTCCGCTCTTCCATGAAACTTGGGATGACCTTAACGCGTACCTGAAGCAATTTGAACGGGTGGCAACGTGTCAAGGGTGGCCACATGAAAATCGGACTCTTTCGCTTAGCCTATGCATGACAGGTCAAGCGCTAGCAGTCATAGGCTGGTTAGATCCAACAGCTGCGCTGAATTATGATCAGCTGAAAGCGGTGCTTCTTTAGAAATTCCGCTATACTGCGGAAGGCTACCGCAAAACAATTTCATGAAGCGATGCCTGAGGAAAACAAGACTGGTCTTGAGTATGCTGCAAGACTCTCCGGCTACTTTGACCATTGGCTTGAAGTGGAAAAAACGGAGACAAGCTTTGCTAGCTTGCGAGACCTGATGATAGGTGAGCAATTGATGAAGGGTTGTTCTCCGGCACTCAGGAGCTTTCTCAAGAAAACGAGTTGCAAAACCCTGAGTTTGCTGTGCGGGGCTACCGATAACTACATGGAATCACAGGCGCTCACAAACGGATTCCCAAAGATCCGGGACTTTTGGTATCCAAGCCGGACTCCGTGAAGAAGACGGAGAAGCCTGCATGTCACTGTTTCCTGTGTGACAAGGCAGGCCATCGCGCAGCTGACTGCTGTTCCCTCATGAAACGAAATACTTTCAGCCGATGCGGAGTATGTAAACAAAGTGGACGCAGCAGTGACAGATGCCCCGGTAGAAAACTTGGCAAAGGCCAGGCGTCATTTATGCTGTCGGAAAAACGTGAAGATTTGACACCTCAGCAGCATAAGAGAGGCTACATTGTTCTCAAAGACGGTGGAACTATACCCATCGTCATAGCCACATCAAGTCGACGATCCGCGAACGTTGGAGTTGCTGACATGCTTATTGTGGAGATGTTCCTAGAGAACAGACCAGTGCATGTACGTCAAGACACCGGCTGCAACACGGTCGTAGTGCGGCAATCCTTGGTTCCGATGGAGAATTCAACGGGAACGACGAGCCCAGTACTTACTGGACCGCACTCTGCGATACCTCCCATAAGCAAAAGTCCTGTTGCAATGTACATTGTTTACTAGGGAAGTACTAGTTAGGTGTGTGACCGACCTATTATAGGACGTAATATTGGGCTACATCAAGGGCGCGGCATTGCCGGATACGTTACCTATGAATGAGGCAGCACCACAGTATGACCATGGCCACGAGGAAACAAGGCATGCACCATGCACAGGCTCCAGCCAAATGAATGTTGTCATTGGTGAGCAGTATGTAACTGGCTATTTGCACGCTACCCAACCAAGATCGAATGCAGAGGAAGCGTATGAACCATAGCATGAAGACGAGAAAAAGTGGCCACGACCTGAAGAAGTCCTCGTGAGAAAAGAAGGAAAAAGCAAAGAAGCATACTTCTTTACCTGTGATGACTCTGCCTGCTTTACAGGGGGAAGTGAGGTGTTTAAAAAATATCAAGTGGATGACAAGACTTTGCGAAAGTGTTTCGAGGCGGTTGGCAAGAAAATTGTGTCGAATGATCGATAAACGTTTTTTTTCATTCGGGACGGAACCTTATTCCGCAAGCGCAACTTGCCAGATGAAACTGATTTGGAGAAACTTGTTGCGCCACGACATTTGTGTGAGGTGGTGCTGAAACTAGCCCACGTAGGCATCTTAGCCGGCCATCGAGGTATCACGAAGACATAGCAGGTTCACTGGAGACTTCTACTGGCCGGTTGTCCAATCCAACACAAGGCGCTTCGTGAAATCTTGCGACATCTGTCAACGGACAGTGCCACGCCACCTGGTGGAACGCGCTTCCTTGGGCACCACGCCTATCATCGAGACATCGTTTACTAGAGTTGGCATTGATAATATCGGCTCATTGTCACCAACATCTGAAAACGGCAGTTGCTACGCGCTGACAATGATAGATTTTGTGACGCGATACCCCGACGTAGTAGCACTTCCCTCCTTTGAATCGAGGCAGGTTGCGAAAGGTCTCCTGGAAATGTTCTCTCGCGTGGCCATATCAAAAGAGATCATCAGACATTGCACCACGTCTTTCATGTCAGCAGTTATGAAGGAAATCAGCCGACTACTTTCATCCAAACAACTGCCTACTACGCCTTATCATTCGATGGTCAATGGTTTGACTGAACGTTTTATAGGGACATAAAAACGCATGATAGGATGCATGTTTCAAGAGCGTCCGAAAACCTGGAACCATTACATCGGTCTGTTACTGTTCAGCTACCGAAAGCTTCCCCAATGTAACTTTGGATTCTCTTCATTCGAATTATTATATGGGAGATACGTGCGAGGGCCAATGGCTATTCTGAAGAAGCTCTGGACGAACGCTCGCCTCTATGACGAGACTAAGACGACATGCACGCATATGATGGTGCTGCGGTGACGTTTAGAACGCACCTGTGTTTTCGCATACAAAGAATTGATGAAGGCGAAAAGCTACAGAAAAGTTACTACGGCAAGAAATTGAGACAGTGAGAACTTGTCCCTGGTGATCAGGTGAGGATGTTGTTACCAGCCGATGCTAAAAAGCTGGTGCTTTCCAGAAAGGGCCCCTTCCCTGCTATTGAGAAACGCAGTGAAATGGATTACCTCGTAAACCTAGGCCACAAGGTTACACTATCTCATATCAACATGTTAAAGAAGTATGAAGAGCGCAAGCCACTAAGCCAAGGAACGGTGGCAGGCGTTACTACGACGCTGCCAAGTGACACAGACGAGATTCAGTCCGACGAAGTGCCCCATATCACACTAGAACAGACACGGGACTGGACGAGTATTACCATAGCATCGGAGCTGAACGCTGATGCACGACAGCAAGCCACAGCGGTTCTCTAAAAATTCATAGACATTTTCTCAGATGTACTTGGGAAGACTGACATTGTTCAATGTGAGTTGAAGCTTGCATTAGAGGCTCCCTTACAGGCGCGACAGTACCCGGTACCTTTTGCCGTCAAAAGTGCCATCGAGGAGGAAGTGAAGGACATGCTACAGATAGGTGTCATTGAAAGGTCAACGTGAGCCTACCACTCGCCCATAGTGGTCGTCAAGAAGAAAGATAGCACCATACCTTTGTGTATTGACTTCTGACGACTGAACTAGGTCATACTTCCGGTTCGTGAGCCGCTCCTTCGCACAGATACGAGGTTTACTAAGCTTGCGAAGTGCAATTGCTTCTCGCATTTTGATTTTACTAAGGGATACTGGCAGATACCTATGGCCAGTAAGTCGAAGGAGCTCACGGCCTTCTCGTGTTAATCTGGCTTGTACCACTTCAACTTTATGCCTTTGGCATCAAGACTGCGTGAGCAGTATTTAATCGGTTAATGCGAGTCGTCACCGAGGGGATTCCCAATGTGATATATTACTTTGACGATGTGCTCGTCGCTAGTGAAACTTAGGAAGAACAGTTGGTAACCATTAAGAGATTATTTGAGCACGTCAGAGCGGCTCGTCTAACTATAAAACCGGCGAAATGTGAGGTAGGCTGCCCGACTACCACTTTTTTGGGCCACATTGATGGGCAAGGTATGCTGCAGACGAGTAAAAGAAATTACTGATAAGATCCAAGCAGCTCTGCCGCCCAGCACCAAGAAGGAATTGAAAGCCTTTCTCGGCATTTCAGGTTATTACCGCAACTTTTGTCCAATTACGCTGAGTTGACTTTTCAGCTCACTGAACATACAAAAAAAGACCACCCCGATAAAATAATATTGGGTGAAGAACATGAGAGAGCGTTTCAACAAGCGCAGAATCTATTGTCCGCGCAGCCTGGGCTGAAATCACCCGACTTGCATAAGCCCTTTGTTTTGCACATGGATGCGTCTTCGCGGAGCTTTGGAGCAGTATTGCTCCAGGAACACCAAGGCCGTCTGCACCCTGTTTCCTACGCGAGCCGTAAATTACTACTCCGCGAAGCAGCCTACTCCACAATTGAAAGAGAAGGCCTTGCCATAGTCTGGGCTCTTCTCAAATACCACATGTTTCTCTATGGCAAGCCATTTACGTTGCAATCTTACCAGCAGCCATTGATTTATATAAAGTCAGCTAGGCACCCAAATAATTGAGTCTTGCGGCGGAGTCTCCTTCTTATGGAATTTGACTTTTACGTGGAACACATTCATGGTGTGGACAACGTTGGTGGCGACTACATGAGTCGTGCGGCTTTTACCGAGCATTGACGTATTGCCGTTGTACACATTTGTAATCGTGTTTTTATCATATTGCAATTAGTTTTTTTACATCTTTAGACAATGAAAGTGTGTTGAACGTTTGTTACATTCGGGAAGTGTGTGTTACGCGTGTGCTACGTGTGTGCAACGTACTTGAAGTTGGAAGGGACTGTGGTAAGAGTGCTTCCCAACACCAAAACTGAAACTGCAAGTAATACCGACCGCGGAAAAAACAATCGATGGCGATGAAGGTGTGCGCGGGGTCAGACGAACGTGAGCACGTGAAGCTTCGTAACAGTGACGGGCAGAGGAATAGCGTGGCCAGCTATCAAGAGCGCTAAACGTTGGGCCTCAGGGGATCGAACGGACGAGCCGGTGTCACCAACTCAACCGGGACGAGCGTAGCGCGTTCCTGAGGTGAGTGGCGATTTTGGGTCGGGCCTGACATGCTGTTCCTTTGGCGGACAAACGTGCGGGCCAAGACGAGCGGCTGATCCTGTCCAGACTCGTGGCCGGCACAACCAGTCACCGAGATCTTGGCCACGGTGCCACGTCGGCACCGGTCCGCACAGACACAAATTGAAGGTGCGACGTCGGTGTTGCGTCGGCCACAGCGTGGGGCCGCCTGGTTCAGCACGAGCAGCTGATGGTCTGCTGGTGAGCTCCCGTGCACTTGGCAACCTTCCCGTGGCGAGGTTTCGTCGTCGACGCCATCGTCTTCAGCGGGAGCGTGAGTGGCACCCTATGGAATTAGACTTCCGAGTACAAAGGGCGCGTAGGTTACTCGAGTGCGCGTAGACATAATGACTGTAGGACTGAGTTATGAAGCCAGTGTGTTGTACAGGTAGCCACCGTGTTGTGATTGTTTTGTGTGTGAAGTCGATCAATGTTTTTCTTGTCCTTGTCTTGGATTTCTGTGTCTGAGAGTTCAAGAACTACCACACTATCTATCTATCTATCTATCTATCTATCTATCTATCTATCTATCTATCTATCTATCTATCTATCTATCTATCTATCTATCTAACTAGCTGCCTACGACTTTTAGCTCTCCTGGCCGTTTCCCTTATGGTATCAATACCAAACTTGGTATGGCATCACATGACATTATGAAGAACATAGTTATCTTGTCATAACATGAAAGTCATGACATGTTTGTCATGATTGTCATGATTTATAGCTCATGGTCGTGCAGCTCTTGCGGTGGTTCCGTTCACATGACAGGTTGCGAAACCGGTATGGTATAGCATAGTATGGAGAACACATGCGACAGACCCTAACATGAAAATCATGACATGCGTGTCATGTAACAACATGACTAAATGCCACGCTCAAGATGTGCCCTTGGCCGTTTCGCTAGCGTAACATTCGGTATTACGGTATTACGGTATTAGCGAATTCGGTATTACGGTGCGTGAATCGACGACAAGGGTATGTGACTGCAGCAAACTTGATAATCACGAGATGCGTGTCATGTAACAACATGACTAAAATCCACCTTCGCGTTGCGCTGGTGGCTGTTTCACTAGCTTTACTTATACCTAATTTGGTATTGCGGGACGTGAAGCGATGGCGAAGGTATGATACTATGCAGGCATAATAAACATGAGATGCGGGTCATGTAACAACATGACTAACCTAATGAAGTAACGTCCACCATTGGGATGGTGAATTCCACTATCCATCATTTTGATGGATTATGGTGGTGGAAACGTTGGGGTCACATGATGCATGGTGGCGTATGGTGGAGCGGATGGTGGATGGCGCGCTACAGCCAGCAGTGCTGGAGCACCAAGCAGTGTCAGAACCATCGTGACGAGCTGCCACTAAAGAAATAATAACAATAACTGTATTAAAACAATTTAGAAAGCACCCGTGAAAACAAAAATGTGCGACAGCGCGGAATCGAACCAGCCATCTTCATATTCGCGTCTGAGTACACTAACTACGGCGCCACGCCGACAGACGACAATTTGGTGTCAAAGAAGTAATTAACTCACAAACTCACTGTTTAACTTCAGTTTTTGTCGCTTACTTGAAGTGAACGGGATCTGCACCTGATACTAACATGTGCACATTTCGTAAACACGAACAACTACTGCCTGTGACGATATTAACTGCGATAATGGCTACAGCGCTATGTATTTGTTACAATTAACAATCGCAAGGAAAATAACTCAATTAACGGAGCAGCAGGTAGACTTTATCGGTGGTTACTGCCAAGTTTAATACCCGTCTCTCGCTCTTTCCAAAAGGCGTTATTTCTTCATGCTTTATGGCGCTTCTATGCTCATTAGATAGACACGCCTGCACAATTAACTGCGATGTTTTTCGCGCAACGCAAAGCGCAGTCATGCCAGCGCACCGCTGTGGCTCTGTCGTTAGGAACAACTACATAACGGCTTGGCCAAAACGATGGCCATGTGCCACAAACGTTATGATATCTTATTGGTTCAGTAAGCATACGAATTGACGATTCTGTGTTCTCGCATAAGAGCCAGTGAAGTGTCGGCGAGTGCGACCGTTGGCTGTCGATCAGTGGAGGCGTAAATTTTGTGGAAGTGCTGCAAGCACGTCACATCGATGTTTGTCGCTTTTTGTGCGGACACCGTACGCAGTAAAAAAGGCTTCATTTAAGGTGAATGATACCGCAGTAGTGCTATATTGTCATTTTTACTCGTCAAAACTGTGCACTCGAAAACGCAGACGCACCGATAACGCTTGTACGGGCTGGGTTGGTACAATTCACCTTTGGTGGAAATCATAGAGGTTGAACAGTGAAAGTCAAATTCGCTGGGGCTCGTCACGATGCATGTCGAAAGTGAAAGTTTACGCATATTCGCGTGCACTCAGTTAACTTAAAAGTACGGCTCAAGCAATATAGTGTGCAAGCGTTTCCAGAATTGCGTTTCTAGGGTGCGACATCAAGTGACCACTGTGTTGTGCTCTAACATTGAAAGGGACAATAGCGAACTGGGGCTCATTTTTTTCTCGACAACTGCACGTCGATGTAAAACATTTATTGTCACTGTTCACAGTGACACCTCTAGTCTTTTAAACATCACAACGAAGAAACACATCGCGGATGTCAAAGTGATGTAAGTAGGTGCGCGAAAAACGGCTGCATATTTTACGCTCCACAAAAATTAAAGCGTTGTTGACATTACAGGAATAAAAAAAATCAACGTGCTAGAAAGCGTAATGAGCAGCGTTGTACATTTTTTTTACCGTAAGCATATATCTCTGCGCATACAAGAACAAAACACTACAAATAAGTGATTTCGCATACTCTCATGTGCTTTTTCATCATGCCACCATCGTCCACCAAGCTTCCAACACGCCACTGTCGTCCACCCTGCTCACATAGCTTTCCACCAAACATGTTTTTTCTTGCCACCAGCAGCCGACATTTTCCACCGTTACCACCATTGACTTGCCACCACCACCACAGTCTGCCATCATTTTTTTCACTCTCGCCGTCATCTCCTATTATGCCCACTACAGTTTCCATCATATCCACAAATATTTCCACTATATCCACCAACGAATTCAGCATCCACTAACCCAGGATTTTCAATAGGTTACATGCTACGCTGATGAGGCGCTCACCGCTGTTTCGCTAGCTTCACATGTACCCCCTTCAATATTACGGGCATGAACGGACTACATAGGTAAACCACATATTCAAAGATGATAATCACGACATGCGTGTCATGTAACAATATGACTACATGCCACCATTATGATGCGCTCGAGGCCAAATTGCTAGCTTCAAATATGCCAAATTTGGAATTACGTGATGTCAATGGATGACGAAGGTATGTGACTGGTGTAAAGATGACAATCATGAGATGCGTGTCATGTGAGAGCACGACTACATGCCAGAGTCAAGGCGCCAAAACATTAAGATGTGGCTTTGGCGCGTGCTCACCAGCGTTCATTTAGACGCGTAACGCCGGCAATGCGACGCCAGGCGCCGTCTTGCTATATACTCGCAGGCGCGCGTCGCACCGCGCTGCTTCGACACATGCGCGTTTCAGCGCGTCCAGTGTTCTTCCGTCACGAAAAGAGGGAGACGCAGTGTTGTCTGGGCAACGCATCGGCGAGAAATGCAGCATGTCGCATTTCGCGCCATTAGCCGTCGGGCCGCGCCGACGGACGCTAGTCGCGCCTGGCGTCAGACTATTGAGTGCTCGCGTTTTGCTAACGTTGCGTGGCTGTGCTTAGGGTGCGCGTGCGTCTTCGCTACTTTAGAGTATACTGAGCCCTTCATGGTGCGCTGGTGGCCATTTTGGTATCTCCACATATACAAAATTTGGTGTTACGTGACGTCAATGGATGACGAGAACATACGACTTGTGTAAACATGATAACCTGACACGCGCGTCATGTAAGAACATGACAACATACCACGCTCATAGCGTGCTCACAGCCGTTTCACTAGCTCCACGTTTACTAAATTTGGTATTACGTGACTTGAACACATGGCATATGTAAACGACAGATTCAAACAAGACAATCATGACTCGCAAGTGATGTAAGGAATCATTTACCTCCACCTCATAACGTTGTGCTGATTTTACAGCTACATATTAACCTCTGTTATTCGCGCTTCGCATATCATCGATTCCCACTGTGCGTGGGATCTGCCATGTTTTTTTTCTTTCAATCGTCCATTTTATCTTCGTGAATACAGGGGTTACAAAACAATGGAAGAGTTGGCAACAATGATGCACCTATTTATTTCCCAGCAGTTTTGGGATGGGCCCTGTTTGCGTCAGAGGTTAGGGAATGAGCTGAACTTATCTTCTAATCTTCTAATGAAGGGAGGGTGCCTCCCGAAACTTTTGGGAAATGAATGCATGGATCATTGTAGACAATGGATCCGTTTTGTTATGAGCCATATATATATATATATATATATATATATATATATATATATATATATATATATATGTGTGTGTGTGTGTGTGTGTGTGTGTGTGTGTGTGTGTGTGTGTGTGTGTGTGTGTGTGTGTGTGTGTGTGTGTGTGTGTGTGTGTGTGTGTGTGTGTGTGTGTGTGTGTGTGGAGAGTTTTATTTCAACGGGCCAGGTTGTCTTGGTGAAGATATGGGATATACCCAGCGGGAGCGTTGTCAACAAGGATAAATATACTTATTTCCTAACAGTTTCGCGAGAGGACCTCTCTTCTTCAGAGAATGAGTTAGACTAATGTAGACCTTCAAGCTTTGTTGCTGCTACGTCCCTCTCGCCTTGAGAGAGTTTTGCGACAGTGAAAAAAAAAACAGTGAATGGTGAGTGCAAAACCAGACTGTGCACAATTAAATGTCGGTGTAAGTCCTCATCTGGTTGTCATCTTGTGCTGGCCAGTTCTCGACGTGTGTGGGGCCACGCAACATTGCCGCCGCAGTGGCGGAAGGGGCTAGCGCAGCCGCGTGTAAGAGAAGAGTGCCCCTTAATGAGTCGGTCAGCTCTTTACCTTTCATCTTCGCTCGTTTCGCTTCATTAGACTTAAAGTTGTAGGCGAGCGTAAACACTTCGCACGTGCACGTGAAAGAAAAAAAAGACATTGAAATACAACGGTTCAGCTGACGCTTTAATCAAGCAACAGCAAGATGGCGCCGACGATGAAGAGAAACGGGGCGAAGACTGATGATTGTTATTGACAGATGAGGAAGATGACGTCCAATGAATTCTTACACTAATTTTCCCCGTGGACGGAAGCGGCCAGCCTGGCCGCGAAATATGCTGGGGAACACATACGATAGGCTTGAGACGCGAAACGTGCACAATCTCTGTTCCGCGGCAGCGCTGGTGAGTGGGGACAGGTGCGACAAGGTAGTTCACCGGTGAGGTCTGTCTGACAACTTTGTAGGGGCCAAGATAGCGTGACTCAAGCTTCTCGCATAAGCCAGGTGTTCTTGCAGGAGTCCACAGAAGTACATCGTCACCAGGGCGGTAGAGAACGATGTGGTGAGTGGCATCGTAACGATGTTTGCGATCTTCTTGGCTAGCTTCGGTGTTTACACGGGCAAGACGATGGCATCGAGCAACACTGGAGAGAAACTGGTCGCAAACGAATAGTGAAGAGTTGACGGGGCCAGAAAAGAATGAAACATCGAGTGGTGATGTCGGTTGGCGTCCATATAATAGGAAAAATGGAGAATAGCCTGTAGTTCGTTGAACTGACGTATTATATGCATACGTAACAAAGGGATGTATGGCATCCCAATTGCGATGGTCCGGTTGGATATACATGAACAGCATTTCACACAGCGTGCGATGAAATCTTTCCGTTAAGCCATTGGTTTGCGGGTGATAGCTAGATGTTGTTTTATGAACTGTTTTTTTGGTGCTTGAAGAACTTCACTGAGCATGCTTGAAAGAAATGCCTTGCCCCGGTCGCTCAAAAGAACACGAGGGGCTCCGTGACGTAGGTAAATAGCATTCAAGAAGAAAGTTGCTACTTCCGAAGCAGTTCCTGAAGTGATCGAGGCCAATTCAGCGTACCGGGTTAAGTGATCAACGGCGGTGACTGATCCATCTCTTGCCATCTGATGTAGTTGGGAGGGGCCCAAAGAGGTCAATTCTGAAGACAAAGAACTGCTCTGATGGACAAAGAAGTGGTTGTAGGGTCCCGACTGGAGCAGTTGTGGGCCGCTTGCGGTGTTGGCAAAGTGCGCACGAGGCAATATATTTAGCTACCGTCGTGGAAAGACCTGGCCAGAAGAATCGACTGCGGATGCGCTCGTATGTTTTGTAGTAACCCAAGTGTCTTAACGTCGGGTCGTCTTGGGAAGTGCGCAGAACTTGAGTGCGTAGTGCGCGTGGTACGAAGGGAACCCATCGGTGGCCTTCCGGGTGGAAAATGTATCGATATAGCACATCGTCCTCCAACTTCAATATTCTGAGTCGTTTCCGGAGCCTGGCATTAGGGGAAGATGAAGCGCCGGTAAGCCGACCGATGATGTCAGTGCAGTAAGAATCGGCTCGCTGGTGAGTAGTAAGTACTGACGGACGGGTGGATGAAGGTAGGGAAGAAATGGCTGATATCGACGAGGCGTCCTCCGTATAGCCGATTTGACAAGGGGATGTGACGTGCGCCGAAAACTGCGGCAAAGGGCATCGTGACAAAGCGTCGGCATCTTGATGTTGTCTTCCAGTCTTGTAGATGACGTCAAAGTCATAAGATTGTAATCGGAGAATTCAGCGGCCAAGTCGTCGCGACAAGTTTTGTGGACAACCAGCAAAGAGAAGGGTGGTCTGTCACAACAGTAAAATGTCGATTATGTAGGTATGGACGAAAATTTTGGATAGACCAGACAAAAGCCAAGCACTCTTGTTCGGTGATTGAGTACCTCTTCTCTGCAGAGGTCAGGGTGCGGCTTGCATACGCGACAACTTTCTCGCGAAAGGCATGGTCGTGCTGGAGGAGTACGGCGCCAATTCCTTGTCGACTAGCGTCAGTGTGTAATATCGTAGGTTCCCTGTCATCGAAATAACAAATCATCGGTAGGGATGTCAGTGCCTGCTTGAGTTCTTGAAACGACGCTTCGCATTGATCATTCCACTCGAAGGAACCGGTACTGGGAAGCAGCTTGTGGAGAAGAGCGGCAATAGTGGCAAAGTTGCGAATGAAGCAGCGAAAGTACGATGCGAGTCCAAGAAAACTGCGTAGTTCTTTGGAGCGAAAGGGTCGCGGAAAGTTGAAGACTGTGGAAATTTTGTCAGGATCGGGCAGGATGCCATATTTACTAACGAGATGTCTTAGAACTTTTATAGCTGTGTTGCCACATTGGCACTTCTTTAAGGTTAGTTGAAGTCTAGCATTAGAGAGACATGGGAGCACTTGATCTAGGCATTGCAGATGATCAGAAAAAGTGGAAGAAAACACGACAATATCATCGAGGTAGCATAGACAAGTTTTCCACTTGAGGCCACGAAGAACAGTGTCGATCATCCTTTCAAATGTGGCGGGAGCATTACATAGGCCGAATGGCAATACGTTAAACTCGTAAAGACCATCCAGCGTGGAAAAGGCGGTCTTTTCTTTGTCTGCTTCGTCCATTGGTATTTGCCAATACCTGGACCAAAGGTCAAGAGTGGAGAAGTATTAGGCGCCTTGCAATGAGTCAAGTGCATCATCTATACGGGGCATCGGATATACATTTTTTCAGGTAATCTTGTTGAGCGCGCGGTAATCAACACAAAATCGTACTGATCCATCCTTCTTTTGTACTAACACGAGTGATGACCAATAACTGGTAGAGGGTCGTATGATGTTTCTGTTTAGCATATCGGTCACGTTCTCCTCGATGACTTTGCGCTAGACCAAGCAGACTCGGTAGGGACGACGGCGTACAACAGTCTGACCGTCAGTGTCGATGCGATGATGCACAACTGTGGTCTGTCCAAGTGCCGAAGCCTTGGCGTCGAAGGAGTCCTGGTGTTTCGTTAGCAAATTTAGCAACACCTCACGTTGAGAAGCAGAAAGGTCAGGATTTATCCCGGGAGCAAAGGAGGAGGAAGTAACAGACTGGGCCTGTTGTGGCTGTGCTGTCAAGGCGTCAAGAGAGACCAAGGATACCGGTTGGGTATCCACATAACATGACACTGTAGAACCTTGGGGTAGGAGGACAGGCTCTGAGGTAGGGTTCAGGCCAAGGATTATCGCAGCACTGTCTTTGAACCGCACCAGGCTGGAGGGGACTACAACGCCACGAGCCAGACAGCTGCTGGAAGGGGTGATAAGGGCGTCACCATTGGCAATATTCTGAGAAGTGATGGTGATGAGTTGCTCCTGACCCGGGAGTAGTATGAATTCGGAAACTGTGAAGAAACGCAATGGTTTTTCGTCAACGCGTTTGCTGCAGTGATCGGTCTTGGTCATTTCGACTACACTTTGACGGCAAGAAATTAATGCAGATACTGATGAGAGAAAGTCCCAACCTAAAATTAGTTCATGAGCACATGAAATTAAGACAGCGAAGGTGATGTGATGACGAACACCATCAATGAAGACACGCGCTGTACATTGGGCCGATGGTCTAATTATTGCTCAATTGGCCCCAATAAAAGATGATCTAAGGTAAGGTGTCTTCACTTTCCGCAATCGAGAGTACAACTCGGCACGCATAACCGAAATAGTTGCTCCCGTGTCCACCAAAGCCAACACCCGCACACCTTGCACAGTTACCAATAACATGTTTGACCGTCGTTTAGGAGGACTTGAGTCATTTCGCCGCGATGCAGTTTTCCATCCAAAAACTGCACTGTTTAGTTTTCTGATCGCTGGGCAGCCAGTTGATAGACAGGCCGAAGTGGTGAAACAGAGCGTCGGAGTGGCGAAGGGGAGCGTGGTCGGGATGCACGTGTATAGTTGGTCATGTTGGAAATGCGCACAGGAGACGGTGATCGGTGGTTGGAACGACTGTCGGCATAACGGTAGTAACCTCGAGCACATGTGTCGTCTCGTTCAAAAGCTGCATAACCACGACAATCATCCTGCTGCCGACGTCGACAGACCCGGGAAATGTGTCCTCGAATTCCACAGTAGTAGCAAATAGGCTGTGGGGCCCGCCAGGAAGAATGGTAGGTTGGGCTCGGTGGACCGGCGACTAGAGGTGCGAGATGTTCATGATCAGGCGCAGGTGGTGGTACTTGAGACGGCGAGGGTTGCATTGAAGCGATATGTGCATACGAAGCGGGTTGGGGGCATGATGGAGCACGGTGGGTGCTTTGAAACGCTGACATTTCTTCCCTAACAATGCCACGCAGATCGCTAGAGGCGGGTTGAGCTGGAACGTTGTTAGAAGGAGGTAAACCGTAGGCTTGCAATTCCTCACGAATTATGGCTCAAATGGTGGATCGGAGCTCCATACTAATTGTCAGGGGGTTCTCAGAGAAGTCGGGTAGCAGGCGGATTGACTGCAAGGTATCAAGACGCCGGCATACAGAGACGACGTCGGAAACCGTCGAAGGGTTGTGCGCGACGAGGGCTTTGGAAGCGGTAGGTCCAATACCCTTCAAAGTGTGCCGGACACGATCACCTTCTGGCATGTTGTCGTCGATACGGCGGCAAAGTGCAAGCACATTCTCAATATAGGAAGTGTAGGACTCACCGCAATGTTGAACGCGTTCTGCCAGTTTCTTACGAGCAACTTCTGAACGGATGGTCGGTGTGCCGAAAATGCGTTGGAGCTGGTCTTTGAAGCAAAACCAATGGCGGAATGCGCTATCATGGTTCAGGAACCACGTCTTGGCAACCTGAGAGACGTAAAACTGGCACGCGTGCTAATTTTGATGCCTCGTTCTAGTTGTTGTAGGCACCTAAACGGTCATAGTTGTCGAGCCAGGCTTCGACATCTTCGCCAGGCAGACCGGAGAAGATTGGAGGCTCCCGAGGGGGTTGTTGACTGGGCTCGGATTGGCGGCTGGTGGTTGCGCCGGCGGGTGGTTCCGTTGGGCTTGCTCTTGTGCCATGGTGCTCTGCTGGCGTAAGCGACGTCCCGAACGGAGCTCCAGGAGCTGACTCCAGGAGGTAGAGAGAGGTCGAAGAGATCGGGAACCACCTTCCACCACTTGAAATACAACGGTTCAGCTGACGCTTTATTCAAGCAACAGCAAGATGGCGCCGACGATGAAGAGGAACGGGGCGAAGAGTGATGATTATTGACAGATGAGGAAGACGACGTCCAATGAATTCTTACATTATAAAGAAAAAGAGAAAAAAGAAAAGATAAGTATACGTACAAGTCAGTAAGAAATCAGGCATGGTCTCTTGTTATGAATCTTTGCTGCCAATTTCCTCCTGGCTGACCTACCAGAGGCAGGAGCGTCTCCCGGAGTCCTCGTTGATATCGGGTACTAATGTTCTGAACTTGAAAATAAAATATCCTTCACGCTGTTAACACTCGCGCCTGTTTGAGAAACCAGGCTGTGAAGGCTGGTGCACACCAGCGACTAGCAGCGGTCGCGCAATCGTTTGCGACTGGTCACCAAAAAGCGACTGGTGTTCTCATTTCATTTCATTTCATTTCATTTTATTTCCTTAAAGACCCCTTGCGGGGCATTACATAAGGGGTGGGTACATAAAAATTGAGCAGAAAACAATCGTTTGTCCTAAAGTGAAAGATGATTAGTGATACTGGTTGTGAAGGTAGAAGTACAAGTAATGGCAGGAATGTCGCCTGAAAGGCCATTCCAGGCAACTGCCGTGCGAGGAAAAAATGATGTTGAAAAAGTAACGGTGCGTGCACGTGGGCGTCCGACTTGAAGTGGATGATTAGTTCGTTGAGAGATGTACGCTGGGGGAACAAAATAAGGTGGCATGCGCATCGAGCTGTGAAAAAACTTATGAAATAACGAAAGACTGGCGATACGGCGGCGGAGGGAAAGGAGGGGCAGTTGAAGTTCTGCCTTAAGTGAAGATACGCTGACGTCACTGGAGTAAGAATTATTGATAAACCTAGCGGCACGGTTTTGAATACACTCAAGGGCGTCTTCAAGATAGGCCTGATGCGGGCTCCAGATTGGGGAAGCATATTCAAGTTTAGTTCTAACAAGGCTTTTGTAAGCTAATAATTTTACATTTCTAGGTGCGTTACGTAGATGACGTCGCAAGAATCCCAATGTTTTGTTTGCCGATGATATGACTTTCATGATATGCAAACCCCATGAAAGATCGTTGCAGAGTGTGACCCCCAGATATTTAAAGGAATTAACAGTTTCAACTGGAATATTACTGATGGAATATGGAAAAACAAGTGGAGAACGCCGGCGGGTGAAGGATAAGGCTTTGCATTTGTGAGGGTTAAGTTCCATTAGCCATTCATCGCACCATTGTTTTACATTGTTAAGATCACTCTGTAGAGCTAATTGATCAGAAGCGTTACAAACAGTGTGGTAAATAATACAATCATCGGCAAACATTCGGATTTTACAGGATACATGAGATGGAAGATCGTTAATAAATATCAGGAATAAAATCGGGCCCAGAACCGACCCCTGCGGGACACCAGATGTTACCGGAAGTGAAGTAGAGGTAGCATTGTTAACAGAGACAGCTTGAGTGCGGTTTCTTAAAAATTCACGGATCCACTTTAGGACGTCGGGGTGTAAGTTTAAGCGGGAAAGTTTCAACAGAAGGCGTTTATGTGGTACTTTATCGAATGCCTTCGCAAAGTCCAGGAATATGGCATCAGTCTGTACGTTAGAATCCAAGTTAATATGCAAGTCGTGCGAAAACATAGCCAGTTGAGTCTCGCACGACAAACCTTTACGAAAGCCATGCTGCGCGGAATTGAAAAAGTTATTTGAGTCTAGGAAGTCCATAATCCGGGTGTAGATGACATGTTCGATGATTTTGCATGGAATGCTAGTTAATGAAATTGGTCGGTAATTGAGGGGTGACTCTCTAATACCCGATTTGAATACTGGGGTGATATTTCCATGTTTCCAATCACTAGGAAGCTCACCCGTGGAAAGAGACTGCGAGTAAAGTAGACACAAAAATTTTGCACAGATCTGTTGAGTGTTCTTTAGAAATTTTGAATTTATGTTGTCGATACCTGATGATGAAGATAATTTAAGTTTATCAATGATTGCCAAAACTCCTGGTTCAACAAAAAGAATGGGCGGCATGGAAGTACTGACTACGGTAGGCTGTGGTGGGGGTGGAATGTCAGTTTCTGTGCTAAAAACCGATGAGAAAGCTCTATTAAACAGGTCGGCACATTCCGAGTCAGTGGCCACGTCACCTGCTTCATTAGTGAGAGTGATAGTGCACGAGTGGTTGGGATTTATGACCTGCCAAAATTTCCTAGGGTTACTAGCAAGCAATTTCGGTAAATGAGAGTGAAAAAAAGAATGCTTAGCGTTTCGTATTGCCGTGAGGTAAGCTTTTTCAGCAGCATAATATTTTAACCATGCGTTTTCGATATTCTGCTGCTTGGCGGAACGAAAAAGGCGTTTTTTCTTATTTTCTAATTTTTTGAGCGTTTTAGTAAACCATGGTTTTTGGGAACAGGCACGGAAACTGAGCTTAGGGATGAATTTTTCGACCAGTGTATCACATTTATCCTTAAATAACTTCCAGTTATCATGCACCGTGCGATAAAGAAAATTATCTTTGAATATTGGAAGAAAACAGTTTAATTCATCATTTATAGCAGTGTAGTTTCCTTTATCATATAGTCGTATGGTTTTTTTGGTGGTTCGTTGTTTTGGAGGAGTGATTAAAATGTCGGCTTGAATTACTTTATGGTCGCTTATTTCTGACAAGTAGGAAATAGATGTTACACTATCAGGAATACTGGTTAGTATTAGGTCTAATATGTTTTCACAGTCTTGGGTAACGCGGGTTGGTTTGGTGACAACTTGAGCTAGGTTGAAATTTAGACATACATTAACAAATTCACTCGCCTCACTCTGTAGCCCTCCGTTAACAGTTAGATTAGGCCAGTCAATATTCGGGAAATTAAAGTCGCCAAACAAGATAATATGGGCATTAGGGTACTTTGTTGAAAGTTCATTTAGCACCGAATTAAGCTTGCCGGGAAAGTCAGGATTCCTATGTGGGGGCCTGTAGCACACGCCAATTAAAACTGATTGCGGTACAGCTTGGTGTTTTATCCATATTATTTCCAAGTCTGACGAAATATTCACAAAAGTTGCGGGTAGGTCCTGGCTAACAGCAATGAGCACCCCTCCTCCCATTCTGCCGTCCCGGTCCTTACGGAAGATCTGAAAATTAGGTAAGTCAGCTAGAACTTCCTGATCGCTTACGTCACTATTAAGCCATGTTTCTGTTAATAAAAGCAAGTTACTACTGGATGATGAAACAAGATTAGAGACGATTTCGCGTTTCGAAATGAAACTGCGAATGTTGGTGAAGATTACGGAAAGAGACACGGTAGTTTGCTGCGTTGGTTGCGGATTAGTTGAAGCTAACGGACGATGCAGTGATTGCTAGGTTACTTCCTTCACTGCCTGGGAAGATTCATCAAAGACGTAGCGTTTAGATCCTATGAGCAAAGTTTTGAAGCTTAATTTAAATGCTGTAGATTTTGATCTGGCAAAAGTGACAAGGTGTCTTCGTGCATGTCGGACGGCAGGGGAAAAGTCCTCACCAACGCTGTAGTTAGTGTCTTTAAATTTCTTGCCTTCCGACAAGATCGACTGTTTGACCTTAAACGAACTAAATTTTACAATTACAGGACGGACGCGGTCAGGCGAATGGCGACCAAGGCGGTGTGCGCGTTCCACTTGTGAAGGCTGTATTTCTAGTTCAAGGTTTTCAGTGATACACCGAATGACTGTTGCCTCTGAATCGGCAAAGGATTCTTTGGGATTAGGATCAGGAATACCATAAAATATCAGGTTATTTCGGCGGGAATGGTTTTCGCTAACGTCTGCACGGGATTGAAAGTTATGATAATGCCGGGTGATATCAGTGGTTAAGGTTTTTGTGTCATCTAGCTCTCTGCGCATGCTTGAAAGTTGACAGTAATGCGTTTCCAGATTAGTCAGACGCTTGCATACATCATTCAGTGCTGCGTCAGTTGATCGCAGATGATCTTTAACAGTTTGAAGTTCCGCGATCAATTTGGTTTGTGCTACAGAAAGATTTTTCAGCTCGGTGAGTACAGCATGTATGGTATCTGGAGGCCCCGGGTTGGTTTCAATATCCCCTCCCAAAAGCAGTAATGAGCGCAGCACTTGAAAACATTCGACAACAATAGCAACACAGCACTGCGGGCTCGGCAGCTGTACTAGAGAATAATTACTTGACTTTTTACAAAAGAGAACCTGGGTGTTACCAACCTGCATAGTGAAGACGAACGGATTAGTAGACTGCGCTTTCGCACAGCTACCGAGCCCACAGAGCGGCGAAGACGGGTGGCACTCTTTTATAGCCGGTGACGTTGAAGTTTGCTTTGACGAGAATAGCCAGGCTGGAACGTAGATCGAGACATCTGGCGGCGGTACGATGAAGTGAAGATCGGTCGAGAGATGGCACCAGTTGTGGGAGCCATTCACAAAGGTGTTGGGGGCGGGATACGGCATTTGTCCGGTAGGCAGGAAAGCCGTCAGGAGCGAGCTTGTGAGAACGGTGAGTATCTGCATAGTGAAGACGAACGGATTAGTAGACTGCGCTTTCGCACAGCTACCGAGCCCACAGAGCGGCGAAGACGGGTGGCACTCTTTTATAGCCGGTGACGTTGAAGTTTGCTTTGACGAGAATGGCCAGGCTGGAACGTAGATCGAGACATCTGGCGGCGGTACGATGAAGTGAAGATCGGTCGAGAGATGGCACCAGTTGTGGGAGCCATTCACAAAGGCGTTGGGGGCGGGATACGGCATTTGTCCGGTAGGCAGGAAAGCCGTCAGGAGCGAGCTTGTGAGAACGGTGAGTATCTGCATAGTGAAGACGAACGGATTAGTAGACTGCGCTTTCGCACAGCTACCGAGCCCACCGTTCTTATCGGGATAGGCTGCAGGCGAGTGACTGGAAGTCGCCAAACCGTAAAGTCACGTCCGGATCTCGTTGTCAACGAGAGCTCTGGAGATCAGCGCAGGTAAGCTGATCCCCACCAGCTGAGTGAGCGGAGCGAACCAAGCACGCCGCATTTATTGTTTCCGTCCGTTCTCGCACAGAATTCCCAACAGCTCCATGGAGTTCGATTCAAGCGAAAAACAAGAGATTGTCAGGGCGCTGGTGCGCTATGCCATGGTGTTAGCGCTGGTAGCACAGAATACCCCAAAAGAGAAAAAATGCAGATCTCACGTACAGTGGGAACTGATGATATGCGAAGCACGAGTAAGAAAGGTTGATATGTCATTTTGAAATCAGCACAACTTTATGAGGTGGAGGTAAATGATGCAGTACATGACTTTCGTGTCGTGATTATCATGTTTGGATGTGCTGTTTACCTTCGTCATCTATTCAGGTCTCGTGATACCAAATTTAGTATATATGAAGGTAGCGAAACGTCCGCGAGCACACTATGAGCGTGGTATGTTGTCATGTTCTCACATGACACGCGTGTCTGGATTATTATGTTAGACCACGTCATATACATTCGTCATCCATTGACGTCACCTAAAACCAAGTTTGGTATATGTAGAGCTAGCAAAACGGCCGCGAGCGCATCATGAAGGGCCAATATATACATACTCTGAAGTAGCGTTGATGCGCGTGCACGCTTGCCACAGTGACGCTACCTTATGAAAACGCGAACACTCTATATTCTGAAGCCAGGCGCGACCGGCGCGACCAGCGCCCGTCAGCATGGTCCTACGGCAACCGGTGTGCAATGTGACATGCTGCATTTCAAGCCAATACGTTACCCAGACATTACTGTATCTCCTTGCTTTCGTAACGAAGGGACGCCGGGTGCGCTGAAACACGCATGCGTCAAAGCAACTTAGCGCGGCGCGCGCCTGCGAATATAAGGCGGGACCGGCGCCTGGCGTGGCATCGCCTGCGAGCACGCGCACCACGTCACGTCGAAATGTATTGGCTCTTCGACTGTGGCTTGTAGACATGTTCTCATATGACACGGATCGCATGAATATCATGTTTGCACCAGTCACAAAGCTTCGCCATCTATTGGAGCCACGTAATACCAAATGTGGCATATGTAAAGATAGCTAAGCGGCCACGAGCGAATCATTAGGGTGGCATGCAGTCGTGTTGTTACATGACACGCATGTCGTGATTATCATGTTTGGATGTGTCATTTACCTATGCTGTCCATTCGCATCGCACAATACCGAGCTTAGCATATGTGAAGCTAGCGAAACAGCCACGAGCGCATCATGAAAGTAGCATGTATTCATGTTGTTACATGTCACACAACTCATGTTTATCAAGTTTACACCAGTATATACCTTAGTCATCCATTCACGTCCTGTTATACCAAATTTTGTATAAGTGAAGCTAGCGAAACGGCCGCCAGCGCATCATGAGCGTGACATATAGTCATGTTGTTACATGACACGCATGTCATGATTTTCATGTTGTGGTCTGTCGTTTGTGTACGCCATACAATCATGCGATACCATACCAGCTTTGTAACATGCCGTGTAAACAAAACCACCGCAAGAGCTGCAGGTCCATGAAGTGTAAGCCATGACGTTGATAGCATACATGTCATGATTTTCATATTATGACTAGTCAAATAAGTTTACAGTCATGTTATGGCATACCAAGTTTGGTATTGATACCATTATTAAAATGGCCAGGAGAGCTAAAGGTCGTTGGTGGCCAGATAGATAGATAGATAAATAGATAGATAGTTATATAGATAGATAGATAGATAGATAGATAGATAGATAGATAGATAGATAGATAGATAGATAGATAGATAGATAGATAGATAGATAGATAGATAGACAGATAGACAGACAGACAGACAGACAGATCTCCAAGTCTTGATCTCCTTAATTCCTTATCTTCCGAACACGTTCGGCAATCGGTCATGAGTTTTTTGGTCACCAGTCTTGCGTGAGAAAAAGTGCTGAACCATCCTCAAAGGTTCTAAATGCTGAGGTAACGGTCGCAAGCAGTACAAGGTGCAAAAAAAAACTTAATTTTGTTGGTCTTATTTATCAATGTTTAGCAATGAAATGTAAGAGCTGAATGAGCAATTTGGCGTTAGTTTTGAAACCCCTAATGTGACTGTGCGGCACCTTCAAGGGTTTGTTTTTAAAAGAAGTGAGATAAGCCAATGGGCGTCTACTAACTATGTGTTGCACTTCACAAGCATGAGCTGCTCAAGCGTAAACCGCTGTACGCAGGAGTCTGTGTGGTAGTAAACTATAGTAGCCTAGAGACACATACCTACATGGAAAGTGAAGGAGAAGGAGGAGGAGGAAGAGAAGAAATGAAAGGCAGGGAGGTCCACCATACGCACGTCCGGTTTGGTACCCTGCACTGGGAGAAGTAGTGAGGGGATTAAAGAAGAAGAGAGATAGAAGTGAAGGGCAACGTGTGTGTAGATGTGACCTTGTCCATTGCACGCTTACAAGCGGTCGCGTAGTCTGGTCGTCTTTAGAAAACTTAGCAATGCCCACGTCACTTCGCTGGCCTGCGACGCGTAGAGCCATTAACCAAGGATCTTCTCTTCGGAAAAAAGTCCACTGTCTATTGTCTCTAACGTGTCGCGTAGCAAGGTGCGTTCGTTCGCAAAACGTTCACATGAACACAGTAGATGTTCTATTGTCTCGTCAGTGTCGCACGATTCACATTAGGAGCTATCCGCCATTCCAATGCGAAGGAGTACGTCTTTGTAAAAGCCCTCCTAACCACAGGCGGCTCAGTAAAGTTGCATCCTGGCGGGAGAGGTCCGAAAGAACTTGAAGCTTTCTCGATGGGTCCAATTTGTGTAGGCGGCGGTTCCTGACACTGGGGTCACTCAGCCAAGTTTTCGACATGGTGTTAGCGAACGAGTGAAGGCCCCTTGCGGCGTCAGCTCTCCACAATGGAATCGGTGTTGTCTGGGCGTCCGCGTGGGTGGATCGGGCAGCAATATCAGCAAGATTGTTACCGACAATACCACGATGTCCCGGTAACCACTAGAACACCACGTCGTGTATATTCGATTAAACTTCGTGAATCACTTCTCTTATTTCATTCACTAGTTGTTGATGCTCCCTTTGTCGTAAAGCTGTCTGCAAGCTCTGAAGAAATGCCTTGGATTTGCAGAACACAGCCAATTTTTGAGGTCGGGCTTCCGCGTTATAAAGTATCGCAGCACGTAAGGCGGCAAGCTCAGCTGCTGTGGATGTTCTCCTATGTGACAGTTTGAACTTAATAGTGACCTGGTATGTCGGGATGACAACAGCACCTGTGGAGCTGTCAGACCAGACCGATCCATTGGTGTAAATGTGGGTCCTTTGGCCGTATTTTTCGTTGAGTAGTGACAATGTCACCTGTCGTAGGGCCACTGTTGAATGACTGCTCTTGTTCGTTATTCCCAGAATAATGAGGCACACCTGTGGTTGTCGTAGGCACCATGGAGGTGACGCTGGTCTTGTTGCTGGAATGAAGCCAAAAGCAAGGCATTCTCTATGGGCAGAAATAATCTTTGAAAACATCGCTTGTGGTCTTTGAAGTGACAACACTGCAACATGGTGACCAGGAACTCGGTAGAGGTGTCTTACGTGGGCTCTCAAATTGTCAGTGGTGATTATTTTTGAATGGGATGCTCTCTTGCGATCATAATTGCCCCGTAGGTTGAGGTGCATCGCGGCAATCGTAAGCACACGCGTAGTGCTTGTACTTGCAGACTTTCGAGAGTGCGGATGTTCGTCTTGCACGTACTTGCCACTAATGGCAAGCTGTAGCGCAAAAACCCCAGAAACAGTGCGCTGTATAGCTGCATCATTGACCTTATCGATGTGCCCCAAGATTTTCTGCAGACGAACCGCATAATATGAACGATGGAAGTTAGCCTTCTCTTCAGGTAATTGCAGTGGGCACTCCACGAAATGTCCCTGTCAATAATCACACTCAGGAAGCGATGGTTCTTCTGGTATGCAATATTTTGTCCATTGTTGGTAACTGGGTATTGTGTCATGGCTCTGCGAGTAAACGCAACCAATGCACATTTCTCCGTTGAGACGGAAAGACGTTGCTGGCGGAGATATAAGCATGTCAGGGTGGCAGCCTGCTGGACTCTTGCACGTACTTGTAGACGAGTTACAGCCGAAGTCCATAGACAAATATCGTCAGCATATATGGATATGAGGACAGTACTTGGCAAAATTTTACGAAGTCCTATTATCACGAGGTTAAATAAAGTGGGACCTAATACGGCGCCCTGAGGGACGCCACGGGAGGTATAGTAATTGATGGTAGTTCCATCTGAGTTTTGTACAAAAAAGGACCTTCTTGTCAAATAATCCTGGATCCATTGGAACATTCGACCACCAATGCCGACAGCTTCCAACTAGTCTAGGATGGCTTTATGTGTAACGTAATTATAAGCCCCTTTGACGTCGAGGAAGAGTGCCAATGGTATGCGCTTGAGGCTCTTCTGTTGCTGGATAAATGTTGTGAGATCAATCACGTTGGCAAGAGATGACCTACCTCGCCGAAAACCCGTCATGCAGTTTGGGTATACGTTGTAGCGCTCGAGGTACCATTCTAGGCATGTAAGTATCATTTTTGCCATGACTATTCCTACGCAACTTGCTAGGGCAACAGGGCGAAATGATGTCAAATCAAATGGTGACTTTCCTGCTTTGAGTAGTGGCACAAGTCTACTTATCTTACAATCCTGGGAACAATGCCCAACTGCCATGAGTGGTTTAATAGCATAACAACTGTCCCCTTGCCTCCTGTTGAAGGTGGGCTAGAGCGGCGTAGGTAATGCCGTTGGGTCCTGGTGAAGATGATTGTCGTGAAGCTGCTAAAGATGCGTCGAGTTCTGCTATCGCGAAAAGATTGTCCATTTCGGAGATGCGGAGTTAAAAGATAACACTCCTAATGGTGCCAGCGGACAAGGTGGACACACCAGCAATTTGCGTACAAAACTCATTTGCCACTTCCAGTTGTGTGTGGCCTAAATGTAGGGCTAAAGCCATGAAAGGATTTCTTTGTTGGGGAGTCGAGCGCAGGCCACGAATTGTGCTCCAGATGCGTGACAACGGCTTTCGGGGATCCAATGACTCGCAGAATGATTTCCAGCGTTCCAGTTCAAGTTTGTCTAAACGTCGTTGGACTTTTTTCTGTATGCGTCGTGCCAGCCTCAAGTCGCATATTGCTTTCGTCTGTCTGTATCTCCTTTCCGCCTTTCGGCGAAGTGCGCACAGTTTTTTCCAGTTCAACATTGAAATCTGAACGCTTGCAGGTGAAAGGGAGGGGACAGGAAGCTCCCCTCATCGCCTCTTTGATGACATCCTCCAAGTTCTGGTCAGGGTCTTTACGGCATGTATTTTCCATGATTCGCTGAAATTTGGACCAATCAATTCTTCGTGTTTTGGTCTTAGGAGAGGAGTTAGTAAGACCCCTTATTCGCATATTGGTTGGAATGTGGTCACTCCCATGCGTTTCGATGTCTGAAAACCAGTGCACTTGCGACCGGAAATTTCTGGATACCAGAGTCAAATCAAGGCAACTGCTGTACGTAAGGCCCCGCAGGTATGTAGGACTGCCATCAATTAAGAAACAGGTCATGCTTAGATGCGAATGACACGGGGTTTCTTTCTTTAGCGTTGATCGTCGAACTACCTCAGATTAAGTGACGTGCGTTGAAGTCTCCAGTTATAACTCATGAGCCCGTAGTTGTTGTCAGTTTGTCTCGTAGTCGGTCTTGTTCAAATCGTCCGGATGTTGATATGTAGACACCAATGAGTGTGAATGACACTTTTTACTTTTTAACACGTAAGCAGACATATTGATTGTCATCATGTGGTTGAACTGCGTGACGCACATATTGGAAATACATGCACATATGTGAAATATGCACATTCATGAAAAGTGGACACTTCCGTTGGGCCCTGCAGCCCAGCTAGTGCGCTGCTTTCAGCGCCGCGAGTGGTTTATCATACCCAATATTGACTTCAGCAGAAATAAAATAACATTTTTTTTCTTTCCGACGCTGGGATTATAGTACGCGCCCTCATGCTCCGAAAGTGAGCGTCTTTACCAATACCCTTCACACCCTTTTTTGATTATTTCCGGTTAAACTTCACAAACGTGTTGCTAAGATAAATATATTACAATTCACAACTAATAATAGAAAAAACTTAAAAATAACTAAGGCCGTCAAGCATTACTCTAACACATCTCGTTCTAGAATTCCTTCATGGTCAGTCGGGCTTCTGCCCTTTCTACCCATAAAGGTACACATTCATTTTTTCTTACTACCTCGAGTAATCTCGAGATGCTTTCTTTAAAATACTCTCTTGCTGGTCTCCTGTCTTGGTCACAATGAAATCCAGCCATTCTAGAGCTCCATATACTGTGCAAGGCAGTCATCATAATAAAATTGAAAAGTAATCAATCCTCATTCTTTATTGTCAAATGCACGATCCCACAAGGGTCTAACGGGAACTCTGTTTTAATTGTCCTTTGTAATACTTCCCGAAAGTAAACTCCTTTCCAACAGTGCAGGAAAACATAGTCAATAGTTTCCGGTTTTTTACAGATTATACAGTGAGCTCTCCAAGGCATTGATTGATTTGTGGGGTTTAACATCCCGAGACCACCATATAATTATGAGAGACGCCATAGTGAAGGGCTCCGGAAATTTCGACCACCTGGGTTTCCTCAATGTGTGTACAAATTTGAGCACACGGGCCTACAACATTTCTGCCTACATTGGAAATGCAGCCGCCACAGCCGCGTTTCGATCCCGCGACCTGCGAGTCAGCAGCCGAGTACCTTAGCCACTAGACCACCGCGGCGGGGCGAGCTCCCCAAGGCATATAAAACCCACGCTCCACTACGAAAGTTCTTACAGGAAGTGTTCCGGTGTGTAATTTAAAAAAAAAGAAAGTTTTTGCACTTGAAACTGCCGGAATTTTTTTAACTCGTTTAAGTACATTTTGACCCTTGCGTGCAGTATATAGCGCTCTGTACAGTGGGATGGGGAACATAGTGTGACATAAATATTTGTACAGTTTTTTTCTTACTAACAGACCACAGGTAGTCAGTTGAAAAACGAACACACAAAAACTGTACATTGGCCACAACTTCCTTCGTGTATCCCTACACAGCCGCTGTGGTAACATGAGTGCTCACAAAAAACTCAGTCAATAGTATACTTAGTCTTGTTTGACACACTGTTAGTAGAAAAAGATCTCTTGTCTCGAGAACAAGAAAAACCTGTTTACTAACTGCTTGATAAACAGATGCCCTAGCCCAAGGCCACCACACTTCACCTGTCTAAACGAATTCGTGCGACTGCACCTTTCCCAGTTAGCCCCCACACAGATATTGCAAACACCCGATGCAATTTTCGCAAATTGACCCGGGAGCAGTAAAGCACTTGCATCATACACCACAGCTTAGACACAAAAAACCAGTTGCGTGCAGTAGCCCTAGCAAACATGGACAGATAAGTTGCATTCCAACTACTCGCTTTCTCTTCAACTTGATTCGTTTGCTGTGTCCAACATTCATCAGTACTTTTGCGTGACTCGAGCGGTACTCCGAGATATATAACTGACGTTCTTGTCCAATTAATGGCTGCGAAAAATTTTGGGGTTGAAGGCCTATATACATGCCAAGAGCCGAGGCATTTACGCCAGTTTCTAAATCTTTCACCGACGTTCCAAGAAGCTTCTTGGAACGTCGGTGAAAGATTTAGAAACTCTGATTGATTTTTCATTACCTTCAAAAGAAGTGCTACAAATCGCAACATCATCAGCGTATGCGAGTAGTTTGACCTCTGGATATTGTACTCTAAACCCATTAATGATGCCACTCTCCAATCTCGATCGACATAAAATTTTAATATAGAAGCAAAACAACAGTGGACTAACAGGGCAACCTTGACGCACTGAGTGCTCAATTCTAATAAGAAAACCCAATGTCTTGTTGATAATTAGTCTTGTACTACTATTTCGATATGTCATGCCTACACCGTTAAAAATTACCATACCAACATTAATGTGCTCAAATACTGCAAACAAAAGAGCGTGGGCAACGCAATCAAACGCTTCCCGGGTGGTGGCAGATCCAGCTGGAGTATGGCCACACGTGCTTGAATGATGTCAACACATTCAAGCACGGACCGCATTTTATAAGCCTTTTTTACAATGGACCGACCTTTTATTCCACACGTTTGGTGTAGACCGACGATATCTTTTATTACTGACTGAAGTCTAGCCCCAAAATTTTCATTATTATTTTTTAGTCTACGTTTGTCAGTGCGAATTGCCTGTAGTAGTGACGTGCCTGAGCTTTTCAACCTCGTCTGTTTTCGGAATCAGAACGGTACGTGATATACCAAAGGACGGTGGGGATTTCTTTTCCCCATATGAATCGTTAAAGACACCTGCAAGTATAGCAGACAATTCAATTTTAAAACATTTGTACCACTTGGCACAGAGACCATCTGGTCCTGCAGATTTCCTGGAGTTTAACTTATCCATCGCCCGTTCTACAGATGCTACAGATGCAGATATAGATAATTCCAAAGCGTTTTTCGCTTCCTCACTTACTTGCGGCATGCGTCCTAAATATTATTCTTTGAACCTTTCTAGGTTTACCTGTCTGCACGCAAAAAGGATTTCAAAATGACTTGAAAATACGAATACAATGCTGTCGGTATTGGTTACTTCGTGAACATACTTCTCTATTTTTTTATATGGTTCCATCGAACGTTCGTTTTTTCAACCCCTAACGCTCTTTTGGTTGGCGTCTCTCCAGCCGCTAAAGCCTCAGCCCTAGCACGGACGAGTGCACCGCGGTAGCGTTCCTCGTCATTCAATGCAATTTTCTGCTTAATAATGCGTACGTCAATTTTATACTCTACCGGTTGTTTGCACTTCAAGTCAATTAGTCTTTCCAAAGTATTTCGAAGGTCTCATTCTCTCTTTTCCCTTTCGTAACTCAATGCGGAATAACAATCAATAGCCTTTATTTTTGTTCGCTGCTTGAACTCTTCCCATTGTTCTGCAAAATTAGTTTCATCATTCATATTTATTTCATTGATGCAGTTCATTACTCTACCTAAGAAATGTTTGTCAGTGATCCAAGTGTAATTCATCTTCCACAGCTCCAATGAAAAAAATCCACCTTTTTTTTCTCTCCCATATCTCATTTTACTAAACAATGATAACTGAAGTGTATTGAGTAGACAGTATATGTCTTGCAGTGGGCTATTTATTCAAGCGACACGTATATGCGATGAAGGCGTGCATGGCTATTCCCCTGAAAATGTGTGAAACGCACATCATGCGTTCCCTTCATACAGCTTCCCGCGTCTTCTAACTCGAATTCAGTAAATATGTCCCCTAGCGTCTTACTACTTTTATTGTAAATGGCGCGTCCGTTTGATAGATCTCGCCCGTCGAGGACGCAGTTGAAATCACCAAGCAATACACATTTCCTTTCCAAAGTGAAGTGCTGCTTTAGACTTGAAAAAAAAAGTGATCGCTCCTCGCAAATGGTTGGTGCATAAATACACACAATACGCCACTGACATTTATTCAATACAAAATCACAGGAAACCAATCTACCAGATGGGCAAAAGAAGGTATCTTGCACTAACAGACCCAGTAACTTCTTGATGAATAAACACAGCCTGCAGACGTGCCTATTGCTTGACTTACAATTGCGTAGTAACGTGCCGTAAACCTTAGCACCATGCCCCGGGTCTCTTCCTGCCGTCTACTTCTGTTTTTTGTACAGCTATCACATCCAGATTATGATCCACGGGAAGCCTGTGTACTTGGCTCTGTTTCCGTTTGGCGGAAAAACCTCGAACATTTAACGTAGCCACTCTAAGTTTCAGTGCAAAAGCTATGTATACACAGTGAAGAAGTTAGCCCGGGGCAGGTTGCTTACCTTTAGCATCTAGCATGAAGCTAGAAATATTCCGAGTCTCAAGGTGGACCCATGGCACAGGAAAACAAATGTGGCCAGTGTTTGTCCGATATCACGTCAGGACAGAGCCTTGTGCTGCTGCGTCGGAATGAAGTCACCTTCGCAGGTGGCCCCTCTTCATGCTTTTCACTGGACCCCTCACGCCACCATGCAGACTGTTCGCGGGGTCTTTTGCTTGGCACCCCACCACTGATACTCTCGCATGACACTGGAAACTCAGTTAACTCCACTAGCTCAGGCTCCTTCAAAGAGGTGCTTGTGAATCCATCCTCGGTTTGGCCGGCAGGCTCTTGAGTAACCTCCCTAGATGCTATGTCTGTACTGTTGGTCCATCACCCCCAGTCGGTGTGGCTGTACCTGTTGAAGCATCTGGGTTCACCACGTCCCCTGCGCCTTTCGCCGCGTCTTAAGCCTCGGTCACGGTCATCACCGACTCTGCTGTGTCTTCACCTTCAGCTGATCCGATAGCCGATGAGCACGTGCGCATTCACTCACCTTCGCTGTGGCCACACCGCCGACAACGTGAGCATCAGGGTCTTACACTCTCTTCTAACATGGCCGGTACCTTGGCAGCGCAGACACTGCATTGGCCGACCAGGTTCATTCACAGTGCCAGTTCACCAGCCACCCTAATTTGATGTGGGAGATCTTCAACCCTCACGCCACTCTTCAGCTTAAGAAGCACAGACCGTGTGGTTAACACCTTGTGGCTGACTCCTTGAACACGCCAATGCTCCCGGTTGACTTGGAAAACGTTCCCAAAAGCCGCCAACGCCATTCGCACGTCTTAATCGTTGATGTCATACAGCAGCCAATGAAGACGCAGCCACACCTGCTGGTCCTGGGGGTCTACGATGATGCAGCGTCGACCCTCGACTTTCAGCTCCTTCACGTACAGCAAGCGTTTCATAGCGTCCACGTTGTTCATGGTGACTGCCCAGACATGATTTATCTGGTTGGCCCCCAGTGCCAACACATCCGGCAGCAGTCTTGTGGTGGTGGTGGTGGTGGTGGTGGTGGTGACCAAACATTTAATAACCAATAAATGGTTACGGAGAGGTGACTGGGTCGGGGCCTTAATGGCCTGCTACCCTCACAGGACAAGGTGGGACGCCTATTCCAGGACCCCTATTCCATTGGCAAGCCACGCCGCGTGCGCCCGTTGAACCAGGGCCTTTTGGGCCTTCAGGTCTTGAGTGCCGAGCAGGGCCGCCTCCCAGTTCTCTCTTGTGGGGATGGGGTTGGGGGGGGTAGAGGGATTTAGACTGGCATGCCCAGACGATGTGGAAGGTGTCAGCCACCTCACCACAGAAATGGCACGTGCCATCGAAGGATGAATTGAATTGTTTTAGCACCACCGGCCACAGTACAGTATAGGTAAAAAGTTTTAAAAGGAGGCGCTCGTCAGCGCTATGCAGTCCTTTACAATGGTCTGGATAGCGCCGGTGCTCATTCTTGTAGTAATTGGTAATATCTTTAAATGAAAGGCCGAATTGTGTTATTGGCAGTAGGCTTCCAAAGACAGGGAGATAGCCCGGAAAGAAAGTGCGTGGGCGGCCTGATTGGCCAGTTCGTTACCCCTGAGTCCTTAGTAACCGGGTGCCCAAACCAGATTTCGTCGAGTTGGATTAACGTATCGGCAGCTAGGTTCCAGTAGGCACTGAGCAAGCGGCGAAGCCCACCCTAGCTGATAGTTCCGACAGGTTCTCGTGAGTCGGTGATGATATGTTTAGAAGAGGGATAGGTGAGAGCCAGAGCAATGACAATCTCCTGCGCGTTTGTTGCGCTGCAGGTTTTGAAAGTGAGCCCGTTTACGGTGTTTATGTTGTGTATGACTGTGGCCGTATACCACCCCCCATGGTGCGGGCCGGGAACGTCCATGTAGCCCACGTGTTCCTCTTGACCAAAGTGTCGCTGCAACGCTTTCGCGCTCGCCTGGCGGCGATCACTATGGTTTTTTTGGACATGTGGCGGGGAAGAGGTTGGACCCGGAGGGCGCGTCTCCAAGGTTCTGGCACTCTAACCCTCTCCTCAATTAGTAATCGTGTTTGATGTGTGTTCGGTTCAAGAGGCGGCGACCGGAGTGTTCCTGTGCAAGGCGCGTGTATTGGTTAACAAGATGGGCTTCTCGAAGTTCTCGGTAGGTATTCACCACGCCTAGGGCCAGAAGTCTCTGGTTGGACGTAGTGATAGGGAGGTCAAGAGCCCGCTTGATAACTTCACGGTGGATGACCTCGAGTTGATTATCCTCGTGTTTGCGTAGGTGCAAGTAAGGAGTCGAGTAGAGTATTCTACTCGTTACGAAAGCATGGGCAAGCTGAATGCATCCCTGCTTCGTAATCCGCCCCGCTTGTTGGAGACCCAGCGGACCATACGGCCCACCTGGTCTTCAGCCGTGCGAAATTTGGCTATTGTGGTGTTGGCCTTGCGTTGGTGGGGTATGAAGAGGCCGAGGACGCGGATCTCCTTGGCATCACGGATCGGTCCCGAGGGAAGACCGATATGGAGCTGAGTTGTATCCTGAGGGGAGGGATGTACGTGCACAAACTCTGACTTAGCCAGGGCACACTGGAGTCCGCAGTAGGTTGCGTAGTCGTCGACTACAGTTGCTGCTGCTTGCAGGCATGACTCCATGTGGCCCAGGTTACCTTGCGTGGCCCAGATCGTGATATCATCCGCGTAAAGAGCGTGATGTATTCCTGCTAGAGAAGCCAATTTGGGGGGAAGATGAAGCCTGGCTATTTAAATAGCAGAGGAGAGAGGACCGTGCCTTGAGAAGTTTTTATTTATTTGATTTATTTTTATTTATTTATTGCATACTGCCAGCCACCTCTTGGTGGCCAAGGCAGGAGTGATACAAACTTTCATACTTGCAGCCACTTATAACACTATTCTTCACGGCACAGAAATAAAATCACCACATAACAGGTTTGCGTGGAACATGAATACTCGGGTTACAGGAGCAACACAAGAGCGGTATCAAAAATACAATCCAAATTTTGTTCCTAACACGAAGTGAAAAAACATCATAAAAAGAATTGAAATCTGCACATACGACCAGACAGCTTTTACTACAGACAGGCAGTGGCAGCTGATAAGAATGCGTCGGGCGCTGCGATGCTGGTGACGTCATGAGGTAGTTCATTCCAGTCGGAAATTGTTCGTGGAAAGAAGGAATATCGCCGAGAATTTGTTTTTGTAAGTGGCACCACTATGGTGTTATCATGCTTGTTCCGAGTTTTCCGCGATGTATTGTACTGCATGTAAGTGTTAAAGGCGAGTCCTGAGTGTCCGTTGACTATGTTATAAAGGAATTTTAAGCGATGTAGCTTTCTACGCGACTCCAATGTGGGAAGGGCGGATTTATTACGGAGTTCAGTGACTGAACAGTGTCTACTATACGCGTGGTAAATAAACCGAAGGGATTTATTTTGGACTCGTTCTAGTAAGTATATTTCAGTTTGTGTGTGTGGATCCCATACAACGTCAGCATATTCTAACAATGGGCGTACCAATGTAGTGTAAGCAACTAGTTTTGTTTTGCTGGTGCAGTGCCTCATGCGATGCTTTAAGAACCACAATCGCCGCAGTGCTGCTGATGTTATACCTTCAATATGAGTTTTCCAGCTCAAATTAGAAGTGATTGTCAGACCAAGGTATTTGTACTGGTTAACGGTTGTTATAGCAGTGTTGTTTAACATGTAAGTGAATTCCGAGGGATTTTTTTTACGTGTTATGGTCATCTTGACGCACTTTGCTATGTTGAGGCTCATTTTTCAGGAGTTACACCATGCTGTAACAACCGATAAGTATTCATTTAGGGTGGCGTGATCTGTTCTTGATTGAATGGGCAGGTACGCAACGCAGTCGTCCGCGAAAAAACGACACTGCACAGTAGATTCGGATGACATGTCATTTAGATAAACTAAAAACAAAAGTGGTCCTAGGACGGAGCCCTGTGGTACCCCAGAATGCACGGGAGCGGAAGAAGAATTTTTATCTGCTATCCGAACGTATTGGTGTCGGTGGGATAGATAACAATCAAGCCATCGAAGAATTCTTTCGTTGGTTAGGATTCGGCGAATTTTAAACATCAAATGGGAATGGGAAACTCGGTCGAAAGCTTCTTCAAAGTCTAAAAAAATCGCATCTATTTGTCCGCCTTTGTCAAGTGTTTTTAGAAAGTCATCAGTAGTGTGAATTAACTGTGTGGTGGTTGAAAAGCCTTGCCGGAAACCGTGTTGATTTGGGGAAAAAAATGGTTACTCTCCAGAAATGAACTTAAGTGTTTGAAAAGGAAGTGTTCCATAACCTTGCCGGCTGTACATAACAACGAAATAGGGCGGTAGTTTTTCACGTCATATTTATCACCTGATTTATGAATGGGTACCAATTTACCCTTCTTCCAATCTACTGGAACTTCGCCTTGTAACAGGCTTTCCCTAAATATTAAGCCTAAGTATTTGGAACACCACTCGGCGTACCGATAAAGAAAAGCATTAGGTATTTCATCTGGCCCAGCTGATTTTTTTGTGTCTAGGTGAAGTAGAGCTGACAAGATGCCTTCATCTGTTATAATCAAGTCTGGCAGTTCGAGATTGTTTGCGTGGAAATCAGGAGGGGTGTCACCCGTTCGCAAAAAAACAGAAGAGAAGTAGTCGTTAAATGCTGTTGCTATGCAGCTGGCATCAGTCACGTCCGCGTCCTTGATTTTAATTTTTGTCACTTTCACTTTTTTGTCGGAGAGGTGCATCCAAAATTTTCTTGGATTGGTTGTGAGAAAGTTGTGCATTTTTACGTTGAAGAAATGAAATTTGGAGCTTTTAATCTTGTTGCGCTCGTTCCCCTCGAGCCGATGACGTAAGGCGGTTGTTCCTCATCTTGTATGCGTATCTAGGCTTGACGGTCTGTAAGAAACTGTCTAACATAATTGAATGTTTTATAACCACAGTTGGTCTGACTGAGGTGGTCAAGGATTACCTCATGCTTCACGTTATCGAATGACCCTTTAAGATCCAAGGCCAGGACTACCTTGTTATTGTGGGAGCATTCATCAGAGTCTAATATGTCATGGTGGAGCTGTAGAAGTATATCCTGGGCTGACTTCTGAGGGCGGAAATGAAACATGGTGTCCACAAAAGTGTGCTGTGTTTCTAGAAACTCGAAGAGTCTGTCGTGTATCATCGTTTCTATCAGCTTGCCGACAAAAGATGTGAAGGAGATGGGGCGAAGGTTCTCCACGTCAATAGTTCAATAGGGTTGAGAGCTGGGCTAGTTGGTGAGACATCATTTAACCATATGGCGTAGTAGCGCAAATTCACGGGGACGAAGAGGACAAGAAAACACGACACTCGCTACACTCGCAACTAATTTTTATTTCAGAAGCAGCACTTCATATATAACCCATAACCCTAGCGACACAGAAAAGAACTACGAACACTGAATCATTGCCAACAGAAGCTTTGCGCAGACTCAAGCGATAGTGTCTAAGCTTAACTGCCGTGTACTATCGCTTGAGTCTGCGCAAAGCTTCTGTTGGCAATGATTCAGTGTTCGTAGTTCTTTTCTGTGTCGCTAGGGTTATGGGTTATATATGAAGTGCTGCTTCTGAAATAAAAATTAGTTGCGAGTGTAGCGAGTGTCGTGTTTTCTTGTCCTCTTCGTCCCCGTGAATTTGCGCTACTACGCCATATGGTTAAACCACGTCAATAGGTTTACCTGCCTTCGGAATGAAGGTCACGAGAGCTGGTTTCCATTCAAGAGGGAGAGGAGTTTTTCCGTCTCAAATGCTATTGATGTATTTGAGGAGCGTGGCGTAGGCTGCGCCGGGAAGATTGTTCAACAGTTCGACAATAACCTGGTCACGCCCGGGTGCAGTGCCACGCTTCATCTTGCGTAAGGCCGCCTGGAGGTTGTGGAGCCGGAACGGGGTGTCCAACTGCGTGTTCGTTTTTCCTGCATAAGAGTATGCGGCCGTCCGGGGGTCCTTGGTGGTGCACAGGTATCGCTCCCTTAGCGTGTGTGCCAGCTGTGTTGTCAAGCAGTCCTGTAGGACCAAGCGCGTCTCGTAAATCTACTCGATACGGTCTGCCATGCCCATCACCGTGTAAAAACACAGTGTTTTGCGCGACGCGTCCTTTGAGCAGTGGTGGCAAAATAAGCTCGTATCGTGCGTCTTGGACATTGGTCATCCTGTTACTGTGGCTAGTATGTGACGCAAACGCCGCTTCTACGGAGAACATGATCCTTGCGTCCGACGCGCGTGAGTGCCGACGAAACAATGACTACCCTTCACACCCGTGCGTCCTCAAAAGGAATACATGTACTGTACTTCTAAACCACATGAATGTGCCCCTTTGTGCAAAGCAAGGGCAGAAAGACAAGATTTTCTAGTCATACTTTACTGTTTTCTTGTTAGGCTATAAATGTACTCAGCGGCACATCTAGTTGAGCAGATACAGAAAATTGCACAAATTGTTGAAATTTCTTGTTTGGAAAAAATTTATGCTATACTTGGGCATCCATTGTCCTCCTAAGGAGGCTATTACGAGTCTTAACAAAAAAGTTAAATTGACGATGGGTACGCCATCTAGCGGTTGGTCACACCTTTTTTTGCGGGGCAGTGAGAAGGCTCGAGTGGCCACTCTTTATATAGTAAGTTTCTCAATGATAGTAGTGCTTCTCCAGCCGCGTACACGTGCGATAGAAGTGGCGCCCCTTCCTCCCCCCCCCCCCCGCCACACACACACCGCCCTTAAACAGAGCAAACGTAGGTTTACTTGGGTGCATGGGTTTCAAAGACGATTGTCTTTCTTGGGTCCCTTCAACGTAAAAATTTCGGTCTGTCTGTCTGTACAACTATATCTTTGTGTTTAGAAAAAATTATTTACAGCATGTACAGAAGACAAAGGCTTCATACCATTCCAGTAACAAGGCACATACGCTTCGGCACATCTATATTTCACGACTAACATCACTACATTACAGTGAAGACATTTGCTCTAATATACATGACAATGTTGGCACATATGTACACAAGAACTCAATGCTATATCTTGATACAATGGTATAGCAATACAATAGATGCAATGAAACACGATATGTAACAAATAAAATCCTATAAAACAACTCAACGGGCGCTGCTTAGCACAAAGTTCGTCGAAAGGTTAGTTGTATCCTTCCGTGTTTCACCTTGACGAAAGGGCATGACCAATGCCGCAGAAACTCTTGCTCCCCGAGGAAGAAAAGCTCCTCGGAGAGGAACGCGAGGATCTCTCGTCTCATTCTCTCCAGTATCGGCCACAAAGCACGCCGGCGGCAATTGGCAGCTACGGCCTCACATCGGTTTCTCCAAAGGCTGAACAGCCCCGCAACTAATAACAGAGCAGGGAAGCGGCTACGCGGAAATCAGCCGTTGGACACGAAAGTTCGCACACCCTGTCCCCGAAAACCAGCATTAACCGCACGCCAAAAAAGGCGGGAAACCACACATTCAAACGTGGCATGTCAATTGGTCTCTACCATGACGCAGTTGGGGCAAGGGGAAGTGCGAACCACCTGCCATCACTGCAACCGATTTCGCGTGGGGAGCAAGCCCCAGCCCAACCTCCAGACAAAGTCTCTGAGGTGCCCTGGCAACACTGCGGCAGTTATTGGTTTCCAAGCGCGGTTCAATACAGATTGACGATGCTGGGGCACCAAGGGCCGTAGAAGGGCGGCCATTGTGTCCACCACTTTAGAATCGGCCACCTCTATCTCTGGGCACGTAGCTTCCAAACGTCGGTGAATTGCCAAGGAGGCTCGAAACAAAGTTGGTGATGCAGTTGATTGGGGACCTTGGTTTATTTGGCTATCTGGTAAGAAGACACGTAGTGATGTCCCCAGATGGTAGCGAGCCAGTGTCTGAGCGGACATGCCATCATTGCTTAGTATTCGCAATAGAGTGCGGAGGCACAGTGTAGAAGCCGTGACGGAAATGACAGGGAATGCAAAACCACCTTGATCTCGCAGTTGAGCTAACGCTTGAGGCGATAACAATTCTGTGCCACCAGACCAAAAAATGAACTGATGCAGCTTTGCACTTTCCTGCAGACGTGGAGCGGTTGTTTAACAGAATGGCAAAGGTACCAAAATTTTCCTAGGTACACCGTTTGAGTTAAGTATCGGCGTTCCAAGAGGGGGAATTCGTAGTACCTGGCTGCTCTGATATCACTTGAAAGAGTTTGTACAACGGATGACCAGATGCTATCTTGTATACCAAATGCAGTGAAAGTAACTCCGAGTTTTGAAATCTCAGGAGACCACTGTAAAGGCGACGTGATGTTGATACGACCGCTGGGGTTTCTAATAAAAAATACTGGCTTTTAGAAAAGGTTAACCTTGCACTGGAGATAATTGCGAATCATGGAATGTATCAAGAGCATGCTTCAGCGACTGTTCATTATGTACATATTGAGTAATGTCATCTGCATATGCATCATCAGTAATATCATCAGCCACGAATCTGCGGGTGATGCTCAACGGCCCTTAAGAAGGGTTCTAACGCAAGGATAAATAACACTTGGGAGAGGGGACACCCTTGACGGACCCCACGCGTGAATCTAAATGCGTGACTCTCACGGTAATTTAAGTAAAGGGTACTTTCTGAATTAGTGTACATTGCGTGGATGAGGTCAATTAACTTATCCGGCAATCCGTATGCATGTAAAACAGTATGTAGCCATGTTCTATGAAAGCAAAAGCTTTCTCTTGATCTAATGAAACCAACAGTACTTGCGCACATTGGCTATTGGTGTATTGAATGATGTCACGCGTTAACCACATATGGGTGTGTATTTCTCGGCCCGGAACAGAACAGCCCTGGTGGGGAGCGATTAATGTTGCGAGAAATGGGCTGATTCGGCGCACCAAAATGTTGGCCAAGAGCTTGTAATCTACATTGAGCAGGGTAATAGGGCGCCAATCTTCTGGTCGCGTGGACATTGGATCTTTCTTGGGAAGTAGTGTTATAAGGCCTTTGTGGAAAGAGGTTGGAAGTGTAATATCTTGGAAACACTTGCGAATGACGCGTGACATAGTTGGACCAATGATAGGCCAGAACTGTACATAAAACTCTGCAGGGAGTCCGTCAGGCCCTGGGGCCGATCCCTTTTCTCATTGCGTCTGATGCGCCCTTGATTTCGTGATCAGATGGCGGTGATAGCAGGACGTCATTTGATATGTTGGAATCATGAGGTAAATCTTTTAGCAGAGGATGCGAAGAAACGAATCCTGGGTAACAGACATTAGCACCAGATTGAGCTATTGACTGAAAGTGTTGAGTGAATTCCTGAAAGTCGCGCGTACCCGCAGCAGCTGGGGCGAGAGAGTTCAGCGAGTGGGCAGGCGAGCCTGATGGACAAAGCAGAGCTCTGCCTGCATACCTTAGCACCTCAGGAAGTGCACACGATGCAAGTCTACAGCGCCAAGCTGCAGCCGAGAGTGAAGAAGCGCGCATAATACGTTGGTACTTTTCAACGAGCTTCTCTTGCCATGCCCACATTACAGTGAAAGGACTGGGATCTCAATTGGCAATGCGTATTTTCTGGATTAACAATTACGCAATTTTCAACATACGGTGCAAAGTCCTCTGCCCGACGCACTGCAATGATGGCGCCACTGTTCTTTGAGGCGATCCCAATCAATTATATCCGCCCCAATGAGCGATGCGCGTAACGCTCGGGATAATTTCTCCGTAGCCTGAGAGTCCTGAAGGACGCGGCAATTGAGACGCCATGGTCTGTGAATCGCTGGCGTCCCCGCTGGCAGGCGGAGCGAGAACATAATTGGCCGATGGTCGCTGATGTACACTGGTGTCATTGGAAATGACATTACCCCGGTGTCGTGAACGTAGGTAATGAGACTGGGGGATGCATACACGTGATCAGTTCGGCTGCTCGACGTTGCTCGACGCCAAGTATAGGTATAATTACTACTATGCACACTCTGATGAATGTCACTCAATGCCAACTGCTGCACTAGACGTTCGAGTTCTCTGGCATTCCAGTTTGACCAGCCGCGACCCGAACCTCGAACGTCTGCGTGTGATTCTAAGACACAATTGAAATCCCGTAAAAGTACGACATGTTGGGAATTTAAAAGGAACGCGTAAAGAGATTGGAAGAACGCGTTTGAGTTCACGCGTGCCACTGGGGCATACACGGCAACAAATCTTATTCTTAACGAAAAAAAGGTGCAGTCAAACGCCAGCACGCGTCCGAAGGCATCGAAGGAAACATGATGGTCACGCAAAAGACCTCGGTTAAAAATATTGACTCCGACGCCAGTCGAACGCGTGCTGGCGTACGAAAAGAAATAATCATTATTGAATGCGCGCTTGAAAGCGAGTACATCAGAAAGCTTGAAAAAAATTTGTTTCTTGCACGAACCGCAAATCACAGTGCACTGAACGTGCAAAAGCCAATAACTCAGCCTGTTTTTGTGGAATGCGGAAACCTCGAACGTTAAAAGTAATAACTTTTAGAGTAAGAGCCATGGGGAAAATGAAAACATAGTACAGGATCACGCAAATGCAGGGGTTCCTTTATCAGGTGCGAAGCCGGTGTCCCGCAAGTGGCTGAGTCATTTTTTCGGGCCAGGAAATCCACCAGAGGCTCGGGGCTTACGGGATCGCGTCGAAGTCCGCAGGGGACTTCTGTCTCTGGTGGGGGCTTCTAAGTCACGAGTAGTTATCCCGTGGCATTTGGAGTCCGGGTTCTTGAGCGAGGATGGTACAAAGGCGTCTCCGCTGTCCTGGCTTATGTCACTGGGGCTGGTGTCTTCGTCAATTTGTAGGGGTGTCTCACTCGCGGTGCTGTAAGAGTTCTCGTAGATGCAGGCGTCGTCGTCTTGAGATGTAGACTCCTCGATGACACCTGAAGTTGTTGTCGACAGAGCAGCAACGTGAGGAGCGTCAGACGCAATATTTCTATCCGAGACGCCGTCCTCACGAGGCGCTTCGTTTGACGAGCGCTTGACCTGCGATTCCTCAGAAATGGCCACGGTACGCGGGGAACTTAGGTTTTCAGTACCTGGAGGTATTACCAGGTCCGGAATCGTTGGGGACGCAGTGGTCGTCTGGTGCAGCGTCGCGATTGCCGCACCTTGGTCGTGGTCGGTTACCGCAGCTCGCGTTGACGAATCGTCGCACTTGTTTTTAGATGGCGTTCCTGGTTTAAGTGGAGGGAAAACCTTGGATGCCGCCTCGAAATACGATGGCCTGATGGTACAGGCCACGGTGGCTTGCGGGTCCCCGCAACGGTGACATGGCAGTGAGCAGCCTTTCCCGTCGTGGCCATAAACGCCGCACCTTCCACAAAACGGACCTGTGCAGTTCATGCGGAAGTGCCCACTGTCTCCACATCGACGGCACTCTCGCTGGATGCCTTTATAGTCACAGGTTACTCGATGGCCCGTGACCTTGAGGTAGTTGGGCACCGGTGACGAAGCCTTCATTTCCATGCGGACGTATCGCGTCCCAGTGGTCACGCTTGGGCGCGATCCCATGAGTCCTCTGGTGATGTGCAGAACCTTCCCGTAGGGAGAGAGTGCTTGTGCGAGGACTTCGCTGGGTACGCGGCCCGGCAGAAACAGGACAGTCACTTGGGTCACTTGGGGCCCAAGGGGTACGATGGCTGGCAACGCGCTCTCCTCGGAGGATAAGGTGCGACGCGTCTACGATTTGGGCCAGTGCGGCCTTACTGTTGACGGTAACTTGGTAGTTGCGGCCTCCAAAGTGCTGAACGCACTACACTTCTTCGATTCCTACTATTGAAGACGTCGCGTCAATGACGTCTTCGGGACTAGTCCCCTCGGGGACGACTACGTCGAAGGCTAGCACCTTGTTCGGGGGCTGGCTTGCCATTACGGGCGTTCGCCAGCCCAGGGACGCCCTGAGACGCCAACAACGACAACGAGGGAACACGAGCCGACTTCTCTCGTAACGGTATCTTAAACGGCACCAAAGTGGCCAAACGATACTCCAAATGGCCAACACCATCTGCAGCACCCACCAATATTACTCAAGATTAAGCGGTCATAGTTGTGCGAATGTAAATCAAAAAAAATTATTGTGCATACCTGTTGCACGATAACAACACGTCAATATTCTGTATGTGTGTCTCTTAGTAGAAACGGCATACATACGTAATTCTAAGGACCGTAGCATTTGTCACGTTGCGCTAACCATGCGGCGCTTGCACGAAAAGGAAAATGTTTCCAACGCTATGCTTAGACGACACGCTGGTGGCACCTACCCGTCATCTAGCGTTCTGCCTCTAACTACCTCCCAGACGGGCGTGCAGGGCACACGCGCTTTGCTTTCCAAGATAACTGCCAAATAGCGCTCATGTCTCACGCGTGACGCGACTTGATGCGCTCGTTCGCCTCCGCTGCACGCTCGAGGCACTCTAACGCAGCGCCTCCAGAATACCATTCACCGATTTTCTTGCACAGAACATCAAATAAAAAATTCGTACACTCTCTTCAGACGCAAGACTATCGTCTTTCGACGACGTTTGCAGTGTAACATAAAAGCACGCAGCCATTTTTTTTTTTTCGGGAATCAGGGAGGTGCCACCGTAGGCGTGGTTACGTGGACTTCCTTACTACAGGCAGCTTCCGGATACAATGCTTTCAATAGTTTATTCTCTATCTACCTCTGCGCAGAGGGAGCACACACAGGTCGTTGTGTACGACCGTGTGCTGCGCTGACCTTAAGACCTTCGTCGACAGAGTTTTGGACAAAGGCGCTTATGTGTGACAGGGGGGACCGTACAGCAAAACAGGGGAGGGGTGAGTCGGAGCTGAGCTCCCAGTTGACAGAAGCATCGCGCTAGCGTTATTACACATCACTATATGGAGAAGCATTTCTTTATCGTGCACTCATAACATCTAGCGCGCCTCCACGGCGCGGTATAAGCCCCCTGACGTGGTCGAACTTCTCCCAATCTTGACTGCTTTTCCAGACGGTTGCGTGTTGCAGTGGTTCGTGCGAGTGCTGAAGGAGGCGGATCAGATGCGTCCTATTTTCATTCTTCTCTCATATTCGCCCTTCTATGCATTTTATTTCATTTATCACATACCTGCACCGACCTGTTGAGTAGTCCTCTTAAGGATAAACCGTTACGGGTGTCGATTTTCTCTTTTTTCTTATAAAAATCAGTTCGAGAGAGAAAACATGCCTCCTGGTCGGCAACCGGTGACAGAAACCAGCACACAGGCGTGAAGGGTGTGAACACAGCAGATGGCTGAGGACAGTAGCTGGGGAGCCACCAAGAGCGAAAAAATATCACAAGGTGAAAAGAGGGCGCGGAGCGGGTGGGGGGGGGGGGGGAGGGCGTGCTGCCATTGTATATTTTCAGTACGGTGGTTAGGCAAAAATATAGACACACTTCAGCGGAGCGCAGCGATTATAAAAAAAACTTGGAGTAGGCGCGTTGCTTATAAATGTATTGTGCTTGTAAGAAGCCAAGCCATTTGAAAAATGCTCGTTTATTGTTAAATTCAAGACTCTCATTCATAAATGTTTTTGAAGTTTGAAAAACAGGACTTGAATTTCCTTTTTTTATAGAATACGTAATTCCATTCCCCATTCCAGCTAAAATATGCTTAATTTTATTCCCATTCCATTCCTTTATGCTTTGCCGTCAATCTATTACAATCCAGAGTCGCGAAAAGGTGGAATGATTCCGGAATCATCCCGATTCTGGAATGACAACTCCGTGACACTGGTTTTAACCAGTGCTGTGACGAGATGTCCGTCTAGGAGAACGCCAAGATTGGCACGTATACAACTTCATCGGCATTAGTATTCGTCGTCGTCATATCTTCTTGTGGTGGTAGGGGGAACATTTATGTGTCTCTACGATAGGCAACCTTACCCCCGGAGGTCACAGCAGCTGTTTTCTCTGGCGGCGCGGGCTAGTCGACCTTTGGTCGACTAGCTCTTCGGTGACGCCCACGTAGCTCTGATCGTTTGGGAAAGTCTGACGCCCAGATCACGGAGACCGCCAGAGACGCGGTGCAGTTGCTTGGTCAGTCGACAGTTGATCGACGTCCAGGGCGCGACCATCTTCAAAGCGGAAAGAAGCGGGAATAGAAAAGTTGCCGAACCTCGAATCACCATGGTGGCAATAGCGGGCAATGTGACCTGGTTCCCGGCAGCGGAAGCAAATAAGTCGACGGCTGGCCATACTCTATATCTTCGTTCGGCAAACTGGTGGTCATCTTACAAAATCTAGTTCGGACCAAGGAAGGGCAGCGGGTCATGGATGGAAAGGCGTCGCCTCAAATGACAGTGGAGGACGACGGAACACATCAGCACAGCTCAATGGATATAGCTCACAACTTGGCGCGGGTGGTGAAAAGCTTGCTTCAACTCCTGGCGGGCAATTTCGGTGAAATATGCGACATGTTTGGGTAGGAGGAACACAGAGGACCTGAAGTTTGTCACGGATTATTTTCTTGCTAATTTGTCGCAGGCAATTTTCGCAGACGGCAGTGTTCTGAGCTGTGGCACTTGCTGCCATGCGTTTCGGCAGGCGGTCAAAAGGCCGGCATCATTCTTGCAGGGCGCACTCGATGACTCGCTCGCCTCTATTAGGAATTCATCTACTTTTGTAGGCGGATTTCGTACAAGTACAGTGAACACTGGTTCCTTGACGCCACCATTAGGTGACACACCTTTTCCGCCTCGAGCTTGTCAGGATCAGATTGTCAAAACAGATGGATCATATCCTGTGCGTACATGCGGCCGTTCTCTTGGGGTTTTGCACGTGTGACTTAATCAGTTGCTGCCCATGATCCTGTCGGTCTGATTTCAAAAATGTATGAAGGATCTTTCGACAGAAATATACCCAAGTATGAAAGGTAGCCTCATGGTTCTCCTACCACGTGTGAGTGCTATTTAACAATGCGAAATATGCACGGCAAAGCTTCTGTTGTTCGCTCCAGTTATTGGATACAGTGACGCGCTCGAACTGTTCGAGCCAATCCTTGACATCCGCATAATTTTCCCTACGAAAAATTTCAGGAACGCGAGGATGTTCAAGATTCACCTGGAAGGATAGAGGTGTGTGCGATTGAAGGACAACTGTGGATGTGGTAAGAGCTGTCATGCTGGTAAAAGACAGAACACGTGCGGACTCCAGATTCAGGCGCGGTAGGCGCCGACTCAATAGGTGCACTGGAGTGGTAACGAGGATTGAGGCTCTGGACTAAGTTAAATGGTCCGAGCAAGGCTGTCCTGCATCACGTTGTAGGCTCCATCATCTCCACTAGAGAGACGACGTGAAATTGCGCAAGCGAGTGTTTCTTCTTCGTTCTTTGCATAGCCCTTCATGGCGCATTCACAACTACTAACGCCTTTCTTCCCACAAGCACGTGATAATATATGTAGATAGATACATAGCACTAATAGTCACACGGTCATGCCGACTAGTATATATTTAGTTTAGATGCATATCTAGTTTATTTTTGTGAATTGCCTCTATGGCGCGACAAACCTTGTCTTTATAATTTACTGACACCTGGACCGCATACGACAATGTGAAACTGTAGCACCAGCACTTTTTCATAAAGCATGCAGCTTGCCAAAAGTGGCATTCTCGGTTATTAAATTGTGCAGTGCAGCCGACTTATAGTCGCGTAGAACTTTTGAAGGCACCGGCGTTTTGGCTAATGCTATTGCTAGGCGCTATTGGCTGCACGGTGTAATAAAAAAGGAAAACTTATTTTTCTAACTCTAGGTTCTCACGGGTGAAACGCCGTTATAGACGCTATGCAATGCATTCAAAATTACTCACGAATGCCTTCGGGGAGGTGGGGGCATTTTTTTTTTCATTGGGGCTATTTCTTTAGTCACGAAGCGAATTGGCTGCTGCGCTTAAGTCATCTGGGCGGTGCTTCTCCTGTGTTCTAAAGCTGTTCCCGACTATAGACGTCGCAAAAACAGAGGAATGTATATTCCGGTTTTGCAGGAGACATCGTGTACTATGACGAGAGTGGCCGCTTCTACTTCGTGGACCGCATGAAAGACATGATCAAGTGCCTCGACCAGCAGGTTTCTTCCACCGAGCTCGAGTCACTGTTACAGAGTCACGAGTGCGTCGCTGACGCGGCGGTGGTAGCCATACCACGCACAGAATACGGAGACGCGCCGGCTGCTTTTGTAGTGCTGAAAAATCCGACCACCGCTTCAGCGGAAACAGCCAGCGAGCTGAAGGCGTACGTCGCAAGTAAGTGCTTGTATGGTCCAATGAATGCAGCTAAGGCTGCAATAGATCACGTTACAGGGCTGCTAGAGTTTTTCATGGGTATCGGAAGGGCTCTTCATCAGTTTTGCATTGTGCGGATACAGTGCTCTTTGTTTACAGACCAAATCGAGAATGAATATTTCAGACTTCACTTATTTCGTTATGGCATTTTTCTAAACATTTATCCTACATTAAAGCTGTTTGCGGGAAATTATTGGTGAAGAAAAAATTCTATGAAACGTGCTGCTTTTTGACGTGCAACGTCGAAAAAAAAAAAGATCAAGTGAGAAAAGAAAAAAGAAGAACCTCGACATTCTGCAAAAGGAGAACCTGAGTTCGGCCTGTACTGGGTGCTCACAGTTAGACGTCTTGAGCACACAAAAAAGACGAAAAGAGAAAGAGGTACAGCAATCTCTTTTCCGGGGGCTTAAAGGAAAAAAAGTGTCGACTATGTAAGCTTTACAATTTTCAGTGATGTCAACCTAAATATAGTACTTAACTCATAAATAACTCTTCACTAGGCTTTTGAGCGGATGTAATGGCACATCTGAGCATGTCATAACACACTACATATTATGCTTCGTCTTTCACATGCTTGCTAAGACTCGTTGCTTGGCTAGTTGGTTGGGGTTCATCATTTATAAGGGTATAACGCACCATAACAACGACACAAAAAGAGAAACGCACACACACACAGTGCTAACTTAGAACTATTGTTTTATTTGCGCTCACACATGCTATATATACAGTAACAGTGGACTGATAATGCTTAATAAAACAAGTTGAATGCCTAGCAGTCGTGTCGTCGTACCTTCCTGTGCCCTCGCCTTTTTTACTAACCAATAAAGATGACGGATACTCCATAGAATCGCATACAAGTAGGTTTACCGGGCTTAAAAGTAACTTCAAGGCGGCGTTGTAAGGAGCGCGCGTGGGATTGTAAGGTGCTAGGCTTTTGGGCTTCAATGTTAACGTGCGAACAGCGGCAGCAGTATTATGAAGACACTTTATTTTTTATAGATAGGCCATATATACACGTTTTCTATGCAATATTCTGCATCAAACAATGAGATATCTCCACCAAAATAAGCGACAGAAATTACCCTAGCTTTGATCACTGCCTTTTTTTCGTGTTTTGAAAGTGCAGCACGTTAAGGGGTCATTAGGGGTGATGGCTGGCGCTCCAAGTGAATTCACACTACATTCTTATTCGTCGGTACGTGGCACTGCCCTAATTCTTAGGGTGTGGAGATTGCGCTGATGCCTCTTGAACGGCCAGATTAAAATTCGTCAATTCTTTTTGGAAGCTGAGGAACTATTTCGCCCTTATTAAGCTGGTATACTATTTCACTGTCGTTTTTCGCTCTATATCATCCTTACTGATATATACTTAGTTGTTACCAGGTTATAAGAAACTCATTTATAATGGTCTTGTAGTCAACTATGCAATAAGGCATTCAGTAAGGTAAAAAGAAAAAGAAATATACAAACCACGAAGCGTTAAACCTGAAAAACTTCACAGATATAATGCCACTACAGCGGAAGCTAATCAGACTCTTATCAAACACACGTGGACCTTTGCGCCTTCGTGAAAATTCACACATACGCCCAACAGTAGGGATGCAGACTTACCATGTTCTGTAGCGCGCAGTGATTATAAGAACCCTAGCCTCCGACGGAGAGATTGGATAGGAGTTATCCGGTTCTTGGGGGAAAAAAAAGTAGTAAAAACAGACTGTAAGAAACAAAGATGAGCCGCAAGGGGCTATTGAATTTAGAAAGCTTATAGCGAAAACTGCCGGTAACAATAAATTCACGTTATTACTAAACCTCTCACCTACCTCTCACGCTCTTGTACGTGAGGATCATAGCAAATGAGCCATAAATGCCTTGGCGGCGCAAAGAGTGGTGCCATTGTGAACTTCGATTTAGCCACGTAGCATAGTGAGCAGCCAATCATTGCCGGCGCAGCTGCGCAAGCAGGTGCTTGGTGAGTGGCGTCACCACAGACATGAGCAAATGGAGGGAGGGGGCGATGTTCATCTCCTTTTTCGCCTGGCTGTGTGAGACTTTGCAGTGCCCTGGAAGAAGGGTACCAGCAGATTGAGCCAATGCCGGGTTATTGGATCTTCAAGGCTCCCCCGCAGAGGCAACACACCCGTTCAGCCCTACTTGAAACAGGCTAGGCGTGTTCCCTTGGAATGTTCCAGCCAGGGGAAATCGGCTGTAGCCTTTGATCTATATCCGCCTTATTTTCGTCCTTTTCAATATTTTTGACTTTACTGTCCTTTGCTCTTTTCAAGCTAGTTCCATTATTCGTGGCGGCAAACCTAGATCTTGTGTGGCCATCTTACCTACGGTAAACCAAATTTGATTATATTGACCATGTACAGTTGACGTTCGAATCTCTGTCGCGTCTCGCAGCGTTCCATGCAATGATGGCCTGGGTGGTGGGTGGTTGACTGGGTTGTTAATTACACCCCTCAGTTCATGGATATATCGAACGCTTTCTCACTTGATGCCCCCGAAAAGCAGGGGCTAACCAATGCACTCAGTTTCTTACAAAACAGAAAAAATAACTTTTCAAAGCAGCACGTCATTCACTAGAGAAACACGGTTAAGAAAGCAACTGACATCTAGCCATTCATTCTTGGTGTCCAGATGCATCACAGAAAAAAATAGGTATTGCTTACAAGGTCAAAAAAATGGCAAGTGGAGATATAATATATGTAGCCAAGCATAAGTTCCCGAGCGAAAAGCTTCCCGACCTTTTTGCAGCTGGAGTTTGCACTATCTCGGATACACTCCACAGAGCCATGAACACCTTCAAAGGTGTAGTCTCTGACGATAACCTCTTGCACCTAGCCGAAGAAGTTTTCTTGGATATGTGGAAGAGCGAAATAGTGATAAATGGTAAACTTGTGAGAATCAAGCGCATTGACAAAGAACTTGCTACAGGAAACGCTCTGCTCACATTCGCCCCCATTGCACATCGCGAAACAAATGCAACAGGTTATCATAAGTTAAGTGAGCGGAATATATCCCGAGCCCACGGTGCTATTACAGAAATGCCAGAGATTCGGCTATGGTTCCCAATTACCGTGGCCAATTCACGTGTCCAAAGTGCGCCACTGCTGGACTCTCCAGAGACCCTGAACCGCAAGGTGGAGGCTGAGGCCCACTGCGGGAACTGCGATAGTGTTCACCCCTCCTAGTGTCGAACGTGTGCAACATAGAAAAAGAAAAAAAATTAAATATCGACAATCAAAGTAACAGAAAGCATAACTTTACAAGAAGCTTGTCATTAAGCCTCAAAATATAACGCAAACAAGCAACTGTTTACAAATGTAGTGCAACAAGGGCACTACGATGACCTCAGGCAGCCACCAATGCCAGGCACAGTATGGCGTGGCACCTGCCATTGCCTCCTCCCCACCGCCACGCTGGGAGCAGTTGGGATGGTCGACTAAAATTTTTGTTCTAATATTCTTTCATAGTTCATAAATTTAGCCATTACTCTATTGATTGGTTTCGACGTGAACTTTCAATCGATTATTCGACATTTTCGCGGGTTGCTCTAAAACCGGTATCTCATCGTTGAAAAATAATTTTTATTTTACCTTGTCCGAAGCCTATCGGACACCCTTGGCGTCATCCATTGGCACATTTGGAGCACTTCGGGTAATGCTTTTTTCTGCTTCATGCGGGGCAAGTCTACTCCATTGGCAGATTGAGAGTGTTCCCTGTATATCCCATTGACAGATCTGGAGCAGCTCTATAGCTAGATCTACTCCATGGAGCAACTTATTGTACTACGCCAAAACCGGTCGACTCGACCGGAAATGTCTTGAAATGGTGCCGAATTTTGGCGCGCTAACGAACGCCGGTCGCGTCAGTTACGCCTAGCATTGGAGCTCACCTTTCGCTAGCGTAGAATCGCTGTGTCCAGCATGCCCACTCATACAAGAAAAGATTGATTGATCGACTGATTGATTAATTGATTGATTCATTGATTGATATACGTGTTTTACCATGCAAAAACCACCATATGATTATAAGAGACGCCATAGCGTAGGGATCCGGAATTTCCGACCACCCGGGGCTCTTCAACCTGCACCCAAATCTGAGCACACAGGTCTACAGCATTTTCGCTTCAATTAAAATGCAGTCGCCACAACCGGGATTCGATCCTGTGACCTGTGGGTTAGCAGTCGAGTACCTTAGCCACTAGAACACCGCGGCGAGGCATGCAAGAAGAGAGACGCGCGCATCACGTTCAATTCTGACCCTTCTATTTGCTTAAGAGAGAGTGCGTGTCTTCGATTGGCATATTTCTTTCTGTTTCCCTGCGCCAGAGTGAAGTGCTCTGGCACAGACTTCGTAGGCTACACCGAATCTGCCAATCGATGACACCACCAGAGAACACATGTGCACAATTGCGCCTTCATGGAAATCTGCACTTAAGCCTTATGAACGCAAGGCAATTGTCGTCTTTGGATTATGTCATAGATTCAGGAATATTTCCCCATCTCCCAAGGATCATTAGGAAGCAGTTAGTATTTCATCAAAACCGGCCCACTCGACCGCATCCAAACCAGAAGCGCTTGCGAGGACTACTCTGGTAAAAAGGACGCACTGGAAACATGCACTGATGTCGAGGGTAGAGAAATCCCGCGAGAGACGCAGCAGTGAGGAGGCGAAGAGGAAGAGAATAAGCCTGTAACACTCTGGGAAGGGAGAGGGGCAAGCTTTCTGCGTTTGTCTGTTAGATATTGCCGAAGTCATAAATAACACTACAAAGCTGTACTGACGTAATCTCTAGCTTCAGATACATAGCTTAGAACAGGCCATAGGAACAGACATCTGCGAAAAGTAGAATAACATGAGTTTTTCCCCCTTCCCCCAATAAATAAAATGATCAGCCATCGTGCTATACTTTCAGATATTTCATCTCGTCGTTGCCCTAACTCGGTGCATCACGCACATCTTCCAGGTTTTTACTTCCGGAAGCATAATAATAATAATAATAATAATAATAATAATAATAATAATAATAATAATAATAATAATAATAATAATAATAATAATAATAATAATAATAATAATAATGGGAAAATATGTAAATTTAATGTCCCGAAACCACCATTTGATTATGAGAGACGCCGTAGTGGAGGGCTCCGGTAATTTTCACCACCTGGAGTTCTTTAACGTGCACCCAAATCTGAGCACACGAGCCTACAGCATTCCGCCTCTATCGGAAATGCAGCCACTGCAGCCTTGATTTGAACACGTGACCTGCGGGTCACCAACCGAATACCTTAGCCACTAGACCAGCACGGCGGGGCTAATAATAATAATAATAATATATTAATAATAATAATAATAATAATAATAATAATATTATTAATAATAATAATAATAATAATAATAATAATAATAATAATAATAATAATCTGTTATACATCCCAAAACGATGACATGATTATGAGGAACGCTGTACTGAGGGACTCTGGAAACGACTACTTGAGGTTATTTAGCGTGCACATATTTCTGATTCTACCGAGAAAGTGGCCGCCGCGGCAGCATTAGATCCCCCAACGTTCTGGGGTGTAAGGCGGGGTGACCTGAGCGTCTCGGGCAGACGACCAGCTCTGAGCTCACTCTACGGCAGGCGTGGCATGCAGACAGTCCAGAGCGCGTGATAGCAGCGTTGGTGAAATAATTGGCAGCATATTCACGGAGTGAATGATGGAGAGTGGGGTGAAGTATTCGTCCATCCATTCGTTCTTGCTTCCGTCCGTCCATGCGTCCGTCTGTGTGACCGTCCATGCGTCCATCCACCCGTCCGTGCGTGCGTCTGTTCGTACGTCCGCTCTGGGTTCTTCCATGCATCCACCCCTGCGTCCGTTCATGCGTCCATCCATGCATCTGTCTGTTTGTCCGTTCGTCCATCTATCGAACGCTCCAAGTACCACCATCTCAGATCTTTTCATCATATATTCCCCATATAGAAGCACCGCCATCCAGCGGAGATCTTAAGGACTAAACGAGAGGTGGAACACGCACACTTTCTTACGGCTTGCGCTTCGGGTCTATTTCCCACCTTTAACCACCTCGAGTTCATGATATATGTGTTTAGAAAAAGTTTATTCTACTTTCGGCATCCTTATCCATACGAGCACACACCGAAGGCAACAAGCATCGTCAACTGCAAACCTGTATCGCGATATGGTCTTGATTATAAAACCATTGCTTTAGAAAACACCTTGTGTCTTTCGTTAAGGAGCTGGCGTATTTCGTTTTGCTTTAGAAACATCTGGCGTCTTTTCGTTTTGCTTTTAGAAAACATCTGGCGTCTTTCGTTGGTTTTTTTTTTCAGCAATCAACGGCGTTTACAGCAATCAACAGCAATCACGGAGGTAAACAATGGCTGCTACTGAGTATGGGAGACAGCAGAAGTCGGCTTTTAGCTAACACTTACACTTCTGCTTCTACTAACGTTTCCTACTGGAACATGTCAATGGCTACTAATGGGGAATGAGAGATAGAAGAATTTGGCTTTTAGTTGACGCGCACGCTGTGAATTTTTTTTTATTGTTCAACGACACACAGGAGAAATTTCCCACCGGCCCCACCTTGCAGGTCAAAGCGTAAGACTGGTTACATACTAGGACGGGACGCGGGACGAACGTGTGCCGCTATAAGCAGCTTCGCCCCTAAAATGGCTACAGGAACGCGCGTGGTGTTGGAAATGCACGTGGGAGAAGAAACACCGCGTGCGAGCACGCTAGCGCCACCACTCAGTCAACATTTCATTTGGGCAGCGACGTCAGTGTTTGTCGCGCTATCTTTAGCCAACTTAACACTCGCCTCCCTCAGATGTGTTCGTAGGCGTATTGTCCCTTTCGGACAACTTCTTTCGTGCAACCTGCAGAATAGAAAGTTCCACCCTCAAAGGCCGCAAGGGCACACACGCAGAAATCCCGTGCTGCTCATTTCGCTTCTATGGAATATTGAAGATAAATATAAAGAGGGGTGCTTTCCAGAGGCACTCGCGTCATGGTGGCGACGCGGCTGCGATCAGATACGTCGTGAGCGCGATGAAATCGAATGCGAGACATTGTTGCCGCTCGGCGATATCACTTTTATTTCTGCGTGAGTGTGTACATGTCTGTGCAATAAAGCAGACAGGTTAATTGTACTGCACCTCGGCAAGAGCAAACGTGGTGGGCGTAGCGGATCTTTAGCACGGGCATCTGTCACTCAAAGTGACCGGCGCGTGAACTCGGATACCAGCTTAATAATTATGAGAAGGCCCTGCTTTGCGACTGAGATGGTGCCAGCGTAACTGTCCAGCGTTTATTGTGGTCAACGCAAGCGGCAGTTTCTTAGCATATAAATAATGTGGTTAGTTTACACAACTTGTGCGAGGCTGAATAGAGAAGCTTGAGATAACCTAGCTTCATGCAGATAAAAGTATGCTGTTTTTTTCACCATTATCAGAAATCGCCCTCGTGATTTATTTTAGGTATTGATTATCTAACTGCTCTCTCCGCCGTTATAGGCACCGGACAGTGAACCAGAGGGCGCAACGGAGCTCTTTGGGCCACCTCAGCATTGTTGGTACCGACCGCCAGGGATACTTAGAAAATGGAACGCTCGCTGAACAGAGTGACACGCTGAAGTGTCAGTGCCCTTCTTGGCACGTTTGCAAAGAACGCTTCCTGGGCGCTTAAATAATCAGCCGTGACCTCTTGCTCACCACTAAAAAAGAAAATGATATGCACGTGCAAGTTCGGTTTTGCTGCGTCTACTCGCTAGGCTACGCATTGGAAGACTCTGTTTTGCTGCGCCACCCGCTAGACTGTGTGTTCTGGCGCTACCATCAGATGTCGTAAACTGCATTGCCGGGTGCCTATAGACTGTTCAGCCGGTTGTCTTGATCTTGGTATGCCTCTACTTTTCGATCCGACCGACCCACCTCAAAGCCGTCTCTGCTGCATCAATTTCGTACGCCTTCCTGCAAAATATATTAAACATGTCGACCGTTCCACCTGTACATAGTTGCGCCAATCTGTGCCGTGATGTTTGCGCATGGCGTTGCTGTCCCGCACACGATTTTGCAAATTGGTGGAAACCGCACAAGCCTTCCTCTTATCGATTCCGCCCTCACTGCCCAAATTCTTTGTTAAAGTTTGTTTTGACCAAAATTACTGCCCTACAAGACCATACTGTTTACTGTTGAGCCCTTGAGAGTGGATGATTGCTGCACCTCAGACCATGATCCAACTCTATCATGGTCATCGGGCGTCGACGTTGAACGCATGGTGCCATCAGACCTAAGTCCTGATCAATGCGAGTCCCTCCGTCATGTTCTGGAGTCCTATGATGGCCTTTCAGACTTCGCCAGCATGTCCTTAAGCAAAAGTATTGTTGTTACTCATCACGGTAATACTGGTGACGCGAGTCCCACTCATCGACGTCCATACCGTGTTTCCGCATCCTAGCATACAGTCGTACAACAGAAAGTCAAAAAGCTGCCCGCAAAAGACATAATCGAGTCCTCGTGCAGCCCCTGGGCCTCTCATGTCGTCTTGGTGAGAATTGAGGATAGAACATGGCATTTGTGTGTAGATTATCGGCATCTCCGCAAAATTACGAAAAAAGATGTTTACCCATTGCCTAGAATCGGCGATGCCCTATACTGCCTTTACGATGCTACGTATTTCTTCACTATCAACCTTTGATCCCGCTATTGGCAGATCGCTGTCGATGAGATGGACCACAAGAAAACCGCAATAATCACTCCCGACGGTCTTGTATCATTTCAAGGTGATGCCCTTTGGTCTCTGTAATGCCTCAGCTACATTCGAAAGAAGAATGAAATCATTGCTCCAAGGGTTCAAATGGTCTATTTGCTTACGTCACCTAGACGACGTTATCGTTTTCTTGCCCACTTTCATCGCCCAACTTGACCGTTTGCCGGCAATTCTTCACGTTTTTCATTGAGCCGGACTTCAATTCTACGTTTCGAAATAGCACTTCGCTCGTCGTAAAATGACCTACTTGGCCACTTCATCCATGCCGCAGGAGTCAATCTAGATTCCGAAAAAAATTGCGCTGTTACGGAATTTACTGTTGCAAAATTTACAATTGACGTTTGTAGTTTTCTGGGGCTGTGCTCTTATTTCTGATGCTTTGTTAAGAATTTCACAACTATTGCACGCACACTCATGAACCTCCTTAAGAAGGATGCCCCCTTTTCTTGGGGCGCTGATCAAGCCTCATTGTGATGAGTGAAGAAAACGACAACGACGGAAGTGTAGGGCAAGGCGCGTGTAATGTGCGCGTGAGTGTCAGCGAATCAGCTGATGACCTGTGGTGGCCAATAGAGGTGGCGTGCCACAATTGGGCCACGGGCGACCATCACGTGGCAGTGGGCTTTGTGGCTGGGGACGAGCCGAACCAGCGGCAGACGGGAGACAGCAGGCCGAAGCGTCGGACGCAGGCAATCCAGGTTCCGGCCAGGGAACGCGGCCGTCCACGCTACTGCCGTCCAACTACCAGCTGGAGTGGCGTTGCCGGCACGAGTACTGCATCTCGGGGCGCGGCCTGGCCTGCTGTTCTCCTCCTTGCCGAGGGCATTGCGGATCTCGGCGAGGCGTCTCCGCGGTCAGCCGTTCAACACAGCGATGAACGTGGCCTGGCTAATGGTCACGGTTGCGTCGAGCATCGCGTCTCGGCGCACACTCTTCGCTGGACGGGCTGGCCATTCCCCGCATGGAGCATCGCGTCTCCGATGCGGGTTGACTGCTCAGTAGTCGCACCCATGTCATCAAGCGCCGGTGTCACCAGAGCGTCGTACATCGGCAAGGAACGAGCGAGACGTTCTGCCGGGCGAGACGCGGGAGTGCGCACAGAGGAGCACGGAACCGGGCGAGGTCCAAGGTGGCCGTGGATCCAGGTGCCAGGAAAGTTGCTGGCTGAATCTAGGATCGCCGAGCGGTGCCGAGTGATGCGCCAGACTCGGATGTGGGCCAGGAGCTGATGAGCTGCAGTGTGCACCCGAGGGTACCTGGCGGTGCCCTGGCCAAGAAGAAGGAACGTGCGGAAAAGAGAGCTCGAGCGTTGAGGCCGCGAAGGCAGAGGAAGCGGTGCGCCGCTCGAGAGGACGAGTTCCTGGCAGCGTTCCTAAGCCGGACGTGAGACCCGTACGTGTCGGCCAGGTCGAGCTCCGGTGTGTCTGTTCAAGGTCTAAGGACGGGGCCTGCCAAACGGCTCCTGCCTGGGTGCAGTGGCCGGGAGCAGGTTCGTGGGCGAGGCCTACCGGGTGTGGTCCTCGTGAGCCGTGGCCTGATCCTGGACCTCAGGAGTTGTGACCCTGACTGCTGGGTTGGCCGCGACGTCCGACTCAACGGCACTGCACACGGTAGCGTATCCGTGCGCCGTCAGCCGTTCCACCCATGCCATGAAATAAAAAGTTCATGTTAATCCTTTCTCGTCCGCTATAAGCAAACATAGTGACGAACGTCCCTTATCCGTCACACTCATATTGTTTCCAACTCACGTGCTTCCTTACAACACCACCAATTTCAGCTTATTTCAATCTGTCGGCTTCATCCGATGCTCGCACTGACGCTTGTGGGTATGGCATAGGAGCAATGTTATTGCACCACCTACATGGATGTCACCGTGTTATAGCCTATGCAAGCCGACTGCTATCTACCGTCGAGTGCAACTATTCAATCACCGAGCGTAAGTGTCTCGCTCTTGTGTGGGAAGCCGCCAAGTTTCGCCCGTACATATACGGGCGCCCATTCCGTGTACTCATCGATCACCACATGCTTTGCTGACTGGACTCACTCTAGAATCTCACAGGAAACCTCGCTCGTTGGGCCCTACGTTAACAAGCATACACACCGTAACGTACAAAACAGGGTGGTTTCTGCTTAGCACGTGGCCTTTGAAACATTCTTTTATTTACATTGACCAATGTAAGGTGTACTAACCAGGTAGTTGTTTTAGTTGAAAAGCGAATTTTTACCCTGGTATTGCTATTTAGGTCATGCTTGCAACCAGCTGTCTGTTCTTGACGTGATACCTCTTGCTTATGTTTTATTTTATTACCGAAATGGTGTCATTACGCTTTGAATTGAAATCCTTCGCTACAGAACGGCGACCATCACGCAAGTTTTTGATTTCCTGACACATGGTATAGACAGTGCGGTCGCGAGGAAAGAATACGTGCTAATGTTTGGTGACATAAAAGATATCCTGTCTTTTTCTCTGTTGCAGAAAACACGGAAGCTTACAAGCACCTTCACGGTGGTCTGACATTTGTTGAGAGACTGCCGAGGAACGTCAACGGCAAAGTGATGAAGCAGCACTTGAAGCAGTTATACCAAACAGCAACAGTCCATTAGGAGCGCACGCGCATGTGCTAAGAGATGTCTAGAGAAAAAAATAAAATCTAGACCTAAAACACACAGTTATGTTGAATAATTTCTTGGAAGTAATATTTTTTTTTCCTATGACTGTGCTCTACGTGAAGTTCGAGTGATATCTCCGGCATTACGTATCCAATATTACTAATACTATATTAAAGTGAGAAATATCTATGGACTGATTGTAACGCTTGGTGCTCTTTTTAAGAAGCAGTAAGATTCGCTGTTTTGATCTGTTCATATCTTGTAGCACCTCCTGTTATCTTAGAAATTGTTGTCATTGATTGATGAGAAGAGCGTGAGAAGCGCGCGGGCAGTCATTGATGCAACACAAGCAAACGCTATCACATAGCATGTGGAAATTACAATGAATATGTACTATTGTAAAACATTGACATAACGAATATTGATGTGTTGCATTATCGGTTATATTTAACTGAATACCTTTGCCAAGGGGCACTTCTGTGCCATTTGTTTTGTAAGAAATCAATCCTAATAATCAAAAGCCGTTTCTAGAAAAACTAGAACGAACAGATATTTCATTCGCGTAACGCTAAAAAGTTGTTCTTCTTAAAAGCAGCACTTAGACAAAACTTATTTACATCTGCAGCTGCCGTAGGTAAGCTCCATTCTCATGGTTTAGCAATTTCTAAAAAGTTACGCTTAATAAACACCAAGAAATATGATCTCAAAAACTGCTTTTGCACATGGCAAATAACAGCACACGGTAGCTTCCGGGACAAGCAAGGAAACTTCCGGTGACTTCACAAGTTCATGCCTGGGATAGCGTTGATACGGCGTACAGCTTGTCAATGCACTCCAGTGATAGCTTTCTTGGTAGCTTACGGAACGATCTGCGATCATGCTAGAAGGTTCGAGCCCTATTATGTAAGTTAAAGAAGCGTTTCACCGGCAATCAGATTATCTACGCCAGTTGAGTGTGCCTGCTGTTATGATCGTGAAGCATGCTTTGTTTCTACAATATGTCTGTTAGTTTTTTAGGCCCATTTGGACAAAAAATAGTTGAGTCTTCATCATTTCAATGGTACTAGTTCATGGACAGCCTTCATTGATTCACTACTACGTACCAATTATATAAATCTTCCATTGCTTGAACCCGAACACATGCTACACAACTTCCAACATGACTAGTTATTTAAAAGTGCTTATTTGTAGCATAGATTGCTTTTTTTCCTAGAACAACATTCATCCGTTCTGCATAGTGTGAAGACGAAGAAGGACGTCGGGGTTCGGGCGTGCGGGCAGTTAAAACGAAGCTGAGGAAGGACGACAGAATAAAAAAGCTGGCCCAAGATCGCGTGCTGTCTCGTTGTTTTTTAATTTTTACAATAGCGCATCTGAAAACATTCCTTTCTTCATCACACTTCCTAGATCATTGACTCCACTACCTGATGGTAGTGAACCTGACAGGTTAACGGCAACCTTTTGTAAGAAATAAAAACTCGGAACTAGCACCGATTCTAGCAGTGGTTTTCAACGAAACTTTAGACATCAAGGTTCGGCCACCTTCTTGGGTGCGATCCCATACAATAATAATCTCGAACACCCTAGACGCCGTTACAATACGTGAAGTCAAGACGCTCAGTCTATCAAATATTGAGTACGACATTTTGATGCAAGTGTTAGCAAGTAGACTGGAGACAGTTATTGTGAACATTGTAGGTGACCACCAGGCATGTGGAAGTGAAAAACGCATTATATTCACAAACATTCACAAGGCAAGAAGTGTACTGGAAAGCTGTGATGCCACAAGCAATCACATCTCGATGATCCAGATAGATTTAGAAAAAGTATTTTGATAGATTTTGATAAAAAGCAAAAGATTTAGATAGATTTAGAAAAAGCAAGATGCTGAAGTACGGGTACTGGCATATGCAGATGATGTAGCTGTGTTTTGTAAAGAGTATGAAAGTGTCGCTGAAACCGTAAAAAGCGTGAAACTTCTTTGTAATATGAGTGGCAGTTCGGTAAATTGCAGCAAGTGCGTGGGTTACTGGCAGGGTGAATGGCCTGGGACTCCAGAATTTTTGGCTTGTATTTCATGAACTACTACTTCTGTGCAGTGCCTAAGCGTTCCATTGCAAGATTATCGTGACAGTGAACCATTATACGGCGTCGGGCCGTGGAGCTTTATACGACAAAAAGCTGAGCAACCTAAAGGTTTGCAGCCATAAATTTTTTGCAGAGCGACCTTTCGGAACATTTTTTAGCCAATAAACTCTGGTATGTCTTTCAAGTATAGCATTGTTCACGTGTGAATGTACAGTAAATTCACCGAATTTTTGTGTTTTATTGTGAGGTTCTTACTTGCGACGAACAAGTAGACGAGCCTATTCAGGTGAGTTCGCTCTGGTGAGCTTGATCTGTGTCATTGTACCTTCGTTAGTCAGTTAATCGGGTCATGTTTTTCCAAACTAATCGATATCTATTCTTACGTACTGTTATACAGCTTAAGCTTGGAAGACTGTTGCCAGAATTTGTGGTGGCATCTGCTAAGATGAACGCGAGCATTAGAGGTTACCTAAAAGCAGTAGTTTATTGAAGTCACTTCTTAAAAACACGTTTTCCATTAGAGTGTCTCAGTACAGTGTCACGTAAAAGTTATGCAAACATCTAGTAGAAACATTTCTTCTTTTTCCTCTATATAGAAAATTATACCGTGTAGGCTCAGCCCAGAATGTCTTAAGCCATGTAAGAAAAATTGAAAGTCTGACCTGGAGCGAACTTTTTTTAAAATTTCATGCTGAAACATCGCCAGTGAAAACATGAATGAAAGAATCAGGCTTAATCGTTTCTTGGGTTAATAATTCTTTCTCTGGAAGAAGCCGGTAACAATCGAACATGTTTTCCTTGACTTCTGGGATGCAGTCGTTTTTATTGCGTGTTATCCAAAGGACTTTGAAAAAGAATCTGCTTCTTGATGCCTGCGGTATCAGATTTCTCCCAGTACCAAATGAGAAAAGAATCCCTTTCAACCTAGTTATGTTACTGGGCTTTATAGTATATGGCAATGTAGATTGGCGGTGTGCCGTGCTGATGGTAATTCACGTCCGATCAGGCAATACAGCTTTCAGTCTGTCTGTTCATTCGTGGAATCACAAAAGGTTCAAAAATATGTGCCCGAATGGCTTCATAGAGTAGAAAGCCTTCTACAGATGAAGAAATTTCAAAGAGCCTGTGAACTTTGACGCTTTAACCTCTTATCTTTTATCCCTGTTTGCCCTGTGTTTGACGTATATTTGCTTGTGAATGCTGTATGTAAACAGGCCATAAAGAAATAAAGCCAGACGCTTCTCGGTGGCTCAGTCTAAAAGTAGATGCGCTTTCGCATAACAACTTGTTTATTGAGCCAACGTTTTGATGGGAGCCCCGTATTTTTCAAAGCATAATACTATTTACACAATTTCGTGCCATCTTATAGCTTCTTGAGACAAGAGGGAAGAGGACAGAAGAAAAATATCAACCACAAAAATGAAAAAGGAAGGAAGAAACTTTAGAAAGAAGCAAGAGGGGCATGGCGGGTTGCGAAGGAACAAGACCTCAACAAATGTTAACGTAAACGAGCTATGCCATCTTTGTCAACTGGACCACCCGAGCACCCACCCTTTCCCAAGGGCACATTTTGACCACCATTTTTCTATTTCACCCTCCGGTGCAATCCGCTGGCAACTTGCCCTCTTTTGAAGTTTACGACAAATCGGTGGGAGAGGTTAAGCGGTCCCACCGATAGAGGCAAGAAAAAAAGAGACAGAAAAAAAAGGTGGAACTTGTACGACATCCGGGACCACTTATCTGTGCGTTCCGAATTTGCTTAAAGTGGCAAACCATTTTTCTATTGTCAGATCTATACACCAAAAGATTTGTTAGGGGGTAATAATATTGTTGTGATAGGCGGTTAGGGACTGAGTACAGAATAAAGAGAGGCGATTGCGTTTTTAGTGCTCGAAACGCTGACAGAGTGCCTGGGTGTTTATTTATTTCATTTTTGATCGTGCTGAATTTGTAGGCAAAGTGAGATTCCTATTGTTCCCGCTCTCTCATTGTATGAAAATTGCTTTCCAATAGCGTAACTCTGATTTCATCAAATCTGTGGCTTTTAATGTATTCTGTTTTGAAAGGGGAAGGCCTGGCAGGAAACGTACATGTGCCCGATGGTTGTTGAATCTAATTCTAAATGGTGTGTCTGTCTGGCCCAAGTAATGCAAGTTACACACCCCACATTCAAGAAGGTATATGACGTTATCTGAGTAAATGTCCAGTGCAGCTCTAATCCTGTGCCCAAAATCCCAGTTGGTGCTTTCCGCCACTGTCGGTCTCTGCATGTGTTTGCATACTTTGCACCTGCTTTTTCCGCAAGGGCGACACCCTGTTTGAGGTTTCACGCTTATTTTTGAATTAATCAAATGATCGCTTATACTTTTCGGCCACCTGGATACCACAGAAGGAGAGGAAATGAAAATTGTGGATATTCGCACGCTCTGTTCCAATATGTTACACTGTTTTCTTAGGATCTTCTTGATGTTTGGCGGGTTGCTCGTGAATGTTAAGAGCAAATTTTTGTTACGGTGCTGGTCGGCATTTTTTTGGTGGTGTAGAAGAGTTTGGTGGTCTAGATTTTCCGCTTTTTTCGGCGTCATCACTGATAGCTGGCGGGTATTCTTGATGAAGAAGTACTTCGTGCATATGTGTGCCCTTTGAATAGGGAATGCTAGTATTGCAGTGTCACGGGTGGCAGCTTTTGAAGAGCAGGTATTGTTGCCTGTCCACGGGTTTTCTGTATACACTGGTTATCAACGCACCATCGTGCATTCTAATAAGTACATCAAGGAAACATAAATCAGTGTTGGAGTAGGAGTGTGTAAAATAAATGCTGGGGTATACTAGGTAAAATGCCTGTATGAATTTGGGCAGCTCGTTTTCCGAATGTGCCCATATCAGGAATATATCGTCTAGGTACCGTTAATATATTAAAGGTTTGATATCACAAGATGAAAGAAAATTGGCCTCGATATGGTGCATGAATATGTTAGCGTAGTTTGGGACTATTCTTGTACCCATTGCCGTGTCGTTGATTTGAAGGTAGTACCCATTGTTAAATTCAATTTTGTTCAATTCGAGTACGTCTCATTAAGATTTCAATTACTTTTTTGCATGGATATGCAGTAGGGTTGTGGGTGCCATACAATTCAACAAGTGTCCTTACGCCATCGTCATGTGGGATATTTGTGTGGAGTGAATTAACATCCACTGTTGCGAGGAATGCACCTTCTGGAATTTTCACGTCCAATATTTTCCGAAGGAAATGGTTTGTGTCACACAAGAAGCACTCAGGTGTGGGTGGTATGTCTTTGATTAAAGAGTCAATATAACTGAAAATGGGTTCCGTTAAAGTTCCCGTGCCTGATATATTGGGTCTGCCAGGGTTTCCCTCCTTATGGATCTTCGGCAGCATGTAAAAACGACCAGGCGCCAAATGTACCGTAGTAGATGCCTTTTGAAGTTTTGAAATATTCGCACCTTCACATGTGAGATCCTCTAGGGTTGTTACAATAATCTTTTTGTGCTCGGCGGTAGGGTCTGAGTCGAGGTGTTAGTGAAATTGTTCGTCATTTAGTTGTCGCCTGCCTTCCTTGATGTAGTCCGATCTATTCAGAACAACAATCGTACCTTTTTTGTCTGCTGGCTTAATGACGAGATCCTCGCGGTTGCTCAACGCGAGTAGTGCCTCTCTTTCTTTCCTTGATATGTTATTCCTACCTGGTTTGTGCGCCTTGTACGCATGTATGACATCTTTCTGAACCACGTCTATATATAGATCTAGATGTCGATCTCTGTTGGCGTCTGGAGTCCATTGCCGTCCGATTACCCGACAAAATAATGGGTTGACTTTTTGGGGTTTATCGAAGAAATATTCCTCCAATCGTAAATTTTGTGCGAAGTCGTCTAGGTCGTTTAGAAGCGAGAATTCATCGTACTTTCTGTTGCTAGGGTGGAATGTAAGTCCCCGTGACAGTACACTCAGCTCTTCGTTGTTAAGTTGTTTATCTGAAAGGTAATGACATTTAGTTCTTTGAAATGTGGTGGAAAATCTTTCTGAACGTGAGGTCGCCTGGTCTTTTTCATGTAGGCAGCAGTGAGTATAGCTTATGGTGAGACATTCCCGCACAAATTTCTTTCTCTTAAGTTTTTCTATTTTTTTCGTTTTTTGTGCTCAAATATGGCAAGCTCTTTAGCCTCCCGCTCCGAAAGAGGAAAGTGATTTCTTATATCCCGTTCTCCTCTGTCAGTGCGTTCAGAGTCTTTCTACAGTGTTCAATATAGTGACATTAGTTAGATCCTGTGTGGCGTGATCGAGAATGTTGTTCCACTGTTTCATTTCTCCTTTGTCAAAATTATGCATCGATGATGTTAGCGACAAGCGCAACCCCTTTGGAGCCGTACCCGCCAGTCCATATTCTTCGAGACTACGCACGTGAAGTTCATGCTGTATTCGTTTATCAACCACTTTTCTAAATTTAAGAATATTTGGACCTGTTCTGTAGCCTAATGCATCTGAAGTGGACAATGTTTGCCCATTCGCACAGCCAGTATGTCACTTTGCACAGACGCGGTGAATAGAACCGCAAGGTAACCGGAAGTCGTACCTGTTTTGGGTTGGAGCTCCATCCCGTTGTGCCTCCCGTGACAAGCTGGCCTGTAGGCGACTGCTGTTGGCTGCTGCTGGTAGCTGGTTCCTCTTGACTAATGTTGGCTATTGATTTTTGGTGCTGGGGGATGCTTGAATCTTGCCACTGGTTGCTGTTGATTGTGGTACAGCTGGCCGTAGTTGTTGGCCCGGATTAACCTTCGTCGCCATTTTTGGGTTGTGCCTCACAGGCGGTGTCGACAGCTGTGGTACGCGTGATGGCGGTCGCGTATTCCGTTATGGGGGTCCCGACAGGATCTGCTGGCCTGTAGATGGGGTAGCGGCTGTTTGCGCGGCCGCTTGGTTCTTTTTCTGCCCTTCGCCGCCTCGACAGATGTCACCGGGAGGGTCCTGCCGGAGCGCCTAGGAGCAGGATGCCGTGTCTCGAAGCTCGTACGCCTTCGGCTGTAGTGCGTGGTCCAACCAGTTGTTCATGTCGGGCCGCCGTAGGTCGAGGAGCAGGTTGTAGATGTTCAACGCTAGGAGAGGCACTCCGGCGAAGCTCGGGTGTACACCATCGGCCACGAGCACAGTTCATGCCGGGAGAGCCTCGGTCAGATGGTTTACATAAAAGGCGCCCTCTCTCTGATGACACAATTTCAGCAGCCGGAGGGTAAACTCCCGAGCCACGAACTGAATCTCCTGACCAGTTGCCAGTTGTGTCGACGAAGTCGTTCGTTGGGGGCTCGTGGAAGCACTAGTGTAGTATACGTCATAATGATTTCAGGTCTCTTATTCCGGTCTTATCCGGTCCAGGAGGGCCACGTAGCGGTAAAAATTACCAGTTGTAATTTCATTAAAAATATCATTTATATACAGTATGAAAAGCAATGGACCCAGCACACTTCCCTGAGGAACTCCCGAAGTGACATCAAGATAGCCGGACCCTATTCCATCTATTATGACCAGTTGTTTGCATTTTGTCAAGTAATTTGCAACCAATGTGACCAGAATTTCGGGGAGGCCAATATTTCGCATCTTAAGAATTAATTTGTCATGTGGTACCTTATCGAATGCTTTACTGAAGTCTAGAAATATTGCATCTATTTGACCGGTGTTGTCTAAGATGTGTGCAAACGAATGAAATACTGTAACTAACTGTGTGACGGTGGAGTACCCTTTCCTGAACCCGTGCTGGAAACCTGTTAGAATAATATGGTCGTTTAAATATTCAAGAATGCGACTGGCGACAATGTATTCCATTAGTTTGCAACAAGAATATGTTAGTGATATTGGACGGTAAATTTGAAAACATAGGCGGTCGCCCTTTTTAAAGATAGGTACAACCAGAGCTATCTTGCAGTCTTCGGGGAGCTCGCCATACATTAAAGAAGTACGAAATAAAACAACAAGAAATTTAGCCAGTGACTCAGCATAGCGACGAAGAAATATGTTTGGAATGCTGTCGGGACCACATGATTTTTTTGTATTAAGGTTCAAAAGCATAGATAACACACCAGAGTAAGAAATAAAGCCAACATCACTAGGACGATACACTGCGGTATGCGCCAACATACATGCGCAAGAATCAGAGAATACACTTTGAAAGTACTAGTTAAAATGCTGAGCAATTGCCTGCGGGTCTGAAACAACAGAACCACCCTCTGCAATTTCCTTCACCGGCTTTTTTTTCAGAAATATAATTCCAAAATTTACTGGGGTCGTTTTTAATAAAATTAGGCAACAATGTTTTAAAATAATAGTCTTTGGAGCCACGAACCTCACGTGCCAAAGTATTCTTTATCTCTTCTACAACGGGCGATTGTACATGTCTTTTTTTAAGCGTTTAATTCTTCGCTTAAGGTGAATTATCTTCCGGGTTACCAAAGGCGTGTGTTAATAGACTCGTTTGCGCTTGTTTGGCACAAAACTTTGTACGCAGTGTTGGCACATTTCTTTAAATTTATTCCAAAGGGCGCATACGTCGTTCCCATCAAAATCATCAAGGGAATATTCCAAATGCTCAATTATACATTCATCGTTAGCTTGTGAATAATTCTTGAAAGAGCGTGATGAACATTTATCAGTACTGACAGACCGACCCAATGGCAGAGAGGTACAAACAAGATGATGATCTGACAAGCCCTTTTCTACTGTTACTGTACTCTCTCTAAAGTCGCGGTGAACGAATACAAGATCTAGTACAGAACTGGATGTAGCGTTGACACGAGTGGGTTCTTTAACTAATTGGATCAAGTCGTGAGTAAGCATTATATCAAACAAAATATGTATTTGTTTGTTGGATTCATAGTCTGTCTGGAACCGCTCCTAGTTGACTCCTGGGAAGTTGAAGTCACCAATCAGTATTATTTTGCTATTTTGGAACTGGACCATGTGATCCCGTAATGTGGCAACATAATCACTTCCGGCATCCGGCGGTCTATAAAGAGCATAAAGAATGAAACTGAAGCCCCAACAAGCCAATCTAAGACATGCGCACTCAAGCCCAAAAGGATTATCAACAAAGACGGCTTCTATTGATCTCTTGATCAAAATGGCAACCCCGCCCCTCACCCTAGATCCCCTATCTTTCCGGTATATATTGTAACCAGGGGGAAAAGCGTGGTCGTCACTTACATCACTGCGCAACCAGGTTTCAGTGACTACCGCAATGTGAGGGTCATGTTGAAGTAACAGAATTTCGAACTGTTCTGTTTTGTTATTGACACTTCGTGCATTTAAATTGATGATTCGCAGCTGTCATTCCTTGCAAATGTTTATGTTATTTTGTGCGCCATGTTTGTTAAAGGGTATGGAATGGTTCGTTTGGTGCTTACTCTTGCCTAGTGTGATGACCCTATTGCCAATGCATGGAGCCGTGTCATTGGGCGGCTCCTGTTCATGGCGTCGTTTTTTTGTAGTGGTACTCGTTCATTTTTATCACTGTCCCAGACATAGGCTTTGTCGTTTATGTACAATTTGGTAAATGCTAATGCAACTTTCTCCTTTTTATCGCAATTCGGTTTGGCGATTTCCCACAGTTTCTTACGTACATTTCGTACTTTTTTTGAAAAATCCTCCCCAATTGAAAAATTAGTATTTTTCAGTTTATGACCGTTCTTCAGTATACTGCTCTTATCTCTCATGTCAAGCAGTTTGATTACATTACAGGTCGTGTCTTGTTTGGATCCGGCCTTCCTAAACGATGAATCCGTTCAATTGCAACCGGATTCAGTTCCAGAGTGCCCTCAATGATTTCACTGTTCACTACGTGCTTAACAACGTCTATTCCTCACCGCTCTCATGTGGTAAAGTTCATGGTAGATAAACAGAGCGCTGCCTCAACAACCACCTCGGTAAGTGTTATAGCTATTCAAAGGGTGCAGCGTTCTCTCATTTTTCCGCTCAATGTGCCGCCTATGGTTCCACCCCGGAAGTTCGCCACACGACCTCCATTCTCAGACACACTGAGACATCCTTAGGAGAAATAGCGCAAGCCTTTGCCATCTGCGAAAATGGAGGCACGTGCGTTAGCCCAGCGCCCATTGCATTAGTTGATTGCGAGTTGACGTATTTGGAGAAAAAACATAAGCATGCTACATATATAGAATTTTATCACGTGCATAAGTTGCGCTTACATATTTTGTTTTTTTTCTGATTTGATTGATATGTGGGGTTTAACGTCCCAAAACCACTATATGATTATGAGAGACGCCGTAGTGGAGGGCTCCGAAATTTAGACCACCTGGGGTTCTTTAACGTGCACCCAAATCTGAGCACACGGCCCTACAACATTTCCGCCTCCATCTGAAATGCAGTCGCCGAGGCCGGGATTCGAACCCGCGCCCTGCGGGTCAGCAGCCGAGTACCTTAGCCACTAGACCACCGCGGCGGGGCTTGTTTTTCTTTCTGCGATTTGCTTTTCTGTGGTGCTTGAATAAAGCAACCAGTTGTGAGTCATCGCTCACGTTGATTACTCTTCCTTTGTGATTCGTTTATGCCCTGTGCCATATAATGTCAAAATTAGGCACATTTTCGGCATCCGGCGATTTGCCGGTAAAAGCGCTTTTTGCTTCACCAACCCGGCCGAAGGTTTGCTGCAGGTGAAACGAATTGGCTGCTGGTTAATAAGAAGTGAATGAGTGTAGGTTTCTTATCAAAAAATAGAGACAGTGAGAAAATATTCCTTGACAATGAACTGACAGGTTAAGTGCTTTCAGCCTGATGTTACAAAAAAAATATTGAAGGTACCGGTAGCAACAAGTGCACAACTTAGGCGCACATCTTCACGCAGTTTCAGCTTGTGTACAACAAGCGATTAGAACAACGCGTTTTGTGCTATCCAAAATGAACAAGTTAAACAAGAACTGAACATGCATTGTATCCGGTGCACTGTTGATAGCGATTGAGCCAGAGCAAGATAAAATCTCTAAACATTGATTGGCGTCCTCCTTCAACTGGCGTAAGAGCGTCAGTCGCATCAAGCTCGACTGCGATCAAAAGCGCCCGTATAAGAGCGCTTTATATTTAAACTATCGAAAGGCTGATATGACATAACTTACGTGGCACAAACACGAATGATCAATCGGTTTCCACTTGTCGCGCTTGATCTTTACCAGCCACAAGAGTTATCTTTTCAGATACTTTGGAAATATTAACATTCTAGAGCCATTTCACGAGTGGGTTTGGCACTGTGCCACGCAACGCCTGGGTGTTTTGCCCGAGAAAATGCCGCGCACGTGTCTCACTGAACCAGCCGTGACGAGACGCGGGGAACCGAGTGGCGGCCACTAATCGGAATGCGGAAATCCTCCCATCAAAAATTCAATCTACCCTGGAAGGGGATGCGTGCATCGCGGTACAATAATTATCAAAATTAGAAGTGCTAAAAGCGAACGAACCAGATGATATACCATGCCTATTTCTTGAGATATGCTGAATGGGCTTTGCAATATTTCACACTCATTTGTGAAAAATCACTGGAAACTCAATCGGGTGCCACACGACTGGTGCAGTGCGGTAATAATTCCAATGCTTAAAGGAGGAATTTGAAAGTGATAATTTACCGGTTCATTTATTTCTCTTCCATCTTTTATAAACTGTAGGAACATATGTTTGCTAAGCCCAACATTTGTTATGCATAAAATAATTCTTCACTTTACCCCTACCAGTATGAATTCCAGACGGGCCTCTAAACTATCACACAACACATATAGACAATTTATGAGATCGCTGAGGATAATATTACCTGGAAGTAGACTGGTGTAATAGCCACAACATTTACCTTGCGCATTCGATAAGTTGCCCCTATTGAGCCGAATTACGAGTTGAAGGCAGTCGTACTCAATATCACTGTTATAGACTGGATTGAAGCACACGTAACGACTTGGAACTATAGATAAGAAATAGATGTCTCTGACTTGGCGGTCTCTTTGTCGTCCCGCTGGGATCTGTCCATGGACCACTCTTATTAGAGGCGAAATTCTTTTTGCTTGGGGCAAGCCCCTCGGCGCGCCGTTACCACTAGCTTTTCAGGAGAACGCGAGTGCGAGCGATTTTGTTACGCCTTCTTTTTATTAACAGGCAGCTCAGTAAGAGCAAATCACCACGCAGATGGTCATCATGAACCACTTAGAGCTGAAGGCAATGGCATAAAACTCGCGACGCGGCTGCTATGCGGCCCCCCATAAAGCATCGCAGTGAGAGTTTGCGAGACCGAAGAACGACGCCAGCGTCAGCAGCAATCGCAAGTAAACACCAGCATTGATCTGGAGGTAGTGGCAGCGCTGACGTCTCGCGCAGGCGCAGCAAAGCAGCCTCGTAGAGCCCAAATTGGTAGCCCCCGAAGCAGAGGCGGCACAAAGCGGCTACAAGAGAACTTCAAATCCGATCGGGTGTGGGAAGCAGCAAACAAGCGCCAAAAGTTGTCGACACCGGCGGTTGGCGGCACCGACGCGCTTCAACTGCGACTTCCTCGAGCGCTCTTTTAGCCACAGCTGTAAAATATGCACCCACTGGTGCTTTGACGAAAACCATCATCACCATTGCCTCCATCGACAGGGACCAGCCCCATGTCAACGCAACCGCCGTTTCAATTTCATCGACATGCAAACGATTACACATTGTGTTTATGAAAGATTGCCTGCGACATGCGCGCTATTTTGTTCAATGAATCTCCGTAGCGGGTACTGGCAAATTGAAGTTGATGAGCGGTAGCGGGAAAAAAAGGTGTTTATAACCCGTGACGGCATTTACGAATTCAGGGTCCTCCTTTTTTGGTTCTGTTCCCCTCCAGCTGCGTTCCAGCGAATTATGGACACAGTGTTAGCTGACCTGAAGTGGCATTTGTGTTTAGTGCACTTGGAAGACGTAGATGTTTTTTCCACGACGTTTGAAGAGCACATCGAGCAGTTTCAGGCTATACTTCATGCCGTTCATAGTGCCCGTTTATCCCTGATGCTGGAAAAGTGTCACATCAAATAGGAGGAGCTGAAATTCTTGAGCCATACTCTGAGCAATGAAGGTGTGCATCCTGACTAAAAAAAAACCACTGCCATTGTTCTGTTCCCGATGTCAAAGACAATGCAAGATGTGCGCAGATTTCTATGCATTTGTGCGCAGAGACCGCTGTTTGTGCCACACTTTTCTAAAATCGCTAAACCTTTGCAACAACTAATCAAGGACGACGTCGCCTTTATCTGGAAATCAACACAATCTGACGCTTTCCGTGAGTTTTAGCGACATCTTCAAAACCCAACTATCCTTGGTCACTTTGACACACAAGCAGATAAGGAAGTACACACTGATGCTAGCAATCTTAGTCTTTGAGCCATTCTCGTGCAGTTTCAAGATGACGTCGAACGCGTTATCGCCTATGCTATCCGCACGTTGTCTTCTACCGAAAAAAAACTGTTCAAAATCGAAAAATAAAGCCTCGCCGTCGTATGCGCTATTACGAAGTTCCGGCCATACTTGTACAGAGTTGCCTTTCCGATTAATCAGTGATCACCACTCTCTCTGCTGGTTGGCGAATCTCAAGGATCCTTCAGGTGGTTTTGTAAGTTGGAGCATTCCGCTGCAGAAATTCGACTTGACAATTGGGTGCCATTCTGGTCAGAAACACGTCAACACCGACTGCCTTTACCGTGACCCCGTCGACACCCCTACAAAGTTTTCCAACGAAGACTGCGGTTTTGTTTACAATCTAGACTCTTACAATATAACCCAAGAGCAACACGAAGACCCATAACTACAACCACTAATTCAAGACCTCGAAAAACGTCGCCCACAGCCTCTCTGTCAGTTTACGCGTGACTTGTCATCTTTCTGTCTGCGCGACCACGTCCTCTGCAAGTACAACTTTCATCCCACGCAAACCACTTCCTGCTCGTAATTTCTGCTCCTCTACGCCACGACGCTTCACGTGCATGCCACGATGAGCCATTGTCCAGGCATCTAGGCTTCACGCGCAATTTGGTGAGGATTAAACATAAGTACTACTGGTCGAAACTCGCAAAAACCGTAAAGCAGTGCGTCAAAACTTGTACTTCTTGCCAACGCCACAAACTTCCCCTTATGAATCCAGTCAGTCTCCTCCAGCCTCTGCACGTGCTTTACGAAAAGGTCGGCATGGATTCGCTCGAGCCGTTTTCTGAGTCAACAGCTAACAAATGCTGCATTGTTGTCACTACCAAATATTTGACTAGATTTTGCGAAACTGAAGCCGTTCAGCAAGCTGCTTCTTCCGATGCGGCCAACGTCTTTGTCAAAAACATCGTTTTCCGCCATGGTGCCCCAGCTGTTGCCATCACATATCGTGGTACAGCCTTCAGAGCACAGTTTCTCTGCTATTTCTTGCAACTGATTGTACCACACAATAAACAGCAAGATCACACACCCGCTGACGAATCGGTTAACCAAGCGCCTCCACAAAACAATTGCAAATATGCTTGCAATGTGTAGCCTCAGATCACAAGAATTGGGACGATGTCCTCTCATAAGGAACATTTGCCTGGAGCACAGCTCTCCAGGAAATCGCCGGATTTGTACCTTTCAGGTTCGTTTATGGCCATGATGTATGCACGATGCTTGACGTAATTCTGCCAACTCCGTCTGCCACAACCTTTTCGGTTAAAAACGTCTTCCTTCAGCGCACCGATGCAGCACTAAATCTTGCGCAGAAAAGCATTTTGTTTTGTGCAACATGCATACCGATACAACAACCATCACAGATCGGTGGCCTAGAAGATTGGTACTCTAGACTGGATTTGGATGGTAATACGACGACATGGTCGATTAGAAAAATTATTGTGCTGTTATTTGGGCCCTACCGCATTCCGCATGGCAATGGGGACGTGAACTACAAAGTTGTGCCAGCGGAGGCATTGCACCACTCTCGTACATCACATTCTTTTGACGTGGTTGACGTCACCCGGATGAAACCTTACTATTCACGCCGACTGCAAGCTACAAATATTGTGGTACCGCACTCGCAGTCAAGCCTTTGTGTCTCTTTTTGCAGCTACTTTAATTTTTCCTTTAGTAATAAAGTCGTGACCAACTTTCTCACCTCAGCTTTCATTTTTGTTTCGAGCTACGGTATCGAGCCGAAGTATTTTTTTTTCGTGGGCAAAGGGTAATATCATGCGCTAGGGATAGACGAGGCTGAGAAAGAATTTGTTTAGTGTTGGGACTGAGATCAAGCAGCCGTTTGCTACGTCTTGACCCTTTTCATCGTTTCCTTTCGCGACAATAAGATGATTGGACAAATGCTTCATGGTTTCTTCGATAATCATTGCATCTTCGCCCCACTAATCATTATTAACATTGATCAGCTGGCGGAATTTGTTTTCATATATATCAATAAATTCCTGCAAGTAAGGAGCCAGGTGTGCAATTTAAACTGTGCGAAGATGACTATTCTATTCTACAGTGCGAAACAAGGAAGACCAAGTTGAAATTATAGATCTTGACAGGCATTGAGCGAATGGCGTAAGAAGTGTAAAAGAAAATGATTATTCTAAATTCTACAATCATATATCGGTACAAAGAAGTTGCGTCTATCAATTTCTAATACCATTGGAGACAAGTGTTGATAAATACTATGGAATTGAAATATCTACAATTACCCATAACGCAAAAGTTTTCGTGGTGCCTACACATACGCAATGTCTGTTGTTCTAAGGCATACGGGGGAGGGCTAAGATTTTTGCGAAAAAAGCTTGAGGATGCAACGGCTCATGCGAGACTTACTGCTTACAAAGCCTTTGTAACACCAGTTCTTGAGTACGCGTCGGTGATATAAAGCCCTCATAAAAATTTTAAAAGAAACAATTGGACGAAATTCAGAAGTATGTAATGCAATTTATTTGCTCCCGGTATAGAAGGGCAGAGTTCACCACACAAACGCTCTGTACTTCTTACCTGCAGTTGATAGAAACGCGGAAGCAGAAAAACTCCTATGGAGTTATTAGTTTAAATTCTAAATTGTCAACAAAATGATAACACAGAAGTATACTTAGTGTCACCAAATAAACAAAGCTCAAGAACTAACCACACTACGTTAATCCAAACGTACATCACTCGCACCAATCGGTTCCGTCTCTCCTTCTTTGCTGCTGTATTTGAAGTGTAGAATGCATTGAAGATGTGAGTTTTTCAACAAAAGAATTTGTCTGAATATGAACAGACCTTAGGTGAATATCAAGGTAAAGGGTTACTAGTGTACCACTTTATAGTGTTCAGGCCTGTATTAGTGAATCCTAAATGCATGATGTCCCTTTCTCTTTTTTACAGAACCGTCTCTGTGAGCTATCTCCGAAGAGGGTTGACTGTATTGCGAAATAATAAGAATAATAACTTGTGCAGCTTCTCTGAAGGCTCAATACCAGCAAAAGAATAGGGAGCGATTAGAGAAAAAAAATTATTGAGCAGGTTCCAAAACCGATGTTTCGGTGTGTGGGCTAGTATTCTTTGAGACAGAAACTGCCTTAGCTGTATCCTTGTAAACTTCGCTCACTCTCCCTCATATCCAAGTTTGGAGGAGGGGAAAGAAAAACGTGCAATAAAGGACATTGTGGAAAACAGAGGGTAGTGGGAGAATGTGATGCGCTTGCCTGCCCCTTTTTGAAGCTAAGAGAGAGTGACAGAAAGCTAGGAAAGGCATCAGCTGTCCCAAAGAAGAGAGCACTGCTAAAGCAAAATAAACACTCCAGAAAGGAAGAGGGTAAAACAATATATTGAGGTGAATCACTTAGTTCGACGTGCGCTTGAAGTCGCTCTTGGATCAAGTCTAATTCAGCTATCTATCACTTAGTGGGCTTCTTTCACCACTTTCGTGAAAATTCTCCTCTATGCCTTGTAGCGTTCGTTTCAGTGGGCACCTAGGATTTCCCTCGTAGGTTGTCTGTCATCGTGCTGCGTATGTCTCGCTTGGAGATCTTCCCCACGCTGGTCCGAGGGAAGTCATCGACGATCTCAAAGTACCTTGGCACTTTCAGGCTGTTCACCTGCACCAGCAGAAGTCCCACGATAACTATGTTTTGACACAAGATAAAGCAGAAGCAGTGAAGCCAAGACACAAGTCGCTTGATTCATAATTGGCGTTTAAATTCCCGAAACATCTATAACATTACGAGAGACGCCTTAGTGGTGGGCTCCAAAAATTTCCACCACCTGGAGTTCTTTAACGTGCACCAAAATGTGAGCAAACAGGCCTACAGCATTTTCGCCTCCGTAGAAAATGCAGGCGCAGCAGCCAGGATTCGACCCTGCGAGCTGCGCGTCAGCAGCCGAGTACTTTAGCCACTACACCATCGAGGCGGAGCAAGACGTATGTTACCATACAGCGTGTAAGAAGAAAGCATAATAACAACGCACGTTGTATTATCACACACGGAGGCTTATTTGCCTACCTAAAAAGCATTCTATTGAGAACACAACTAAGCTCACACCTACTGGGGAGTCCACAGGCTGATGACTGCTATGTACACCTAAAGAGGGCCGTAATTCGACGGTTTTCACCTTATGAAAAAAAAGTGTGTGAACTGTTTGAGCAAGAAGAGGTCGGTGACGACAGGTCATTGCAACTTTGTGCTATGTGCACTCGCGGCCTGCGAGCCTCTTGACCACTGCATCTTCAAAATAATCTGGTTTTATTATTTACCTACTTACACAGCGGCCCTCATCAAAGTTCTTACACATAACAGTGCAAAAAAATAGACAACGCGCACAGAAAAGACGAGGACTAGTGAAGCAAGGTTTGGCAGAATCTGCCACAAGATCAGCTCGCCGAACTCACACACGGAGTCACCGAGGCCTCTCCACCACCACGTCTTTCACTCTGAGAAAAAAAGTCAAAAGAGCCTTAGAGCACCCTGATCTCTTCGGGTATCCGTTTTTGGAAGGTAAAAGCAAAAAAAAAAGTGTTAGCCTTTTGCAGTCATAGTGCTCTCGCAAATTGCATTTCAATTGGCTTCTGTGATCAAGGTGCCATCGCATAAGCTACCCAAGCATCGCTTAGTGGCACTGTGATTCTGGGAAGGCAGCGCCATCTCTGGCATAAAATTAAAACTGCGCAAAGAAGTCGCGTATAAATCCTTCTCTCAGCTCCACTGCCCCTTGCTTCCGCACACGTTAAGAGGTCTCACACTGTATTTTCAGCACCGTGCAATTTGCCACCAGAAAAAAATTATCTCCCAGTTGGGCAGTCACTTCGAAAATCAATTTTAATCAAAGCACAATAGTTTGTTAATAACATTTACGATGTGAAGCAGACTACAGACGACTATGACGCCCAACTAAACACGGAATACGTTTCTGAAGTCTGTGACATTGCCCTGTGAGACAGTATACGCCGCGGTTCGCTTCATTCTGTCATACAATAAATACGCCCAATGGTCTACATGAACCACGAACTGAAGCTACGCACTCGATCGACGTTCTGCACTGTTGGCTATGAAAAAAAGTTTGTCGCTTCAATGTGCTTGTTAGCAGTAGCAGACGCGTATTGTCGTGAAGGAACCTGTCTTGGGAACTAAAAGCCATATAAGGTTAGCCTCATGCCTTCCGTACCGCTCAGGCATCACGGGATGACTAGCTTAAGGTTGCTCCGAAGCTGGACTGTTCGCCTCCTGTTCCTTTTTGCCTCACCGCGGTGGTCTAGTGGCTAATGTACTCGGCTACTGACTCGCAGGTCGCGGGTTCAAATCCCGGCTGCGGTGGCTGCAATTGCGATGGAGGCGGAAATGTTGTACACCCGTGTGCTCATATTTGGGTGCACGTTAAAGAAGCGCAAGTCGTCGAAATTTCCGGAGCCCTCCGCTACAGCGTCTCTCATAATCATATGGTGGTTTCAGGACGTTAAACCCTACATATCAATCAATCAATCTATTTCTTTTTAAATGCAAAGCATTTCTTAGCGAACTTCGGCGACTTTGAGTGTATCTATCTATCTATCTATCTATCTATCTATCTATCTATCTATCTATCTATCTATCTATCTATCTATCTATCTATCTATTTATCTATCTATCTATTTGTCTGTCTGCCTGTCTGTCTGTCTATCTGTCTAGCCGCCTACGAATTTTAGCTCTCCAGGCCATTTGAATAACGGTATCAATACCAAGCTTGGTATGGCATAACAAGACTGTATTGCGTGCATATTTGACTAGTCATAACATGAAAATCAAGACATGTAGGGCATGAATATGATGATTTACGTTTCATAGTCTTGCTGCTTTTGCGGCGCTTTCGTTAACAGGACAAGTTGCAGAACTGGTTTGGTATGACATGATTGCGGGACCAACACAAGCGACAGACCCTAACATAAAAATCCTGACTTGCATGTCATGTAACAACATGACTACAAGCCACGCTCATGATGTGCTCTCGGACATTTCGCTAGTATCACTTATACCGAAGTTGGTAATACGGTACGTGAATGGATGACGAATGTATGTGACTGGTGCAAACATGATATTCATGAGACGCTTGTCATGTAACAACATGACTACATGCCACGCTCATGATGCACTCGCGGCCATTTCGCTAGCTTCACATATACCGAAGTCGGTAATAGATGACGTGAACGGACGATATAGGGAAATGACACATCCAAACATAATAATCACGCATGCATGTCATTGCAACATTATTACATGCCACATACATCATACGCTCGCGGCTGTTTCGCTAGCCTCATGAATGCCAAACTTGGTATTACGTGGCGTCTATGGATGTCGTATGACCGGTGCAAACATGGTAATCATGAGATGCGAGTCATGTGAGTAAATGACTACATGCCACAGTCAAGGCGCGAAAACACTTCTATGCGACCCGGCATGTGTGCGTGCCGGCGTTCATTTCGTCACGTCACGCCGGCGTTGCCAAGCCAGGCGCCGGTCATGCCATATACTCGCAGGCGCATGCCGCATTGCTTTTCTTTGACGTATGCGCATTCCAGCGCGTCAATTGTTTCTCCGTCTCGAAAATAGGCACTGTTTCTCAACTCTCAAACTTTTTAACCAACAACCCCCCCTCGAAAATAGGCAAACTCAGTGCAGTCTGTATGAAGTGTCGGCGTGGAATGCAGCCTAACAGCAACTGGCGCAGTTCGCGCCGGTTGCTGTCGGGCAGCGCCGATGGCGCTGGTCGCGCCGGTCGCGCCTGCGTCAGACTATAGAGTGCTCGTGTTTTGCTAACGTAGCGTTCCTGGGCCCAGCGTGTGGGTGCGCCAACTGTACGTTGGAGTATAATGGGCCCTTCATGATGCACTCGAGGCCGTTTCGTGGCTCCACATATACCAAACTTTGTGTTACGTGATGTAAGTGAATGACGAAAGTATATGACTGGTGCAAACATTATAATCATGAGACTCGTGTTATGTGCGCACATGACAACATACCACACTCATAGCGTGCTAGCGGCCGTTTCGCAAGCCCCACATACACTTGATGTGGCATCAGGTGACGTGAATAGATGACAAAGGTAAAGGACAAATCCAAAAGTGATAACCATGACACGGAAGTCATGTACGGCATAATTTACATCCACCTCGTAACGGTGTAGTGATTTGAGAGTGACATATCAAAATTCCTCATTCATGCTTCGCATATTATCGATATTCACTCTATGTGGGATCTGCCAGTTTTTTTTTGCTCTTCGGCATAGAAATAATTTTATAGATACGTCCTGTACAGGGTATTGGCATCTGCCGGCAAATGCCAGGGCTAAGTGAACCACGTTCTCAGATAATATATGCTCTAGCATGCATACTTCTGCATGCCTTGCAAACACCATTCAAATATTTTATATCGCATCACACATTTACCGGTGATGTGATTAATAAGAATGCGTGTAGCTGTCTTAGTGTGACCGCTTGATATTTCATTTAGGTTGTGCGACAGCAGGTCTATGTAGCCGACAGTTTTTTCTCTCGTTCACATGTTTCTTGGCTGCTTTCACGGTTACTGGCTTTTCGCAATTCATTCAATATTCCTTCAGCGACTGAGATCAAAAGCTGTCTGAAATAACCAGCATCCTGAATACGCAAAGACTGCTGGCTGATCACTTCGTGGGTACAGTAAATGCACAATTTTTCCAGTGCGTTGCTGAAACACGTTTTACAGCGAAAGCTGATAATTGATCACCACTCGGGTCACACGCAGATGCATTTTGTCCGCCGCCGCTACCACTGGTGTCCGCGACCACACTATCATTGGACTAATGACACAGTGGGGCTTGAACACGGGTCTGCTGGGTGCCAGCCCAATATTCTACAACTGAGCTACGCCGGTGCTTGTAACTTGTCAATCTTCCCTTAGGCAGACATGACCTATCACGAATGGCACAGTGGGGCTCGAACCCGGGTCCACTGAGTGCCAGCCCAGTATTCTACCACTGAGCTGCTCCGGTGCTCGAGACTTGTCAACTTTCCTTAGGCAAGCTTGATGCAGGGAAAGCAATCGCGTTAATACGACTTAAAAAGCGTTTTCCAACACCGAAAGAACAACCAGTTGTCACACAATGCTATTAGCGTAACGAGTGAGTCGTCCAATGCTCCAACCGATTACAAAAGCTTGTTCTTGTTTTCCTATCAACTGTGGTGCATTTCCACTTCAGTCATAATTCTTCATAGTCGTCAGTCACAAATGGCATGAAATTTTTAGCAAGTGTTTAGCGGATACTAGGCTTCTCAGAAGAATGACAATAAATAACCTAAAGAAAACCGGTCTACTACAGAAACGTTTATTATAGTGCCCTAGTCGGTTCCAAAAGTGTGCTTGCAGTTGTTAATCAATAGGTATTTTGAAAAGGCTCCGAAAAGCCGCTCTTCAAGGTTTCGCTGTGACTGTACTGCGCATACTGCGCCGGACTTCACAACTCTTCTTCTAAACAACTTTGAATGGGCTGAGTGACACAATAACAATGATTTATATGTCCTGGCACTGTCGCACCAGCATGACAAGTCATCACTGAAAGTAAAATGAACATCTAAAAACCCAGCACTTCTTTGTACGGCAACCTCGAATGTACCTTCCAGTGGACAAGGCCACTCGCGTATGACTAAAAACATTGAAAGACTACGTGTAAAAGTCGTCGGATGAATCCATCTGATATGTACGCCTGTACTTATATTTAGGATTTTTGTTTATTCACATGATCACAAGACTGGGACTTGGCAGACAATTGCATAAATCTTCCCTAGTTTCTGGGATTGAACCATGTTGGAGGTTAGCGCTATCGATATCATTATGGTCTTCAGTTTTTATTTTGACGTGCGCTACAAGAACACTTGCTGAAATGGAGTTACCAACAAGCCTGCATAACATCTCTCGTGAACTCTAGTTTGTATGGGGAGCACCTCAGACTAGAAAGCGTCAAGTATTCTTCTACTTTCTGCACCGCTTCTGTAAGTGCTTTTTGTACCTATCCTTTTCTACTGCCAATACACCATATAGTAAGGTCATCAGCATGAACGATGTGGTGAATGTTGCTGATAGTCCTCAGTTTTTTGGACAGGCTTATCATGCACAGATTGAAGAGGACAGGATGTGCCGGCGATCCTTGAGGGGTTCAAAAATCACTCGGTTGAGCCACATCTTAGTTGGTTTTACCTAACGTCAATCTTGATGTATGTGCTGTTGGGAATTATTTCATGTAACCCCATATTTTTATTCAAGTCCCATTGCCTATATCGTTAGAAGGATGTATTTGTGCCAGATGTTGTCGTAGGTATTTTGCGTGTCTAGTCCGAAGATGTCCTTCATGTACTTAGAATACCCATCTAGAATGTGGTGTTTATTCTGCTACATGGCGTCCTGGCGCTCTGAAATCTAAGACTTCGTAGGTGGTTTGTAGGTGTCTTGGCGTTTACTAATGGACAAGCCGAAGTACTCCTCACAAACCTCAGCAACAAGTGCCGTCAAATCTAGAAGGGCACCGCAATTGCCTCTTACGGTGATGTGGACCAAGCTGGGCATTCTTTCGCCTTGCAACCAGACGACGCGACTCTTCCGCCCTCGACTACTTTGTCGGTTGACATTATCTCCACGCGGCCGTCCTCTGATATGAAGCACCTGCTTGAACTGATACACCAAATCGACGACTGCTTTTCGTGTACCTTGAAGGTGCAGCACACGCCATTGACCAAGCATTCAATCATTACTGAAGACAACACGCGACCGATTCGGCATATTTCCTATTGTGTGGCTCCCAAAGAACGTGAGGAGATTCTTAAGCAAGTTCAGGCGATACTCGACGATGACGCAATAAAACCTGCGAAAAGTCCTCGGATGTCCCCTGTGGTCCGGGTCAAGAAAAAAGACGGTAGCTCACACTTCTGCATAGAGTATCCCAAGTTTGGTTTGGTTTCGTTTGGTTTGCTTTATTCAAGGCAAAACAAGATTGCTTGGAGGACACGACTAAAGGCTAAGTAAATCCCTGACTTGGTCGTGCCACCCTGGCAGCAAAGCAGAAACATACCGCAACTATAGTACGCAGAAAATTACAACATCACGTGTTATCTTACACGGGTACCATATTCGAACAGGAACTGCCAGAAGTGTGAGTAAAAGAATAGAAATATAAACAGTCCTTAGTCGAGTGGTGGCAAACACAAACAAATGCATGTTTTGTTGAACCTATTAACAAAAAAGACGTATACCCTGTGCCTCACATAGACAATTTGCTCGATCGGCGTCGCCAAGTGCGCTATTTTTCATCAATTGATCTGCGAAGTAGCTACTGGCAGACAGATGTCGATGAAACAGATAGTGAAAAAATGACATTTGTGACGTCCGATGGCCTTTACAAATTTAAAGTGCTCCCTTTTGGGTTGTCCTCGGCACCAGCCACTTTTTAGCGTCTCATATGCACTCTGGTATCAGGCCTAAAGTGGCAAACTGGCTTGGTCTATCTGGACGATGTTTTTGTACTCTGAGCAACACTTGAGGAGCATCTAAGCTATATATTTACTGTCCTTCAAGCCGTACGTTCGTGCGGCCTTACTTTGAAACTGGAAAACGTCTGTTTGGTTTAAATACACTAAGCTTTCTAGGCCACGTCATTAGTCACAAGGCATTCGACCTGACCTAGCCAAAAGAGATGCCCTAGCGAATTTTTCTGCACCACGTGACAAAAGTACGTGACACGCTTCTGAGGGCTGTGCGCGTATTACTAAAGATTCATCGAGGACTTTTCGTCGATTGCGGCGTCATTGACACTACTCACATGTGAGGACGTCCCACTCCTTTAGGGTGAACAGGAGCAAATGGCATTCAATTAACTACAGCACCGCGTGCAAACACCTCCAGTCTTTGTGCACTTCGACCAGGAAGCCCCTACAGCACTTCACACTGATGCCAGCAATGTATGTCTGGGCGTCATTATGGTTCCGTAGCAAGACGGGTGTGAAAAATTAATAGCCTACGCCAGCGGAACTCTCTCTCGCACGGAGAACTACGCGACTACCGAGAAGTACTTCGCCGTAGTGTGGGCCGTGATCAAATTTCGACCATATTTTATGGCTGCTCCTTCAAGGTCGTTGCGATTATCACTCTCTGTGCTGGCTAACTCACCTTAAAGACTCATCCGGGCGTTCAGCATCCTGGAGTGTTAGGCCTAAAGACATGACCATCATCTATAAATCTGGAAACAAACACATCGACGGCGGCTGTCTCTCATGGCCACCAGCCAAGCTTGTCGTTCCCGAAGACGAGAGCATCGACGCGGCATTCTTGGGAGTCGCCAACATGACCACTATTCCACGAGAGTAGCGCAATAACCCTGAGCCTTTACCGCTGATTGATTATTCAGAAGGGTGAAGTAAAGACGTGCCACAGTATTTTGCTAGAGGACTGCCCCCTTCTTGTTTGTGGCACGCTGTTCTGTACTTCTATCCAACTGGCAGCACGCACTTGCTCGCTGTGCCTGTATCCCTCAGGAAAGAAATTATGAAAACATGCCCCGATGAAGCCACTTCCGGTCATAGATACTCGAGCAGTGTGCCGGCTATACTAAAGCATTATGAAGACTGTGATGCAAGTACTACTGGCCAAAGCTACTCGCTGTTGTAAAACATCAGGTGCAAACTTGCACCGACTAACAAAGACGGGAAAAACCTCCCATTAAGCCAGCCGGTCTCTTACACCCAGTCAAAGCCCCAGTGAAGCCGTTCGCCCAGATTGGGATGGATTTCGTGGGGCCATTTTTAACTAGCACCACGTAGAACAAATTCATTATTGCTGCCCCTCATTGCACCTCTCGTTATAAGAAGACTAAAGCTATTCAGCGCGGCACAGTAGCTAAAGCCGCTCAGTTTTTATTGAAAATATCGTTCTTTGGCATGGCACTCCGGCAGCAGTGATTAAAGACAGAGGACTTCCGTTCACCGCAGAACATTTAGAGTCGGTTCTCCGACTCAGCACTACAGCTCACCGGGAACAACTGCATAACCTTCGCAGACAAACTGACTGACAGAGCGCCTTCATGAAGCCCTAACAGACATGCTCTCATGTACTTTGACATGAAACATAAAAACTGAGATCAGTTATTGGCGTACGTGACCTTTGCTTACAATACCACGGGGCACAAAACCACTAAAATAACACCGTTCTTTCTTATCCATGGTCACGAAGTCATGACAACGTTGATCCCCATGTAGCCGCATGAGTGTGACGATATTCATACAGACGCTGACGAGTTCACTATGCGCGCCGAAGAAGCCAGACAGCTTGCACGCGTGCGCAGTTTTTTTATCAGCAGCATCAAGATGCACAATGGTGCGACACCCCGCACAAATTCACCCGCTACACAACAGGTGACAAAGTACGGGTCTGGATTGCGATACGTCAACGTGGACTGTCTGACATTCTGCTAAAATGGTACTTTGGCTCATACAGAATCACTCTGCACATGAACGACGTGCAATACAAGGTCATTTCTAACAGTTATCGCAGTACAAAACACCGGAAGCATTTACCCAAAGCCGTGCACGTCGTGTGCATGAAACCGCGTTTATCTAGTTAGCTCATGGTTGCCATGTTGATGCGACCACTCCACACGCCTGGTAGAGCACCTAAGTTGCACTTAGGGACAATTCCCCTTCCAGAGGGAGGCCAATGTCACGTGCTTGAGGCAAGAACAACGATAGTATTTGTGCATGTGTTGTAAGTGACTACGAAACTAACAGACAACTGGCTTGCGTGTTCCATTGAAAAAAGGAAAACCGCCTGCTGGTGGTACCTCAACCTCTGCGCAAGTACTAAAGTGCTTATTTGGGCCGGTTGGTACATGGTCAACGAAGTGAAAAAACAGCGCGTAACACAGGACACAGGACAGAGAAGAGACGGACGAGGCGCTGACTTACAACCAAAATTTATTTCGTACAGGGGTGTATATATAGCACACGAAACTTGAAAAAAGAGGGAGAGAAGTCGAGTGACATGAAAGAGTAATTTTTGTTATGATTGTATGCGTATAACAAATAAACTGTGATTGCGCAATCATTCGCTTGTCAAATACGCCAATTCCCTGGTGAGGAGCGTTATCGAAGGTGCACTGACACACATATCGCCTTTCTTGATTATGCAGAATGCCTCATAAATCTCACGTGTCCTTTTATCTCTGTAGCGTCGAAGTATCTTGCATTTGTCAAACAATGCACGGCATCCACAAATGGAGCTGTGCGCAGCTAAGTGGCTGCCAACAGAACCCCGCATTAGATTGCGGTGTTCCCTGAGGCGGTCATTTATACAGCGGCCAGAATGCCCGATGTAACAGCGGCCGCAAGAGAGGGGAATTTCATAAATGGCACAAAAACAACATTCAACAAACTTGATTGCGTGTTTTTTATCACACACGCGAGGCCCTCTGTCCTCTCTGTTCACCTGATGGCACATACTAGAGAACTTATTTCTGGCTGAAAAAACAACTCTGATTCCAGCTTTTTGTGCTACCTTTTTTAAACAATGTGACACCTTATGCAAGTAAGGAATGACTGCTGTTCTTGAAAAAGAACTTTTTTCTTGACCACTAGTCGGTTCGGTTAGCTGTTTGATGTCTTTTAAGATACTTTCAGCTATGGAACACAGTATGTTATCCGGGTACCCTGCCTTGCGCAATCTGCGCACCTGCGACTCAAAACTAGTACACAATGTGTGATGGCAAGACCGCATCAGGGCCGCCTTTAGACAGGATTTTGCAATCGCTCGCTTTACAAGTTTTGAATGCGCAGAACTGTAGGGTAGCAAACTTTTTTTGGAGCGGGGGGCATACTGCCAGCACACGTGGTCGGACAAAAAAACTTCAATGTCAAGGAACCGGAGTTTGTTAGCAATGGGGAATTCAGTGGTTAGTTGCAGTGAGCCCAAGCAAGTGCGAAACACATCAACAATTTGATCAGCACGTTGCTGAGCTTCAGAGTGGTTGGACCGGTACAAAATCAAGAAGTCATCAACAAATCTAAACACTTTCACGGCGCTCGTCAGTTGTAGGCAATTAATGAGAGATCTGTCATATTTGGCTAAAAGAATGTCACTTAGGATCGGGGCGAGACAGGAACCTATGCAAACACCTTCTTTTTGAATATAAAGTTTGTCATCATGCTTTATAAATGTAGAACGTAAATAAAAGGTCAACATTTCTAAAAAGTTTCTGACGCTAATTCCGCACGAGTCCTGAAATTTGACGTTCCCATAGCGGTCTATGCAGTCGCTCACCTCTGCGCACACCTGGTCCATCGGCAGGGAATAGTATAAGTCTTTTACGTCGACAGAAAAGAAGCTCACTTCTGACAACCGTCTACAAAGAAAAGGCGGACGCTGCTGTCACCGAAAACTTCCAAGTCGCGAATGTAAAACCTTCCAAGGTCAAGGCAACAGCTAGCAAACTTTGTGAAGAGGCTGGCCTTCAAAAACTGGCGTCATCAGTGAGAGCAGCGAGGGGTGTGAACCTTTCAGTGTTCTTTTCAGCAAAGACGCACAAGCCGGAAGTTCCCTTCCGCGTCATTGTCTCGGAACAGGGCACATGGCAGCGCCTGGTGGGAAGGTACCTGCAGCGTTCCCTATCTGTCCTTCCTGTGGAAGACCCTTGCCTCATCAGAAAGCCTCAAATAGTATCCGAATTTCTTCAACAAGAGTGCCCTTCAGAAGTGAGCTTCTTTTCTGTCGACGTAAAAGACTTATACTATTCCCTGCCGATGGACCAGGTGTGCGCAGAGGTGAGCGACTGCATAGACCGCTATGGGAACGTCAAATTTCAGGACTCGTGCGGAATTAGCGTCAGAAACTTTTTAGAAATGTTGACCTTTTATTTACGTTCTACATTTATAAAGCATGATGACAAACTTTATATTCAAAAAGAAGGTGTTTGCATAGGTTCCTGTCTCGCCCCGATCCTAAGTGACATTCTTTTAGCCAAATATGACAGATCTCTCATTAATTGCCTACAACTGACGAGCGCCGTGAAAGTGTTTAGATTTGTTGATGACTTCTTGATTTTGTACCGGTCCAACCACTCTGAAGCTCAGCAACGTGCTGATCAAATTGTTGATGTGTTTCGCACTTGCTTGGGCTCACTGCAACTAACCACTGAATTCCCCATTGCTAACAAACTCCGGTTCCTTGACATTGAAGTTTTTTTGTCCGACCACGTGTGCTGGCAGTATGCCCCCCGCTCCAAAAAAAGTTTGCTACCCTACAGTTCTGCGCATTCAAAACTTGTAAAGCGAGCGATTGCAAAATCCTGTCTAAAGGCGGCCCTGATGCGGTCTTGCCATCACACATTGTGTACTAGTTTTGAGTCACAGGTGTGCAGATTGCGCAAGGCAGGGTACCCGGATAACATACTGTGTTCCATAGCTGAAAGTATCTTAAAAGACATCAAACAGCTAACCGAACCGACTAGTGGTCAAGAAAAAAGTTCTTTTTCAAGAACAGCAGTCATTCCTTACTTGCATAAGGTGTCACATTGTTTAAAAAAGGTAGCACAAAAAGCTGGAATCAGAGTTGTTTTTTCAGCCAGAAATAAGTTCTCTAGTATGTGCCATCAGGTGAACAGAGAGGACAGAGGGCCTCGCGTGTGTGATAAAAAACACGCAATCAAGTTTGTTGAATGTTGTTTTTGTGCCATTTATGAAATTCCCCTCTCTTGCGGCCGCTGTTACATCGGGCATTCTGGCCGCTGTATAAATGACCGCCTCAGGGAACACCGCAATCTAATGCGGGGTTCTGTTGGCAGCCACTTAGCTGCGCACAGCTCCATTTGTGGATGCCGTGCATTGTTTGACAAATGCAAGATACTTCGACGCTACAGAGATAAAAGGACACGTGAGATTTATGAGGCATTCTGCATAATCAAGAAAGGCGATATGTGTGTCAGTGCACCTTCGATAACGCTCCTCACCAGGGAATTGGCGTATTTGACAAGCGAATGATTGCGCAATCACAGTTTATTTGTTATACGCATACAATCATAACAAAAATTACTCTTTCATGTCACTCGACTTCTCTCCCTCTTTTTTCAAGTTTCGTGTGCTATATATACACCCCTGTACGAAATAAATTTTGGTTGTAAGTCAGCGCCTCGTCCGTCTCTTCTCTGTCCTGTGTCCTGTGTTACGCGCTGTTTTTTCACTTCGTTGACTCTGCGCAAGACCACTGTTTGGACGTCGTCACAATATTTTGTTGCCTCCCAAGTAATGCTCAAGCGTGTTGATGATTGCGTGCTCGGCAACCTTTCCTACACACGATGTTACCGAGATTAACCGCAAGTTTTCTAGGCTTGCAGATTTACCAAGTTTCAGTTTTAGTATTACATAGTTTCAGTATTAGTAAACCATGAGAGAGTTTTCACTCATGGGGAACTTCACCCGAATCGCATGCTTCGTTAACAAAGTCTGTTAGTGATTCAATGCAGGCCTAGTCGCTGTTCCTGAGACTTGTTGGTGACGCCAAATGGGCCAGGGGCAGACTTTTTGTTAATGCTATAGTGTTGAAGAGCTCGCCTCGCAGAGAATTTGACATCGATGTTGTTGATTCTGTGCGAAAATCGTAATATTGCGTGACCGAAAAATCACGAAAAATGCAAATAAAAGTCATTTGTGTGAGTGGGGATCAAAACCACATCGTTTGGGTCTGAGTGGGTATTGAACCCGGGTCGCTAGTGTGGAAAGCGGCTCTTCAACCACACAGCCAAGCCTGTGCTGGTGAATACTGCCACATTCCATATTCAAATTTTGCTATCGCCTCAATTTACTTTCAGTAATTTTCAGCGCAAACCGCCCCTACAGTGTTCGAGAAGTCTCTAGATTGCAGTAGTACACTTTGTTAAGATTACTTCGTGAACATTACAGATTATTCTGGAAGTTACGTCACCGCCAGCGATAACGCTAGAGCATTCGCCGTCAATTCTATGAATGCTGACGTACTTCGCGACTAGTCAGTTAATCGATGGCCGACACTCTGTTCGCCCCTATCAGTGCCATTGGGCATCGCTGTAATATGACCTTCATTTTATGAACCACAAGTTTAGCCCAACGAACAGTTTCATCTCGTAATTACTGTCTGCTTCCTTTGTAGATGTCTCAACCCCGTGACATCTGTTAAAGGTGCTGCTTCGTTCATGTACCGGACGCTCCCCTCAAGCTGTGAACCCAATCACTGTCGCTGCAAAGATACCCACGCCAGCCAGGAGCAGCAAAAAAGCCGCAAACAGCAAGCTCTCCTACCGGAGTATGGGCCTCTGTATACAAGGCTCGGAAAACCAAGGTCATCATCTTGACTGTGGGGACAACGACAACCACTGCGTCAGAGCCCGTGATCGTCAACCATCAATCATTGCAGCCTCGAGCTTTTCGTGGATCATCGGTTGGTGACCCAGAGACCTGGCTGGAGACCCGCGACCGCGTGGCCACCTTCAACCAATGAGACGGGGAAGGGAAGCTACGTCACGTGTACCTCTACCTTGAAGACGCCGCAAGCACATGGCTCGAAAATGAAGAGTCTGCGCTTCAAACGTGGGATCTCTTCTGCGTTGCATCACTGGAAACTTTCATGAGTGCCGCTAGCAAAGAGAGGCCTGCTGCTTTGCTGGAGATTGAGGTGTAGCTATCGAACGAAATGTCACAATTTTAACAAAAAACGACCCATCTGCTCAGTTACACTGACATGGACATGCCTGAGAACAACAAAGTTTGTTTCCTATTGAGAGGGGTCATACAAGAGCTCTTCGCGGAAATTATGAAAAACCCTTTGAGAACCGCTAGGTAATTCTCCTCAGGAGCGACTACATTGGAGAAGACGCTGGAGATGCGTACTCGTCAGCCCAATTGCCGCTTGACTCCAGGTTTTGAAGAGACACAACCACTATGCTCCAATGCTCTGCGTCCGACCATAAGGACTGTAGTGTGCGAAGAACTCCACCGAATATTCCCGTCGTGCCAGCCAGCCTCAAGTTTCGTAAGTCGCCGACATCGTCACAGAGGAAATTCAGATTCATTGGTATCCCTGAGACATTGCAACCGCTTACCATCCACAAACCACTGACTTGCATGAGCGTCTAAATAAGACAATCACCGAAACGCTGGCCATGTACGTCGACGCCAAGCACAAGACGTGGGATGCCATCTTTCCGTTGTTACGCCTGGGAGTCCAGAACGAATGCCATTGCTCCTGCAAAGGCAACCAGTGTGAGGTCCAACGACCCGCCATCACCCCAACGATGACATTTAGCCCGGCGGCGTCGGTGTGTGTTACGCATCGCATGGCGAGCTTCCTCAACTCACGGGCCCCATAGCAGCCCGATGATGCAAACGACGCCATCTAGTCTCGTGAGTCTTACACAATGAGAGACAATATCACTCGTCCATGGGTGCAACCCAGTGGTGGTTCCTCACTGGAGGATTCTGACGCCACGGTCTGAGGCGGTTCTGATTGGATGTTGCTGACGTAAGGTTTAACCCGGGGCCTATGAAAAACCAAGAGGCCCGATGCCAAGCAGCCGACCTATGTGTAAGAGAAAAGATTTCGCTAGAGCATCCGGAGACACCTCTTTTATTCGAGTTCCTAAGCTATCGGCCCCAACGCCGAATGTGTAACGCCTCTATTCAATGCTTTACACAAACCTTGCCATAACTCGCTGTCTTCTTGTTCACTCGTCTATCAGCTCTGCGCAGAAGCAGCCGCGAGCTGAAAACGTGCTACAAAACAACCATGGCGGCCCGTGACCTCGGCGCTCCACGCGAGCGTCGGTGTCAGTGCGAATTCTAACACCGTACGTGATCTTCGCATACAACATGGCATCGCATTCAGGACGTCCTGTGGTGGTATTCGACGGGGGCGTGAGACAGGAAGCCGGCTTCTGGGTGTTTTCTTTAGCACTTGTAAACGACGGTAACGCCTTATTCCTCAAGTCTAAGGTTCCACCGTGCGAGGCGACCAGTGGAGCCTTTCAAGTTAGCGAGCCAAAAAGAGGTGTAGTGATCACTCACAACTTTGAAGGGTCTGCCGTAAAGGTAAGGACGGAACTTGGATGTAGCCAAAGTGATGGCAAGGCACTCTACTTTGTTGTATATTAGTGGACTTCCTTAATTTGATAGCAATCCGCTAGCGTATCTGATAATTCTTCCTAGTTGATTAGCCCTCTGTAAAATGGCACTGAGCTCTACACTACTTGCGTCGGTTGTATTTCTCTCTCGTCGAATTTCTTAGAAATACGCAAATATCGGAGGCAGCTGCAGGTGTCGTTTGTTCCTGAAATGCTTCCATCTGCAGTGCTTTCCTTATGAACTCCACGTCGTTTATGATAAAGTTATTGAGCGGATCGACCAAGCGGGTGAAACTTTTGACAAAGAGCGAGTAATAGACACACAGGCCAAGAAATCGACGCACGGCCTTCTTGTCGGTGGGCAGCTGGATGGCGGCAATGGAAGCTAACTTCTGTGGTTCAGGGCGAAGTTCAGGCTTACTGATGACGTGGCTCAAGAAAAGAAATTCCTCGTATGTGAAGCATTCTAATTCCGGCTTCTGGGTGAGTCCTGCCGTCTTGATTGCTTGCAGTTTAGCTTCAAGGAACCGAAGGTGTTGATAGAAGTTCGAGGAAAACACCACGACGTCGTCCAGGTAGGTGAGGCGATCCTGCCACTTGTGGGGGTACTGACACTTTCTCGTAAAGTTGTTTGCGCCGCGTGGCGCAAGTCTCTCGCGCAGAAACATAATTCAGAACATGGGTATTGAACGATGGGTGGCGCTGTGTACGCGAGCGGTGATAACCGCTTTCATCATCATCATGGTTATTAGAACGGTAGCGCCGGCAGTGACCCCTGGCGGCAGGCAAGCCTTAGTGGCAGCGCGAAAGAAGTAAGCTGGGCTCTTCGGCTGGTGGCGTTCTGCGCGAACGGTTGTTTCTCACATTAGAAGCCGTGCATTGCGGGCCGTCTGCCGGAGGCCCTTGTGGTGAGTCAGGCGTTGGCGACACCGCCTTGTTGGTCATGTTGTCGTTGAGTGTTGTTCTACATTGTGTAAGGATGTTTTAGCGTGATTATACCGATTGATGTTATGCTAATTCGGCTGACGATATCGACGTTCCAAAAAGTAGTTAAATAAATGTGTTGTGAGGTTTTGACCGATCACGTCTGCTATGTCAGTTCACTTCAAGAGCGTACTGGTTCTCTTTCTCTCACAACGAGGCCCCACACTGGCAGCCCAGCGTCGAGCTCTTGGAGCATCGGACGACAGTTTTCGTGGTTCAGTGCATGCCTTTGTTAGAGCCGGGGTAGAGTAGGCCTAGGGGGAATCCTTGCTAGCGTCGGTAGTGTGCTTTGTTGATAGCAAGGAGATTAGATTTGTGACGAGTTTATATTTGTCGGCACGTTGAGTTTCCTTTTTTTGGCTCGCCAGTATTTTTTATGTTGTTGTGATTGGTTTGCAAGAACGTTGTTGAGTTGGGACGAGAGCCATGCGGTCTGCATCCTGGGGTGAGCAAAGCTTAGAGCACGTGGATTTTAGGCCAGGCCCAAAGCGAGTGAGTATGGCAGCCTCGTGGGTGGTTTATTTTCTGTAAACAGCTGCTATTTTTTTCGGGCTCAGGGAGCCGGGCATCGTTGCTGACTGGTATTGCGGTTTGACGCCGTCCGGGTCGATGGACGACGATCACTCGGAAAGCTGCTGTGGGCGGCGAGCGATAGGGAGACCGTGCAGAGTGCATGTTTCCATGTGGCTGCCTCTTCTACGCCTAGGCTGGCTGCAGGTTGGATGCCGGTTGTTGACAATCGACTCATTAGGCCTAAGTCTCTGTGCAGCCGCCTGTCGCACGTGTGACAACTAGGTGGATTGTGGCGTTGAGGTGTTTCACTCTGTTTTTCTCTCTTTTTTTATCTTGCGATGCACATGTTAGGAAAAGTAATTTTTGTTTTATTTTATTGGGCGTCTTGATAGCCGCCGATGTATTAGCTAGCATTCTGACAATCGTACCACGTGGGCGAGGAGCCCGAAGCTCCCTTCCCTTCGGCCTGCTGCATTGTACTTTCGAATGTTTTAGAATGTACGCAGTGGGAGTGATGCAACCCCTGGCTGGTTGTCTTCTGTACATCGTCAGTGCCGCTGGCCAGAAAAGCGGTCGTGAGGTCGGGCGATGGAGATTTCAGGGACCTGCGCAACTTCATGCAGTACGCCACCCTCGCGAGTGCTCGTCGCAACCGGTAGATGTATCGGCGCGAGTGACGGTTCGTCGCGCCGACGGCAACGTCTGTTGCGGGGGCGGGTACTAAGGGAGGTGAAGTCGTCGAGCCGCAGAGTGTAGCATTGTCGACCGGTGACGGTGTCACCATGCACAGATATTTTTTAGAGACATGTGTTGTCATTGTTTGCTAGAGCTTGTGAAGCGGATTTTTCTTTTCAGATTATGGTTTGAATTAAAATCGTGAGAATGGAGAGGTACTGACAATTTCTTGTAAAGTTGTTTGCACCGCGTGGCGCACATGTGTCACGCACAAGCCATAATTTAGGGGTCACGGCTATTGAGCGATAGGTGGCGTTGTGTACACGAGCGGTGGACGTTCGAATCAGACTGGCACAGTGGATGGACGTGTTTTTTGAGCGCTCCCGATCGACTGCGCAGATAAGTGGTATTGCATGTTTTGAGCTTGCCTTTATAATTATGAGGCAGCAGTTAAAATCTTTGCAGCACTTATTACATAGTGCGGCTTTTCCAAGGGTCAGTCATCAGGTATTGACTAGTTTGTGCATGTGTGTGTGTATTTGCTTCTTTGCGTTTTTTTTCTTTGGCCACCCCGTGGGGGAGGCGCACGTACATTGAACATGAAATTGCCCGGCCACGGTGGTATAGTGGCTGAGGTACTCAGCTGCTGACCCGCAGTTCGCGGGATCAAATCCCGGCTGTGGCGGCTGCATTTCCGACGGAGGCGGAAATGTTGTAGGCCCATGTGCTCAGATTTGGGTGCACGTTAAATAACCGCAGTTGGTCGAAATTTTCGCAGCGGTCCACTATGGCGTCTCTCATAATTATACGGTGGTTTTGCGACGTTAAACTCTACAAATGAATGATGAAATGAACACGCAAATTTTTGTAGTAGAGCCTAGACTTTCTTTTTTTCGTAGGGCATGGATCGAAATTTGTTTTTAGCGAGTGAGACAAGTCATAAAGACAATTAGTGTCATAAAGACATGGTTTAAAATGCTGTAAAGTGTTCAGGATGCGTAGTGAGTTTGAAATTGGGCCCAAGTGCAGAAGCAAATGGAGAGGAGGGTGACACAAAGTGTAGGCTATGTGTGATCAAGGAAAAAAGGGAGAAAACAATGGTTGCCCAGAGTGAACTGCTGCTGAGAATCACCCAGCTGGAGACTGCGTTGTCGACAAGCAAAGAAAAAATGAGGGCAATGGGAGAAAGGCTGAATTCCGCCGAGGAATCACTAGCCAAGGTGAACAAAGGAGCGGCCAGCGGAGAGAACAGTGGGGCACCGGCAATCAGAACGGCCGAGAAGAAAGAGCTAGCAAGTTTGAAAAGAAAAACAGGTTTCGCTGGTTAAATTGTCGCAAGGCCCAGCTTCAGCGAAGTAGTGGTGGGGCTGGAAGGGGACAAAGCAGCCAGAGTCCCAGGTGCAAGCAACCCCCAGGTGCAGGACGCTTCAGCTGAAAAGTCACATCATGTGATAATCGCTGAGGACTCGAATTTAAATCGATACGCAGAAGTAATCAAAGAAAGGGTAAGAGGTCACAAGAGGATTGCAGTAGGGACGTTCCCAGGACGAAAGCTGGAAGCTGTCATGAGGCAAGCGAGCGCGAAGCTCAAATATACAGCTAATAGACGAAACCTCGAGATAATTTCAGGTGTTTTAAACGATGTCCTCACTGAAGATACGGCAAGACTAGCGACCACACTGGCGAAAGGGGTCGATGATATGCCCGCCACTTCTCCTCAGGTACATATAGTGATACGCACTATACAGGAGGTACCAGTGCGTGACGGCAACCTGCAAAGAGCGGTTGTCAACGCAAACCAAGAGAAATGGCGGATGAGTCGAAAGAAAGGCTTTGTGGTGGTGGAAATAAGCAGAGAGGTGCATACGTGAGGTGGTTTTCAGCGAGACAGAATTCCCTTCGACGAGCGGCTAGGTCATGAGGTAGGTTGGCGACTTGCAGGACGCGCAGTAGCTTTTTTGGGAGGCATGCGGGCCCTTCGGAGGCAGGATAGCTAGTAAAGAGGAAAACAACCAGGGAGACTCTTTGACAGGTGGTATGCACAGATACGATTTCGAAGTGGCACCAATATCTAAGATATGTAGAGTCCGGGGCAGAAATAGACGTAGCCACGAGCGCCGAGCCAATTCAGACATAGGGTATATTAGCATGCAGGGTGGCAGGAAAAGGCTGAAGTGAGAAGAGATAGAAGAACAGCTAAGAGAGGAGAGGCCGATGGTATACAGTTTTGTAGAAACACATCTTAGGGACATGAAACAACCTCCTAACAATCCGTACTACGCGTGGGATTATTGTAATAGAACCGAAGGCTGCAGAAAGGGGGCTGGTATTGGGGCATTCATACATAAGAGTACAGACAGCAAATAGGTCAAGCAGGAGTGCAAGGAACATTTATGGCTAAAAGGGAAAGTGGCAGGGCAAATGACACTCCTTGGTTTGGTGTACTTGCGGACGGGACCAAACGCCAGAGAGGAAAACCAGGCAATGGTAGAGTGTATATCAAAGAACATTGATGAGTTAGGAGAAGAGTGCGAGATAATTATACTAGGAGATACGAATGGGCAAATAGAAGATTTAGTCGCAGGTCGCGGGATAAATCCCGCCTGTGGCGGCTGCATTTCCGATGGAGGTGGAAATGTTGTAGGCCCGTGTACTCAGATTTGGGTGCGCATTAAAGAACCGCAGTAGGTCAAAATTTCCGAAGCCCTCCATTACGGCGACTCTCATAATCAAATAGTAGTTTTGAGACATTCATTCCCACAATTCAATGAAATGAGTCATCAATAGAAGATTTAGATGGTTATACCAACCCAACACGCAAAATGACCATAGATATGTGTGAAAGACATAATTTGATCATTTCCAACAGTACCAATAAGAGTGGAGGGCAAATAACATGGGGTGTAGGAAGGCTGCAGTCGACAATATATTACGCACTGAAGTCACATAGGATGTATGATAAGCTGACGGGAATGCACATAGATGAAGGTGGCTCCAGAAATCTGGTTAGTGATCACAAACGTATCAAGCTAAGTTTTCAAAGAGCAGTGAAAGGGGGAAAGAGACAAGATGAGCAACTACAGGAAAATTTTTATTCAGAAAGACAAACAGAAATAGCTACTAAACAAATTGAGAAAGTAATCAGTGAGGATAATAAAACAGTGTGGACATACACGAATCAAATTAGACTGTTTGAGCTACAGCTTGCTAAGGCACGTGACAAGTCACCCCAGAAAAGAAGACACAAACTCATGAGTTTGTAGGATGAGGAAGTTAGGAGAGCCATAGCAAAACGTCAGGAAGCCTTTAGGAAACACAGACATGCTAAGCAGTGGGTTGAACCGACAGATGATGTTGAAATAAAATGGGAAATTTTTCCAAGCTGTAGAAGGGATGCATTCCTTCTGATCAATGAAAATATTAGAGGAATGAAGCTCAGTGGCTGTCAGAAGTACATAAAAAAAGATAGAAAAGCAGCTGCACAATTTCGGAACCATCTAAACTCCCTAAGAAATGAGACGAGCCTAGAGTTGAGGTTTATAACTACAGCTAAAGGTGCTAGGCTAGAAGGTGCTAGGCCAGAAGCTATTGAGTATATTAGAACAAGGGTGACCGAAAAATTTCAACAAGGGAGTGCTTTATGCACTGCCATAGACAAGCATGCATCAAGTGGCACAAGGGCTCCAGTTTTACAACAAGAGTGGGAAAGGACTGAGAAGAGGGTTCCTAGTAGTAAATCAACAGGCCCAGATGGCATTCCAATTATGCTAATAAAGACATTAAGTCCGAAGTCTAAGCAGACTTTGAGAGAGGCATTGAGCAAAATAATAATCGATGGTGAAGTCCCCGATGGATGGAAACTTAGCAGGATGAGCAAGATACACAAAGGAAAAGGGGAGAAAGTTGACATAAACAACTACCGTCCTATAACAGTGACATCAGTGGTCTACAGGCTGGCGATGTAAATTACAAAGAAAAGACTGCACGCACAAATAAAGGGTGGGGGGGAGGGAATGCTGGGCGAACTCGAGAATGGGTTTCCGAAACACAGGAGGTTGGAATACAATCTGTTCTCACGAACGCAGTGCATCAAAATAGCAGAAAAAGAGCACAGGCTTCTGTGGCTAGCGTTTTTGGATATCATGGGAGCATAGGATAGCGTGGTTAAAGAGGACTTATGGGGAATACTGGACGCACTAGGTGTGGAAGATGGAGTCACTAATCTTTTAAAGGATATCTATGAAGGTAACAAGGCAGTTATAAAGTGGGAAAAGCAGGTATCCAAGCCTACAGAAGCAAAACGGGGGCTTAGGCAGGGTGTCCTCTGTCACCCTGGTTATTCATGATGTACCTACAAGGATTAGAGACCAAATTAGAGGAAAGTGGACTGGGCTTCAACCTCATTTTCGTCAAACAAGGAATCGAACAGGCACTACCAGCATTCATGTACGGAAATGATATAGTGGTAATGGCCGACAACAAAGGAGATTTGCAGAGATTGATGGACATCTGCGGTAATGAGGGAGATAGGTTAGATTTCAGATTCAGTAAGAAAAAAACAGCAGTCTTGATTTTTAATGACATTGAAGGTAGTGAGCTTAGAGTACAGGAGGTCACGCTAGAGATAACAAATAAATACAAATATTTGGGCGTTTGTATAAGCGATGGGGTTGAGTACCTAAGAGAACACGAAATATACGTGATGTCTAAAGGTAACAAGAATGCAGCAGTGATGAAAAACAGGGCACTGTGGAATTACAATAGGTATGATGTTGTGAGAGGAATATGGAAAGGGGTCATAGTTCTTGATCTGGCGTTCGGAAATGTGGTATTGTGCATGAGATTGAAAGTTCAAGCAAGATTAGAAAATAAGCAACGAGGAATAGGTAGGCTTGCCTCAGGAGCTCACGAGAATACACGAAATTATGGAGTAAAAGGTAATATGGGATGGACATCATTTGAGAGCAGGGAAGCTAGCAGGAAGATAAAATTGGAGAAGTGATTGAGAAAAATGGGGGAGGAGTGTTGGGCTAGGAAAGTATTCAGCTACTTGTACATGAAGAATTTTGATACAATATGGAGGAAGTGAACCAGGAAATTGTCTAGTATATACTTGGAAAACAACGGGGGGCCAAATTAAAAAGAATTGTCGGTCCAGAAAAAGGTGAAAGAAGCTGAGACCGATATGTGGAGAATCGGCATGATTAAGAAGTCCGAACTAGACATCTAATGAACCTTTAAGCAGGAAACTACCAAGGAAAGGATCTATGATATTACACAAGGTATTTTTCTACCGTTTGAGGCCAGGACGTAAGTATTGCGAACCAAGACATATCGGGCCAAGTAAGAAGGGGTAGACACGGTACGCAGAGCGTGTAGAGAGGAAGAAAAAACTGCCGAACACTTGATAATGTTCTGTAAAGAGCTTTACCGTATAGTTCACGATGATGGCGCAGAGTTTTTCAAAGCACTGGGGTTAGGGGACAGGGAGGGCAAATTAGACTTTAAGCGGGTAGAATTAACTAAAAGGTTATCTGATTGGTGGCTAAAGTCAAAGCAGGAGTGAAAATCAAACCCTTCATTGCTAAGTGCGAGTCCTCCACCTCCCTATTTAAACAAAACAAATCTAGTTTTTGGTTCACTAAGTATGGCGGCTTGGTGGCGTTAGCGACCGCCCGATCTAGAGGGTACAGCCATATCAATCCATGCATATCAATCCATCCATCGTGATCAACCGCTATCATCATCATCATGCTTGCAGAGTGGCAGCACCGGCAATGATGCCTCGCGGCAGGCAAGCCTTGGTGGCGGCGCGCAAGAAATTAGCTGGGCTCTTGGGCTGGTGGCGTTTCGCGCGAGTGGTTGGTTTTCTCTCGCGGTGGGTCTGCCGTGGACGGCACATCGAGCCGTCGGCGGTGGACCCACGTGGTGAGTCAGGCGTTAGCGATATCGCCTTGTTTGTCATGTCCTTGAGCGTTGTTTAAAATTGTGTAAGGATGTATTAGCGTGTTGATCACAATTGGTGTTATAATAATTCGACTGCTACTGTAATCGGACTTTCTGTTCACCAGGCACAGGTTCGCTCAAATAAACTGTTAAATCCCAACACAAAGTACCCCACACCTCCACCAGATGTCACGGGGTCAAGACGTGGCCGAGGACAGGATACTTTGTGTTGGGATTTAACAGTTTATTTGGGCATACCTGTGCCCGGTAAACGGAAAGTCCGATTACAGTAGCAGTCTTGCACAGACAGCAGTGAGCAAAGCGTCGGCCGTCGATCAGCTACTGACAAGCGGTGAAGCGCGTCGGCATTGATACTCTTGCCGTCGAATGTTTTAGCGTTATCGCTGGCGGTGGTGTAGGTTCCAGAATAATCTGTACAGTGCGCAGAGTGGGCGTGATCTTATCGAAATGATCTACTAAAGTGCGGAAGCTTCTCGAAAACTGCACGTGCGTTTTGCGCTGACAATAGGGAGTGTTTGGGGGCGATAACAATACTTGAGAAACAGAACGTGGCAATATCGTCAATCGAAAGTCACTAAATAAATGTATGTATTATTTTGTTTGCTCCGACCGTGTTTCCTGTGTCTGCTCACTCTAAGAGCCCGGCTTTCTCTATTTCGAGACCCCACACTCTTCAAGCTGGCCAGTACTAGGTCTATAAGGTGTTGGAAGATAGGTGGGGCCAAGAAAAGACCGAAAGGCATGACCTTGAACTCTAACAGGCCATCTGGTGTTACAAAGGCAGTCTTTTCTCTATCTTGCTTATATACCTTGATTTGTCAGTAGCCTGTCTTGACATCCGCCGATGAATAGTACTTTGCGTTGTAAAGTCGATCCAAGACGTCGTATATTCGGGAGAAAGAATACGCATGCTTCTTCGCCATTCCGTTTAGTGACGAGAGTCGACGCCGTAACGTAAGACTTCGTCCTTTATGTTCACCAACACCACAGAAACGCCTATGGACTTTTCGACGACAGAATAATCTCGTCACGTAGCATATCGTCAATTGGCTTGTTTACGGCTTCGAATCTCGAGTCGAAACTGAATAGGGGCTCTGGCGATTTATCTGGACACATTGTTCTGTTACAATATGGTTATTCGCAACTGGAATCGGTCGAATTCTCGGTTACCACGAGAAGCAATCCTTCAATTGCAGGAGTATAATTGGGAGATGCTTTTGCTCGTGCTTCGAAAAGCTCGCGTTGATATCCTAGTCGTTTTAGGAACGTCGACTCGTCGAGGCAGGTCTGGAAGTATGAGAGAGGGCAAAAGAGTCGCTGGTGTCGACGAATTTGTTCATGTAGGCAATCGTCATACCAAATGCTGAGGTGCCTCTATTCGCGACTGCCGCTTGCCACCATCACTTTCGCTTCCCTATGAGTCAGCTCGGCCACGCCTCTTGCAAAGCAAATCTGGCGGATGAGCAACAGATGATTGTTGCCCTCGATAAAGCCTTCAAAGCCTGCGCATGCCTCGGCGCCGACGGAAACGATTACACGAGAGCAAGGCGGAATGGTGACTTTATCTTGCAGCACGTTCAATGCATTATTCTTTGGCGAAGGGTAGGGGAGGTTAGCAGGACAATTTCTGAGATTAGAGTTATTGAAACCAACCTCAGGCCAATGACAAAGCCATGTTAAGCTGAGAAGTCCATCCCAAGTAGGGCACTCGGTGAGCAATGTTATGGAATTCGAAAGCTCGCAGGATAACGCTGATTATTGATGGTGACTCCAGCCCACGTTAATAAATGGCATCGAGCAGTTTTGATTCCAGGACGTTTTCAAGTTTCTTTGACTTTCTGCTTCCTTGCTGCGAATGGTCCACTGACGACAGAATAGTTGACTCTAATGTCGACGAGAGCAGTGACGCAGTGGTCGTTGAATAATACGTCCAAGTCGCTGTTTGGTCGTCGTGCGTAGCGGTTGGATCTTGGCGTCGGAACAAGGCTACGTCCGTTTGTTCTATTGGTTAGACGTTGGGTTGTCACGTTATATGCAAATCACAAAGTTGGAGCTTGGAGCTACGTTCAAGGTACGGTGAGCCCTGGAATTTTCGCCGGGGCGTCATGGTAAGCGGCAGAGGCGTTTCGGCAGTTCGTCGTGGAGCAACCGCATATACATCGGTGGCTGCTCTTAGTTTTCTTAATAAGGACTTATGATCGGCCCCGAGCTGGGCTCGCATGCTGCTTGCGATGTGGTGACGCGTAGTGGCCTGGGGACGGTGAACCATAAGGTTGTCGGGGTGTCCACTGCACCCCTTCGAAGTAGTCGGTGATGCCATGTGGGCGCTGAGTGCACTGTTGAGGTGCAGCCTTGATAGTCAATTCTCGCAGGCTCATGTGGTGGTACGGGCAGTGATGGTAGAGCTGGCCGGCTTCCCTCCTGTGGTAGCGGAGCGGTTGTTTCCCACGGGCACACGAAATATCTCTTTTTCTAAGAGCGTAGCGCTCAGCTGCAGGTGAGTGGTTTGGTGGGTGTCACAGAACGAGCGCTCAAAAAGGGCGCGCCACCAAATTCTCGCGACGAAACGCCGGAGTGGCGCCGCGAGGTCAAAAGAAAAAAAAAGAAAACAAGCTCCCCGGGCACGCTCTCTCTCCCCTCTCGGAAGCGTAGGTTCGCCCACAAACCTCCTCACCCCACAACGGTGGCCGAGCAAGCACTCGAAATTTCTAGATGGAAAGGGGCGTGGTCACGCCGGGTTGAGTCATCCGTCGCGAACGGCATTCGAACCGTTTCGCCCTCTCCCCAGCCTTCGCTGCGTGTCGCGCCGACGAAACGACGAGAACTTTCTGGAATCTCGCGCGAGAACTTTCTGGAATCTCGCACCAAAAATAATGGAGCAGCCGAGGTGAGCGATCAGGAGAAGACGTAAGTTAGTGCCAGAGCGCGTAGGGATTCCGCGGTGTAGTCGGCGAAGGTTTTGTCCATAGGGACAAAGCAGAAGAAGAAGAGGATTTCCACCTGTGGGTGAAGGCTCGAGCTACCTCCCAGAGCGTGTGTCTACCGCTATCGAGCGAAGACTCGTGGCAACAGCTGCGTGTGTAAAGCCGACGTGTTTCCGGCGAAGATGTTTGAAGCTTGGAGAATGGCCTATTGAAGACGTGAGGTTTCCTGGAAGAGAAACTTCGGGGGCAGCAGAACGACAACAACGCTGGACTTTGAGTGAGTGATTCTCGGAAGAGTATCATCCACACTTCTGTTCCAAGAACTTTGGACTGAATAGGTTATCTATCTCTTTAGTCTTTAAGTGTCTTGGTTGTTCAATGCATGCGGCTGCATTGTAGTGCGTATTGTTGTCAGTGTCCATTGTTTCGAGTGTGGCTGATTGTACTGTGTAGTACGTTGTTTGGTGAGTGACATATTTATTCAGCTATTGTGGAGTGTGCATACTTTTGTATTGTTTTTGATCTGCTAATGTTGAGAATATAATTCTGTTTTGTTTATCAACTCTCGGCTCTGACTTGTTCTTTGGGCCACAGCTGGAGTCCGCTGGCGCGCAAAAAGGACCACTTCTATATGGTCCATGCTTTCGTGGTGCGGTTCGGGGGAGCTGATACTTCGGCCCTTGGAATTAGCCCGGTGATCGCCTCCCTAATTAACGGGACCTGTGAGACAATTAATCTGGCGTCCGCAACGAGGACTTTTTGGTGCACAGTGTGTCCAAAGTAGTGAGAATGAGCCTCGAGTGGTTGATACTGCTATCGGAAGGATTTTGTGTGTTGCTCAGTCTTCTCGTTAACGAGTGCAGGGGAGTGTTCCGATAGACTGATTTAGGCAGATACTTTTTGCACGCGGCAAGGTCTTATTTGCGAGTTACAATGGATCTCAAAAAGTTAGTCGCTGTTGGTGAGAAGATGGGTCTTTCTGGCGTCGAACTACGGAAGTGGGTCACTCAGAAGGAAAAAGAAAAAAAAGAGAGGGCCAAAGAAGAAAAGGCAGCTGAGCTGGAAAAAGAAAGGTTGGCGGTCGAAAGAGCTAAAGCGGAAAAAGAAGCTGAGTTGGAAAGAGAGAGGTTGGCAGCTGAGAGAGCCAAGGAAGAAAAAGCAGCTGAGTTGGAGAGAGAGAGGTTGGCCGCTGAAAGGGCGAGAGAAGAAAGAGAAGCAAAGGAGCGACAGCTGAAGGAAGAAAGGGAGGCAAAGGAGCGACAACTGAAAGAAGGAAGAGAGGAAAGGGAACGGCAGCGGCAGCACGAGATGGAACTCGAGCGGCTCCGTTTGCAACAGCGAAGTGAAACTACCGTCCAAGCTAGAGTTGAAAGCAGCGAACGGGAAGATCATGGCTTCCGCTTGAACCCAAGCAAGCTGCTCGTAGCCTTTGATGAAAGGAAGGACGACCTTGACGCGTACCTTCACAGATTTGAGACGATTGCAAGGAGCCAGAATTGACCGGAACATCAATGGGCAACTGCTTTGAGTACTTGCTTGAGTGGTGAAGCGCTCAGCGTGTACGGTAGGCTGACGCCGACCGATGCAGCCAACTATGAAAAGGTAAAAACTGCTTTGCTGAAGCGATTTAGATTTACTGTGGAAGGATTTCGGGACATATTTCGGACAGGAAAGCCAGCTGATGGTGAGATGGCTACGCAGTATGCCGCCCGACTTCGCCATTATTTCGACAGATGGATTGAATTTTCAGGGACAGCGCAGGAGTACGATGAACTTAGAGAGCTCCTAGTTAGAGAACAATTTCTTACTATTTGCCACCCAAGCCTGTCGCTGTACTTGAAAGAGAGGAAAGTTAAGTCACTTGAGGACATGCTTGAATTAGCTGATGAATTCTTGGAAGCGCAAGGTGGCACTAATTTGGCCAAGGTCAAGAAAGATTGTCCCGAAGATTTGAAGAAATCAGCTGCCGAAGAAAAGAAGCGTGCACCGGAGAGCATTCCGTGATGTTTTCTGTGTAACCGAGTGGGTCACCATGCTAACCATTGCCGAATTAACTTCACGAGCCCCACGGTTGTAAAATGTTTCAAATGTGGTCAGACTGGGCACAAGGCAGACGCATGTCGTAACGGAGCGAGTCAAACTCACCAGGTATCCTGTGCACAAGTGGCACCAAAAACCATTGACGACGTCAACGATGGATTCGTAGAGTTGAAAAATGCTGAGAAAATCCCTATTGTGGGTGCTGTAATGACAAAACAGCAAACAGGTGCTACGAAGGGAATGCCTGTGATGGCTGGAAAAGTGGCGGGAAGGCGGGTAGACGTTTTAAGAGACACTGGGTGCTCCACTGTAATAGTACGAAGAGACCTATTTCGCGACAATGAACTCACGGGCCAGACCAGCCTGATTTACACCATCGACCGTTCGGTCATGAGGCTGCCTGAGGCCAAGGTCAAGATCGAGACGCCCTTCTACAGTGGAACTGTTTCTACCTTCTGTATGGATGATCCATTGTACGACGTAATCGTGGGGAACATCGAGGGCGCCCGTTCGCCGGACAGCTCGAACCACTGGAAGAGGACCAAGAGATCGGTCCACCATCGATTGCAAATCCTCACAACCAACCAGCCACGGCCGACGAGGACGTAGTCGCAGTTGCGACCAGAGCACAGACCAAAGCCCAGTCGAAGCCATTCCAGCCCCTCCCTGCACCAAATTCCGAGGAGGACCCGAGCTTCAGCTATGCTGAGGAACAAATCCAGGACGAGTCGTTAATACCCTGCTTTGCGCAAATCGACAAGGACCTCAGATGCCGTAATAGTAAATGCGCGATAATGTTCAAACAGGAAGATGAACTGCTCCACAGGTACTATACGGAGAGGAGTGGTCGACGGATACGGCAGCTCTTGGTGCCGAAGAACCGCCGAGAGGCTGTTATGAAGCTAGCCCACGATGGGATAATGGCTGGGCACCTGGGAGCCGAGAAAACCAAGGACAGAATTCAGGAAGAATTCTTCTGGCCAGGTGTCACAGCCGACGTGAAACGGTTCGTGGCGTCTTGCGATATTTGCCAGCGAACTGTGCCAAAAGAAAGGGTGCCACACGTGTCACTCGGCCAGTCCCCCGTCATAGATGTCTCCTTTAAAAGGGTAGCTATTGATATAGTAGGCCCTATCAGACCTCTGTCTGGTCAAGGAAACCGCAATATCCTGACGCTTGTCGATTGCGCCACGCGCTACCCAGAGGCAGTTGTACTACCTGACATAGAGACCGAACGAGTCGCAGAGGCCCTCGTTGAGATGTTCTCCCGTTTTTGTGTACCGAGGAAAATCCTAAGTGATCGGGGCTCGAATTTTACGTCGGAATTAATGAAGGAAGTGGCACGACTTCTATCGGTGCGCCAACTCCATACCACCCCTTACCACCCGATGGCCAACGGGATGGTAAAAAAAGTTAATGGCACACTGAAGACTATGCTTAAACGAATGTGTGCGGAGAAACCAAAAAACTGGGACAGATTCCTCGGTTCGTTGCTGTTCGCGTACAGAGAGGTTCCCCAGGCAAATCTCGGCTTTTCACCGTTCGAGCTACTGTACGGCCGACATGTCCGGGGACCCCTGGCGATCTTAAAGGAAGTCTGGACGAACCAAGAGCTGGACGATGAGCTGAAGACAACCTACCAGTACGTATTGGATCTCCGAAATCGTCTAGAAGAGACGTGCCGCCTAGCTCACGAAGAACTCCGAAGGGCGGGAGCACGCTACGCTAAGCACTACAATCGAAAATCAAGGGATAGAATATTCCAACCAGGGGATAAGGTTCTCATCCTGCTCCCAACTGACAAAAATAAACTCTTGCTGCATTGGAAAGGGCCCTTCGAAGTGCAGGCGACAATTGGGGACTTCGGTTACTCCATAGAGACGCCGAGCGGGCCGAAAATTTTTCATGCCAATTTACTGAAGAAGTATGCGGAGCGGGAAACGAACCGAGATGCGCCACATCAATGCCAAGTCATCGTAGGCGTTATTGACAATAGAGATGAACAGGAACTACCGGTGCCGGAGTTCGTGCAGACAGAAGGGATTACTGACATTAGGATCTGCCCAAGTTTGACGGACCAACAAAAGGAGGCGTTCGAGAAAACCTTGACAGCGCACTCTAAAATATTTTCGAATGTTCCGGGCAAGACAGACTGAGTGGAGTGCCACCTCGAGGCAATGACGGAGACCCCAGTCCACGTCAAACAGTACCCGTTACCGTTTGCTACGACTAAAGACATCGAGGCCGAGGTACAGCAAATGAAAACACTGTGCATATTTGAAGTCTCGAAATAGCCCTATAATTCCCTACTGTTACTTGTGGACAAACCGGACAAAACCAAGCAGTTTGTAGTCGATTTCCGGCGCCTGAACAACCTCGTAATAGCAGATGCAGAGCCCATGCCTAGAGCAGATGCCGTTTTTGCCAGTGCCACAAACAAAAGATACTTCTCTAAGTTAGATTTTGTTAAAGGCTACTGGCAAATCCCACTCTCCCAGTAGTCGAAACCTAAGACTGCGTTTTCGACAAAATCCGGTCTCTACCAGTTTTGCTACATGCCTTTCGGGATCAAAACGGCACCCACCGTGTTCGCCCGGCTGATGCGACTAGTCACTGGGGAAATCCCGGGCGTTGAACATTACTACGACGACGTACTCATAACAAGCACGACCTGGGAGGAACGCCTATCCACTCTCAGACAACTCTTCGCTTGAATTCAGGCTGCCGGGTTGACCGTGAGACCGAGCAAGTGTGAGTTGGGAATGAATGAGATTGATTTCCTTGGTCATCACATTGGACAAAACATGCTTGCTCCACTCGGAAAACTCTCGACAAAATCCAAGCTGCACCCGCTCCAAAGACGAAGCGACAGGTACGCGCTTTTCTCGGGTTGACCAGCTATTACCAAGATCTGCGCCCCTCTCACAGAACTGATCAAGAAGGGTGAAAGCAACTTAGTGAAATGGACGACGACACACGATAAAGCCTTCGCGAAACTCAAGGAATGCATCTGGAACCCTCCAGTGCTCCGCCTCCAAGACTTAACCAAGGAATTCATCCTCCGCACCGATGCTTCCGACACCAGCCTCGGGGCTGTGCTCTCACAGTCACACGAAGGGACCCTTCATCCTATAGCATACGCCAGTCGCAAACTACTTCCCCGAGAATCATCCTACAGCACCATCGAAAGAGAATGTCTAGCCCTGGTGTGGGGGATACAGAAGTTTAATATTTATCTCTACGGAGTTCCTTTCTTGGTCCAAACTGACCACCAGCCTCTCCAATACATAAAACAGGCTAAACAACTCAACAGCAGAGTGTTGAGGTGGAGCTTGCTTCTGCAGGAGTATCATTTCCGAGTCGATCTCATCAAGGGAAGCGAGAACGTTGGTGCCGACTACCTTAGCCGAGTTTGAATGTTTTGGAAGGGTCTGACAACAGTGAATGCAATAGGCTGTGTTATTATTGTGTTATCTGGTGTCCAGCGAATCAAAATGTTAGTTGCGGTGATGTGATGTATAGTATTGTACAATTGTGGTAATGAGAGCTTTGTATATTTGTATTGTTTGGAATATGTGATGGAGCATTGTGTTCATGTACCTGTGGCTATACTCTACGTGTTGTGAGATTGAATTACATTTTACAGTTGTATTGAGTGATCTATTGTGAATGTGAAGTGTCATGAACGATGGATTGTGTTACAGTCTGTGAGAGTGTGGTGTCTGTTCGCGCTCGTTTTGTGGTTTTGAATATTATGAGATAATATTCTTAAAGTGGGGGGCAGTGTCACAGAACGAGCGCTCAAAAAGGGCGCGCCGCCAAATTGTCGCGACGAAACGCCGGAGTGTTGCCGCGAGGTCAAAAGAAAAAAAAGAAAACAAGCTCCCCGGGCACGCTCCCTCTCCCCTCTCGAAAGCGTAGGTTCACCCACGAACCACCTCACCCCACAACGGCGACCGAGCAAGCACTCAAAATTTCTAGATGGAAAGGGCCGTGGTCACACCGGGTTGAGTCATCCGTCGCGGACGGCATTCGAACCGTCTCGCCCTCTTCCCAGCCTTCGCTGCGTGTCGCGCCGACGAAATGACGAGAACTTTCTGGAATCTCGCGCGGAGGGTATTTAATCGAGCAGCCGAGGTGACAGATCAGGAGAAGACGGAAGTTAGCGCCAGAGCGCGTAGGGATTGCGCCGTGTAGTCGGCGAAGGTTTTGTCCATAGGGACAAAGCAGAAGAAGAAGAGGATTTCCACCTGAGGGGTGAAGGCTTGAGCTACAGGCAAGAGAGTGTGTCTACCGCTATCGAGCGAAGACGCGTGGCAACAGCTGCGTGTGTGAAGCCGACGTGTTTCCGGCGAAGAAGTTTGAAGCTTGGAGAGTGGCCTATTGAAGACGTGAGGTTTCCTGGAAGAGAAACTTCGGGGGCAGCGGAACGACAACAACGCTGGACTTTGAGTGAGTGATTCTCGGAAGAGTATCATCCACACTTCTGTTCCAAGAACTTTGGACTGAATAGGTTATCTATCTCTATAGTCTTTAAGTGTCTTGGTTGTTCAATGCATGCGACTGCATTGTAGTGCGTATTGTTGTCAGTGTCCGTTGTTTCGAGTGTGGCTGATTGTACTGTGTAGTACGTTGTTTGGTGGGTGACATATTGTATTCAGCTATTGTGGAGTGTGCATACTTGTCTATTGTTTTTGATCTGCCAATATTGAGAATATAATTCTGTTTTGTTTATCAACTCTCAGCTCTGACTTGTTCTTTGTGCCACAGCCGGCGTCCGCTGGCGCGCCAAAAAGGACCACTTCTAAATTGTCCACGCTTTCGTGGTGCAGTTCGGGGGGCCGATACTTCGGTCCTTGGAATTAGCCCGGCGATCGCCTCCCTAATTAACGGGACCTGTGTGACAGTGGGTTTGGTGTCGGTAGTGGCGGCGGCAGAACTCTAGGGGGGGGGGGCAGCCTCTTGACGCGGCCTTAGAGGATCGGCCTGGTGGATGGTCCTCCAAGGCCGTGACGTAGATCAGTTTCCGCTTCAGGTTGGGCTGCCTCGGGGATCCCGAGCAATCACCGAACTTCCTCACGGACAACTTCAGCAATTGAGTTACGTTAAGGCTGCGGTGAAGGTAAAGCTTGCGCAGCTCGTCCCGCATGATCTTTCAAAAGGACTCGCGCAGGTCTTTGGAGCTGAAGGCGTGGGTTTCGGAGTCGTTAAATGGTGAGCTGCTGTTGTACTTCGTTAACCAGATCTCAACTGCAGTGTCTATCGTCATGGCATCGGCAAGGAATTCATTGACAGTATTGGGCGGGTTGCCTACAAGTACCGCCAACAGCTCTTGCTTGACTCCTCGAATCAGGAATCAGAGCTGCTTCTCCTCCGCCATGATGGTGTCGGCATGATAAAACAGGTGTGTCGTCTCTTCAAAGAAGATGGTCACGTTTTCGTTTGGCAGTTGTACTGTCGTCCCAAGCAACGCCGTGACCCTTCATTTGCAGGCGATTCTCCAGGACATCTCCAGGAATATGCCACAGAAAAGATCCCAGGTTTGAAGTCAAGACTAGCGGTTTTCAAATAAGGTCCTTGCCACGTCTTTCACGTAAAAGTAGACACGACTAAGCTTCTCTTCTGTGTCCCAGAGATTGAGAGTGGCCATTCGAACGTAGGTCACCATGTAAGCTCGGTGGCTGTCTGGGTGTCTGCATTATGATCGCCGCACGTGGTCGCACAGGGCTGTCAGCGTTACTGCAGTTGTCGTCATGGTCTTGGTCGTACAAGTCTTGTCGGGCAAAAGTCTGTGCTGCAGTGGTATATTTTGTTGCCATGGCTGAGTGACATGTTGTGGTTGGTGTCGGTGTCTTCTTCATCACGTGGACTTGGCACGTGGTTGGAGGAGGATGTGCGGTATATTGATCCAGGAGCAGCTCTCCCAAATGTCACGGGGTTCTGATGCCAGGGAAGACATCAGACTATAGGTCGAAGTTTGAACTGCTTATTCGGCCCAACTTTTGGTCTGTCAACTAAAACTCAATTACCAGCAAGACACACTGGTGACGGTAGCGGTGAACTGAGCGTCAGCCGTCCCTCAAATGACAAGCGGCGAACCGCGTTGACTTTTATAGACGCCCCGTCGAATATTAAAGGCTTATCACAGGCCATCACCCGAGCTGCGAAACAATATCGAGTGTTCGCGTCTTGCTCGCGACCTTAGCAGAAGAATTTTGGATAATTGCTAACCTTCTCGAACAATCAGGCGCTGTTTCCAGTGTGCTTTCCTGACAGGCTTTGAGGCCAAAACCGAATGAATCAGAATTCAGAATAATAAAAAACACGCGTGGCAATATGTAGCTTGATGTAAGCTTTCAATAGGTTACTTCATTTCGTTTCAGCAAGTACCATGATATTTTAAATATAAAAAAATGTAACGGTATTGTCACGACATTCCTATCGAAAAAAATGTCCACTATAGGTATAGTGTATTTTACCAGCCACCATTTTGGTAGAGTATGGCGCAGGAAATAATGGTGGCGCATGGTGTAAGTCGCGTATGGTGAATGCTGAAGTGCCGGTTATGCTGGAGCGCGATACGGCGTCAGAACCACTGTGACGACTTGTCACTAAAAAACAAATAAAATGAATACCAATAGGTGTATAAAAAGCGATGTAGAAAGTGGCGTTAAAAACGACAAAACTCGCCACCACGAATAGAACAGGCAACCTTCGGAATCATTTCCGGACCCCTCCACTACGGCGTCTCTCATAATCATATGGTGGTTTTGGGATGCTAAACCCCACAAATCAATCAACCTTCGGAATCCCAGCTAAACACACTAATTACAATGTCATGCTGACATATGAACCATAGGTTGGTAAGAAATGTGTCGTATTTCAAACTCACCTATAATTTTTTGTTGCGTACTCAAGATAGGCAAAATCTGCACCTTCTACTAAAATTAGGTCATTTATTAAACACAAACAACTGCTACCTGTAATAATTGCCACTGCTATCATGGCAACAGCACTATTATTTTCCTAAAATTTAACACCGCAACAAAAAATACCAAGTGAACTGAGGAGCAAGTATAGTTTACCGGTGCTTACAGCCAAGTTTAATATCCGTTTCTCGCCGGTTCCAAGTGGTGACATCTGCTTATGCTGTATGACGTCTCCAGGCTAATTCGATAAATTCGCCCACACATTTGATTCAGTATTGTGGTGTTTTTCACGCAGTTGTGCCAGCGCACTTTTGTAGCTCCTTGATTAGCAACAACTATATAACGGCGTGGCCAAAACAAATGTAGTGTGCCGGAAAGATTATGCTATCATTTTGGTACACTAAGCATACACGTTGACAATCTGTGTTTTCACATAAGAACCAGAAAATTGCCGGCCAGTGCAGCCAGTGGCTGTCGTTGAAGGGAGGCGTACGTTCGCTGGAAATGCTAGAACTACGTCCCATCGATGCGTGTCGTTTCTTTCGTGGACACCGTACAGAATAAAAAAAATGCATCTGGTAGGTCAAGTGATGCTATGGCTGTGCTTCACTACCACACTTGCTCTTCAAAATTTTGTATGCTGAAAGCGAAAAAAGCCGATAACATTTTCATGGGCTCAGTCGGCAAGGCTCACTTTTGGTGCAAATCCTCGTGCTAAAACATAAGCGTTAAAATCAAACTTGCTGGGGCTCGTCTCAACGCGTGTCGAAAGTAAAAGAGTATACATTTTAGCGTCACACGCTCTTCGTTAAACTAAATGTACGGCTCAAGTAATTTAGTGTGCGAGAATCGCCCGAGTTGCGTTTCTAGTGTGCCGACATTAAGTGACCCCTGCATTCTGGTCTACCGTTGAAAGGGGCAATTGTGAAGTGAAGCTGATTTATTTCTCGACAAGTGCGCGGCTACGTAGCACATTTATTGTCGCTGCTCACAGCGGCACCTCTACTGTTCTAAGCATCATAACAAAGCAACAAATCGTACATTTCAAACTGATGTAAGTACGAGCAAGAAACATAAACAATCATAGCCGCTCTTTATGCACCAAAAAAATAAAGCGTTGTTGACACCGCAGGAATAAAAATAAATATGCCAGAAAGCATAATGAGCGGCGCTGATTGAAATACTACAATAAGTTTTTTCACATACTGTCATCTGCTCTTTCATAATGCCACCATCATCAACCAATTTTCCACCACGCCACTGTCATCAAGCTTGTTCACCAAGCCATCCAGCAAACACTTTTTGAGTCGTCGCCATGAGTCACCACTTTTCACAGGCACCACCAGTGGCTCGCCACCACCACCAATATCTGCCAGCATTTTTTCCACTCTCAGCGTCATCAGCCATTATGATTACTGCAGCTTCCACCATGTCCACTAGTATTTCCACCATATCCAGTATTGTTTCCGCCATTTTTAACAAAGATTCCAGCATCCACCAACCCAGGGTTTATAATAGGGTTATATGTTCCTATTTTCTAAATGTAACTGAAGCGCGTTTATGCCACTACAGAACTTGAACAGGACCTTTTTTGTTAAGTTAGGAAAAAAAGAGGTTTCATTTCTGTTGTACAGGAACTTGTACAACACTGCTTCTGGGGCCATAGAAATCTGATGGTGCACGCGTACGAGGTCGATGCTGCAGAAAAGTCTCGCGCCATGAAACTCTACCATGACATCGTGAATACGGGTGGTTAAAAGAGGCCACGCGGTGTCTCGGGTAGTGTGTCAGCAGGGCCAGTGTCGGGCAGGAAACATTGAAGCGGTGGCAAGCCAGATGGCAGCCAGAAGGAAACAACACTTTGAAGTTAGAACGTACCTACTTTACGTGGAGAGGAAATGGCCGATGCTAGATATGCCTGCTTTACAGGTGCCGAGACGATTGATGAGAAGGGCGAAGCTCCGCGGTTCAGGCGTATCCAGCGTCTCTGAGGGACGCACCCAGTTTCTCTCGTGAACGCACTCGGCGTCCGGACGTGCTTGGTGTATTTGTGAGGGACGCCAGCAGTACGTAACATCATCTCCGCTGAGCTAACATTGACCCGAAGAACAAGCGTTTGCAGCCACTGTGCAGAAGGTTCCTCTGAGGGGAAATCCGAAGTGTCTGTTTCCAGAGACGTCCGGAATAGCTCTTGGCACACAGCGTCAGCCGTGGCTTATTTTGTGGCCTTGACATGGTTTTGGCTTCCGGGCTCGCCCTATAAAGAAGTGCTATGGCAGTGATGCCCGCCAGGGCTAGATAATTCCCTCTGAGACCTGCCAGGCTGATCCTAAACAATCAATAAAGTTGGCAGGCAAAAGGGGGAAGAATCTACCGCCTGCTCAAGAGATCACGTCCCAAACTAGGCGGCCAGTTCTTTTTACACGTTCACCAAACCAGACATATAAAGACTTTTTCGAACGAGCTCTTTAACCTGCACGTCTGAATTTCTTCTGCAAAACACCCAAACGTTTTGCACAATCTCTCTCAAGTGTACAGCTGAGGTGTTCAAACTAAAAGAATTGTTTCAAGTCGTATGAATAGCGGTGCTTCCTCAAGACACCTACCTCACTGCGAATGCCGTCCTCCAGCTCAATTTCCAACTGTCAAATTACTTTTATGGAAGTACCCTCTGCAACCAAGGACACCTTTTCCACGCTTTTTGTATGGCAATCACTATCTGTGTTCACGATCACGTTTTGTGCTATATCAATTAAGCTATCCAGGAGCAAGCTCACCTCTTCCCTGTAGTAAGCCAGTTCAAGTTCATGATTCTGCTACAAGAAATCTCTGTGTGGCAGTTCACTAAAGGGCAAAGCCTGTTTTCTTTCGAGTAGAACTGGAGGCCTAATTCATAAGTCAACTCATTTCTGCGCTGAGTGCTTCCAGCGCCCGCTTCATCATGTGTTTCTGCTCACTCTGCATAGTGAACAGTCGAAAGTTCCACCAGCACGATCTGAAGATCTGGGCGCTTTAGTTAAATCTCAAGTAATAGCCTTTTTCATCGCAACGCCTCTTTTCCTCGATTGCATGAAGCTGTTTCGCTTCAGCCCCGCTCATTTGCTCATTGGCCTGCCGCTGTTTAATAAATTCCCAGAATTTTAGAAGCTCGCTCTCGCCTACATCTGAGACAAGTAGTGCATCAACAATGTGCGGCTTCCGTGTCCCCACGTTCACTAGAGATTCCGCGCATAGCAACAACATATCAGGCTTGCGTAGGGAATTCACTAACATGACTGCTAGCTCAGACTTCAAAATTTTCTTTCTATCTATTTTTTTATAGGTATCACCAAGTGCGAGCACGCGAAGGGGCAGCATGTTTATAAAAAACCTACTAGCTGCAAGCTCTAAAGTATCCTTGAAAGCTTGACAAAAATCAAAAAGGATACGACCAACACTCACGTAGCCGCCGTCACGGGTTCCATTGCGTTGTTCACGCTTCAGATGGCTTGAGTTCCCAGGTCCGCTTTAATCCCGCCATTGCCAACTAGTTGTTACGAAAGGCCCTACCGGTCTCTTAAGTAGCGTGACGTGAAGGACCAACGCCGTGCAGGGCAAAGGTAATATTTCTTTCAGTTCCTAAACTCCGCCGCTGCGCGTGATGCTTTCCATTGAGTGCCATGTTCCGGCACGCGCAACTCTATTTGCCCGGCTCGTTGAGACGCGAGCCCATGGAGGAGCCGGACTGCACGGCCAACGTTGCTAACAACGACAATGGCGTTTTGGTTATGTTCTTATTATGAGGGCGTTCGCTTTGATTTCCCGTGCATAGTCTAAGGATGTCAATGGCTGCTTTGCGTGTGTAGTGAGAAGTAATGCCACGTTGCCTGTGACCGGCTGCGTAAGCGGCTACGACTCTACCAGGAGTGCAGCTGAGAAGAGGCACTTTTTCAAACCACCTAACGACTTTTCGTGGCTTCAATTATGACAACACATGATACCAAGAAGTGACAGAGTGCTCGCGAACTCTTGTGTTGTGTGCTACCTTCACTTTCGATCGGCGGTGGCATCTTCTTTATTCCAAGAGACAAATGAAGCCTCAAGCATGACGCCCTACCTCGCTTGTTTCACAACTGTCCAAAATATCTCTCAATACATGTGTGAGAACGCAAAGCACCTGCCGTGAGGCTATCTTTTCAGCTTTAGCATCGAAATATTAGGGACAACGCCAAACAAGAAAATATAGCTCCAGACATTTTCGAGTATGAAAAAAGAGGCTTCTCTATGGCTGGCAGCGTCGCACTCGCTAACCCCCAGTCCTTCTTTGAAGAGCTATCGACATTGGCGCATGAAGGACGGCGGGTGCAAAGCTGGTAGAGTGAACTCCTTTGTTCTACTTTTGTCCTGTACAAACTGGAAGTAGAAAACAGTCCTCCGAACTGGTAACGCAGTGGCGTTCTCAAGCGATTTTTGTTTGTCAGTCAATGCAAATGGGTAGTTTTTATCATTAACTGTCTACACAGAAAGCTCAAGTATGAAGGTATACTCATTCAGCGACTTAACGTGCCTGCTCAGCCATGTGGAAAAGCTAAAGTCAGGTCAAGGCTTTTCTGCTAAACTTTACTCACAAATATTGTCCTTGTCGATAGTCAGTAAAGATAGTGAGACATGGAGACGTAAAACGTGCACCATGTTCAGCTTGAATTCTACGTGTGCAGTATGCAAAGCGCTTGATAGAGAGTTTTTTTATGTGCACAAAGAACTGTCAAGGGCGCAAACCAAGACCCAAGAGCAAATACATAAAAAAGCTGCGTCATAAGGTTATCCGAGCGACGCTAAAGAGATGAAACGGGTTGTTGAACAAGCAGTAGTTGACTCGGCGAACGAGAGCTTTATTTAGCGCAAGGGCTAACTGAACGCAAGCCTGCGATCACAGCAAGTCTTCTTCCTTTTCTATACTCGAGCTCCATGCCCACTGCCCTCGTTACAATCACCCCCGGCCGATGAGGGAGCCATCCTGGCGACCTAAGGACAAGTGTACACAGAAGGGTCATGGTATGGCTTGAGCCGAGAGATGTGTACGATTTCATTTCCCCGACGGCGCTTGTCCAGAGATGCATCCAGCGGCTAGACAAGGTAGTTGACAGGGGATGTTTGGCGTACAACTTGATAAGGGCCATGGTACCTGGACGAAAGCTTGTGGGAGAGTCCTCGAGGAGTAGAAGAAATCCAAAACCACACCAGTGAGTTCGGAGCAAAGCTGATATGCGAGGTTGACGCGTCGTGGCGATGTTTTTGGCGCGTCTGGTCATGTGACGTGAACGAACGAGCAAGCTTCCGACGTTCTTCAGCGTGTCCTGCTGCTCGAGAAACGGTAGTAATCTCTGAAGGGTCCGATGAATAAGGAAGAATGGTATCCATTGTTGATGATGGCTCGCGTCCATAAAGAAGGAAGAAAGGCGAAAATCCAGTGGTGCTTTGCGTTGCAGTGTTGTAAGCATATGTCACAAAAGGGAGTATGCTATCCCAATTTGACTGGTTGGATGAAGCGTACTTGGCCAGCATATCCCCAAGTGTACGATTAAAACGCTCTGTCATCCCATTAGTTTTCGGGTGATAGGCTGGGGTAGTACGGTGTATGATGCGACACTCGCTCAACAACGCTTTGATGACATCAGAGAGAAAAACGCGGCCGTGGTCGCTTAGTAACTCCCGAGGTGCTCCATGCCTTAAAACCAGGTTTTGCAGTATAAAACACGCAACGTCTTTTGCGGTAGCAGAAGGTAACGTAGCTGTTTCAGCGTACCGCGTTAGCTATCGATAGCGACCATCACCCAGCGGTTGCTACTCGAAGTATAGGGAAGTGGTCCGTAAAGGTCGATTCCGACACGATCGAAAGGTCGTGCTGGACATGGCAACGGCTGCAAGGGACCTGTGGCGTGTTGAGTGGGCATTTTGCGTCGCTGGCACGTAGGACAAGACCTTACGTAACGGTGAACGAAAGGGTACATACCGCGCCAGTAGTACCGCAGCTGCAAGCGGGTGTATGTTTTTAACACACCAGCGTGGCCACATTGCGGATCATTGTGGAACGTGGCACAGATGTCTGAGCACAGATGGCGGGGGATGACGAGCAACCACTTACGGCCGATCGAGCTGTAGTTTCTGCGGTAAAGCAGGTTATCCCGAATAGCGAAGTGTCCTGCTTGACGGCGAAGCGTCCTGGAAACTTGAGCGGGCGTCCGGTTTGAAAGAAAGTCCAAAAGAAAAGAAATCCAAGCATCTTTGCGTTGCTCGGAAGGCATGTCTGAAATGCTGATGTCCAAGGCAGCACTAGTGGAGATAGGCGAGCCGACAGGCTCTGAAGCCAATGGCGAACGTGACAGGGCATCGGCTTCGGAATGCTTCCGGCCAGAACGGTAGATAAAACGGTGTGATAATTAAGGAACGTTCGTCACTATGTTTGTTGATAGCGGACGAGAAAGGATTAACATGAACTTTTTATTTCATGGCATGAGTGGAACGGCTGAAGGCGCACAGATACGCTACCGTGTGCAGCGCCGTTCTGTCGGACGTCGCGGCCAACCGAGCAGTCAGGGTCGCAACTCCGGAGGTCCAGGATCAGGCCACGGCTCACGACGACCACACCCGGTAGGCCTCGTCCACGAACCTGCTCCCAGCCACTGCACCCAGGCAGGAGCTGTTCAGCAGGTCTCGGCCTCGGACCTTGAACAGACACACCGGAGCTCGACCTGGCAAACACGTACGGGTCTCACGTCCGGCTCAGGAATGCTGCCAGGAACTCGTCCTCTCGAGCGGCGCACCGCTTCCTCTGCCTTCGTGGCCTCAACCCTCGAGCTCTTTTTTCCGCACGTTCCTTCTTCTTGGCCAGGGCACCGCCAGGTATCCTCGGGTGCACACTGCTGCTCAAGAGCTCGTGACCCACGTCCGAGTCTGGCGCATCACTCGGCACCGCTCGGCGATCCTAGATTCAGCCAGCAACTTCCCTGGCACCTGGATCCTCGGCCACCCTGGACCTCACCTGGTTCTGTGCTGTTCTGTGCGCACTCCCGCGTCTCGCCCGGCAGAACGTCTCGGTCCTCCCTTGCCTATGTGCGACGCTCTGGTGACACCGGCGCTTGATGGCATGGGTGCAGCCACGAAGCAGTCAACCCGCATCGGAGACGCGATGCTCCATGCGGGGCATGGCCAGCCCGTCCAGCGAAGAGCGTGCGCCGAGACGCGATGCTCGACGCGACCGTGACCAGTAGCCAGGCCACGTTCATCGCTGTGTCGAACGGCTGACCGTGGAGACGCCTCGCCAAGATCCGCGATGCCCTAGGCAAGGAAGAGAACAGCAGGCCAGGCCGCGCCCCGAGATGCAATACTCGTGCCGGCAATGCCGCACCAGCTGGTGGTTGGACGGCAGCAGCGTGGACGGCCGCGTTCCCTGGCCGGAACCTTGCTCGCCTGTGTCCGACGCTTCGGCCCGCTGTCTCCCGTCTGCCGGTGCTCCGGCTCGTCCCCAGCCACACAGCTTACTGCCACGTAATGGTCGCTCGTGGCCCAATCGTGGCACGCCACCTCTATGGACCACCACTGGTCATCAGCTGATTGGTGCACAGTTGCCTCGTAATCGCACGTGCCTTCTTCTCTTCTTCATTTCTTGTTGTCGCCTTCGTGCCACCTGCCCTCCGCTCGTCTTCTTCAGTTTTGGTTTGCCGTTCTTCGGCGTCTTTAAGTCCTTTCCTTACACACGGATATCGAACTTCTCTAACCGCAATGCCCAACAAGCGAGCCGACCATTAGAATCTTTTAGTGAAGATAACCAGCAAAGCGCATGGTGGTCTGTTACAATATCAAACGGACGTCCATATATATAAGGTCGAAATTTTCCGATTGCGCAAATAATGGCGAGGCACTCCTTTTCAATTACACTGTAATTCTTCTCGGCTTTACTGAGGCTGTGGCTGGCATAGGCAACGACGTACTCGTCAAAGCCCTCCTTGCGTTGAGCCAGTATGGCCCCTAGCCCGACACCACTAGCGTCCGTATGAAGCTTCGTTGGAGCAGACGGATCGAAATGTCGGAGCATGGGAGGCGTGGTGAGGAGCCGTCGGAGTTCCTGAAATGCATCATCACACGCCTGCGGCCAGGCTGACAAATCAGAACTTCCGGCAAGAAGATTGCTCAAGAGGGCGATAATGGAGGCGATATTGCGGACGTAGCGCCGAAGTAAGAACATAGGCCGATGAAGCTTCGAAGCTCTTTGATGGTGGTTGGTTTTGGGAACGCCGCGACTGCATTAAGTTTCGTAGGGTCCAGGAGAATGCCGTTCTTAAAAACCACATGGCCGAGAATTACAAGCTTGCAAGTGTCGAAGAGGCATTTCTTCAAGTTAAGTTGAAGTTTCACCGTGGAAAAGCACCTAAAGACTTGCTCGAGGCGGCTGAGGTGGGTCGCAACGTCACTTGAAAATACCACAATGTCATCTAAATAACAGAGGCACGTTTTCCATTTCAGACCTCGTAAGACGGTATCCATCGTCCTTTCGAAAGTGGCAGGCGCATTGCAGAGGCCAAAGGGCATAACGGTGAATTCATATAGTCCATCCGGTGTTACCAAGGCTGCCTTCGGGCGGTCACCCTCTGCCATGGGCACCTGCCAGTAGCCGGAGCGTAAATCTAACGAAGAAAAGAACTCTGCTCTTTGTAGGCAGTCCAATTGATTGATTGATTGATATGTGGGGTTTAACGTCCCAAAACCACTTCATGATTATGAGAGACGCCGTAGTGGAGGGCTCCGGAAATTTCGACCACCTGGGGTTCTTTAACGTGCACCCAAATCTGAGCACACGGGCCTACAACATTTCCGCCTCCATCGGAAATGCAGCCGCCGCAGCCGGGATTCGAACCCGCGCCATATTGTAGGCAGTCCAAAGCATCATCGATGCACGGCAGAGGGTATACGTCTTTGCACGTCATCTTGTTGAGTCGGTGGTAGTCAACGCAGAACTGGATGGATCCGTCTTTTTTCTTGACGAGAACAACCGGTGAAGCCCAGGGACTGTTGGAGGGCTCCATAATGCCACGTTTAACATGTCGTTCACTTGTTCGTCGATGACACGGCGTTCAGCAGATGACACGCGGTACGGGCGCTGCCTTAGCGGGGCTTGTTGTCCGGTGTCAATACGGTGAACGACCACGGAGGTTCGGCCTAAGTCTGACTGGTCACGATCGAATGAAGAACGAAAGTGGAGAAGAAGATTTATATTCTCTTCGCGCTGAGTTGGTGCGAGCTCAGAGTCGATGGCATCAGACAATACGTCCAGAGCATCATTAGGCGCGTTGGTAGAAGTGACAGCACAAATTGGGAGCGAAACCGTAGAATTGGGTATAGTAGCCGGAAGAATGCACTCGTAAGGTTCGTAGCTTCCCAGGCGTTCTCCACGTAGTAGGGATGACGGGCTGTCCGAGGGATTTCACACATAAATGGCAGCGTTACCATTGCGAAAAATGACGACGGCAAACGGAATCATGATATTTCGATGGCACGCAGATGGGTCCGATGGCATAAACAACACAGGCGATTTCGGAGGGGAGGCACACGACAGCGAGACAACAACAGCTGAGAAAGGCGCAATGTCAACGTCAGAAGCAGCAAACACTCTACACGAAGCACCATCGTCGGGGTCATAGCACGGCACAGATAACGCGAGTTGAGAACGAGCACAGTTGACCAAAGCAGAATTTGACGAAAGAAAGTCCCACCCAAGGATAACGTCATGCGAAGAACGGAATAAAACTACAAATGTGACGATGTACATCGCACCTTGAATGACGACTCGTGCAGTGCACAAAGCTGAAGGCTGAATATGATGGGACGTAGCAGTCTGCAAAAATAGGTTGGTAAGTTGTGTGGTCACTCTCTTCAAGTTTCGGCACAGTTTCTCGCTAATTACAGATACGGCAGCTCCAGTGTCAACAAGTCCGTGCACCTTAATGCCATCAATATAGAGTTCGATTTCGTTCGGGGGACAGCAGTTAGGTCTTGAAATTTTTGTTGCCAACGCAGTTTTTGCCTCCGGAACTGCGCCCGTCAGTTTTCCCTTCGCGGTGGGCTGTTGCGACGTAACATCGGAGAAATAGATCGACGACGAGGAGAAGGTGAACGGCTTGCGCCGGATGGTCGGCGACCGGGACGTACGTCTAGAGGTGAATCGGCAGGAACGGCATATCGCGGCTGAGTGGGCATGGTGGGCATGTAATGTGAGGCCCCTGCAATGTCGTGAGAAGGGAAGCTGCGACGACGGCAGTGACGAGCTACGTGGCCTGGGATGCCACATGAAAAACATATCGACCGATTATCCGGAGTGCGCCATTGGCCGACGATAGGGGCACTGTTTGCTGAATAAGGTACCCTAAATGGTCGTGCAGGCGGCGGCGTCATATGAACGTTCTGACCTGTTTCATATACAGCCGAAGACGGGATGGTCAGCGAGCGGGAAGGTGGCGTCGACGAATAAACGTGGCGAGTAGCTTCGTAGATGGCCGGAGACGCTGGCGCACGTGGCTGAGCAAGTGCGGCTGCATACGTTAGTGGTGCGGTAACAGTTGGTGGAGCCTGAGCTGGCGGCAATGCTTCGGCAACTTGCAATTGAATGACCTGGCGAAGCGAAGGCAACATGGGTGCCATCGGCTCGGTAGTTCTTGTGATTATAGATAGCTGCCGGGCGACCTCCTCGCGTATGAATTGCTTTATGACTGGCATCAACGCAGAGTGGTCGGCGGTGTCATGGCGATAGTCGAGGGATGAGATGTCCGCGGTGTCATGAGCAGCGCAACGTGTAGAAGCGCGCTGCCTACGCAGCTCATCATAGCTTCGGCAGAGCTGAATCACCTCGGCGACCGTCTGGGGACTCTTCGCAGCCAGCATTTGGAATGCACCGTCGTCGATTACTTTCATGATGTTCTTGATCTTGCCTGCCTCGTCCAGAGCCGAATCGACGAGCTTGCAGAGAAATAGCACATTTTTGATGTAGTTCGTGAAAGTTTCATCTGCTCTTTGTACTCTGCCCCGCAAGCGCTGTTCAGCACGAAGGCGGTGGACAGCAGGACGGCCAAAGACTTCCGCGAGGTTTTTCGCCAATTCCGACCAGGTACTGAAATCACTTTGATGATTTCTGTACCATAGTTTTGCCACGTCGGTAAGGTAAAAACTCACATTTGTGAGCTTATCGGATGCGTTACACTTATTGACGGCGCTCACCATTTCATACTCGGCGATCCAGTTGTCCACATCTTGGACCTCTGTGTCACCAAATATGGGGGGGTCGCGCTGCCGGAGAGCGCCAGCGCAGAAGACAGGCACAGGTGCGAGATCTGGAGTAGCAGCATGAGATGGCCCCGGATCAGTCATTGTAGGAGGTCGTTGGAGTGTGCGGCTGCGAAGTTCCAGGGTGAGGACCAGATGTACCCACCACTTCCACCATTTGAAACGGGTTGTTGAACAAGCAGGGGTTGACTCGGCAAACGAGAGCTTTATTTAGCGCAAGGGCTAACTGAACGCAACCCTGCCATCACAGGAAGTCTTCTTCCTTTTCTATATTCGAGCTCCATGCCCACTGCCCTCGTTACAGAGAGAAAATCAGAACAAAGAGATGGTTGCTATGAAAAAACAACTTTGTAACGTTACTTAACTCCTTGTAGGGCAACGGGAAATATTTGTCCCAATTTTTGTTCCCCACAGAATTTCTCGTGAAAACAATGGGACGCATCAAGCCTATTTTTTCTGTGCTGTCATCTACATCGAGGTTTTTACACTTATGGTAAATCTCGTTTGGAAGCTATACAGTAGGTGGCGTTAGGTGTACATTATTTTCAAAATTGTGTTTTCCGTTTCATCGGCGGCACAAATTTCCGCATTGTGAGTCTCCGGAAAAGAATAATTCAAGATGACAAGTGAGTGTACCCTTTTCTGTGCTTCGAAAGAAATAGTTCCAGCAAGTAATAATCGGGTGTTTTCAACAATAGAAGCAATACTTACTCCTAAAAGCTTTTTCGAATGGTGCCAGGGCAAAAACTGCATGACGATGGGATAAGCCTACTGCCACCGCTGCCTGCATTCGATGTGTAGTGAAACATTTCACCAACTCTTTTGTTTTCTGTTTGCTTGTAAAAACGCAGGTAAACGATTGCTGACGCGAGAGGAAGCGCTGGAATTATATTTTAGCCTTCCTGACGACCCTACGTCGAGTGATTCCGACAGAGATACATATGAAGACTTCGCACCCGAGCTCGCTCCGCCCGATTCAGATGAGCAAAGCAGTGAAGCCGAAGCGGCGGAATCAACAAGGAAACCACAAAAGCGAAAGGCTACCTATTCAAGAAAGAAAAGGAGGCAGAAGAAAGTGCCTAGAATTTGCGACGAAGCAGAAGTCGAAGAGGAGGAGGTTGGGGCATGGAATAGCAGCGAACCGGATGCCGTCATTTGTGTTCCAAAAGTTTGGGACCCACAATACAGTGCAAATCTCCCGACGACACCTTGTGAAGCTTTTGCTCTTTATTTTGACGCAGGTATCATGAACACACTGGTGAGTGAGACAAACCGCTTTGCCAAACAGAAAGGCCGACAGCTTTGGAAAGGGCTTACAATTGATGAACTCCGTGCATACTTTGGCATACTTCTGCTGATGAGCACAAACCCCAGACATCAAATGTACCTGTACTGAAGCAGAGACAGTTTTTTCAATTGTCCTGAAATATCAAAGGTTATGTCGTTCCGTCGTTTTCAAGCCATTATGAACTGTTTGCACCTCACCGACCTAACCAAGGAAAAAAAAGAAAGGTGAAGAAGGGTACGACAGATTGACAAGAGTGCGTCCTCTCATTCTTGCACTGAATGAAAGTTTCAAGAGACAATACACTCCATCAGCGCACCAAGCCATTGATGAGAGTATGATACGATTTAAAGGCCGGTCCTCACTGAAGCAGTTCCTTCCAATTAAACCTATTAAGCGGGGATACAAGGTGTGGTGCAGAGCCGACTCTCAGACAGGTTACCTGATTGAATTTCAGGTCTACGAAGGTAAAGGTGCAGACCGACCTGCGAACGTAGGTCTCGGTGAGCATGTTGTGCTCTCCCTCATTGACCGAGTAGAGGCTGGCACGCAGCTATATTTCGATAACTTTTTCACGTCCACACGCCTAATGGAGGCCTTGAAAGAAAAGAACATTTTGGCCGCAGGAACGGTTCGCCCAAACCGCAAGGACTTACCTGACGAAATCAAACGGGATAACAAGCTACAGAAGGGACAGTATATCTGGCGTGCGAAAGGGAGCATCACAGCTTATTAGTGGCGGGACACGAAAAACGTACACGTGCTGTCCAACTTTCATCACCCCAGCGACACTGAGGACGTTGTTCAAAAGCTTTCTAATGGCTCATCTATATCCGTCCAGTGCCCAAAAGCAGTCTCCGACTACAATACCTGGATGGGCGGATTCGACAAGTTTGACCAAAGAAGGAACGCATACCCGGTGGTTCGACGATCTAAGAAGTCGTGGTACCGAATTTTTTACGTTCTGCTGGACGCAGCAATAGTAAATGTTTTTCTTCAAATTAAAGCAGTCAGTGAAATGAACTACCTTTGGTTCCGGCTCGTCCTTGGTCGCCAGCTGATAAACGGGCAAACATTCAAAGGGTCCAGCAATCGCCCGTACCGAGTCAACAAAAAAGGTGCCAAACATGGCCAGAAAATGGTAGGCGTTGCTGATGAAGTCCGATTTCTGGGAGCTGGACATCACCCTCAGAAGATTGCAAAAAGGAGGCGGTGTCGTTGGTGCTCGACTGCCAAGAAAGAAGCGCGCACCAACCTTCTGTGTTCTGTGTGCAATGTGCCCCTTTGTTCAACGTGTTTTGGACCTTTTTATGCCGGCCGAAGGTAACCAAGGAGCCCTCAAGGAGCATTAGTTCAACGTGCTTTGGACATTTCACGCCACCCGAATGTAACCCCGGAGCCCTCAAAGAGCATTGGGACAAATGCGTCCCATTTTTTGAATTTTAATTTAGCGCCAGTGGGACAAACGTGTCCCAGTTTTTTTTAAATAAAGTACTCGTTGTACATCCTTGAAATTTCTTTCAAACTACTTCTGTTGGCTTGGTTTGTAAAATAAGACAACCTTTTTCTGGTTTTTTAAAAAAAAACATATCCTGCCCTACAAAGGGTTAAGGTAACATTGTAAGTATGCTTCATGTTCTCCCTGAAAAGCAGCAACTGGCATTCAAAACGGCCATAATGGTTGCAAGAGCGAAGATAAAAAAGGGAGGCGTTATGAAAACCAACGGCTAACGACGCACCTCTTGCTGTAAATTTCTAGCCCAAAAGCTTATACCCTCATTTCAGACATGCAGCTGTTGCCGTTTCCTACTAAAGCCCGTCTACATCAAATCCTTACTGGTATATCCCATGCAAATTCGGGTGTAATTAGGTTGCACCAAGTATCGTTAAGCAGCACTTTCAGGGTAAGAGCCACATCTGAAGGTGTGGCGTTCTACTTGTCGATATGGTAAAGCTCAAGCAGTCTGTGGCCTTTAATAAGGTGCCCTGCAAAATGGACGGGTTCGTTGACTATGGTGACGTAGCAACCTGAGCCACAGATCAACTCATTTACCATGGACTAGATCTCAAGTTTGTGCCACTATTTGGGTACTGGATGCAGCCGATAGCAACTTCGCAAAAAAGTAGCAGCCAATGGGAAGTTTTTTTTTTTCAGTATTCGTGCTGTGTGCTGTGCTTGAACTGCACAGAAGCAATGCCTTAGTTCTTGCTATCATATGTGACGGAGCTGGGAATAACCACTCAATGTGGACCCAGCTTGGTATATCGGAAAAGCTGGACTCTGCATGTCATCAAATCGAGCGACATTGGAAGCTTTCTCAGAGGAGGTAGTTCATTTGTGATGTCCCAAACATCATAAAATGCATCATAACCTATCTGATGAAGCATATTATCGTATGGTAAAAAAACTAAGCTGCAAATGTTTTGAATAAGATTTCCTATTTCCAGGTAGGTTAACATAAGATCAACTTTGGCCACTATGTCACGCTGTTAGACACAAAAAAAAAGACCTACGAGTCGTGCCAAAACTAACGCAAGCCCATTATGCGCCTAACAACGTTCAGAAGATGAGTATCATTCTTGCCACCCAGGTGCTTTTGCCTACTAAAGTCTATGCGTGTTACTTGCTCATTATTCTGAACACACCTGCGCTTTCTTAACAGCTGTTCAGCCGTAGAACAGGAGTTGGCATTAAGCTGTGCAGAAGAGCCAAAGTGCCAGGCAAGGAAAACTCTGAAAGCACCTAAACATTCACCAGGATGATTAATGACCTTTTCGAAGCTTTGAACATCAAGCTACCATCGAGAGGAGTGAGGCACCACTCGAAAGAAATACGGGTGATTACTGGACCCTGATTCACCTAATTGGGCCTTGAACGTTTTTGAGTGTTCGCATTGTTCAGCATGTCAACATGATGAAAATAATATTTTCATATCTTAAAATGTTTCTTCGAGATGCTCAACATAAAAGAACAAAATTCAGTCTAAAATAACCTGGAGATTTTTGCGTCGCTGCAAACAACACAGTCTTTGGGAGTTGTTTACGATAGACATCATTTAATACTTGTTCACTCTAGGTGCCCTCTCTGTCCTTACGGGTAAGTTAAATTAAGACCCTTGCAGATAAGCGGGTCATTTTTGTTTTTGCTTTGTGCATTTTGTTAGCACATATCTGTGCAACTCAAAGCCATACATAGTGTTTCAGCGACACTTCGGGCTGGAACGCTCATTTGTAGGTGACGATTCTCACCCGACTGTTGCCAACTTCAGTCAAATATTCCGCCTCTTCAGCATGTACACACCGATAAAGAGAAGTCTGCATGGTAGTGTGCAAGGTACACATGTTCTGTGCTCATTAGTGTTGCTCACACACACGGGAGCACAAAGAATGCCCACCACGAACAGAAACTCCGCCTGCACGACATAGTGCGATTCAAAATGATGAGGATCACCACTGCTTTTGCTGATGCATCTGAGCAAGGACCAAGTGACCATGCGTATTAAAGGGGTGATGTGGCGGACGCTGTTGTATAATACCTGTATGGTAACGTCGTACACATGTTCACCAAGCATGCAACATGCCATCTCTGCATAGAAGACATCAGCTCCGCTACGCCAGTGCTTGCTTCTCACAGCTAATTACCTTCCTACAGGAGCTTCAAGAGAAGCACTTTAAAGAATCCAACACAGAAGATGTTGAAATATATGAAAATAACAAACAAGATAACTACAGTTTGTCTGGTGAAGAAGGGTCTCTGTGAGGACAGATTTTGGAAAGTGTTCGAAGATTTGGGGGAGCACCAACTTTCTCGACTTGGCTGTGACCAGCACGCTAATGCCTTTACGTGCCAGTTGTTGAACGTTTTCGTCAACAACCGCATGGTTTTCTACTCGCACGATGTGGACCGCCATCTGGGACGTAGCGAAAAAGTGGCAATAGCAAACAAAAAGGCGTGCCTACTGTGCTAAATCATACAGAAACCTGATAAGATTCTTAGTGTTCTTTGAATGTGTGATTTACTCATGCTTGTGCGTGAAATCAATGTTTTTCAGGCCGTTCATACTTATGTTTGCTGCGGCCGCTGCAAAGTTAGGTGCTAGGCTGCAGTAAAGGTAAGTCAAGCGCTTTTAGTCTTTGTCTTCTTCTCAAGTTCTCGCTGGTCGTCCGCCTTATTAAGACGCTCATTGTTCAGCAACAAGCACAAGCAACCACGCTTGCGAGTGGCGGAGCGTGTAAACGTTAGGCGGAAATATTCTAGCCATTTCGTAGCGAGCCTGCAGCCGAGTGTTCGCAGTACGAGGTAATCGGAAGATCGTAAGCAAAACGGGTCGCCCACTCAGCTTTTTCTGGTTTTCTGAATAGCAAACATTTTATATATTATACATGAGAAGTTTTAGCCGAAAGAGCATGAAGAACCTACGGACAACATGCGTTACCGCGTTGAACTGCAGAAAGAGGCTGCGTGTTTAGCCAGGTTTAGCTGCGAGTCGACCTGCCAATCGTGCTGACTGTGGCGGCAGTACCACCTCATGACAGTAAACGGAGAGGCGTTATGTTTCGGGGGCGGTTCAGGCGGAGTTTGACAACTGGAAGAATCTAGTAACGCTGGTGCAGGGAGCATCCAGGCAGTGTCAAGGTAAGAAGCAGCCAGATGAAATAAAACAAAACAATGAATATACAACATGCAGGCCAAACCTGGACTATGAAGTAGTTGATGGATAACAGTGAGGTATGGTTGCTTGGTTGAGGGCTCGATAATCACCGCCGCGCCGCCAGTCTTTAGGTGTAGACTTTGGCACTATTTGTAGTGGGAATATCTAAGGGCTAGCTGATGAGTGCATTATGCCGAGATAGAGCATTTGCATGAATTCTGCGATTCTGATTTTCGCTTCTGGGAGGGACGGGTGGTGTGGGTGTGCGTAAACCAGAATCAATAAGTGAAAGACATTATGCTTGACGACACCGCCGATTGGCGGCCACATCAGCTCGGGGAACTCGCCTATGATAGCCGTAAAATGGGCGTTACCTGGTAGTATCAGGAGCGTAAGGCTGAGAGGCGGATACTCAGATGACCTTCCGCAGATGTCTTGTGAGACAGGATCCTGTAAGCGCCGGTTTAGTATATCTAAAAGCAGTCTAAAGGGACGCAAGACGCCTGCTCCGAGGATAGAAATTTGTTTACGTTAGCTACCTCAGTTATCCACGTTAATGTCCTCTTAAAGCCCAGACCTAGCAAAAAAGAGCAGTGCCCGTACGTCGGTATCGTCGTGTTATTTACAGCCTGCAATGACGACAAGTTCGGGCCTTTTCAATAGGCTGACGACGCCGGCAGCATGCTCACTTCTGCCCTAGTGCCGACGAGGAATCAGGTGGCTTTATCGCGTTAAGCGAGGAAGAAGACAGATGGGTGACTTTCTGCTAAGCTGGTAGCACTGTTCGACCATAGTGCGGGCTCGGTGCGTTTTCCAATATCTCGCAAAGCCGCCAACAGTTCCGTGCAGTTTCACCGAATGTATGATGAAAGCACCACAACTGTCGCTGTCCTTTAGCACACGACCGTGTTGTTTGCCTTCTGTTTGACTGTAGTGCTGCGGCGGGGCGAGCGACACGATAAATTTCTGCTCGAATCTTACTGCAAGCTGGGAGACGGCAAGACTTCGGCGAGGCTTTGGCAAGCACTGTGGCAACTGCTGATGGAGTGACAGTGAAGAGTCGGTCAGCTAGTTCGGCGATCTTGTGAACCTCTATTTCTCCGGAAGATATGACGACTATTTGAACAGTCGAGGTCAATCTTGCAAGAAACGCTCCCGTACCAGGTGGCCGTGGAGACTTGTTACACTGTCTGCTAGCTGCTCCATCCGGCGCAACAGTTGACAGTCGCTTACTTCGGCCTCACGTAGTAGCTTCAGTAGATTTTCCGGCTGCGAAGATGTGAGGTGGAGAACCAGTTTCTCATTTAGCACTCGATACGCATCTTCTGCTAGTGGGGCAAGCAGAATGCTGCTCTTCCCACTCGTTTTCGCGGGTGGATTGAGTGCGACCACGCGGTCATATTTGGTGGCGTCCGTGGTGATGCACCGAGTGGTGAACTGAGCTTCTACTTGAACGAGCCAAAGAGCGTGGTCGCTGGTCCAAAATTGAGGAAGTTTTATGTGTAACGCAGCCACTGTCAGGCCAGTAATTGTCGGCACGGGCCACCAATCGTCGGTACTAGTGAGGGACACAGACAATAAGCCTGTTGCTGATAGTCTCGATACCAAAGAACCTTATTGCTCGTTCGCCTCTGTATACTTGCGCCCAGTTCATCTTTCCTCTTCCTGTCCGCACCTTTGTTGGTGGTGCAGGGGGAGGGGAAGGAAGGTTGGTCTGCGACGCGTAGGCAGTGCCACCTCCTGCGCCGTAGCACACTTAAGAGTTCACCCCACTGTCTACTATAACATAGCAACTACTCAAGTGAGGCCATATGTCCCTTCCATACATCGCCGCAATATTTTCTACCAAGAGTATGATGTGGAGTGTGGTGGTAAAACGTAACGCATCATTTATAGCACGAAAAATATGGGACACAGGACAAGAGAAACAACGAATAGGAGCGCTTACTTCCAACAAGATTTCTTTTGAGGAGCATACACGTATATACTCTCGAAGTGCAGAAAAACAAACAAAACAGCCAAGTAGCCAACACCTGACGTGCACCCCTTGCAACACGTGCGAATGAGAACCACTTTTCTATGACACCTAAATTATTTGCAAAAAAAGCCATGCCTGCGCGGAAGGCGCAGCAAAGTCACAGTGAAAGCCTGAAGAGCAGCCCTGCAGAGGATTTTCTTAAAACTTTTTGGGTAAATGCTAGAAGCGCACTTGTTCTATACCAACTATGCTACAAGTATTCGTGTTTACAGCGAAAGTTCGTATCAGATCAATTTTGAGGTCACGAGCAGTTGCAAGTTGTCTGCCGCCGCCACCGCCACCGGTGTCCGCAACCACCTCGCGCAAAATTTAAAAAAAAACCTTGCACGCATAAAACACAGTAGGAGATGAACCCGGGTCCGCTGGGTACCAGCCAAGTATTCTACCACTTAAATACGCCGGTGCTTGTAAGTTGTCAAACTTGCTTTAGGCAGGCATGACCTAGCCCCAATGGCACAGTGGGGCTCGAACTGCGGTCCTCTGGGTGCCAGCCTAGTATTCCACCACTGAGCTACACCGGTAGTTGTGAGTTGTTTTCAAACTTGGCTTAGGCAGGCTTGACGTCAGGAAAACAATCACGTTATTACGACTTCTAAAGCGTTTTACAACAGCGAAAGAACAACGTGTCGTCGCACAATGCAAATAGCGCAACGATTGGGCCGTCCAATCCTCCAACCTATCTCAAAATATTGTTTTTGTTGCCCTAATAAGTATGGCGCATACCCACTTTAGCCTTAATTCCTCATTGTCGTGAGCCACTGCATGGACAATTGGCAAAAAATCTTTGCAAGTGTTTAGCGGATACCACGCTTCTCAGAAGAATGACAAAAAATAGCATAGCGAATGCGGGCCTAGTACCCAAAAGCTTAATATAATTGCCCGAGTGGGTACCAAGCAAGTGTGCTTGCATTAGTTACCTAATGACTGTTTTGAAAAGGCTTTGAATGGCCACTCTTCTAGCTTTCGCTGTGACTGTGCTGCGCCTACCACGCAGGCCTGGAGTTTTTTGCATATTAGGCCACCATTCACAGTGCTATCATTTGTCATTCTTCAGAAAAGTGTGGTATCCGCCAATACTTGTAACGAATTTTGTGTTGCTTTGAGTGGCTGACTATAATGAAGAACTACGCATAAGTGGCTATGTGGTATAGCGATTGAGCTACTCAAAAGGTTTGACAATTTTGAGCTGACCAGCGCAATTTGTAGATCGGGGCGTTCACGAACACGTCTGCCAAATTCGCAACACTGCATGCCACGGAAAAAGATTAACGCTGCTCCCCCTTCCTTTCGTGGGTGATCGCCAAACGAATGAGGGCATGACGTGCAGGCACGAATGGCTCTACGTACACGAAAGTGCAGTGTCATGACGATAGTTATAGCGCGAGAACAGAACGACGACAAAGAGACAAGAAGGACACGAAGGACACGAGTGCTATTAACTAGTGAGGCACGGCCAGCAACAGAGCGCACCACTGAAAGAAGCTCGGGTGCGGACCTCTCTCGGTCGACGGTGAACTTCGGACCTAGGGTGAGGGTGTTGTGTACGTAGTCTGAGAGGACGACATCACTGCAGGAGTGGACCACACCCGATTGCCGGGGCTTGGTTGGGCACTGCGCACGAAGGTTGTGAGCTCACGTGACCACAAGCTGTTTGCACTGTGTTCAATTTGGTCGCAGTGCTCCCGCCATTTTCTTTTCTTCACTCCCGGTGTGAGATCTGTTTGTTGAAGCTGGACATACAGGGCGTCACGGTACGTGCGCTCTTGTCGGTGCCATTCTGACCGAATAATTTCGCACACCCGTATGTCATGGCCGATAGAGGGGTGGCAATCTCCAAACAAGGCTTTAACGTCCAGAGGCAGGTGCTTGGTGCGAATTCAGAAGGTAAAGGTGCGCGCATGGCAAATTGAGACTGCAATGAGAGTTATGAGGACTGAATGATGAATAGAAACACACGAAAAAGAGCCCGATTAGCTAGAAATGTACCTTCGAAGTGCAGCAGCTTAGGCTAGTTGGTATGACATGACAATAGTGATGGCGCGAGAACAGAACAACGACATTGTGTCTCTGTGTCGTCCTGTTCTCGCGCTATAACCATTGCCATGTCATACCAACTAGCCCAAACTTCCACACTTCTCTAAGTGCAGTGAGGCTGGTCCTCTTCGTAGACGACTTTGCCCTGACGTTGCCAACAGTGGCACGTGACATGGCGAAAATTATTTAACATGACATGCCTAGTTTTATGCAAATTGTAGCTTGAAGAAAATAATAAAATAAATCTGTAGATAAAAAAGGAGACGCAGTAAGCGAATTTGCGTGTCTTTTTTTCTTTTTTTTCTTGTGAGTAGCAACGAGATGCGGGGCTGATATACCGGCGTTTCACATGCGTTCGTGTCCCCGCGGTCAGTGCATCCAGCAGACAATAGCCGTGGAAGCAAAAATAACGCTCCTACAAGCTTGCGCACTCATTGTACTCATCTATTCCACCGGGTTCAAGTCAGCGTTTCCAAGCAATCCCGCAGAAGCGGGCAGTACACCACGCTGGTCCACAACAATAACAACAACAAAAAAAACGCCGCTCGTGTGTCTGGGGGCTGGACTTGTTCTGGCACGTCATACGCACGTGATTTCTTGGTTAAATGGTGGAGAGACTAGGGAACAAAATTGGCTTGTGAAGCCTACGCGAGTGAAGCGGCAAGGTTTTCGAGCTTGCCTCCTCTCATCCTCGTTTCTCGCCGCTTCGAAAAAACGTGTTGTCAACTCATTATGAACTTATTGAAAAAATTTGACAAACTGGTCCTCATCAGACACACAACTTCTACGGTCCAAGTAAAATTTGTTATGGGGCCTGGTGAGTGGCCTTTTAATGGGTGATAAATAAAAACATTTGGTAAAGTTTTGGAGGATTGGATGGCCTACTCGCTACGCATTTCAGATTGTGTGACGCGTCGTTGTTCCTCTCCTGTTTTGCAACGCTTTATTACTCATGTTAGCGTTCTTCCTTTTCCGGTATCAATCCTGCCTAAGGCAAGTTTGTGGAAGATTCCCGAGAAGCAGTGTAGCTGAGTGGTAGAATACGGGGTTGGCACGCATTGGGCTCGGGTTTAAAATTCACTATGTCACCGCATGTTCTTGGTGACTTCTATTGAAGCTTTTTTTGTCATTGTGTGCGATAGTGGTTAGGACACACGGGCGGGGACGGTGGCGGACAACTGCAACGCTGCGCGTGATCCGTGTCGTTCTCATAACAGGTTTCTCTGTAAAATAGAAATGAACCACAAAGGCACTCAGGTAGAGACGATTTGTAGATTATGGCTGAACTGCGTGAGCATTCCCACTCTTGGGCTTTGTGAAAAAAATTGCTCTTCCTGAGATATTAAGATTTTCGCGAATGACAGTCTTGTGCTTATTGACTTTTTCGTTTGTTTTGTTTTGCATTTAGAGAGTATATATGTGTACGCTCTTCGAAATAAATCCTGTTCAAAGTAAGCACTTCTCTTCGTCAAATTCCTTGTCCTGTGTCTCACATTTTTTGTGCTACGAGTGATCATTTACTACTAGTTGCACAACCTCTGTCATCCTGACATCCGCACTTCTCCACGCCTAGTGAGTGACCATTATGTTTCGTCGTCAACGTAACGGGACTACTGCTCCTTGGCATTCACGTGCATTACTTGTCAGCCCACCAAAATTACCCTTCACGTCACTTGGCCCCTTAGGGCACTCCCCCGGTGATCGCAATGGTTTCAAAATATCCACATTGGCACTATTGGCTTTTTTGCACAAGTCAGACGTTATCGCTATTGCCTCACAGCCATTAATAGCTACACACGATCGCCCGTGATTTGGCAGCCCGAAAGGCTCACCGCAGAAGCGCCCTGTATGTGTCTATATATAAGTGACCCTCTTTTCGTTCTCGTAAATGTATGTATAGATACTCAGTATTTCATTTTGCATTGACAGCCACTCACAGGAATTATTATCGAAAATTCGAGCACGATTCAGCTTCGCCTTTAGGAGCAGATCACGATAGCTTATTGAAGACTCGTGCGCATCACCTTTTTAAACTGCTGCTCTGCTTAGGTTCTCAGAGGGTGCCTAAACCATGTCGTCAGCAATTGAACGACATTGTGTAACATTGCCCGTTTCAAACAGTCATTGAATGCATTTTGTAATAATAGTTAGGTGACCCCTACGCCATGTTTATTCCTTTTACAAATTAACCCACTATGCGTAGCGCAACACGCAAACCCACTCAGCTGTTTACATTGATGATGCTTCTGCTGCTGCTAGGGATTAAGTTCATCTGAGTGCATCATAATAGGTGACTTATTAAGACACCGATGGTAAAATGCAACGCGGTTGTTGGTACTTACTAAATCACTTTGTGCCTGGGATAGCTCAGCCTTGTGCAGAGAATTGAGTAATCAACAAGAAACAAGTGGAACAACACTAGGCGAGAAGTATGGATGTGATTAACTTTAACGACAGATGAGTTTTGAGGTATTGTCATGTAAACCTGTGAGTAAGGCATCAGTGAGAGCAATGCTCTCGACGTTCACCACCAGACGTGTACACTGAAAAATATAGATTTTGGAACGAATCATACATACTTCTACACGAGAACAACACACAGCTCATGGTACGGAACGTCAGTTCTGCAACAATGCCAAATGTGAAAATTATGTACTCACCTTGCGCTTACAGTGCTCACGAAGCTGCTGCTCAGTGATTTTGTTCCGCGCTCCAGGTGCCAGCCGCACCCAGGCACACAGTTCCTCGCCCAGCCTCTCGTCGGGCACACCGACCACGCTAGCCTCTTCCACCGACTCGTGCTCTGTAGTACACGACGCAGCTTATTAAGATCATCGCACACTTACAAATATGAACGCTACCTGCCCAAAGTATGTTGATTTTTAAATGCCCTCCAGGATACGCCTAATCGAGAGAAACATTAGCGTTTGTGGGCCCAATTATTATGTATTTGATGCAGAGATAGTACACCAGCCTTAGGCGAGGTCAATTTACTGTTTCACAAATTTATTAGACACTTCACCGACAACCTCACGCACCCTTACAAACTCTACACCACTTGCCTAATGGGACATCAAACCTACTTCCACCCACATTTATATTAAGGATCGCCAAAACTCTTGAAGTGACTTACTCTTAAACGCCTCGAAATGTCTTTTCGAATAGGTTACACATTGGCGATGGCCTCGGGATGATACAACGAAGTTCATGATTTTGCATGGATACGGCACGCGAGACCAATCAAATGCGACCTGGAAGCTGTCTGTATTTGTATATATTCATCTATGTAACAAAAGTCACAATCGCATACATTATTTCAAACTCTCGTCCGCATTCTATTCATGACCATATATATATATATATATATATATATATATATATATATATATATATATATATATATATATATATATATATATATATATATATATATATATATATATATATATATATATATATATATATTGTTACGAGAGAGAGAGAGAGATTGACTTTATTTAAACATATCTGAGGAGGCTAGGAAAGAGCCATTCCGACCCTTAATTCAACATGGAGGCTCCGCCCAGGATGGCGCTGGCAGCCGAAGGCTTGTAGCGATGTCCCGGGCCCTCTGGACCGCCTGTAGTTGCAGATTGTATTGATTGCTCTTGAGGGCTTCCTGTCACGCCTCTTGGGTATTCAGCTGTGCTGCGCTATGGGTAAGGCACAGCCAGAGCATGTGTTCGAAATTGCAATAGGCATGGTTGCAAAGGGAGCATGTGGGTGGTGTGTCGGCGTCGACTCTGTGTAAGGTGGCTGGTGTTATGTACGTACGTGTTCGCAATCTTCTGAGAGTTAGAGCTTGTGCTCTGTTAAGTTTTGGGTATGGTGCGGGGAAGGTACGTCTTTGGCCCCGGTAATGTGAAGTGACCTCGTGGTATGTGAGTGCTTTGTCCTAGCTGCAGAGATTCTCGTACCGCTCACTGATCGAGGGGTCGTTGTCCGCGGCGCGGCGTGTGAGCTCACGCGCCAGGCGGTAGACCTCTTCGTTGGGATTGCAGTGGTCAAGTCCCGGTAACTGTTTCATGTTGGCTGGGAGCCAGGATACGTAGATTTGAGCTTTCTCTTCTTTAACAAGGGTTTCTTTGCTCTCGTACACTCTTATTGCGTTAACGATGAGTTTTCCACTACTTCTTGCTACTAGGCCAGCCGCGAATGTTCGTGCCACCGACTTAGAGTCAGTGTATTTTGTGGAGTAGGCTTGGCAGCTTTGCAAGGCTAGCGCGATCGCCGTTTCCTCTGCTTCGTGGACATGGCTTGTTTGGACTGTTGCCGCGTTTATGAGGTTTCCGTTTATATCAACGACCGCTATGGCAAACGCCTCCCTGCCATAGAAGCGGGCGACATCTACGAATAGCACGTGCCTGTTGTGTTTTTTTTTTTTTGCCTTGTTTATGAGCGCCCTCGCTCTGTCCTTCCTTCGCCCTATTTTGAACGTAGGGTGGACGTTGCGGGGGATCGGCTCAATCCTAATGTGTTTCCTCACGTCATTACCAAGTTGTGTTCTTTTCTCTGGTTGAAAAATTGGGCAAATGCCTGCGTCTCGTAGGGTGAGATGGCCTGCCTGCGTCAACAAGAGGCGTGTGATCTGTGCCACTCTCTGAGCCTCAAAAATTTCTTCGGCTGTGTTGTGCAGACCAATTTGCTCAAGTTTCTCGTTGCTCGTGCTATTGGTCAAGCCGAGTGCCGTTTTGAGTCCCTTGCGGAGCATGGAGTGGACCTTTTTGATTTCAGCCTTCGTAAGTTTCAGAAACGGGAACGCGTATGCTACGTGACTTACGAGAAAGGCGTGATACGCCTTCATGATGTTGTCTTCTAGGAGGCCTGCTCTCTTGTTGGCGATTCTAGCAATGCCTCTTGCAAAATCGCTCATGCTGTTCTTCCAGGCGCTTGAGTGCTTTCTTGTCGTGACCCTTCTTGGCGCTTAACGTTAGTCCTAGTGCCTTGACCGTATATACTTGCGGTATCGTTTAGCTGTTCTCAGCTTTGAGCAATACTTGCTGCTTCTTTTCGCCCGAATTTCGTCGAGGGTGAAAGAGCGTTAGAGTAGATTTAGTGGGGAAGAATGCGAGTCCAGTTGGCTTAAGAAATTCTTCAGTTGTAGTCAGTGCTTGTTGAAGGATTCCTTCCAAGGCGCCATATGAGTGGCCACATGGGACCCATATGGTAATATCATCCACGTTTAAGGCATGGTGCACGGATGGGATTTGAGCGAGCTTCTCCGACAACCTGTGCATCGCCACAATAAAGATCAATGGCGAGAGCACTGACCCTTGTGAGGTGTCGATATTTCCGAGTCGTTCGGTTTCAACGCATTGCTCTACTATGCGTGGCGGTTCGGTTCGCCAGAAAACCTTTAATGTAGTTGTAGAATTTCTCGCCTAGGTTCATGTGCGATATTTCGCCCAGTATGTATTCATGTTTTACGGTGTGAAAGGCTTTGGTGAGGTCTCGGGTTAATATGGCTTGGGGCGTGTGGAGAAGCCCGTAAATATGTGTTCTCTTAACATCAACATGGCGTCCTGTGTGGATAGTGCCCTGTGGAAGCCAATAATGTTGAGTCGAAAGAGCCCATTGCTCTCAATGTGGTCCGTGATACGGTTTAGTATTGCATGCTCAGCTACTTTTCCAACGCAAGACGAGCGCGATATGGGCCTTAACTTATCGATGCTCAGCGGTTTTTCAGGTTTCTGGATGAGCGAACCCTTGGCACTACGCCATTCTTCTGGCACGGTACCCGTTTCCCATGTCTCATTTATCTTCTTAGTAATGATAGCATTTGCTTTATCGTCTAAATTCCGTAGCAGTTTATTCTCGATGCCATCTGGCCCTGGCGCCGATCTGCCATTGAGAGGCTGTAGAGCATACCGTATTTCAGCTTCGCTGAATGGTTCGTTTAGCTTTTCTTGCGGTCAACCTCCATATGAGGGATTTTCGTTTTCCCAGGCTGCTGCTTTGCTTTCCAGTGGGAGATATTTTTGGCCTAGCGTTTTGAGGAGAGCTTGGGATCCACCACTATCTTGGGCGTGCTTGTGCACCAATCGTTCAATTTGCAGCTGGGTGCCGCCACGGGTGGGTTTGTCGCTGTCCGCCATAAGGTGTTTGAGCAGCCCCCATTTGCTTTCTCTTCTCATTTTGACATCCGCTTCGTCGCATGTGTTGTTTCACTGCTGGGCGCAGAGCGTTTTGACGTGAGATTCAATTTCGCGGCCAAGGTCCGCGTTTTTAGTGCGTAAGTGTCTGTTGAGCTTGTTTTTACGCCACGCTTCTTTTAGGTCATGCTTTTTCTGCAGTAAACTGACCAGGTGAGAGTCCATGACCTGGATGAATTCATCAGTCTCCACTTCTTTGGTGGCCTCATGCGCTGCCATTTTTAATTCATTTCAGAGGGCTTCATATGATAGTTCTGTATTGCCATTGTGCTCCCGTATTTTACAGACCTGGTCCCAGTCTGTGATTTTGAATTTTCTTAGTGCTTTCACCTCGTTATCAACGGTAATTTCCAGGATGCAGTGGTCGCTACCTAGACTTTGGCGAGGTTATCCCAGGTAGCTTTGACGTTCTTGGTGAAGGTTAAGTCTGGCATTGTGTCCCGCTGTACCAAATTGCCTCTTCTTGAAGGGAGGGCAAGGTTGTTTATCAGCTGCAGGTCCAGCGCATTCGCGCTTTCTGCTAACTTGGTGCCTTGCCTTCGCTTTTTGAGTATCCCCATTCGGTTCTCCTGGCGTTAAAATCGCCCGCTACTATGAGAGGATTGTCACCCGCTATTGTTACCGCCGAGGTAAGCACTCTTTTGAAATCTCTTTTCTTATCTGATGGAGGACAGTAAACATTGAGCACAAAGATGATTCTTTTAACAGCCCTGTGTGGTAAGATTTCCACCAGGACCTTTTCCAGGCCTTTTTCGTATACGGAGGCGTCTTTTTTGGCGAACATTATATCCTTCCGGATGTAGGTAGCCATTCCTCGCGTCTGGTTCTGCTCGGAGTGCAGGGTCGGCCTGGCTACCCTGTACCCCTGTATGCCAATGCTTTGAGCAGTTTTGCTTTGTCCACATCCCTGTAGCAATATTATATGCGGCTTTTTTTTACAGGCTAGCAATAGTTGCGTTAGTGCTGCGTTGCGTTTCTGAAGTGAGTTACAGTTGCACTGCCAGATCTTAATCTCGAGAAGGAGACTGACACAGAGGGTTTGTCACCGATGTATTTACAGGCTGTTAGGCGAGCAGTGCCAGCCACACAGAATAGCTCACGCCAATCTATCTGCTTTGTCTTCTTCAACTCCATGCACTGGCACGTAGCTTGATCCCCGGCGGCGGAGACACCGTCCCGGTGCTTTAATGGTCGCTATCTCACGCATCTTTGTAGGACTTGATCCGCGAGACGTCTATAATATCACTGGACCGCATAGTAGATGATGATGAATAGATGGTACTGATCTCGTAGGTGACAGGTGTTACTTGACGCAATATACGGTAGGGTCCCGTGTAATGAGACAGAAGTTTTTCTGATAGGCCCAGCTGACGATGAGGAGACCAGAGTCAAACGAGGGTACTGGGAGCGAAATGTACGTCCGTTGTTCCGCATCGTACCGACGGCATTGGTTGGCTTGTGACGCCATCAGCTGAGCGCGAGCGAGCTGACGGGCATGATCAGCTCGCGCAATCGCGTCGCGGGCATACTCACTGGTGGACGAGGTGTGAGCTGAGATGACTGTGTCCAGTGGTAAAGTCGGCTCTCTTCCGTACAATAAGTAGAACGGCGAAAACCCGCTGTGTCGTGACGGGATGAATTATACGCGAAAGTTGCGTAGGGTAAGGCAAGGTCCTAGTCTCGGTGGTCGGGTGACATGTGCATAGCGAGCATATTTGTTAAAGTGCGGTTCCGTGAGGCCGTTTGTATGAGGCTGGTAAGCGGCTGTCAGTGTGTGTTGCGTGGAACAAGAACGCAAAATGTCGGTGATGACTTGAGACAAAAATGTATGGCCACGGTCTGTGGGAAGCTGTCTCGGAGCACCGTGAATCAATATAACGTCCCGTAACAAGAAGTTAGCGACATCGGTTGCACGGCTGGTTGGTAGAGCTCGCGTAATAGCATAGCGTGTAGCGTTGTCCGTAATAACGGCTTTCAATTTGTTTCCCAATCTTGATGTGGGAAAAGGACGAAGCAGGTCTAACCCAACACGGTAAAATGGTTCCGTGGGTATGTCAATTGGTTGATGATGGCCAGCGGCTAGCAGCCACGGTGTTTTACGACGTTGGCATAGGTCACACGTGGCAACGAATCGGCGTACCGAGCAAGCAAGGCCTGGCCAGAAGAAACGACGCTGGACGCTCTCGTACGTGCGGGATATTCCAAGGCGTCCAGCCGCGGGAGCGTCGTGAAGTTCGGTGAGAACACAGCGGTGCAAATGCTTAGGCACAACAATCGTAGGCACAAATGCTTAGGCACAACAAGCAGCACCGGATCACGCTTCTGTTCTTCCCCAATATTAAGGAAGTCGGACACTGACAAGATAGAGTTCTCCGTGGGCTCGTCAGCGTCCTCAGGATCGTCGACAGGGTACCGGGAGAAGCAATCGGCATTAGAGTGTAGGTGGCCAGATTTGTAGACCACCGAATAGGAAAACTCTTGCAGGCGCAAAGCCCAGTGACCAAGACGGCCTGATGGATCTTTCAGAAAGTTAAGCCAGCAGAGTGCGTGGTGGTCGGTAACTACCGAAAATGGGTGTCCGTATAGATAAGATCAAAATTTCACCACCGCCTATAAAAGAGCCAAGCACTCACGCTCTGTGATCGAATAGTTACGTTCAGGGACGGATAGGAGACGGCTGGCGTATGCAATAACGCAACCATGGCCATGTTGTTTCTGAGTCAGCACTGCACGAACGCCATGTCCACTTGCATCTGTACGTATTTCCGTAAAGGTAGCAGGGTTGAAGTGTGCCATAATCAGAGGAGTAGTGAGAAAAGCCACGAGAGTCGAGAACGCAGAAGCCTGTTCAGATCCCCATGAAAACGGGAATTCTTTCTTGAGGAGCTGCGTAAGCGGCCTCGCTATGTGCGCAAAACTTTTCACGAAGCGTCGGAAGTAGGAGCATAGTTCGATAAAGCAGCGTGCATCCTTCGCAGATCATGGTACAGGAAAGTTTTTGACGGCACTGACTTTTTACCGGGTCTGGTTGTACACTGTTGGCGTCTACTAAATGGCCAAGCACTGTGATTTGATGGCGTCCAAAGTGACATTTGGACGAGTTGAGGGTGCAGGCCACCGCGACGAAAAATTGCCAGGATGGCTGAGAAGCGCTCTATATGAGTTTCAAATGTAAGTGAAAAGACGATGACGTCGTTCAAATAGCACAAACAGGTGGACCATTTGAATCCTCTGAGCAGGGAGTCCATCATTCGTTCGAAAGTGGCTGGAGCGTTACAAAGGCTGCAGGGCATGACCTTGAACTGATATAGCCCTTCGGTGGTTATGAATGCCGTCTTTTCACGGTCCAATTCTTCTACCTCTTTCTGCCAGTAGCCAGAACGAAGGTCCATGGAAGAAAAATAGTGGGACTCATAAAGTCAACGAAGCGCATCATCTATTCGTGGCAGAAGGTAGACGTCTTTTTTTGGTAAATTTGTTGAGGTGTCGATAATCAACGCATAAACGCCATGCAACGTCTTTCTTGCGGACTAGCACTACAGGATAAGCCCAAGGACTGCAGGGTGGCTCAATGATGTCCTTGGCGAGAATTTTGTCGACACTACTTTGGGTAATGTGACGCTCGGCCGCCGACACTTGATATGGACGGCTCATTAATAGGATGCTCATTACCAGTGTTAATGCGTTGGCTCATACTGGTATCTTTCCCCAACGGACGGCCACTGAGATCAAAAACGTCGATGTAGGACAGCAGAACCTGGTGAAGCTCATCAGTCTGCTGCGGTGTTAAGTTGGAAGCGATCATCGACGTAATAGCGCTGACGGAGCAAGTGGTAAATTGATGTTGCGCGTGAGGGTCAGAAGGAGCGGCCATCGCGAAAACATCTATCGCATTGTCTTCTAAGGTGCAGAGCAACGCCGAAGAGACCCATTGTGGCAGAACTTGAGGTGTTAAGCTAAAATTGACAATTGGGAGGCACGTAGAAATTCCTGCGACGGACAGTATGATGTGCGGTAATGTAGTGTCATGGTTTATGAGGACATCGGTGATGGGGGTCAGAACATAGTCACCATCGGGAACTGGTGGTAATGAGACGAGCTCTATATAGGTCAGTGTCTGTGGAGGGAAACGCGTGTGTCCCATTGTGCAGAGGCGACTCGGCTGTTGTGCAAAAGGTTCTGTTGAGGGCAACTGTAGACGGAGTGTACTGATCGAACTGTCTATGAGGGCAGAATGCGCGGACAGGAAGTCGAGGGCTAAGATTACGTCGTGGAGTCATTTATCAAGGATGGTGTGGAGAACAACTGTGTGTTGATCTGCAATGCTCACACGAGCGGAGCACATTCCAACGATAGATGGTATTCCACCATCCGCTACACGGACGAACTGAGTGGTCACAGGTGTGAGAACCTTCTTGAGCTTGCGGCGAAAATCACACCTTATCACGGAAAGTTGAGCGCCGGTTTCGACAAGAGCAGTGACATGTACGTCATCTACTTGTACGTCTATAAGGTACCATTTTGTCGGTATCGCCAAAAGAGGATTTTCTTTCAGTCCGAGCGATGCCGCGCCACCTCTGAGGGCTGCAACACTTTGTTTTCCGTCGGGAAACCTCGTGGGAAAACAGGGGAAGATGGTCGGCGTGGCTGTGGGGAACGAGACTGGTGACGTTGGGGGGATGGAGAGCGGGAGTAGCGGTGTTCATAAGCAGGTTCCTGGGCAAAATGGTCGCGGCTGGTCTCATGGCGTTAGGCAAGACGTGCTTAGAAGGGAAGAGAGAACGGTTGTGCATGAGGACCCCAGAGACTTGTGCAGTGGGAAGAAATGTCACCGAACATTTTAACACTTACTTCCACAGTGTTTATTCCCAGACAGGTTTAGGTAACGTGTTTCATTCTACTGTGTTTGAGCCGTACCAGGTGGACTTTATTTCGTACAATGGTATTGTGTCAATGCTTTTAAACCTGTGGACAACAAAATCATGTGCCCCAGATGGTATCCCAAATCTCTTTTTTAGGCGCTAGGCGGAATGTATCGGTAGATTTCTTTTTATACTGTTCAGAGTTTTTTTGATGTCTACTCAGGTACGCAAAAACTGGAGGACAGCTCGGGTAGTGCCAATTTTTAAAAAGGGCAATCGTTTATCTGTAGAAAATTATCGACCCATATCTTTAACTTCATCCTGCTGTAAACTAATCGAGCATATCATCGCCAACCAGATGACCAAATTTTTAGAGAGAAATTTAGTGTTAACGAACTGCCAGCATGGCTTTAAGAAAGGCTACTCCACTACGACACAACTGTTAACTGTAACTCATAATTTTGCAAGAACATTGATTAATAATGGCCAAATCGACGCTCTTTTTATAGACTTTATCAAGGCGTTCGATCGAGTAGTTCACTGTAAACTTATACAAAAACTCAGAGATTACAATCTTCCTAGCATTATAGTATTCTGGATAGCAGCTTATCTTTCGGATCGCGTGCAGTTTGTCACTATTGAGGGCTACGACTCGAGCTGTCTTCCAGTGACATCCAGAGTACCCCAAGGTAGCGTCCTAGGGCCATTGTTGTTTTGGTCTATACAAATGATATTATCAACGTTGTTACACCTGGCACACAAATCAGATTATTTGCAGACGATTGCGTTTTATATCAGGAAATAATTACAGTGCATAACCAAACCAACCTCGAGATCAGTTTGCATAACATGCAGGCGTGGTGTGACAAATCAGGCATATCTTTAAACAAAGAGAAAATTTTCTGTCTTCGTATCACAAGGAAAAAAAAGCCCGTTAAAATACACCTACACACTGGCCGCCTCACCGCTATAAGAAGTTGAAAACTTCAAATATCTGGGAGTAACATGTTCAAACAACCTTTCGTGGAATTTACATAATATTAATAGCATATGTTCTTCAACTTTCCGGAAACTTTGTTTCCTGAAACACAAACTTAAAAAATCACCCACCCACATTAAACTACTGAGTTACATTACTTTCATTAGACTGAAGTTAGAGTATGCTTGCATTACATGGGATCCCAACACTAAACACAACATTAAAATAATAGAGAAAGTCCAGAGAAAAGCTGTTCGCTTCATTTCCACCAAGTTCAAGCACACCGATTCCCCTACACAGCTGATGACAGAAAATGACATCCCCCTCCTCAAAACGCGTAGGCAGATTCTCCACCTCAATTTCCTACAATCACTCATTAAACGTGAATTATCCATCGACCCCGCATTATATGTAACACCTCTGTCCACAAGGCGTACACGTCACGATCACACACATGCTTTGACCCCTCATTTCGCTAGGACAGATATTTACAAACACTCATTTTGTCGCATGACAGTGTCCGAGTGGAACTCTAGGCATGAAAAGAATGACGTGTAAGTTACCACAATGCCTGCGTTAAATGTTGTGTTTTGATTTCGTATGTTTTTTGTATGTTGCGTTTTGATTTTGTATGATTTTGTATGTTGGAGTGAAATTCTAGGCATATAATGAATGACCAATTTTTAGAGTAATACACGCGTTATGTGTTGTGTTTCCATTTTGTATATTTTACTTCAGTTTACTTACTTCTGATGGAACTACAGTACTGAATTTTTTAGAATGCAGTCTAAGTGCCTCTACTAAGTTGAGTGTAAATATTTGCACATATCTTGTACTAACTGTATTGATAGTTTGGTATTGTATTTTTTTAGTGTCCTATGAGTGCCCTTCCTGCAAGGACCGAATTCTGGTCTGCAGTATGTTATGTTATAAATGTGCCCGATTCTGTGACACGAGAAGCAGATCGGCTTGTCATCGTGTGTTTGCCATGCGGACGGATTACGGAACGTTGAGGGAGAACCGGTTGGGAAGAAACTTGCAGGCGTGTATTGGGGCTAGTCTTCGGTGCGGGGAGGCGGTGAGATAGAGGGAATTCCCACGCTGGAAATTTTCTGCCAGACGACTGCTTGAATGAGAGACAACGTAGTTGGAGGAGAGGGCTCAGGGGACGTTGTTCCCACCTTAGCTGAAGCAGCCGCTTCAAGTTCCCGCCTGACGATTCGCGTGAAGTTGTCACAGCTGTCTGGTGGCTGATATGTGTCGAGACACGAAGACGTGTCTTCGAATATGCGCAAAGAATAAGCGCAACTTTTTCAGGTTCGGACATGTTTCTGTCAGCTTGGCGGCATAGTGAGAGGACAGCCTGAATGTAACTGATGTAGGGCTCCGTGGAAGATTGTCCGCGAACAGACAACTTATTTTTCGCTGCTTCACGACGACCAGAGATGTTGCCAAAAAGCTCACAAATCCTTTCCTTGAAGCTGTCCCAGCTTGTTATGCCATGCTCGTGGTTGTCAAACCAAACACAAGAGGTTCCGTCGAGATAAAAGATGACGTTTGCGAGCATAAGAGTGGGATCCCACCTGTAAGTGGCGCACACGCGTTCGTACAGGCGTAGACACTGGTCGACGTCGGAACCCTCGCTACCCAAGCACACGCCGGGGTCCTCGATCGCGGGAAGCGTCACGAAGTTGTTGCGGGCGCTGGGTCCACGGGCTGGGCAGAAGGGCGGGCGACCGGAGAGGATGTAGCCGAGTCTTGACTGGTCATCTTGTAAGCCGCGAGGGAGCATCCACTTCGGTGTTCCGTGGCGAGGATGGAGATCGCACAACTCCACTATTAGGTGGAACTGGTTACGAGAAGGAGACCGACTCGGAGGGATAGTCATCGATGTATTTACAGCCGGTTTGGCGAGCAGCGCCAGTCACACAGATTGCAATATATATATATATTATATATATATATATATATATATATATATATTGTGATGAGCGAGACCGAGAACATGAGACAACACCCGATCCTGGGCAGCTGTTCTTATTCTGACTTCGCTCTTCTTTGCTCTAGCTACCCGCGCGCCGAAGCGCCAGCGCATTTCTTGGTCATGACACTCAGCCATGACTGCGCGCGGGCGGAGCTGGTGGCAAAGTTTTGGGTGGGCGGGCTTGGCTGCATCGTGGTGGTTTGCCCAGACCACATTGCAACTTCCGCGAGCGACGGTCCAGGGGAAGCGTCTCTGGTGGAAGGCACTGGCTGCCTCGAGCTGGTCGCTCTTTTGCACACCACGATGTCTCTTGAAAAAGTGCCGCGGACTCAGGCGGCTGGCACTGGCTGTCCTGTTGCAGCCGACGCTCTCAGCCATGCTGCGATTTGGTCCGGGTATCTGCCAGACGTAGATGTGGTGGTCGATACTGGCTGCATCTCGGAGGTCGGCCTCGGCCACGCTGGAACTGGGTGCCGGAGTCTGCCACAAGTCTATCGGGAGGTTGAGACTTGCTGCATCGTTTTGGTCGGTCTCGACCATGCAGAGGCTCTCTGCGGAAAGCAGCCAAACATGCACCTGACAGCGCGCTTCGGACGGGTAGCAAAATGAGCGGCTGACGTAAAATGCCGGACGAGGGTTGCCGAAAGCGTATCCCAGAAGACGAGCTAGGTGCCTTGACTCGTGTCGAGAGTGGGTACGCAACTTCTGTGATGTGTGGCAGAATACATATTTCACGGCTGGTCTTGCAATCTGTGGCAGGACATTCTGTGAAGCTGTCATCCTATTGGCTGCGTCTGTGGGGTCCCTCTCATGGACGCGATGACTCGCCTTGCGGGGCTCTCGAACACTGTGGTCGGTGACCATGGCTATCTCGTGGCGCTCGCAGCACGCTTAGCAGGCAATTCCATTGGCAAAGTTTGGGGCACTGGTCTTCATTGCCGTCGGCGTTCTGGACAGGCTGCGATGCCCGGGCATCGTGATTTGACGCAAGAGCCTCTGCACCGCCATCTCTGTCTCTTCATGTTAAAGAGGGTCTAGAGGGTCCAGCTACCCTGTGCCCCTCTGTATCTCTCCCCACGAAAAAGGACGGGATGGCCGATGGCTGACACGAATTTGGGTTCAGTACCACCGATGAGTATGGAAGCTCATGTAGAGAACTGGAGTGCTCAGCTGGAGCCTCGAGATGGAACATTTCTTGAACTCCATCCTTGGTACCGGTCAGGTTGTATTGGCTGGTGGAAGGCAGATCGGTGAGTGTCCGTCCGAAGACAGCTATGAGCTTAGAGCTCCACTCCACCCAGTACTGCTGCTTGAAGCCTTCATACTGGTGCCACGCCGCTGCATCTTCCTGAAGATGGTCTACAGCCACGGTCCATTTCTGAAATTCCGTCCAGGCCTCGCGCATTGCTATTTCGTTGACGGTTGTCACCCAGCTGTCGGCGTCGTTCCGGACCCCGTGAAATTCCTGTAGTTCGCAGCCGGCTGGTGATTTTGAGGTGGCAGGTGGCAACGCAGAGATCACCGATGCGAAGCAGGCGATCTGGTGTGAGAGCTCGATCAGAGAAGACCGAAGCTCCCTGCGTTGCTCCGGTGTGCTTGCCTCAAGGTCGTATGAGGCAGCTACATTCAACACTGCGTTAATGTCACAGAAAGCTGGCAACATTGTAGAAGCTCGCTCGACGATCAACGCTGTCAGTTTGTTAGTCTCGGCGTGGAGCAGTGCGATGGTACGCCGCAGCTCCACGGCACTGTCGCATGAGGCTTCTGAACCGCTTTGGTTCGCGTCCGTGAAGTACATGGTTCTAGTATTACTCACGGTGGTGACACGCACGTTCAAGGAAGCATGAACAGCGTTTCTTGGTGGCTCATGTGTTAGAAGAGTACCGGACAGGGAATGCAGGCCGTGGGAAGCTTGAACAGCATTCCCAAAGGACAGGAGCCCATGCGTAATACGGCTGCGAAGTGGTAGCATACCATAGTGTTCATTGAGTGATGCCCTGGTACCACAGAGGAGGCATGGACACCGTCCACTGATGGTCCGATGGGCAGCTGAAGCAGCGGCCGGGTTGTTGACTCCATCGCCAAAGAAGCGTGAATGGCGTTCGTGGGTTGAGAAACCCGCACTGCCGACGAACCACGAAGACACGTACCGGTGGCTTCCCGCAGAGGGTTCACTTGTCGGCTTGTGCTGACGGCAGAACCCATAGCCAAGGACGCGTGAATGGCGTCCCTTGTGAAATGATACCGGTAACGTGTACGGCAGCCGCCAAGGAGGCCTTGACGCCATCCCCGAACGGTGGTGGCAGTGGCAATATATATATTGTTAAGGCGTTTATTAGCCGGCCCACAGCGAGCAAGCACAATGGCGACAGTAACGGCCAAGCACGGGCCCTCAGCGCGAGCGGCATCCCTTTTGGGTAGACCCACTAGAAGGCACCTGAGAGTTCCACCAATTTCAGTGTTCGGAAGCTTCTTTACAATTACCCCGGGGTCGAAGAGGGAGCCGCCTGGCGACCTAACAGCTTGTCACTATGAGCGGGTCATAGTAAGCCTTTAGGCGCTCCACGTTGTCTATGTCGCGCCCGCGACGGCGCATGTCCGAAGTTTGTTCAATTGGTTCGATCAGATAGTTGACCGGAGATGTGCGCTCGATGACACGGTAGGGGCCTTCGTATTTCGGGAGTAGTTTGGAAGAAAGGCCAGCTACAGAGGTCGGGATTGAGAGCCATACAAGAGAACCAGGAAAGAACGTGGGCTCAGAAGTGGCGGAGCCATCACGAATACTCTTCTGCCGCTTTTGCTCATGCGTCGTAAATGTCTTGGAAAGCTCTCGACACTCTTCAGCAAGCCTGGCTGTCTCAGAAATAGGTGCACATTCAGATGGATCCGGCGTGTACGGGAGTATTGTGTCGATAGTGTGTGAGGGGTGCCTTTCGTACAGCAAGAAGAAAGGTGAAAACCCGGTTGTGCTCTGAGGGGCGGTGTTGTAGGCGTATGTGACGAAGGGCAGTATAGTATCCCAATTCGTGTGGTTGGCGGCGACGTACATCGAAAGCATGTGGCCGAGGGTGCGGTTAAAGCGTTCGGTGAGACCATTCGTCTGCGTGTGGTAAGCAGTAGTTTTGCGGTGGACAGAATGGCACTCTGTGAGAATGGCTTCGACGACTTCTGACAAGAAGACACGGCCTCGATCGCTGAGAAGCTCCTGAGGTGGACCGTGGCGCAGTATGAATCGATGCAGTAGGAAGGATGCGACATCACGCGCAGTAGCCGCAGGGATAGTGGCGGTTTCGGCGTATCGCGTTAAATGATCTATGGCGACGATGGCCCAGCGGTTTCCAGCCGACGTCAGAGGAAGTGGTCCATACAAATCGATACCTATGCGCCCAAACGGACGCTCAGGGCAAGGTAACGGTTGCAGACTGGCTGGCGACGTGTGTGCTGACGGTTTGCGGCATTGGCAAGCGAGGCAGGAGCGAATGAACTGCTGCACATAGCGGTACATCCCGCGCCAGAAGTAGCGTTGCCGAATGCAATGGTAGGTTTTGAATAACCCAGAGTGCGCGCATTGCGGATCAGAATTAAAGGATTCACATATCTCTGACCGCAGACTGCGGGTATCACGAGTAACCACTGCCGGCTATCGGTGTCGTAGTTGCGTCGGTGTAGAAGGCCGTCACGGATGGTGAAATGGCGAGCTCGACGACGCAAGGCACGCATGGATGGCGTTGCGGATGGATCAGAGAGCAAGTCGATCAGCGGGCCGATCCAATTCTCCTTTCGCTGTTCGGTAGCGATTATGTCAACGTCAATGGCAGAAACAGCAGCCGAGGATACTGAGCAGAGCACATCACCTTCAGGCAGAGGGGAGCGCGAGAGGGCGTCGGCGTCAGCATGCTGGCGTCCATTGCAGTACAGCACGCGGATGTCGTAGTCTTGTAAACGAAGAGCCCAACGGGCGAGATGGCCTGAGGGATCCTTCAATGATGAAAGCCAGCATAGTGCATGATGGTCGGTGACGACATCGAATGGGCGACCATACAAATACGGTCAAAACTTTGTAAGAGCCCAGACGATCGCCAGGCACTCTTTCTCCGTGACGGTGTAGTTTGTCTCAGCTCTCGTGAGCGTACGGCTTGCATATGCTACGACATATTCAGGGAATCCGGGTTTGCGCTGCGCCAGGACAGCGCCGAGGCCTACACCGCTGGCGTCTGTGTGCACCTCCGTCAGGGTCGTAGGGTCGTAGTGGCGTAGAATGGGAGGAGACGTCAACACATGGCGGAGCTTCGCGAACGCGTCGTCGCACTCAGATGACCACGAATTGAGGGACCCGTTACTTCCAAGGAGCTTCGTCAGCGGTGATATGATCGTGGCAAAGTTTCGTATGAAGCGTCGGAAGTATGAGCACAAGCCCACGAAACTATGCAGTTCTTTGACGGACGCAGGTTTGGGGAATTCGGCCACGGCCCGAAGCTTGGCTGGGTCAGGAAGAATGCCATCCTTGGACACGACGTACCCAAGGATGGTGAGTGGCCGTGCTGCAAAGCGGCACTTCTTCAGATTTAGTTGCAAGCCGGCATTGCTGACACGTGCAAAAACTTCTTTCAGACGTTGGAGGTGCGTAGGGAAATCTGGAGCGAACACAACAACGTCATCGAGGTAACACAAGCACGTGTGCCATTTCAAGTTGCGCAGAACGGTGTCCATCATGCGCTCAAAGGTCGCAAGTGCATTACATAGACCAAACGGCATGACGTTGAATTCGTACAAGCCGTCGGGTGTGATGAACGCAGTCTTCGGTCGAGCGTCATCAGCCATGGGTACTTGCCAGTACCCCGAGCGCAGATCGAGAGAAGAAAAAAATTCGGCTCCGTGATGGCTGTCAATTGCGTCATCGATGCGCGGCAGTGGGTAAACATCCTAGCGAGTGATCTTATTGAGCCGTCTGTAGTCCACACAGAACCGCGCAGAACCATCTTTCTTTGCAACAAGAACAACAGGAGACGCCCATGGACTGTCCGAGGGCCGAATAACGTCGCGTCTGAGCATATCATCAACCTGCTCGTTAATTTCCCGACGTTCAGCAGGCGACACACGGTAGGGACGTTGCCGTAATGGTGGATGGGCACCAGTGTCGATACGATGCGTAACAGCGGACGCACGACCGAGAGAACTTCGCCCGACATCGAAAAAAGAACGATATTCTCGCAACAGGTTCAGAAGCTGGGAACGCTGTACCGACGTGAGGCTGTCATCAATGTAAGGGCCAAATACATCAGGAGATGATGAATCAGAAGTGGAAACAGCACTGATGGTACGCAAATTGGGACAACGCGAGTCATCAGGTACGTCCAGGACTTGTGTGTTATCCACTGGTTCCACTCTGCCGAGACATTCCCCTCGAACCAAGGTAACAGTGTACGGGGATGGGTTGGTCACGAAAATAGAGGCGTTGCCCTGGGTGATTTGCACGGTCGCGAAAGGTACTAGCAACCCTTGCCTTCGGCAAGCACGGTCGGATGGCGAAACGAGTGCAATTGTGTCGGAGAGTCCAGCGCAGTAGACAGATACACCCATCGTGGAGCTTGGAGGCACTATGGTATCGTCTTTCACGAGAATCTGGCTCACTTTCGAAGAACTGTCTTCCGGCTTCAAATGCGAGAAGGGGGAGAGTTCAATTTCGGCGGCGGCACAATGGATGACGGCGTCGTTGCGGGAGAGAAAATCCCACCCCAGGATGACGTCATGAGAGCATGCGGGAATGATGATGAATTGGGCGACATACAGAACGTTCTGAACGACAACGCAAGCTGTGCACCCTGCTGTAGGATGGATACGATGCAAACCGGCGGTATGAAGGAACAATCCAGAAATTGGCGTCGTCACTTTACGAAGCAAGCGGCAAAATTTTCCGTCCATAACAGATACTGCAGCTCCTGTGTCAATAAGAGCAGATGCGTGAACACCGTCCACAAGCACGTCAATGACATTAGATGGGCGGCTCTGAGGGCTTTCACAATGCGATAGCATCGCATTCCTTGCCTCGGGGACTGCGACGACTAGTTTTCCCGCTCGTGAGCAGCTGAACTTGGCCGCATGGGGGACGGGGAACGACGTCGTGGAGACGGTGACCTACGAGAAGATGAAGCTAGGCGATTTGGCGGTGGCATAGACGGCGTTTCCTCGTGATAGGTACGCCTGATCTGGCCAGCAACAGGCGACGAGATATGGGGCGTCTGTACGCGAGTGCAATAACGTGCTACGTGGCCGGCGTAACTGCAGGCAAAGCAAATGGGCCGGTTGTCGGATGTGCGCCATCGGTTCGCCGGGGTAGGTCTTGTCAATGACGCAAGAGCCGATGGACGGAACGGTGGCTGGAAAGGCTGCAGGGGGTGCTGGAGCTGAGTCTGAGAGGTCACGTCAACATACGTAGCCGGCATACCCGCTGCAAAGGATGGAGGTCGTGCAGCAGCTTCGGCGTGAGTCAGTGGGGCGGGCGCTTGAACGACTGGAGGCGGCCTGGCGACCACTTGGGCGTAACTTGGGGGTACAGGAGCCGGAAGCTGTTGTGGGTGGTACGCAGGCATGACCTCCGCTATTTCCTGCTCAATCACTCGGCGGATGGGGGGGAAAATGGTAGTGGCCGATTGTTGAGCAGCCGGTGGGTGGGCAAAAAGCAGGAGAGAGAATTGCCGTGCGATTTCCTCACGTATGAAGGACTTGAGGTCTGCCAGCAGTGCCACCTGGTCACAGCTCGCCTCCAAGCCTGCAAGTCCTGCATCTCGTGGTGTGGAGCGACGGGTCATCGAACGCTGCCGGCGGAGCTCCTCGTAGCTCTGGCACAGCGTGATGACCTCAGCTACTGCGCCTGGGTTTTTGGCAAGCAGCATCGTGAAGGCATCATCGGCAATGCCCTTCATGACGTTCCGGATCTTGTCTGATTTGGACATGCTGTCGTTGGATTTCTTGCATAGGTTCAGGACGTCTTCAATGTAACTGGTGAATGATTCACCGGCCTGCTGAGCGCGTCCGCGTAAGCGCTGCTCGGCTTGCAGCTTACGAACGGCAGGGCGGCCAAAAACGTTGGTGATAGCGGTCTTAAAATCGGACCAGGTTGCGAAATCAGACGCGTGGTTGTTATACCACATGCCGGCCACACTCGCGAGGTAGAAAACCAGGTTGCCGATTTTATCTGCCTCGTCCCAATGATTGGGGACGCTGACGCGTTCGTACATGGCGAGCCAGTCCTCAACGTCGGTGCCATCCGCGCCGGTGAAGACAGGTGGGTCGCGGATGCGGGGGACACCAGAACATGGCGTCGGCGCAGGAGGAAGCGTTTGCTAGGCGGCGTCTTGTTGCATGGTTGAAGGCACGGTACGGGATCTAAGCTCCAAGGGCATCGAATGTGAACCGAAGATGTTTGAAGGGCACAGCACTCTCCACCAAAATGTTAAGGCGTTTATTAGCCGGCCCACAGCGAGCAAGCACAATGGCGACAGTAACGGCCAAGCACGGGCCCTCAGCGCGAGCGGCATCCCTTTTGGGTAGACCCACTAGAAGGCACCTGAGAGTTCCACCAATTTCAGTGTTCGGAAGCTTCTTTACAAGATATATATATATATATATATATATATATATATATATATATATATATATATATGTGTGTGTGTGTGTGTGTGTGTGTGTGTGTGTGTGTGTGTGTGTGTGTGATGCATTAACAAGGTGATTCTAGGAGAAGCTGACGAAGAGGAAGTGCGCGTGCATTAGAATAAACGCATGGCATCTGGACCACAACGTGTCTCCATTTTGTAGCGTCACACAAGTCGACAGGATCGACCTCATCAACGTGCCATGCCTAAGCCAAAGCCTCCACTCAACATACAGAAGCTCAAGGGAACACCAGAAGACGTCCCCATCGACAAGTGGCTTCTTCTTTTCGACATGAAGGCAGCCGAAGCGTCATGGACTCACCGCGATCGGGTCAGTGACTTCAACGAATACATTGAAGGGGAAGAGTTTTCGGCAACGGCGAGACAACTTCGAACAATATCAAACGTGACGTGCAAGCCCGCTTTGCTACGACTGACGGAGATGCCTTCCGCCTCTTCATTCACTACCGACTGAAAGGAGGGCAGTCCATCAAGGACTACTGCGACGAGAAAAAGCGACTGTGTTCGTTGGCTGACCTGAAAGAGCGCCACATCATTTCTGGACTGACTGATGGTGTTCCTCCTGATGTGGAACTGGCGCCCACCGGACTGTCTTTCAACTCGTCATTAGAGTGGCTCACCGCTGCTCAACGAGTCGAGACATCTTTAAAACAGGTGAGAGGAGTTTCCTTTACTCAAAACGCTAGTATAGCATCAAGAGCTCCACGTCTCTTCAGCAGACCGCAGCAGCCCACAATAACTCCTCAACCGCGTGCCCCGCAAAACGAATGTAGATACTGCTCAGCTGCTGGTTTCCCACGACACTTTCACTGGCACAACGAATGTCCATGCCGCGGCAATGTGTCCGCTATTGATACTGAACGGGGAAACGAGGAGGGCAACCCAGAGTTTCATTATTACACTTCAGTGCTCTCACCAACGAAAAGCCAGTAAATACAATTCTCAATACAGGAGAGACAATTACTTGTATCAGCGAGGATGTGTACAAACAGCTAAAACTCCAGTTGATCAGAGACTCCAGCATCATGTTCCAGCAAGTTGCATCAAGCATTCGAACTCTGGGTCGCGTAAACATTCAGTTACAAATTGGGAACGTCATAAAGAAAGTTTATGTACATGTGCTGCGAGGCATGAGAACGCAATTATTTCTTGGCCTAGGCAGCGCTTCGTACTTCAATCTTTCTGTCAATCTGGAAAGCACGTCAGTGACACAAGCACGTGAGAATATGAAACTTCCGCATCACAATGAAAAGAAAACCATTCAAGTCTCAATGATGTGAACCCTGACTTCAGAAAATTTATCAGAGCATGATTCTGCGGCGCTCTACTCCCTTTAAGCAAAAATGACGAGATATTTTCAAAATCTCAGACAGATATTGGGTGCATCATTACTGCGAAACATAGGATCGCATTAACCAATGCTGTCCCTATTCGTCGAGCACAATACCGATGTTCACAGGCAGACAAAGTGGAGATCAACAAACAAGTTAACGCTCTCCTCAAGCAAGGCGTTGTGAAGCCTTAATTATCGCTGTACGCCGAACCTGTCGTTTTAGCAGAAAAGAAAGGTGAAGGACGCACTCGTTTATGTATTGACTACCGGAAACTCAATGCCATAACGGTACCTGACTTTCAACCAATTTCACGTATTGGTGATATTCTTGACCACTTGGGAAAGGCAGAGTTTTTCATTACATTGGACGTAACGTCGGTATACTGGCATGTTGAAATGCATCCTGACGATATTCAGGAAACTGCATTTGTCACGCCTGATGGTCATTTTGAGTGGTTGGTAATGCCGTTTGGGCTGAAGATCGCTACAGCTACATTTAAAAGAGCCATAAAATCAATAATAGCAAAACAGCAGCTCACCAATGTTAGTAGTTACGTTGACGATGTGGTCGTATACTCAGAAACATTTATTGATCACATACGACACCTTGCTACATTTAAAAGAGCCATAAAATCAATAATAGCGATACATCAGCTCACCGATGTTAGTAATTACTTTGGTGAAGTGGTCGTATACTGAGAGACATTTAATGACCACATACGACACCTTGAGGCGCTATTGAAAGCTCTCAAAACTGAGAACGTAAAACTCAAACAAAAAAGTGCCAGTTTGCACGCTGCAGCATTGAATACCTGGGGCACAAAATTTCACAAGGAACAGTGACACCTAAGCAAAGTAATGTGGCTGCGATACTCAAATTTTCGACTCCGAACCTAGAAAAAGATCTCCAGCGTTTTCTGGGCACTGTAAACACCTACAGTCAGTACATCCCTCACTTCAGCGATGTCGCTCTTCCACTCACAAAACTACTCCACAAAGGCAGCAAATGAGTGTGGACAGAGGCGTGCGAGCAAGTCTTTCGTGAACTGAAGGAGCGGATAACTGAAGAACCGGTGCTTCACATATACGACCCTTCAAGACCATGTACTGTGTACTGTGACGCATCTGGCGAAGGCATCGGTGCAGTGCTGAAACAACCTGATGACAAAGGCTAAGAACATCATGTTGCCTAACATTCCCGCAAACTACTTAAACACGAGGTGAACTATGCTATTACAGAAAGAGATTGTCTTGCCATTGTAGATAACATTGATAAATGGCATTGCTACCTTCATGGAAAGTCATTCACTATTGAAACAGATCACTCTGAACTCCAGTGGCTGAATAAGGTTAAAAATCCTCAAGGTCGTCTCTTCCGGTGGTCTTTAAAACTGTCAATGTATGATGTGAACATCAAACATCAAAAGGGCGCAAGTAATGTCGAAGCTGATGCGCTATCCAGAGCCCCGATAGTTAATTTTCTATCACACGACGACCTTCAGCGATGCAACAATGAGCGTCCAAAAGGAACGCATTCATTGAAAAATAACATCATCATTGTCAAAAAAAAGGACTGCGGAAAATATACGTGCCCCACGAACTATGCCCAACCATCCTGAAGAATGCACATCAACTTTTTGGGCATGTCGGAGTGAAGAAAACGCTATCACTCCTGTCTCCACAATATTATTGGCCGCAATATGGTAAGCGATGTTTCCACTTACATTTAGCATTGTGATACATGCCAGAGATGCATGAAGATGAAAACAAAAAGTTTTGGACGCTTGAATCACTGCCTCCAGCTGAAGAGCCTTTTTACCTCTTTGTAATAGACACCATTGGAGCATTTTCTTGATATGGCTCGTCAAAAAGGTTTTTACACTTGGTTATTGATCATGCGACTCGCTACGTATGGGCGTTTGCTCATAAAATTGAAAACAGCGACGCCTACAATTCATGCTTAAAACATTTTTTTTCTTCTGAAAAAACCACGGAAGCTCCTTTCAGATCGTGGAACAGGATTTACTGCAGAAAAAGTTAAGCAGTTTTAAAACATAATCGTATACACCAACTATTCACCTCATCTCATCATCCAGAATGCAACGGCATGAACGAGCGGACAAACAAGACTATCGTAACAAGACTTAAATGGAAGATCAATGACGAACCACAGAAGTTTTGGACTAAGCTGCTTTCGGGGGTAATTGACGAATACAACAGAACACCCTACGAAGTGACCGGCTACGCACCTTCCTTCCTGATCTATGGAATTCCATCTTATCCTACTGTACTGGAACAACGAGGAGAATCTGTTGAAGAAGCGCGAAAAACTGCAGTTACCCATTCTATCGCCTACCACAATAAGAACAAAGCCCTTTATGATAGAAAATTTCTTCCGATTGAGTTCAAAGTCAGTGACTTTGTCCTCTACGAGACACCATGGCATCCCAACAACGGCAAACTGAGTTCCGTCAGGGACGGACCGTACAAGATTCTACGCAAAGTCTCAACAGTGAACTATGAGATCAACCGCTCCGTGCTACCCTTAGGTAGAAACTCTGACGTGGTGCATGTTAGCAAACTGCGGCGTTATTTTGTACCGTCTGAACTGTGACTTTCTCGAGGGGAGGGGGAAGTGTGACGCATTAAGAAGGTGATTCTACAAGAAGCCCACGAAGAGGAAGTGTGCGTGCTTTCGAATAAACGCGCGGCATCTGGACCACGACGTGTCTCCATTTTGTAGCGTGCGGCCCACACGCGTGTATACATATATATATATATATATATATATATGGTTAGAGCATCCGCCTCGCATGCAAAAGGTCCTTGGCTGGAATCCCGGTGCCGCGCAGTTTCCAAGCGGATAAAAAAAAATCTGCGTGGTGATGGAACTGCATTAAAAGGCCGGGGGTGCGACCTCACCGGTGACCACCGCCGATAACGCAATCCCTCACCAGAGAAGAATTGGCCACCTGGTGCCGTATCTCGCCACTACCTTCCACATGCATACGTCAATTAACTCACGGCCCTCAGTCCCCAGCAGGGGCGAAGCAACTGACGACGGCGGTGGTCAGACCTCCAACGCAGCAGAGGGTGCTAAGAATCTCAGGATCCGCACAGGCCGCCATTGGAACCTGAACTTGGCAACGTTTAACGCTTGAACCTGATATAATGAGGAAATTCTAGCTGTACCATTCGAGAAGCTAGCGAGTGTTAAATGGGATATAATAGGGCTCAGTGAGGTTAGGAGGACAGATGAGGCCTATACGGTTCCACATAATGGGTGCGTCCTTTGCTGTCGGGGATTGGTCGACAGACGGGAACTTGGAGTGGGGTTCCTAGTTCACAGAAACATAGCTGGCAACATAGAGGAATACTATAGCATTAATAAAAGGGTGGTAGGTATCGCAATTAAACTCAATAAGAGATACAAGATGAAGGTGGTACAGACTTACGCGCCTACATCCAGCCATCATGACGCTTCAGTTGAAAGGTTCTATGAAGACGTGAAATCGACAATGAGTAAGGTAAAAACACAGTATACTATACTGATGGGAGACTCTAGTGCACAGGTAGGAAAGAAGCAGGCTGGAGACCAGGCAGTAGGAGATACGGGCATCTGTTCTAGAAATGCCAGATGATAGCTACTAGTAGAGTTCGCAGAACGCAAGTATTTTCGGATATTGAATACCTGTTACCGAAATCGAGGAAACCGTAAGGGGACATGAAGGAGCCCTAATGGCAAACATAAGAACCAAATAGACTTTTAATGAATGCACGGTCAGGCATCATGCAGGATGTGCGAGTGGTTGGCAAGTTGGCAAGGTACAATGCAGTGACCATAGAATGATACGGTCTCGAATTCACGTAGACTTGAAGAAGGAATGATAGAAACTGATACGCAAGAATCCAATCACTGAGCTAGCACTGAGAAGGAAAGTACAGGAATTCAGGGTCTCGCTTCAAAGCAGGTACTCGTCTCTTATTGAGGAAACCAATCTTAGCGTACATACAATGAATGATCATCTGACGAGTATCATTAGGGAGTGTGCAGTGGACGTTGGAGGCATGGTAGTTAGATAGGACACTAGCAAGCTTTTCCAGGAAACGAAAAATCTCATTAGGAAGCGTCAAAGCATTAAAGTCTCAAGTACAACAGAAAAAATAATACTGGCAGAGCTTTCGAAGGTGATTATTAAGCAAAAGGTATCCAACGTAAGTAAGTATACCATGTAGAGAACCGAACACCCTCTGAAAAACGGAGAAAGCGTCAAAGCAGTGAAAGGGCAACTTGTGATAGGCAAGCATCGAATGTATGCACTGAAAGACGAAGAAGGCAAAATAACTACCAATATGGATGGGATAGTTAAAAAAACGGAAGAGTTTTACAGAGATCTGTACAATAGTTGGGAAAACCACGACCTTAATACTACAGAAACTAGTAGTAACCCAGATGACAACCCACCAGCAATGTTAGAAAAAGCCAGAAAAGCCTTGGAGAGCATGCAAAGAGGCAAAGGTGCTGGTGACAATCAGGTAACATCAGATCTGCTGAAAGATGGAGGACAGATTGTGTTATAAAAACTAGCCACACTGTCTACGAGGTGTCTCCTGGCGGGAAGAGTACCATAGTCTTGGAAGAACGCTAACATCATATTGATACATATGAAAGTAGATGACAGGGAATTGAAGAATTATAGGCCGATCAGCTTGCTCTCCGTAGTATACAAGCCATTTACAAAGGTAATTGCTAACACATTTAGGGAAACATTACAATACAATCAACCAAAGCAACAAGCAGGATTTCAAACAGGCTACTCAACAATTGACCACGTTCATACCATCAATCAGGTAATACAAAAATGCTCAGAATACAGCCAACCACTATACATAGCCTTCATCGCTTACGAGAAGGCGTTTGATTTAGTAGAAATATCAGAATTCATGCAAACACTGCGGAATCTGGGCATCGATGAAGCATATATATACATTCTGGAAGAAATATACAGGAGATGAACTGCTAACACAGTGCTTCGTAATGAAAGCAACATAATTTCAATCGAAATGGCGTAACGCAGGAGGATACAATCTCCCCATTGCTATTTACCGCATGCTTAATGGAGGTTTGCAGAGGCCTAGAATGGGAACAGTTGGAGATAAGAATTATAGGAGAGTACCTTAGTAACCTGCGCATCGCCGATGACATTGCATTGCTAAGTAACTCTGGGGACAAATTGCAACTAATGATTCCTAGAGAAGGCAAGCAGGTTATGGGGAGTCAGAAGGTTAGGTGGGTAGATTAGATTAAGACGTTTGCGGGTATAAAATGGCAGCAGCAAGCACAAGACCGGGTTAGTTGGCGGCACATGGGAGAGGCCTTTGTCCCGCCGTTGACGTAATCAGGCTGATAATATATATATATATATATATATATATATATATATATATATATATATATATATATATATATATATATATATATATATATTCAGGAAAAATAAATATACGAGCCTAAAATCTCTTTCTTGGTGACGTTCTTCATCAGGCCTGATGGAGATTTGTGTCCGATGAAAATGTCACCATTAAACAGTTTATTAGAAGCGTTTATTTATTTTCCCCTAATTTTATGACATTCGAAGCCATGCCAGACTCTTATAACCTAGCAACGTACGTATATATATGGCGTTTCTTGATGTAAGCAGCACTAGCACAGCAGGTGTATTGATACTGATAGCGGGTGGCAACGACCAACACAGTAAACGCAGCGCTAGGGCCATCAGCTCGCGCTCGAGGCTGCTGGGTAATTAGATGACCCACCACGGCGTATTGTTCTTGTTTCTTTTTGAACACTCCTGCGACAAAGAGAAGACATGCTGGCGAGTCAAGGTGATGACAGAAGAAAAGGCTCATGACATGGCTTAAGGCGACTGACTTCAACTGTCTCGCGACCGATGCAGCACCTGTCTGTGGATGGTTTGATTAGCTCGAAAACATATGTTATATTCCACGAGGAGGTAAGGACTGTGGTACTTTGGGTAATCTTGGAGTATAAGCAGGGAGAGTGGAATGGCAATTGGAGCCAGACATGCGAACCTACAGCGAACTATGGACTTTTCGTTCGTGGTGATCTTGGCGCTTTTTTTCGATGGCTTGTCTATCTGAAGTGAATAAGTTGGCCTACTGACGACGTTTTTCAGCATGCCGCACAATTTCAGAAACAGGACTCACTTTGGAAGCGTCCACGCCATAAGGCAAAATGCTCTCGAAATTGGCGCATGGTTCACGGACATTTAGAAAAAAAGAAAGGCGAAAAGCTTGTAGCTGACTGCGTCGCAGATTTATCTGCACATGTTACAAATGGTGGCACCATATTCACTTTTGACTAGTCAGAATCGGCATGCGTCACAAGAATGTCTCTCAGAGTTCCACTGAAGCGCTCCGATAGACTGTTGGTGTGCGAATGGTATGCTGTTAAGATGCGGTGAAGGAGTTCTTGAAAAATTCGGATAAAAACCCGCGCCCTCTATCGCCGAGTAGATGGCTCGGTGCACCGTTACGCAGGACAAATTGTCGAAATGTTGAATTGGCTACGTCCCAAATAGCAGCTGAATGTAGCGTTTGAATCTCGTAAGATTGTCCTTGACGACTATTACCCATTTATTGAAAGACGCGGTGTAACGTCCTATTTTCCAAGAATGCACCAATGCAAAAAAGCTTTAAAAACTGTTATGTTTGATTCCCTGCTCTGGAAAATAAACACAGAATAAATATAAATTCGAAAATTTGAACGGTTTTCTGCTGTAATTGGTTGCTGTAGATAGATGCTGTAACTATGAGTTACGGCACCTAACTGAAGTTTTTGGGCAGTGTCATGAAATTGAACAGGCACGAGAGAATGTTCGGCTACAGGGTGTACTTGACCAAGTGTCTCGTGATGGTGAAAAGTGAGAGTGTAAACAAGTATTCCAGTCTTCGATTGGGATTGTAAATAAGTATTCCCGGCGCATCTTCAGTGGGCTGCAGAATGGCTGATGGCAGAGACGTGCCGTGGCGATGACTGAAAATGGCAGACGGCGTGAACACAACAGTAGTGCCAGAAAAGTCATTGTGGTCGACAGGGATAATGTCGTTACTAAGAGGAGGAACGTCGGTGTCAGTGGCCACACGAAGACTGCGAACGCCAAGTCAATCAGTGTCTGCAAACGGGACATCAGTGAACAAAGAAAGTTCCACTTGAGCTTGAGCACAGTCCACTACGGCGTGGTGGCGCAACAACAAGTCTCAACTCAGTATTACGACATGCGAACCCGTCGCCAACACTAGAAACTCTATGTGGTACATTATGTTCTGAATGGTGGCTTCAGACGTACATGCTCCAACTGGTCGAATTGCTTGCGCGCTCGCTGTACTAAGCGAAAAACCAGGTGGTGGTGTCGTAATCTTTAATATAGAGTGGCAAAACTTTTGGCTCATGACAAAAAAGACAGCTCCGGTATGAACAAGAGCAAGAGTTAGTAAAGCTTCGGCAAACACGTTCAGAACGCTGCCGGGGGACAACCGAGGACTTACACATATTCAGGACGAGGCAGCTTATGCCTCCGCAGCGTGGTAGTCAGTTTTCCAGTCCTATTCGGAGACGCAAAGGTGACAGAGAACGGCGGCATGGGGAGAATGAGCGACGAGGTAAGAGCGGTTGGTAATTGGGAGCAGATTTGCGGTCTAGTTTAAGTGGTAGCAGTTCTCATGTGGTTCTCAAAGGGAAAAGAAGAAGAAAGTGAGCTCCGTAACTGTCTCAATCAGAGTGCGACACCTCAAGAGTAGCTTACGAGGGATGCGGGAAAGAAGGGATTAAAAGGATAAGACGAAAGGTATAGAGATAGAGAGAGGAAGGGGAAAGCGAGGCGCAGTGACAGCGAACGGCAAAAATGACGGAAATAGGGAGGAGATAGAAAAGATAGATGGACATGGTCGCAAGAGTCCGAGGACAGGGCACCACTCAGCGAGATCATTTATCGGCGGCAGGAGATACCATATGCGAGCCAGTCGGCCAAAGCTGCGCTGTCGTGGGAGACTGCGGGGGCACAACCGGTCAGCACGAAATCCTGAGGGCGAGTCAAGTGGTTGTGGTTCACGTTCACCTGGTAGTCGCTCATGTTGTGCCAGCGGGTCTCCTCACTCGTCGAACAAGGCCCGAAAGCAATAGTTGGTATATCTTGGCGCCAGCAGAGTGGCTGCGAAGTGCCATCGACATAAGCGCGTGATATGGCCTGGGTACCCGCACGCGTAACATATGTGATGTTTATCACCTTCACGCCAGCGACTGCCATAAGAATGCGGTGTACTAGGCGTCTTTAGTACTCGCACCCATTGAAAAGTCGACAAACGTAGAGGTCACGGTGGACTTGCAGTAACAGCAGCCTAAGTCAATGACACGGAGACAGGTGTTGTCTGAGTGGCGGATGGCAGTGCCTCGAAGACCTGCACCTGTATTGTTGCAAATAAAGAAGAAAGAAGGGATAGAAGGGCGTGAGCACAAGCCAGGGGTGCTGGCTAGCTCAGTTGTTTTCTTGACTTTTGATGTAGGCGGACGATCAGGTCCGGGTCCCTTTCTTCGTTTGTCACACTTTGTTCTTATGCCCAAACCCTCCCAGTCGTCTGCACCTCGACTCTTGCCCATGGATCAACTAATCACCCAGCGCCGCTTCGTCCTAAAAGTCATCACGCAACAGTTCTTATGGCTCAATGCCCTGCTGGAAGACTCCTCAACCCCTCTTGAGACGATCGAAGCTGTACTCAACCTCATCGTCGCGAAGAACGCCAAACTCATCGACTTGAACATGGATATCCAAACTGCCCTTCTTTATGAAGAGTTGTAAGCAAACCTGACTACCACCAGCGAGTTCAAGGACAAAATCGTCTACGCTCAAGAAAGATTTCGACGCACAACAAGCCGCAGCCACCAAACCAACCCATATTCATCGCAGCTACAGCCACCGCTTTTGGTATGCTTCTCGCATACACATCGCAGCCCACCACGGGGTCGTCTTCAGTCGGCCTTTCGATCCCTTTCGCCTCGACGTCGAAGCAAGCATCAACTTCGTCTTTATCAGGCTTATCAAATTCTCCCGCCTTGACGTCGCCGCAGGCCGCAACTTCGCTCTCAGCCGGTCTCAGATTTACTACCGCATCAACGTCGAAGCAGGCGACAACTTTGCCCTCCGATGGCCTCCCGAATTCAATGCCAACTACTAGTTGAACTAGGCTTGAGCACATGCCAAAAGACCTGCCGCTTTTCACGCAATCCACGGTGCTTCGGAGCAAAGACTCGTCTACAATGTGCGCAATGGATAGTTTGATGGCTAAGGGAAAACCCAGATGCACCGTGTGCGTCAACTCCAAAGCTCCCGTTCCCACAACCTGGGCCTCTGCTTGGCAAGTACGTCCCGCTATCGTGACCCAGATGACAGACACATGTACTCTTCGTCATGTGGCACCATGTATGCCCAGGACCTGTTTCATGGAGAAACGCACATGGAGCCCTACTTCGCGTCCTACATGCACCTAAAACACATCCTGGAAGTGTGGTCTCGAGTTTATGTTTTTTCAAGCCCAAGCAAGTCAACGATTGATACGGTGAGCAGCAGCGCTGCTACGAGCCGCGCTAAACTTAGTATTTGCACCGCATGACCATGTACGACGCCACTGAATACCACAAGAAGATAGCGCCTAACACCAAGGACCTGTTCAAGATGTGTAATTGCTGAACGAAACAGCTCCAGCACTATGCCACGTGCCTCATTGTGATAAAATGGGCAGAAGAGTGAAGACGACAAAGAAGAGCGCACGGGATCGGGAAGCGCGTGACAACGTTCGAGGCAGCGAATCGGACAAGGACAGATGGTTCTTGGCTGGACGTCCGGTCCGCAGAACTAGGAGACGTTCTTAAGGCGCTGTACTGTCCTGGACTCCAGCTGGGTGACTGGCCCAGGGACCAGGTGATCCGCTGCTGTTGCGGCTGCCGTTCCTGACAGCTAGACAACCGGTGAACGAGGCCTGGACTTCGGCTGGATGACTGGCCCAGGGACCAGGCGAGGTTCCGCTGTTCCGGCTGCCATCCCGAGTGGTTACAAGTTCCCGTTTGCTGTGGGCCGCTGGTCCTGCTGCCATTCCGGGTGGCTGGCACAACCCAGCTGTGCTACTGAGACGAACGCGGCGGCTGAGAGCTGTTGCTCTAGTGCGGAGCTTCCGAGTGACCACTACCCTCCTGCTGCTACGACGGCAGAAGACCTTGAGATGGCGTGGGCCAACTCACAATGAAGACGCCAACGGGACAGACGGCACGTCACCCCGAATGATCGGAGTCCAAATCCAAGCAAAAAAACGGCAAGAGACTTCTAATTTAGAGAGAGATTTCGGATAGAACTGCATGCTATAGACTATTTTTAGAGAGGCTCCAATAATAGTTTCTTTTTCCGTAAAAATATAGCGCGCGCGCGCGCGCGCGCGCGTGTGTGTGTGTGTGTGTGTGTGTGTGTGTGTGTGTGTGTGTGTGAGCCAGGGGCGCTGGCTTGTTCAGTTGTTCCGTTGTTCCTTAGACCTACGATGTAAGCAGACGATCGGGTCCTGATCCCCTTCTTCAATTGTCCCAGATGGCGTTTTTCCCAGACCTGCCTGACGACCTGTGCATGACACTCAGAAGAAGGTTCCTTTGTCGGTAGATACGACAGGCACGAAAGTTTTCGGGCCAACTTCTCGCACACATATAATTTGATTTCCACCACTAACGTGTTGTGGTGTTGTAGGTTGTAGGTGTTGTAGATTTGGCAAAGAGTGGCGAGTTCGAAAATGGTCCGTGGGCCCTGTTACGAAGGCGCGACGCCAACATGGTCTCGAAAGCGCCACTGCTTCAAAAATCGCTGCTGCCGAGGTCACTGGCTGTTTTTTAGCGTGTGTTTCTCAGCTTGCGACTGCTTCTGTGCAGAGCTGATAGATGAGTGGACAAGACGACAGTGAATTGAGGCAAGGTTTATGTACAGCATTGGAAAAGAGGCGTTAACTCTTCGGCACTGGGACCCACAGCTTAGGGATCTGAAGAGCCCCAATGTCTTCTCTCTGACTCATACGTTGGCTGCTTGGTGAAGCGCCGCTTGATTCATTATAGGCCCCAGGTTGATGCCTTAGGTCAGCAACGTCCAATATGAACTGCCGCTCGGTCACTTTAGAATCATCCAATCGGCACCCGCCACTGGTTGGCGTCTTAATCCAAGGACGAGCGAGATTGCCACGCCTTGTGTAAGACTTGCCGAACTGAATAGCGACCATGCATCAACTGGTTGGAACCTGACCCGCGCGTGAAGAGAGCTTGACATGCATTGCGCAAGACACACTGGCGCCACTAGGCTAGGTGACGTCGCTGAGAAGGCTTCAGGTGGGTTCACTCACTGGCCTTGACACAGATTGCCTTTGCACAGCCAAGACGTTTGGTCTGGGCTATCCGGCGTAACAGGCCTTCGCCAGCAGCTTCCGGAAGGCGTCGTCATTTATCCACTTCAAGATGTGTTTGATCTTCCTTGCTTCCTTCATTGAAGGGTCAAGGTACTTGCTCAAGTCGAGCACATCCTCGTTGTAGCTTGCGAAGCCTTCCCTGTGGTGATGTGTGCGTCCCCATACGCGCTGTTCGGCACCGAGAATTTGCTACCTCGGGCCATCCGAACACATGTTCGGAAGTGTCGAACTCCGAGTGGTGGTTGTTAAACCAGAGACTCGCCACTTATTTCAAGTAGAAGCGCACACACAGCAACTTTGAAAGGTCGTCCACTTGTTGCTGGCACCTACCTTTTCGAATGCCGACAGCCAATCTTCGACGTATTGTTCATCGGTAACGTCGAAAAAAAAGGTAGATCGCTCACGCTTAGCGCACTGGCACGATGACCATCAAGGTCTCAGTAGTACCTAGCTGGGGGTTTTAGTCAGCCATTTTTGAGGGGGGGGGGGCAGCAGGTAGATTCATGTTGCGGAGTTCCAGGTTCAATTACCCCGCACTTCCACCACTCTGAAACGAGGTTTATCGGAGTAAGCAGCACTCGCGAAGCAAGGGTATTGACACTGAAAGCGGGCGGCAACGACCAACACAGCAATCGCAGCGCTAGGACCAACAACTCGCGCTTGAGACTTGGGGCTAATGAGATGGCCCAATAAGGCGCACTGCTCTTGTTCCTCATATATATATATATATATATATATATGTGAGGTATGTAGTGATGGTTGGTAGAAGCTGAGGAGGAAGAAGTCAGAGAATAGAATAAACATGGCGTATGAGCCAGGCCACGTCTCTCATTCATCGTAGCGTTACACGAGTCGACAGGATGGAGACCTGCCTGCCCCTTCATCAGTCACTCATCATCGACGCAGTTCCCTAGAAGACGCCCTGACCGTACATTGACTACCGAATCATCGCCTGGGAGGACAACGACCAGCACCATGACAGAATCATTGGCTGACCTCGACATCCCAAGGTACACCGGATCAGCGGACGACGGACCCGTACAGGACTGGTTCAACCTGTTTGAACTCCACGCTACCACAGCATCTTGGTCGGAACGGGAGATGGTTACGAACTTCAGCGACTACGTCACCGGTGAGGCATTTAAATTTCACCTTATTCACATATTCGAGAACGACGAGTCATGGCGAAAAATCAAAGAGGATATGATTACTTGTTTTAATGACTATGACCAAGACTTACTCATTGCCAACCATCTAGAGACAACTGCACACTATCGTCAATTTCCCAAGCAGCCCTCAAGCATTCGAAAGTCCAGCGCGAATGGAAAAGTGCCTCAAGACGAAGTGGCACATGCGTTTACTTACAGAAGGCCATGCATACATTGGGGAAAACCCAACCGTCAAGCGCGTTTTTCTTGTACACGAAAGTCGGCATTTCCGAAGTCATCGCTTCAGCATATGACACCAGACGTTGCTGAACCACCTGACGCCCTGCACTCTTCGTCTCGCATACGGGGTCCACCACCTGGGTTTTCGTCACACGGTTTTTCAAGCGCTCCTATCGCTCACCATTCGCCTCATAAGGACGCCGCAACCTCGGTAGACTACCTCACGCTTCAAGAAAATACCCTGTCAAGCCATGCTCTTTCCGGACATGTGCATTCATCACCGTGCTGTGCACACACACTGGACAGTCGAAGCAAAACAGAACGCTCAGACGCATTGAACGTCGCACGCTACCAGGCGCAAAGACCACTCGCAGTGAACAGCAAAAAAGAAGCCCCTGAAGATCTTCCTGTCATTTATACGGCACCGCAGAATTGCCAAAATCTGCAGTTCAAACCTAGTAATGTCATGTCACCGGTGGTGCCCACATGCAGAGCTCACCAATTCATGAATCGAACAAATTCAGAAGTACATGATACATCAAACCTCGTACACAGTTGTCTTTCGGAAGCGTACGTAATGAACCACGTCACCGAAGCCTTTGAAGAGCCAGCTAGCAATGATGATGCATTACCAACTATGCCCGACAAACAAGACACCAATTCACCGAGCATCAGCTGTCTACAGGACGCATCAAACCTCGAAGGAAATGAATGCCCAATTCCAGAAGGGGCGCCACTACAGCCATCTCTTGAGCAGCCTCAGCAAAGCCAAGTTCATAAACCCATGCTACAACGAGAGAAACTGCAACGAGGGCATCGACGAACGCAAAATTCAACGGAAGCGCACTCACCAATGAAAGAACATTGGAAAATAAGATCTCGAAACCAAACACCAATTCAGGACGTCAGACACTTTCGCACAAAGAAAAGTCACCAGAGACACTCCCTGCCTCAGCTATTACACCGACTGCACCACCACAGAAAACGCCGAGAAAGACGCGGAAGCACTGCTTGCACACCGCAAGCACTCGGGCACTTTGTTACAGTCTGTCAAACACCACGAAAGCAACAAGCACCGGGATTACACCATTCGCGACGAAAAATACAACCCCGACGACATTCGAGCTGCCGATGCAACAATGCGCTCCATCCTTGCTCGGTCCCCAGAGGAGTTCAAGCAGTATTGTCAGTATCCATGTGTAGCCCACTCTGTCCGGAACGCAACAGTCAAGCTCGTCCACCAGAGTCGTCATAAAAATCACCGGACTGCTCCCTCGGCCTTTTATATTTAGTGAGATTGTAGAACTCCGTCAGGACGTGAAACTGTGAATTTGGCCATTATTTTGTTTTCAATTTGTTGTAGTTTGTAACCGGTGCCAGCTTTCGGGGGAGGGGGAATCGTGTGACGTATGTAGTGATGGTTGGTAGAAGCTGAGGAGGAAGGAGTCAGAGAATAGAATAAACATGGCGTATGAGCCAGGCCACGTCTCTCATTCATCGTAGCGTCGCATATATATATATATATATATATATATATATATATATATATATATATATATATATATATATATATATATATATATATATATATATATATAGGGGAAGTTATTGGAACCAATATCAAATAAACAAGAAATAAAAGTGGGTAAAGAATACCTTGCCGTGAGCAGGACTGCTCACGGCAAGTTATCGAGAAGTACCCTGACACTGCGCTCTATTTTTGATATCCTTTGCGCATCAGCGACTATAAGGCTTGACACGCAGTCTTCAAGCGTTGCATGCTAACCGCTTGCGTAACTATCATTCACGAACGCTTGAGAATTATTTTTTCTAAAGTCAACTTTTATCAGTTGGCCCTTGTTTGTGGTGCGCAGTATTTATCTCAGCAGCCCACATATTATGCGTCTAGAAGGCAGCTAGAAGGAACGTACCAACCAGAGCAAGCTCAATTTCCTCGGGGCTAATGTTGACACCACCTTTTATAACCAAATCCTTGATACGCCCACGAATCCGCAGCAGGTTCTGCTCCGTGAGTTCCGCCTGGTCGCTGAAGCGAGAAAAAAGAGCATTAGTACGCAATGCCTTGTAAAGAGTAGGTAAAGAAAAAAATGACGCTACGGGCGCGAAAATTATTTATACAGCAAGCTTTACCACAAGCATCTCGGTACGGATACTGCCGTGAGAATGTTATTATTAGTACACTTGGTTCGTCTTCGTTTCGGCGCTTTTAATTCGCCCATTTGAGTGAGTAAATTTTTCATTTCCTGTAACTAGACGGCCTTCAATTTTTTACCCCAAGTATTTTCATTCTTGTTGGACGTCATACTGTTTACTGAAACGTGGTTCAAAGATAAGGATTAAGCGTTTCCTTTCACTTCTTACCAGTCTGTTCGTTTAAATCGCCCAACGTGTCTTGGGGGCGGTGTCATGTTACTCTTGAAGAAAGGCACGTAATAGAAATTGCTTTCTCAATTTTGTGTTATGTGTGATGATTTTAAAAGCTTACAGTTTGAGCCAGTAAATATCTTTTTTTTCTGTGTGTTATAGGCCACAAGATAGAAACCTCGATGACTTCACAAAATATCGGTGGCGCAACTCCTACAATGAAGGAAAAGGACGAGACAGGACAGGGCGCCAGTCTAGCAACAATTTTTTTATTGTAAGATAACCGACCCAGCCTCTAGAAAGCTGGCAGAATGCAAGACAGAACACTGCCATTCTTTCGCGGCATGCGTCATAGGCGTGGTGTACATGTCGCTACTGACATGTGGCAAGAAATACATCGGCCAAATGGGCCGTTGTATCAATGATCGACTGCGCGAGCACGAACAAAACGTAGCTCAATTCAAAGATGGGCACCTGTCCACACAATGCAATGGCTGTGGTTGTTCACCTATGTATTCAAGATGCATCTTATTCAGCCGCCACAAAGTTAAGTGTACTCGCGAAATCATCGAAGCAAAGACCATAATCATCCAAGGGGATAATTGTGTCGGCTCACCGTCGTTAATGTTATCAGAGAAAGAAAGGCTGTTCTAGAATTCGTCAATGCACTGAAAGTGTCAGGTGGCCAAGGATGTAAATATGAAAAGCGGATTTTAAATGAAAACTAGTTGCTAGTCTAGTGCCCTATCCTATCTCCTCCTTCTCTTTGCTTGTCTAGCTATGAATTTCCAACTCACCTAAGAAGCAGCACTCTTGATGGCTTCATTTGTTTCTGTGAGACGCTTTTATGTTTCTTGTTAAACAATGCGTATTTTACAGTATTAGAAGGGGACTTTAACATTGATATTGCCACAAGCGGGAAACGAGGTTGAGCCATGCCAATGCGAGTATGTGCCATTTTGTGAAAAAGTAGAGGACTGTTTGTTGTGCTCGTAGTCTAACGTTCAGTTCGGCGCGACGTCCAGGGCTGCTGCTCCTGTAAAAAGACGTTGTGGTATTTTTGTTTTTTCAGCTACTTTTTCAGATTGGCTTCATTTTCATTTTAGTTTCATTTAAGTATCCTGCCGCCCGGTTCTTGGCCCATCCCCCTTTGTGGGTAAGCACCATTCATCAGAGATCATCAGCATCAGCATCAGATCGCACCACATACAAATTGATATTTCAACAAGCGCAAATAAGACTCACACCTCGTGGACGAAGCTGGACTTGATTTTTAACTGTTGGACAGCACGGTCAAGTGGTGAAAATCTGACTATAACAGGGTGCAGCCTATCAGAAGCTTAACTTGTAAATATATTCAATGACCACTTAGTCAAAATTACACATAAATATATGCCTAGTGGCTTCAATCATATCCAAATCTATCCTCCTTATTTTTTGAACCTGTATTGGACGAAGAAGTTTATTACGTTTTCTCGCAATTTAAAAACGCTTCATCTGTCATGTTGATTGATTGATAATTGATATGTGAAGTTTAACGTTCCAAAACACCATAAGGTTATGCAAGACGCCGTAGTGGAAAGCTCCAGAAATTTCGGCCACCTGGGGTTCTTTAGTGTGCACCGAAATCTGAGCACACGAGCCTACAGCATTTCCACCTCCATCGGCAATGCAGCCGCTGCAGCTGAGATTAAATCCCGCGACGTGCGGGTCAGCAGCCGAGCCACTAGGCCACGGCGGCGGGGTCTTGTGATGTTGTTGGTGTGCAGATTAGGCCCATTAAATATGGTTTAGCTACCTATTCTTTTCACATTACTCACGTAATCAATCTTTGTTTTTAAAGTGCAAGGTTTCCCGAAAAAATGCAGATAGCAAAAGGTAATGTTTTGTTAAAAAGGAGACAAAAATGATGTTAAAGTCTACAGACCCATATCTATTCTGTCGGTGTTTTCGAAAAGGTTATAAAAGCTTATACATCGTCAACTGTACCAGTTTGTAGAAAAACACATTTTGATTTTTCCAACTCAGTTTGGTGTCAGGAAACACTGATATACGGAAATTGCGCTATTAAAACAAAAGGAATTCATGTTATCTGAGTTGGAAAACAAACAAGCAGTTCTCGGTATGTTAATTCAGTAAGCCATTCAACAACATTCAGCATTCCACGTTGTTTAAAAGTTGCAATGCTATGGAATTCCTGGTCAAGAACGAGGCGTAATAAAAAGTTACCTTAAATATTGCAAACATGTGGTTTAACTATATAGATAGTTCTCAGAGCTGAGGCCTAACTAAGGGAAACATCCTTGGACCCCTTCTTTTTGTAGCCTACATAAATGATTTTGTTCGTATTTATCCAGATTCTAAATACGTCTTATATGCAAATGACGTCAGCTGGTATCTTTCAGCTGAAGGTAGTATCGCGCTTGAAGAAAAATGACCCAGTTTCTTGGGAAACTTAAGCTCTGGTCATGCTGTAATATTTTAAACATAAACACCAGTGAAGCAAAGGCGGTACAATTTTGATTTAAAAATAAGCCTCCTAATCAAAACGCGCATCTTACTTATCACGATACTCATATACAGCTAGTAAATCGTTCAAAAAGCCTTGGAGTTACAATTTCGAGCAACATGCTTTGGAACGAACACATTGACAGTGGGCTGGGTCAGTTATCTCGCTAGTGGATATGGTGTACAGTAGCAAACCTTTTCTACCGTTCAAGGTAAAGTTCTTACTTTACAAATCACTACAACTAATGGGAACTTGCTAAAAGTGTATCTGATAAAAACGAAGTATATTAGAATAATTTGCACATTGTCGTATGATGGTCCCACAAGCGAATCGTTTCAACAGGCTGGAATACTACTCGTACATCGTCTCTACGTTATCAAAATAGCAATGGCAAGCAGGCGTGAATTCTAAAAGAGTCGACGTTTCTTGTACGACCTCTCAAATTTGCAGCAAAATACTACGTTGTTCGAGACACGAAGTAAAGAAACTTGAAAAATAAAATCTTCGAGAACAAACTATTCCTCAGGTAAGTTATCCTACATAGTTCCAACGTTACTTAATAAATATGTTAAAGCTGGCACAGATTTATTACACTGCACACAGACTCGATTACGCGGTACACATGTTAAGTTTTTAATTTTTCTTTCCAGTTGCTATAATGTTATCAGTGTTGCTATTTTTATTTTTGGAATATGAACCTAATTTGTTTATTTGCTTTTTTGTTGTTTTTTAGTTCGTAATTTTGACTTTTTGCCAATGCTGTCGTGCTACAAGGTGGCTGTGGGCCTTTGTCAAGCTGCCTTTTTAGGAGAGCAGCTTTTACCTGCAGCTGTTCATTATCAAACTATTGAGAAAAACTAAACATTATTATTATATAATTACTTCTATTGCGTGAACGTAGCCTTGAGCAAGAAGTTAAGAGGGGAGCTTGAGATGTGCGTGAAGTCGAATGGTGCAACGTCCAAATAAAGGGCAAGGAGAGCAGAAGCATGTTCCCATCCACAAGCAAACATCCGCACCACCCTCGAATAGTGACTAAATAAAAGAGTACGAAGATTTGCCTTCGTGAACCTAGCAAATCAAACTCAATAATACCTGTGGCTTAGCGCCCCAAAACTACGATACGATTACGAGAGACGCGGTAGTGGAAAGTGGCGAAAATTTCAACAACCTAGTTTTATTCGCCGTGTACCGAAATTTATTTACACGGGCCTCAAACATTTTCGCCTCGATTAAAAAGGCAGCTGCCACTGCCGGGACCTTCGCGTTAGCGGTCGAGTGTCATAACCAAAGTGGGGAGGGGGGGGCAGCACATTACGTAATAAAAGAGCATTTTACAAACCACTGAATGGCTAATCATCTATATTTGTGGCCGAAAAGTAAAGAACCACTTGGTTCAATGTTAGTCTGAACAACTAAACTGAAGGGCGTTAATAACGCGAAACTTCATGAGTTTCGGAATACGCTATCAAATATTGGGAATGTTTGTGTTATGTTGACTTAGTGTGTAGGCCCTGTAAAGTGAAGAGTGATGAAGGCTTTGCTTACCATAATCGCAATACCGGTAAATTCTCGTGGAATTCAGGAACGTCCAATCGAAGAGGGTAATTGATCGACAATAAGGCAGCACTACGCAGCCGCTCCCTTGTGCTGCTAGGCAAGCCTCACTGTCACCGCGTTAGGAAGACAAAAGCATTACGGATTTGCACGCTTCCTGTATCAGTTAACAAACCGCATGCTCCGTGACTTGACAGATCTGATTCTTTTTTCCGAGATACGAAGCTCTTGTGAAAAGAAATAGCGCCTCGCGCTTTCGATAAGCCACAGCGTATACCCAAATGAAGTTCGCGATGTTATTCGTAGCTACCTAAGTTACCTAAATGTTATCCTATGGCCTTTTCAGTTGAAACTCGCCTTGTTTGCAAATAGTGTGTGTCAGCGCATTTGTAGAGCATGAATTGCATAACATCGTAGTCATGGCCTCGCAAATTGCTCTTCTATTTTCTCAGATTGGCCAGACCTTAACAGCTTCTTTTTGTTAGTTCGTCCCGCAGGTCGCGGGTTCAAATCCCGGCTGCGGCGGCTGCATTTCCGATGGAGGCAGAAATGTCGTAGGCCCGTGTGCTCAGATTTGGGTGCACGTTAAAGAACCCCAGGTAGTCAAAATTTCCGGAGCCCTCTACTACGGCGTCTCTCATAATCATATGGTGGTTTTGCGACGTTAAACCCCACAAATCAATCAATTGTTAGTTCGTCGATAGGGGACAGATTTTTGAAAGCAGTTCACTTGTTGTCTAGTTTGAGAGCAAAGTGTTGTTGTTATTTTATTATTATTATTATTATTATTAATATTAGTAGTAGTAGTAGTAGTAGTAGTAGTAGTAGTAGGAGGAGGAGGAGTAGCAGTAGTAGTAGTAGTAGTAAATCTGATCCCGTCCACCGATGAGGCTGGATGTTTCAAAAGAACTTGTTCTTGGGCAAGTTGGTGCTTACTCGGTGCAGATGACTGAGGCACAAAAAAAATTGCGCGAAACGGGGAAAGCAGAGGAGAGGAAAAAACAGCGCCAACTACCAACTGTCTAATGACCGTGAGAAGATCCATAAAGCTGAATTCCAGGGAAATGCGGTTTTTTGATAGATTATTGCCTTAACCATGACACCTTCCGATATTTGTTGGCTGTGCACGCATGCGCGGAATTGTTTTCTTTTTTTCCTATCCGTTTGTTAGACTGTCATCAAACAGTTGTTAGTTGGCGCTGTACTTTTCTCTCCATTGCAATTTCCGTTTCACGAAGTCACAGGCATTGACTGATTTTAATGTTTCCCATGAGACGGTTGCAACTGCTGTAGACGACAATACAGTGTGACTATAAACGGTAGAAAAAAAAGGGTTAACGATCTTCCAAATGTACAGTAATACCTATCTATCACGCATCAATCACTAATTCGCGTGGAACACGGGAAAATCGAGCTACAAGCCCAGCTTGACGAGGCTGAAGAACGGTCTAGATGTGATAATGTGCTATTTTATGGCTTACCTGACGTGTCAGACGAGAAAGCGCGCCAGTCTAAAAAAAATTATCACGATGGTCCGTGACAGGTTGGATGTTCGCTTATCCCCCATAGACGGAGCCCGAGTAAACAGAATAGGCAGATACTTGGCATGTGAAAATAGACCGCTCATTGCTAAATGTTCGAATTCCAAGTAAAAAATGCTACTACTGTCTGAGAAATCTAACTTACGGGGTTGTGGCGTCGGCATTTGTGAACACTTTTCTGCGTCAACTCTTCAGGCTTGTGAAAAGCTGAGAGACTTCGGAATGGGTTAAAAACGCCGTTTACATTGCTGTACAAAAGATTATATGCAGAGAATAAGTGCTTTGTGTGATGCCCGCGCCAACACTTTCTGCGAGGCACATTCCCCATCATTTGCGGTTGCTTCTACTTCAAGAGCGACCAGATCAGGTCATCCATATTCTAACACTGGCGAGGAGAGATAGAGAGGTGGTGGCTCATCATGACCATCAGTGCTTTCAAGCCTTTATTCTAACATTCGCAGCCTTATGCCGAAAAGAGACCATCTAAGTGATTTATTTATTGACACGGATGCAAATATAAATATATCATCTCAAACCTGGCTTTTCAGTGCCACAACAACTTTCACTGTACTTCGATGTGAACGCTCTGAAAAAGGGGGTGGTGGGGTCCTCATTGTTGTGAATGAATGTTTTGGATGTACACTTCCGAAAACCCCTTGTAGATTAGAAGTAGTCTGGTTCTACGAGACGACTTTTTTTCAAAAGATGGTTTTCGGCATTTGCTATGGCCCGCCTGATTCCAGCGGCTCTTTCTGCGAGAAATTTCATGATTTTGTGGGTCATATTTTGGCACTATCTTCAGGTATTCCTCTTTTCCTTCTAAGAGATTTTAATTTTACGTTGATCCAATGGTCTCATTCATGCCCGTTTAGAGAGCCTGCTTCAGCTGACACTAGTTATTTTCTAACCACTTGTTTGGAATAAAATATATCACAATCAGTAAGTGTGCCTACCCGCGTTACTTCCAGCACATCACACTGACTAGATTTGATACTCACGTCATCACCAGATATTACATATGAAATAACTCACTTACCCGGATTCAGTGACGAAGACATGCTACATTTTTCAATTTCTGTACCGAAGATTAAAAAAAGCAATCGCTTTAAACTAATTAGGTATTATAGTAAAGCCAACTTTGACACTATCAACGCCGAGCTTTCCCCCTTTCTCGACAGCTTTTGTCTTTCTTACAAAAGTTCGTTGGTCGAGGAAATATGGGCATGTTTCATATACGAAGCACTGCATGTATTAAAAAAGGATTCCCCTGTAAGGAAACTTTATCATTCATCTAACGTGTCATGGTATACAAGGCACCTCAACTTGCTGTCTAACAAAAAGAAAAATAGGCTCTTTTGTGCCGCGAAGAAATCATCATCTGCTGATAAGTGGTACATTTTCACCACCCAGCGCTTCAGAAGAATCAAAGTTCAAATTTTATAAAATTATACTTCCGTCATTGCTTCAAAGCAACCCAAAACGCTTTTGAAACGTCGTGAAACTGAACCGGGATAATAAAACTATAACTCTTACTGATGAATCAGGTGAGACAATCACAAGCAGCCAGTGCGCTTCCACACCCGAAGTATCTTTTGCAGTTCATTTTGTTATATTCACCCTAGCAACTGTACACGTTTCACTGTGCCTAGCTACGTTTCAATGGAACCCACTTTACTTGACTCGTCTGGTATCAGCTTCATCATTAACAATTTAAAGCGAGCATCCTCTTGTGGTGCCCCTGGCATTACGTCCATATTTTTACAGACTACCACCGAATATAGTTCTATTGTGCTAAACTTTAGTTTCACAAACTCACTGAACAGTATTTTCTTCACTAAATACTAGAAAACAGGCAAGATGATTTCACATTAAAAAACCGGTGAGAAACAGAACCCTCAAAACTATAGACCTTTTTCATTGATTTCATTTCCTTGTAAAATGTATGAACGTGTCATTTTCTCCCATCTAACCATTTTTTAGAATCGAATAAGTTTTTTCATTGCAGTCAGCATGAGTTCTGTAGGTTTTTCTCATAAAAAACGCAACTAGCAATATTTTGCAATGATCTTCACGCATTTCTAGACGACAGATTTACAGTAGACTGCATATTTTTAGATATCGCAAAGGAGTTTTGACGGAGTCAGGCACCACATACTTCTATTAAAAGTCAGTCAGTTAAACCATAATCTTTACGTTTTCAATTGGATTCTGGAGTTTCTATTAACAGAGCGAAACATGTCAGCATTAATGATAAGAAGTCTTATGAAGTAACGGTTGTCTCAGGCGTACTTCCGGGCTCTGTTTTAGCACCATTACTTATTTATTATACATCAATATACATCATAACCAAATTACAAGTTCTATTTGTTTTCTCGTCAAGGATTCTGTTATATATAGCAAAATTCAAAGGCATAAAGATACTTCGACCCTTCAGAGTGATCTTATAACAATTCATTATGGTGTAAGCTCCGGGCAATGGACCTTAAAACGTCTAAATGCAAAACCTTGAAAATTTTCCTTGATAATCCAGCATGCCTTACATACATACCTAATAATACTTCACTTGATCAAGTGATATTGAATAAATAACTCGGTGTGCATGTTACTAACAATCTCTCATGGAAAAGTAACACAGAATACATTATATCCAAGGCTAACCGCACACTTCGTTATTTAAAACGAATTTGTTCTCTAGCTCCCCCGGAACCAAAACAACAGCACCACGTTATTTATGTTATAGATGTAACCTTGAATACGGATGCTCGATATGGGATTATGGTCATCCTAGTCTGACAAACGCGATTGAAAATGTACAATATCAAGCGGCCGCTTCATCCTCCACAACCACTATTGAACTGCTAGCTTCACTAACATCAAACAAACAGTTGGCATTCCCTTTTTTATTCTCGCAGGAGGTTATCCCGTCTTTGCTTTTTCATAAAATGTATTAACCTAACAATGAGATGAAGTCCCGGCACATCGCGCCCGCATCCTATATCTCCCCACGTGTCGATCACCCTTTCAAAGTTCACATACCTTCACAGCGCACATTTACCTACTCATATTCATTCCTGTGAAAAACTTGTCTAGAGTGCAATCACCTGCCTGCGTCTCTAGTCGCTATCAGAGATACAAACTGTTTCCGCAAAGCGTTAACAAACACGCTATAAAGCTGCATCACGCTCAAAACTGCAAATAAAACACATTGCAATCACAATTTATTGTTTTTTTACCACCTATATTACAGCAAAAGCACTTTTGAGATCACATTTTGGGTCACGCGCAGCTGCATGTTGTCCGCCGCGGCCGCTAGTGTCTGTAACCACATCGCGCGAAATTCGAAAAAAAAAACCTTGCACCATAGACACAGTGGGGTTTGAACCCGAGTCCAATAAGTAGCCGCCCAATATTCTACCAATGAGTTACGCCGGTGCTTGTAACTTGTTAAACTTGCCTTAGACAGGCGTGACCTTGCACCAATGGCACAGTGGGGCTCGGATTCAGGTCCGCTGGGTGCCAGCCCAGGATTCTACGCTAAGCAAAACCGATGCTTGTGAGTTGTCAAACTTGCCTTAGGCAGGCTTGATGTCGGGAAAGCAATCGCGTTAATACAATTTATAAGCGTTTTAGAACAGCAAAAAAACAACCAGTCGCCGCACAATGTGATTAGCGTAACGAGTAGGCTGTCCGATGCTCCAACCAGTTAAAAACCTTTTTTTTGCTTCCCTATAACATTGGCGCATACCTACTTCAGCCTTAATTCCTTGTCATTGTCAGCCGCTGCATGGACCATTGCCAAAAATTTCTTGCAAGTGTTTAGCGAATACAACGCTTCTCAGAAGAATGACGCCAAATAGCGTAGCGAACGCCGGCCTACTATGCAAGAGCCTAATATTATTGGCCTAGTGGGCACCAAGCAAGTGTGCTTGCCGTAGTTGCCCAATGAGTGTTTTGAACGGGCTCTAAAAGGCCACTCTTCTAGGTTTTGCTGTAACTGTGGGGCGCCTACAGCACAGGACTGGAGTTTAAATTGCGAAACATTTCTTAGCGAACTTCAATGGCCTAGTGGGCACCAAGCAAGTGTGCTTGCCGTAGTAACCCAATTAGTGTTTTGAACAGGCTCTAAAAGGCCACTCTTGTAGCATTTGCTGTGACTGTGGTGCGCCTACCACACAGTACTGGAAAGTTAGGAAATTTAAATGCGAAGCATTTCTTAGGGAACTACGGTGACTTTGAGTGTAGCTATCTATCTATCAATCAAAGCCAGTCAATCATCAAGCAATATCAATCAATATCAAGCCAATCAATGAGCTAGCAGTGAGAGGGAAAGTACAGGAATTCAGAGTCTCGCTTCAGAACAGCTACTCGGCTCTTAGTAAGGAAACCAACCTCAGCTTAGACACAATGAATCATAATCTGGCGAGTATCATTACGGAGTGTGCAGTGGAAGTTGGTGGCCTGGTAGTTAGACAGGACACTGGCAAGCTTTTCCAGGAAACAAAGAATCTCATTAAGAAGCATCAAACCATGATAGTCTCAAGTACAACAGAAAAGTGGAACTGGCAGAGCTTTCGAAGTTGATTAATAGGCGTAAGGTATGCGATGTAAGAAGATAACATGGAGAGAATCGAACACGCTACGAAAAACGGAGGAAGCGTCAAAGCAGTGAAGAGTAAACTTGGAACAGGCCAAAATCGGATGTATGCACTAAGGGATAAAGAAGGCAAAATAACTCCTAATATGGATAGGATAGTTGAAACAGCGGAGGAGTTTTACAGAGATCTGTACAGTAGCCGGGACGACCACGACCTTACTACTATAAGAATTAGCATCAACCCAGATGACACCCCTCCAGTAATGATAGAAGAAGTAAGAAAAGCTGTGGAGAGCGTGGAAAGAGGCAAATCTGTTCGTGAGGATCAGGTAACATAAGATCTGCTTAAAGATAGAGGACAGATTGTGTTAGAAAAACTAGCCACCCTGTTTACGGGGTGTCTCCTGGCGGGAAGAGTACCAGAGTCTTGGAAGAACGCTAACATCATATTAATACATATGAAAGTAGATGACAGGGAATTGAAGAATTATAGGCCGATCAGCTTGCTCTCCGTAGTATACAAGCCATTAACAAAGGTAATTGCTAACACATTTAGGGAAACATTACAATACAATCAACCAAAGCAACAAGCAGGATTTCAAACAGGCTACTCAATAATCGACCACATTCATACTATCAATCAGGTATTAGAGAAATGCTCAGAATATAATGAACCACTATAAATTGCCTTCATAGATTACGAGAAGGCGTTTGATTCAGTAGAAATATCAGCCGTCGTGCAGACACTGCGGTATCAGGGCGTCGATTAAGTATATATAAACATCCTGGAATATATCTACAGGGGATCAACTGCTACCATAGTACTTCATAAAGAAAGCAACAGAATACCAATCAAGAAGGGTATGAGCCAGGGGCACACAATCACCCGATTGCTATTTACCGTGTGCTTACAGGAGCTGTTCAGAAGCCTTGAATGGGAACAGTTAGGGATAAGAGGTAATGAAGAGCACCTTAGTAACCTGCGCTTCGCCGATGACATTGCATTGCTGAGTAACTCGGGGGACGAATTGCAACTCATGATTACGGAGTTAGACAAGAAGAGCAGAAAGGTGGGTCTTAAAATTAATCTGCAGAAAACAAAAGTAATGCACAACAACCTCGAAAAAGATCAGCGCTTCGATATAGGTAATTGTCCACTTGGAGTTGTAAAATACTATGTATACTTAGGGCAGGAAATAACCACGGAGCCGAACCACAAGATTGAAGTAACTAGAAGAATAAGAATAGGGTGGAGCATATTTGGCAAGCACTCTCAAATTACGAAAGGTAGATTGCCACTAGCCCTCAAGAGGGAGGTATATAACAACTGTATCTTGCCGGTACTTAGCTACGGAACAGAAGCCTGGAGACTTACAAAGATGGTTCAGCTTAAATTGAGGACAACGCAGTGAGCAATGGAAAGGAAAATGGTAGGTGTGACCTTAAGAGACAAGAAGAGAGCAGATTGGATTAGGGAACAAACGGGTGTTAAGGATAATATAATTGAACTCAAGAAGAGGAATTGGACATGGGCCGGGCATGCAGCGCGTAGACAGGATAACCGCTGGCCATTAAGGGTAACTAACTGGATTCCCAGAGAAGGCAAGCGAATTAGGGTGAGACAGAAGGTTAGGTGGGCAGATCAGAATAAGAAGTTTGCGGGTATGAACTGGCAGCAGCAAGCACAGGACCAAGTTAACTGGCGGAACATGGGAGAGGCCTTTGTCCTGCAGTGGACGTAGTCAGGCTGATGATGATGATGATGATCTATCTATCAATCTTTCTGTGTATTCGCCGACAACTTCTAGCTCTCCTGTCTGTATCGATAATGGTATATACCAAACTTGGTTTGGCAAAACTGTCTCACGAGTATAATTGACTAGTCATAACGTGGCTATCATGATATGTACGTCATGAATGTCATGATTTATATTTCATGGTCTTGCTGATCTTGGGGTGGTTTCATTCGCATGACATGTTGCAAAATTAGAATGGTATGACATGACTGCATGGCGAACAAAAGTGACAGACCCTAACGTAAAAATCATGACATGCATGTCATGTAGGTCATGTGTCATGGCTATGCACCACGCTCATGGTATGCTTGGAGTCGTTTCACTAGCTTCACCTATACTAAATTTGTTGTTATGGGAGGTGAAAGGTTGACGAAGCTATGTTACTGGTGCAAACATGATAATCATGAGATGCATTTCATATAGAAACTTGACTACATGCCACACTCATGATCTGCTCGCGGCCGTTTCGCTTTTTGCACATACACCAAATTTGGTATTACGGGACGTCAATGGATGACAAAGGTCTGGTGAAACGTGATAGTCATGAGAGGCGTGTCATGTTAGAAGATGACTACATGCCAAGCTCATGATGCGCTCGCGCCCGTTTCGCTAGCTTCACTGTGCCAAATTTGGAATTACCGGATGTGAACCAATGACAAATGTAAATGACACGTCTAAACATGATAATCATAATATGCGTGTCATGCAACACCATGACTACATGCCACACTCATAATGCGCTCGCGGCCATTTCTCTAGCTTCCCATATGTCAAATTCTGTATTACGTTACGTGAATAGATGGCGAAAGTTTGTGAATGGTGCAAACATGATAATCATGATATGCGTGTCATGTAGGAACATGACTATGTGTCACACTCAAGGCGAAAAAACACTTCGACGTGACTTGGCGCGCGTGCGCGCCGGTATTTGTTTCCTCGCATCACGCCGCCGATGTCACGCCAGGCGCCCATCGGCCTTGCATATTATCGCAGGCGCACGCCACGCTGAGTTGCTTTGACACATGCACGTTTGAGTGCGCCCGGCGTCCTTCTGTCATGAAGCTAAGCAGACGCAGTGCTGTGTAGGTAACGTCGTCGGTGCGAAATGCACCATGTCGCATTTCGCGCCGGTTGCAGCTGGGCCTCGCCAACAGACGCTGGCCGCGCCTAGTATCAGACCACAGGCGGCCATGATGAGAGTGTCAGGCTATAGAGTTCTCGCGTTTTGCTAGCGTAGCGGCGCTGCGCCCAGAGTGCGCGCGCGTCAACGTTATGTGCGCTCGCCGCCGTTTCGCTAGCTTCACATATACCAAGTTTGGTATTACGGGACGTGAATATACGATGAAGGTACGTGTTACCTTCAAACATGATATTCATAATATTCTTGTCATGTAAAACATGACCACATGCTACGCTCAAAGCGTGTTCGAAACCGTTTTGCTAGCTGTACATGTACCAAATTTGGTATCAGTTGACGTCAATAGATGATGAAGGCAAATGACACGTCCCAACAGGATAAACATAACATGGAAGTCATGTACGGCATAATTTACCTTCGCCTTGTAATTTTGTGCTGATTTTAAAGAGGCATATCAACCTTCCTCATTCGTGCATCGCATATCAATGATTAACGCTGTACGTGGGATCTGGCCATTTTTGTCGCAGTGGTCTTTATCTTATTTTTTACTTGCATTGTTACTATGCACTGATGTACTTTTGTAACTCGATAAACTTACTTTTTTTGTGTATCATTCTTTTTCACGCCTCTATTTTAAAAGGCCCCTCCGCGATGCTCTAGTGGCTAAAGTACTCGGGTCCTGACCCGCACGTCGTGGGTTCAAACCCCGGTTGCAGCGGCTGCATTTCCGATAAAAGCAGAAATGCTGTACGCCCGTGTGCTCATACTTGGGTGCACGTGAAAGAACACCAGGTGGTCAAAATTTCCGGAGCCCTCTACTACGGCGTCTCTCATTATGTTATGATGGCTTTGTGACGTTAAAGCACACATATCTATGCATGATCTATTTTGAAAGGGTATGAGTTGATCATTTTGGGGCAGTAGGCACTGCCATTCACCGTGAGCGCGACGTCTAAATGTATTTTTGCGCCATATTTTTTGTTAGTACTTGTATAACTTATTTTATTCGTTTCGTTTCGTGCTCTCTTTCATAGCGTCACAATTTTTTTTTCTAAGAACCATTTTTTCAGTAAGTTTCTTTTTCCGTGTATTTAAAAACCTATGAATGAACACGTGTTTTTTGTGCCTCAGTCATCTGCACCAAATAGGCTCTACGTTTGCCCGCTCAGTGCAATTACAGCGGCTGTTTCGCCATTGTAGTCTATTATGCTGATGACAATGAGGTGGACTGCGGCCAGCATCCCTTCGCATTGGACAAAGCAACGCGATCCGACACCACAACAAAGAAAATTCAGCACTACACCAAGCGAAAGTGCCGCGGTAACGCTGTTAGGCGGATCTATTTTTTTTTTACCAGCGCTGCCAGCACATGGACCGTTTTGTAGAGTTGCGAAGGCAAACTAATCAGGCAGGCTCTTAGCATACTGCCTCAGAGTAACATTCACTTCATAGGTCAATTGTACTTCAAGCTCTTATCCTCGTCACGCACAAGATTTTGCAAAGCATCTTTGTTATATGGTAACCAAGCTGGCAGCTGATTAATTAGTGACGAACCAATCTTAATAGCATATATATATATATATATATATATATATATATATATATATATATATATATATATATATATATATATATATATATATATAAAGGGATCCCCACAAAGGGAACGGGAGGATAGACGCCTTTTACGCGTGTGCTCTCGTGATACTCAGTCACGCGGGGTGCAGGCCATATCGCAGCACTTCGCGCACAAGTTGAGTGAAATCACCTAACGTACGGATGAGTGGGGGAACTTCTCCTTCAGCACTCTTGGTTATCTGGTTATCGTTATGTGTCTGTCTAGAATATATATATATATATATATATATATATTGTCACAGGTAATGGGTATGAGCCATCAACTGTAGGCGGAATCCCTTTGAAGTGAAGAAAGAAGAGGGCTTTTGCGTCCTGGTCTGAGGGCAAGCAAGACGTCATTTCGTCGCTGTCTGTTATTACGTTCGCGGCACTGGTGGAGGTGCTGGGTAAATGCGCCTTGGCTGCAGATTTTCAGCTGACACACCAAGCTACTTGGAGACAGCTACAGCTCCCACGGCAAGAAGCAGTCGCCGCCTGCGAGGACTATCTCCCGAGTACGGTCCCCTCTCTCAAGACGAGATGGCAACTTCTACTAACAACCAGGCGAGTCAAACCAACGACGCCTATTCTTTTCTCCCGCATGTTTTTCATGCGCCGCAAACACCACGCTCATTTCATGGAGATATTTATGAAGATGTTGACGACTGGCTTGACCACTTCAATCGAGTTGCCAACATCAACGAATGGGATGAAGCTCGCAAGCTGCGGAGAGTTTACTTTGCATTAGAAGACTCTGCCAAAACGTGGTACGAGAATCACGAGGGTTCCTTTGCGACTTGGCATGAGTTCAGCCGACAGTTTCGTGATGCGTACCGCAGCACTGAAAGGAAAGAAAGAGCAGAGCAGGCTATCTCGTCTCGGAACCAACGACCCAACGAGAGAGTTTCGATGTTTGTCGAGGACATGCTGCGACTCTTCAAGCGTGCTGACCCTGCAATGTCCGAGGAAAAGAAGGTGCGGCATTTAATGCGTGGGGTAAAAGAGCAGCTCTTCGCCGGACTCGTGCGCAATCCACCGACGACTGTGGCAGAGTTCATAAATGAGGCAACCACAATGGAGCGTACTCTCCAGTATAGGTCGTCACAGTATGAACGCCACGACGTGACCCCTGCTGCATGCTTTATCGGGGCTGACAGCGAGAGGCATGCCCTCGCTGAGTTCATAAGAAGCGTCGTGCGGGACGAGCTGCGCCAACTCCAAGCAGCGGGACCCCAACCACCCGTAAGTGCTTTCACAGACTTAATCCGAAATGAGATCCGACAGGTGGTCACCCCACTCGCGCCAACAAGGCCTAAGGCCCCTGTACTGACTTATGCGGCGGCTCTGCGATCTCCTGCACCACATGGCCCTGATCCCACCATGGAGAGAATGGATCAGGCTAGCCATCGATTCCAGGGCACCTCTTCGACTCCACCACCCGCCTCAAGGTTTCCGAGTGCACCAACTTATCGTTCGTCTGGATCGCGGCTGAACGCCACAAAGGCCAGCGTGTGGCGTACGTCCGATAACCGACCCCTCTGCTACCACTGTGGCGAAGCGGGTCACGTCTACCGTAACTGCCAGTACCGCCAACTTGGTCTCCGTGGCTTTCACCCTGATGCTCGGTGCCCGCGTTACGGTGAGCGTCCCCGCGACATTGAAGCGTACCTTACGGGCCAGCAAGCTCCTCGCCTTGGTCAACGCCCCATTTCAAGATCACCATCACCTCGCCGCCCCACATCACCTAGCGTTCCCTCGTCATCTTTTGCTCCTTTCAGAGGCCGGTCACCGAGTCCCCACAGGGGAAACTAGAAACCGCGGCTCCTGGGGGTGAAGCCGCGTCCAAACGAACTGTCAAAGAGCCTCCTTCGACGCAAAGATCCGACGAAGACCGTTCTGACTTTCCAGTCGTTTCCGAAAGTCATAAGACTGTTTCCGCCGACATCACCGTACACGTCGATAATCACGTCGTCACTGCCCTCGTCGACACCGGCGCCGATTATTCAGTTATGAGCAGCACCCTAGCATCCAAACTGAGGAAGGTAACTACCCCTTGGCAAGGACCACCGTTGCGCACGGCAGGGGGCCACCTCGTCACGCCTACTGGAATGTGCACAGCCCGTGTTCGAGTCCATGCTTCGACGTTCACAGGGTCTTTCCTCGTATTACCTGTGTGCTCCCGTCCACTCATTCTGGGGCTGGACTTTCTTCGCGAACACGGCGCAATTATTGACCTACGAGACTTGCAGGTGTCGTTCTAGGACCCGTTCCATCCTGAACCGGAAAACGCCCGCTCATCGAAGGCTGCCCTACGTGTATCCTCCGAATCTGTTACTCTGCCTCCCCGCAGCAGCCTTTTTATCAACGTTGAATGTGACCAAGACGTCTCCGATGCTGTAATTGCAGAAGAAAATTTGTCCCTACTTTTTGCACAACAAATCTGCGTTGCCCGAGGTATTTTTCAGTCCAGCAGAAAGCAGGCTTGTCTATTCGTCACGAATTTCAGCGAGGAGTATCGCCATCTTACCAAACACACTGCGATCGCATACCTTGAGGATATTGCCGACGTCCCTGGTCCCTCAAAATTATCTGCTCTTTCGTCGTGCGACGATTCCGCCATGACATTTGCAAGCACTCTGGACGTAAACCAGGGTCTACCGTCTGCACAACGGGAACGTCTTTTGAAGCTACTCGGCTCATTTCGGGACTGCTTCGCTACGACTTCGAAAGTTAACCAAACACCGCTTGCCAAGCATCGTATCATCACCGAGCCTACCGAGCGACCCATTCGACAGCATGCCTACAGTGTCTCGCAAAAAGAACAAGACGTTATACGCCAACAGGTCCAGCAGATGCTCAAGGACGATGTCATCCAGCCATCGACCAGTCCCTGGGCGTCCCCTGTTGTGTTAGTCAAGAAAAAAGATGGTACTCTGCGATTTTGCGTCGACTACCGAAAGTTGAATAAGATCACGAAGAAAGACGTGTATCCTTTACCACGAATGGACGACTCGCTGGACCGCATTCGCAATGCTCGCTACTTTTCTTCCATGGATCTACGCAGCGGCTATTGGCAAGTATCTGTTGATGAGCGCGACCGCGAAAAGACCGCCTTCATTACTCCTGACGGACTCTACGAGTTCAAGGTCCTTCCCTTCGGCTTATGCTCGGCACCAGCTACTTTTCAAAGAATGATGGACACGGTTCTTTCTGGGCTAAAATGGCAATCGTGTCTTGTGTACCTTGACGATGTGGTCGTATTCTCGGACACGTTTGAGCAGCACGTCCAGCGCTTACAGGCAGTTCTTCAGGCGATTCGAACAGCTGGACTTTCTCTCAAACCTGAGAAATGCCACTTTGCATTCGAGGAACTAAAATTTCTTGGTCACGTCGTCAGCCACGGCGGTATACACCCAGACCCTGAGAAAACGAAAGCTGTTGCCGCATTTCCTGTCCCAACGAACAAGCGCGACCTCCGCCGATTTCTGGGACTCTGCGCATGTTACAGACGCTTCGTCAAAGGCTTTTCTAAAATCGCTGAACCGCTAAATGAACTTACGAAAGACGGCGTACCGTTTGTTAGGGGGTCATGATCAGCATCACGCCTTTGACACGCTACGAAACCATCTCCAAGCCCCACCTGTACTCGGGCACTTTGACGATAACGCTGCCACAGAGCTACACACGGATGCCAGCAACGTCAGACTTGGAGCTGTACTGGTTCAATGGCAAAATGGCGTAGAGCGCGTGATTGCCTATGCAAGTCGAACACTATCATCTGCAGAGAAAAACTACTCTGCAACAGAAAAAGAATGCTTAGCCGTTGTTTGGGCTATAACAAAGTTTCGCCCTTATTTATACGGTCGACCATTCAGGGTAGTTAGCGACCACCATTCTTTATGCTGGCTCGCCAACCTCAAAGACCCTTCCGGTCTTCTAGCACGCTGGAGCCTTCGGCTGCAAGAATTTGACGTTACAGTCATTCACAAGTCAGGACGCAAACACACTGACGCTGACTGTCTCTCGCGTGCACCAATTCGAAGTACGAACGCGGACATTGAAGAGGACGATACATTCCTTTCCTCTGTGTCAGAAACCGACTTGGCTCAACAACAACGCGACGACATGGAGCTAAGCCCGCTGATTGACTACCTCGAAGGCCGAAAACGCAGCCTTCCTCGAAACTTTGCACGTTCGCTGGCCTCGTTCTGCATCAGGGATGGAGTCCTCTATAAGAAAAATTTCGACCATACCCAGGCTACTTACCTACTGGTTGCGCCGACCTCACTTCGGGACGATATTTCACATGCTTGTCACGACGAACCATCATCCGGACACCTTGGCTACACGCGCACATTGGAAAGAATTCGCCGCTCATACTACTGGCCCCGCCTCGCGAAGACAGTCAAGCAGTACGTCCGCACATGCCGCGACTGCCAACGCCGTAAGACTCCGCCTGTCCGACCAGCAGGACTATTACAGCCTATCGCCACGCTGAAGACACCATTCCATCAAATTGGCATTGTCTTGCTCGGCTCATTTCCCACCTCTTCGTCTGGAAACCGGTGGATTGTGGTTGCCACCGATTATTTAACGCGTTACAGCGAAACAAAGGCTCTGCCCAAAGCTACCGCAGCCGAAATTGCACAGTTTTTTGTCACCAGCATCGTACTTCGTCACGGAGCGCCAGCTGTGATAATTACTGATCGTGGTACAGCTTTCACCGCAGAGATGCTTCAAGAAGTGCTGAGACTAAGTGGTACAGAACATCTGAAAACCACGGGTTATCACCCCCAAACAAATGGGCTCACTGAACGGTTGAACAAGACCATTGCAGATATGCTGTCAATGTATGTGGCCGTTGATCACAAGAACTGGGATTATATACTCCCTTACGTAACTTTTGCTTACAATACAGCAGTCCAAGAGAGTACAGGTTTCACCCCATTTCGCTTAGTTCATGGTCGAGAGGTCACCACAATGCTCGACGCAATGCTCCTTCCCAACAACTTGAGCATGTTCAACACGGACGCTGCATTGTTCGCTCAACGCGCCGAGGAGGCCCGTCAACTCGCCCGATGCCGTATTCAGGCGCGCCAAACTGCCGACGCACACCGCTACAACCTTAAACACCGAGAGATTACCTTCCAACCAGGCGATGAAGTTTGGGTGTGGACTCCCATCCGACAGCGTGGTCACTATGAAAAGTTGCTTCGGCGCTACTTCGGCCCTTACAAAGTTCTGCGCCGACTCAGTGACGTTACGTATGAAGTTCTCCCTGAGGGCGCCTCAAGACGTTCCCGTCGGTTTCCACAAAGTGATGTGGTGCACGTGTCAAGACTCAAGCCATATTTCTCGCGTCATCCATCGAACGTGGACTAACTTACCATCTAATGACTATTTTTTGTCCCTTTGGTTTTTTTTATTGTCTTGTGTACTTACTCCTTTCTTTATTGAGTACTTCTAGGACGCCAGCCCATTTTTTTTTCTCCCTTACGACGGAGTCGTTGGGTTCCATGGTAGCATCTTTTCTTTCTCTTTTTTTTTCTCATCGCTCATTACCAGCATCGAGCCGATGCTTTTCGAGGAGAGGGAGTAATGTCACAGGTAATGGGTATGAGCCATCAACTGTAGGCGGAATCCCTTTGAAGTGAAGAAAGAAGAGGGCTTTTGCGTCCTGGTCTGAGGGCAAGCAAGACGTCGTTTCGTCGCTGTCTGTTATTACGTTCGCGGCAATATATTTATATATATACATATTTATATAGTGGGAGTAATAATTCAATGGGCCAGTTAGTCTCTTTCTTGAAGGTATGGGATATGGCACAACGGGAGCGTTGTTAACAAGGATAAATATATTTATTTCCAACAGTTTCGGGAGGGGTCCTCCCTTCATCAGAGGATGAGTTATACTAACATGAACTTCCAAACTTCGTTGCTGGCGCGTCCCTCTCGCCTTGGAAGATATTTGCGAGAGTGAGAGAGAACTAAAAAAAGAAATAAAGAAACAAAGAAAAAAAGAGAGAAAAAAGAGGAAGAACCACTGTCAACACTGAGAACAAAACCAAATGTCCGTGTACGTCCACATCCGGTTCTAATCCCGTGCTGGTCAGTTCTCGGCGTGTGTCGGGCCACCCAAGATTGTCGCCGTGGTGGCGGGAGGGGTCCGTGACGGCGTGCGTAAGGAAAGGGTTTCCCCTTAATGGGTTGGTCGGCTATCTTTCATTTTCGTCCGTTTCTCTTCAATGGTCATCAAGTGGTAGGCGAACAGAACCACTTTGTATGTGCATGTGAAAAAAAAAGAAAGGACAGTGTACACGTACGAGTCAGTCAGAAAAAAAAGCATGGTCTCCAGCTATCAATCTTTGTCACCAATATCTTCCTGGCTTACTTCTCGGAGGCAGGAGAGTCTTCGCGGTCTTTGTTGATGCCGGCTGCTAATGTTCGAAATTTAAAAATAAAATATGCCTCACGCTGTTCGCGCTCGCGTCTGTTTGAGAAACCGCACTGCAAAAGAGTTACGCTGATATTTTCAAAACTGTGGTTTGGCAGGCGCAGATGTCTAGATAATGGTAGCTTCGGCAGTGAAGTGGCGTGGTACCGGTAATTATTGAACCGCAGACGAAATGACGTGTCTGTTTCGCCGATATATTCTTGTCCGCAGATGTTGCAATGTGGCATGTATATTATGTTACTGGAGTCACTCACAATTAAGGCTTTCAGTTATGCAGAATTCGAAATCCGAGAAGTTCGCTTTGGATTCACGTGCTGTTACCATCTGTGGGCATACCTTGCATCGAGCTTTTCCGCAGGGATGGCACCCTCATTGAATTTTGGGGGTGTTTGTTCTTCCTCTGACAAGAATTTCCTGCAGATTTTTATCCCTGCGGTACACCACGTGAGGTGGCTTCGCGAAAATAGAAGTTAGTCGTTTGCTTTGCTTGATTATGTTGAAATGGCGGGAAAGTATGTTTTTGATTCGTGGCGGTGATGAAGAGTAAGTTAGTACAAGGTTCGTTTGAGAACTCGTTTTAGATACTTTGTTTGGTCCCTTAATTATATCACTTCTTTCCACGTTGCGAGCACGTAGTATTGTATCGTCAATAATGTCTTCCGGATAATTTTGTTTCAATAAGGAATGCTTTAGGTGTTCTGCGTGTCCCGCATATCGGTGCAGATTCTTCGGTGCCGGTAGGCCTGAGAAAAGGGAATACCCGTTTCTCAATGCTTTGGGTGACTGCTGTTGAAATGTAGGTACCTTTGATGGTCTGTAGGCTTTTTGTAAAGGTTTGTTGACAAGCGGTCATTTTTGACCGTGACAGTGACATCCAAGAAGTTAATGCTAGTTTTGGAAATTTTGTGCGTGAATTAATTGACGGCTGGTACTCGTTAAAATCCTCTATGACGCGGAAAAGACTTCCCTCATCGTGGTTCAATATCATAAAAATATCGTCTAAGTATCTTCTGTAGTAGAAAGGTTTCAAGGTGCGTCGCTCAATGAATGGGATTTCAAGTGAAGCCATAAAGGTGCTCGCGAAGTTTGGGGCCGTTTTCGGGCCCATTGCAGTGTCACTGACCTAAAGGAAATGCTTGCCATTGAACTCAAAATGGTTATAATTTAGTACAATTTCAAGAAGTGTAAACAGTACCTCGCCACTTACACTCGTTGATGAGTCAGATTTTACATATTCAGAAACCATAGCCGCTATTCTGTCATGGTGGGGTATGTTGGTGTACAGTGAGCAGACGTCCATGGTCACCAGAAAAGTACCGCCTGGGATGTCGGGACTTCAAGTTTCGCAGATGAAGTGATTTGTGTCCTTTAGGTAATAGGAAAAATTTGGGGGGTTGTTTTTTTATTAAAAACTTGATGAATTCTGATATAATTTCTGTTGATGTGCTGTTACTGGATCCTATCGGACGTCCCGGATTGCCTGCCTTGTGTATTTTGGGGAGCAAATAGAATCAACGGGGAACAGAATGGGCCAGTAACATTGCCTTTAACGTTCTACCGGTAATTTTCTCGTCCAGGCGGAGATTATTTAGGGTTACATTTATCTCCCTTTCAAATTCGGGAGTTGGGTCCATTGGAAGTTCTTTGTAGAATTTTGTGCCTGATAGTTGTCGTTCCCCTTCCTTTAAGTAGTCCGACGTGTTTAGAATTACTATGCAGCTCCCTTTATCAGCCGGTTTGATGGTAATTTCAGTGTTTTTTCGTAGTTTATCGAGTGCCCTTCGTTCTGACTTTGATATGTTGTTTCGAGATGGCCAATTTTTTTCATACGCTCTGATGATAACTTTTTGAACTGCTGATATATGCATATCGAGATGTTTGTCCCTCTGCTCACCTAGACACCATGATTCGTCACCACCAATCAATCTATTCTCGTCCGTACAGTCCTTGCGATCATGAAAGTATTCGCGGAGGCGGAGATTACGCACAAAGTTATCGAGGTCATGGTACAGTTCAAATTCATTGAATCTGCCGGATGATGGACAAAAAGTTAAGCCTCTTGACAAAAGTTGAAGCTGAGCGGGCGTGAGCGTTGTGTTGGACAGATTGAGGACATTTTTCTCATAAGTTTTTGGCTGTTCTTGGCTATCACGTGACACGTGAGTGTCAGCGTCATATTCGAGAGTAAGGGTGTTTTGATTAGGATTGGCCTGTAGTTTTGAGTTCCCATTTTTCTCCTCAAAGTTAGGTTGTGGTGCGGGTGGTCCCTGGCGTTCTTGTACGGCCTCATTCCTATTTTTCTGTTGCAGAGCAGTGGAGCTTCTGCAGTTCCGATTGAATTTTCTATCTTTTACTACTGAAATTTCGCCTCTCTTTTTAGTTCATATCTTTCCAGTTCTCTTGCCTCATGCTCTCCGAGATTAGATACCGATTTCTGCGTGGCCCCCGTGACACTGTATTCGGTCGCCTTACGCTCACTATGGTCCGCAATGACCCGAGTAAGTTGCAAGGACGCTTCTAGTAATATTTTTTTCCACTTCCCCCTTTCTGCTTCACTGAGTGTAGACAATTAGGGGTTGCAGGCTAGGCGGAGGCCCTTAGGTGCAATTTCGTGAGATAGATATTTGGTTAGTTGTTTCGCGTGTTTTTCGTATTACACCCCTTTTTAAATGATTTTCCTAATCGATAGAAATGAATGGGACCATGCGTGTTTAAGACTGCCCGTACCTTTTGTTTCCCCGTGTCATTTGGAAGCCGCCGATTTGGTCTTCGCTGCATTTGTCCGCCGGGTGTTGTAAGGCCTCGCTGGTGGGAGTGGCGACGTCGTCACTGCTGGGACCCTGGACGGCTCTTTGTGTCCCTCGGCTCCCTAATCTTGAGTGTGTTTGGCACTGGAGTTTGCCGTGCAAGCAGTTGCCGCCAATCTCTGACTCACTGGTGGGACTCGCTGGCTCGCTGGCCTCGCTGGTGATAGTGGCGACATCGTCACTGCTGGGGCTCTGGATTGCTCTGTGTGTCGCTCGGCTCCTTGTTGTTGAGGGGGCTTGGCACTGGACTTTTCCGTGCAAGCGATTGCCGCCGATCTCCATGCCGCCGACGTCCATCGCAGCTGCACCCTCGTGTGCCTTGCCAGCAGCGCGACTCCCTTGAATCTTGCATGTAAGCCGTCAGCAGCCAGGAAGCGGCGCAGCGGGAGTGTTGAGAAACCATGTTCGACGTAATAGACGCCTGCTCCCAACAACCCGTAGTGGCAGAAACGGCGGGCCTCTCTGCTGAAACATTGTGCCTCCATATTAAACCGATTCATTGATCGCCAGTTCGAGTCCCGCCGTCGGCGATTGGGCCCCTCCCAAAACTGTTGGGAAATATATATATTCATCCTTGTTGACACCGCTCCCGTAGAGCCATATCCTATACATATATATATATATATATATATATATATATATATATATATATATATATATATATATATATATATATATATATATTGTTGAATTAAAGGATACGTGGATTTATTCACAGGGTGAGGATGAAGTTCGGCAGTCGCGGTAAAGATGGAGTCTTCAGCAGGCCACACCAGACAACGACGTCTTTCTGTTCTACCTCCGCGGCACAAACTACAGCCCGGCTCATGCCGTAGCAATCCCCCGTTCACAGACGAAGCCCAATGGGCGAGTTTATGTCACTGGAGGGATGAAACTTCTTGAGGCGAGCCACGTGCACCAACTGCATTCAATGTGACCGACAAGAAGGTGTCGTCAAGCGTGCCACAACGTACGTCAAGTCAGTCAAGCAATCTACAATGACGTAGGGCCTGTCTACTGCGGTAACTCTTCTGATATAAACCAGGTTTTCGTTGGCGGGTCCACAACCACACGAATTCACCTTTACGGAATGAAATGGCATCATGGCGTTGATAGTATCGTTGCTTGGAGCAATCTTGTGATGCCAGTGTTCGCAAGCGAGCAATTTGGCGGGCTTCTTCAGCCCGGCACGATGTTTCGGCCACGGACTCATCGGTATGAAGCTTAAATGGGAGGATTGTATCAAGGGAGCTGCGTGGTGATCGAGCGTAGAGCAGGTAGAAGGGCGGAAAGTCTGTGGTCACGAGCTTCGCTGTATTGTATGCATAAGTAATAAATGGTAAGATCTCATCCCAGTTTTTGTGATTGGACGCGACGTACATTGCGAGCATGTTAGTACGAGTTCAATTGGTACGTTCTACAAGACCATTCGTCTGGGGATGGTATGGTGTCGAATGTCTGAACTGTGAAGTGCAGAGGCGAAGCAATTCTTCCACAGCGTCCGCGATGAATTGGCGAACACAGTCACTAATGATTACTTGAGGTGGACCATGGCGAAGAACAACGGAGTGTAACAAAGAGGCAGCGATGCCATCAGCTGTAGAAGATGGTATCGCAGCGGTTTCGGCGTATCTGGTAAGGTGGTCGACGCACACTATTATCCAGTGGTTGTTCGAAGATCGCGGAAACGGGCCCAATAGGTTGATGCCCACTTGCTCGAAAGGCGTAGTAGGTGGATCTACGGGATGAAGAAGGCCGTGTGGTGCACTGGTAGGTCGTTTGTAGCGCTGGCAATTCTCGCAGCTCGAGACGTATTGTTTTGTAAAATCTCGCATTTGGGGCCAGTAAAAGCACTGCTGCACTCGATGCAGGATGCGAATAAACCCAAGGTGTCCTGACGTTGGATCATCGTGCATAGTACGGAGAACGTCGCATCGAAGACTTTGACGTACAACCAGTAAATAACGTGCGCCGGCTGGTGAGTAATTTGTTTTGCACAACAGTCCATCACAAATGCGAAAGCGACCACTGCCTTTGACATTCCGAACGTCAACGAACAATGTGTCTAAAAATAAATCATTCAATTGTTCTCGTATGAAGATATTGACGTCAGGAAACGTGTGAGAGACCACAGCAAAGCAGATGTCAAGGGTATCTGCACTGTCCTCCATCGTGGTCATATGTAGGCGAGAAAGGCAATCAGGGTCCGAATGACATCGTCCACTTCTGTACGAAATGCTGAAGTCAAATTCTTGAAGGCGTAAAGCCCATCGAGCAAGACGGCCAGGAGGGTCTCGGAGGGTAACAAGCCAACATAATGAATGATGATCTGTCACAACCGTGAATGAACGGCCGTAGAGGTAACATCAAAACTTCTGAATGGTGAATACAGCCACTAAACAATCGTGCTCTGTCACCGTGATAATCATTTCAGTCTTGCTTAGATATCGACTCGTATAAGCAACAACATGCTCTGCATTATCAATGCGCTGAACAAGCACACCTCCGATGCCAATTTTGCTTGCGTCACTCTGCACTTCTGTAGGAGCAGAAGGATCGAAATGACGAAGAATAGGCTCAGGTGTTAGTAAAAATTTCGGTTCAGAAAAGGCGGCATCACAATCAGGTGTCCATTCGAATGGGCTGACTTTTCGCAACGAGCTTGTCAGTAAGTGTACTACGTCCGCGAATCGGGGCACAAAGCGGCGAAAGTAGAAAAATAGGCCCAAGAAGCTGCGAAGTTCCTTCAGTGTCTAGGGTGGTTTGACTGTGCCGACTACTTCGATTTTGCAAGGATCCGGCCTGACACCATCTTTTTCAACTAGGTGACCGAGGAATAAAGCTTGTCTTTCATCAAACCGGCACTTCTTAGAGTTCAAAATCAAGCCAGCTTTTCCGACACAGTCTAAAACGAAGCTTGAACGGACGTTGTGCTCATCGAAGGTACGCCCAAAAATGACGACGTCATCCAGGGAGCATAAGCACACCTCCCATTTAAGACCACGAAGGACAGAGTCCATAAACCTTTCAAAAGTGGCGGGGGCGTTGCAAAGCCCAAACGGCATCACATTGAATTGGTACAGTTCATCAGGCGTCACGAATGCGGTCTTCTCCTTGTCTGAAGGGTGCGTATGTATCTGCCAATATCTTGAGTGTAGGTTTATTGAAGAAAAGTACAAAGCCGAGTGTAAGCAGTCAATAACATCGAGTGTAAGCAGTCGGCCAGATGGAGGCGTCAAACTTGGTCAGAAGCGGGAGAACTGCCACGGTGATTTCCCCGTCGTGAGGTACTCCTAGAATAGGCGAGCCAATGACCGTTGTTGTGACCAGTGCCGCTGGCGGAAACTCTGATGGGGAACGATATCGCGATGTTGGTTCTCTCTGTCGACCACAGAACCGAGCTGTATGCCCGGCGATACCGCAACGGTAGCACACAGGGGCTTGGCGGTATGCTTTGTACTCCTGGAAGGCATTGCGCTGACGTGGTGGTGTTACGGGTGCATCTTCGTTCGAATCGTAATAGGTGTTGGCTGGCTGATGGGGGTCGCTGAAGCGGTCTTCGTACCTCGGCAGCGGGTAGTTATTGCGCTGTGACTTCGGTGGTGAGGGTGGCCTGTAGTTGCAGTCATCGTTGCCTGCTGCGGCAATTGAGACAGAATGCCGAGAGGGAGGTGGTGCGGGTGTAGGCTCGTACGGTGTCGGGCGAGCGTGTCGAGTGAGCTCTTCTCGAACGATCTGGCGTATTGTCGAAGCGAGTTCAAGCGGCGTGTATTTCGCAACACTTGCCATGGTGGTTACATTAGGTACGCGACCGAACTTGGGGGTGATACGTCGCATATTCAGGGTCTCGAATGTGCGACAGTGGTTTATGACGTCGGTCACCGTAGCAAAGCTGTCTTTGCTGATGAGGAACTGATACACGTCCTCGGCAATGCCCTTCAACAGGTGGCCAACTTTGCCTTCCTCTGATATAGAAGGGTTGACAACCTTGCAGAGCTTATATATTGCCTCGACGTAGGTCGTGCACGTCTCTCCTGGGATCCGAGCTCTCTGCAGTAACGTTTGTTCCGCCTGCGTTCTCTTAGCTACGGAGTCTCCGAAGCACGCTCTTATTTCGGAAACAAAGTGATCCCATGACTGTAGGGCATCTTCGTGGTTCTCGTACCACACGAGTGCTGTGTCCGTTAATAAAAATACTACATCGGTCAGTTGGGTCGCCGCATCCCACTGGAAGGATTTACTCACCCGTTTGTAGTGTGTGAGCCAGGCATCCACGTCCTCGCCAGATTGGCCACTGAATGTGCGAGGCACTATCAGATCCTGACGCAACCAGAAACCAGCCGCACGCGAACCTGGTACTAGCGGTGCTACTGGGACTGGTAAAAGGTCTGCAGCTGCGGGGATCCGGTTTCCTTCTTCGCCGTGAGACATCTCAGCTGCCAGTGATAACGGGGGCAGTCCAGCAAGGCGGCGGCTTCGTCGTAGATCAGGCGCTTGAAGCGTCGTGTTGCTTGGTTGATTACCCAGCACGTCGATTGATATGTGGGGTTTAACGTCCCAAAACCACTATATGATTATGAGAGACGCCGTAGTGGAGGGCTCCGGAAATTTAGACCACCTGGGGTTCTTTAACGCGCACCCAAATCTGAGCACACGGGCCTACAACATTTCCGCCTCCATCGGAAATGCAGCCGCCGCAGCCGGGATTTGAACCCGCGCCCTGCGGGTCAGCAGCCGAGTGCCTTAGCCACTAGACCACTGCGGCGGGGCTTACCCAGCACCTCGACCACAAAACTGTTACGGCTGAATTAAAAGATAGGTGGATTTATTTACATGTTGAGGATGAAGTTCGGCAGTAGCGGTAAAGATGGAGTCCTCAGGCCACACCAGACAACGTCGTCTTTCTCTGATGATGATGATATATGGTGTTTTTGGCGCAAGGGCCAATTGATGGCCAAAGAGCGCCAGTTCGTGGGATAAGGAATGTGGACAATGATTGTGATTAGCGGCCGTATAAGGGCCATAAAATTCCTCGCGGTAAGGCGGGTAAAAACATACAAGTAATAAAACCATGACCATGCCGTGAAAGGTGTGTGTGGTGCGAATAGATGACGAAAGTTGGTGATGATAAAAACGATGGCGGACATGTATGGCATTAGCACAAGTGCCTCACTCGTTCGTACCCTTGCGTCCAAGGGCCGTGAGGCAAGTGCTTTGTTGTGTAGCCACCGCGGCAAAAACCTCTCTGGAGAGGTCGTGCTACGGAATGCCCGGGTATATGATATGAAAATTATGAATTTCTTTTAAAAACGCTAACAATGATTTATAACTAAAAAGCGGTTCCCTACCAACGAACATTGAAGGGTGTAAAGGTAAATGTTGTTGGTAGGGTAACGGAAAGTGCTGTTTTCTTAGAGATTGTAAGTGTTTGCGCTGAATTAACATGTGAAGGACTGTCAATGCTTCACCACATCTGTCACACAGTCGTGGATCGCCACCGGACAAAAGATATGTGTGTGTCGTGTATGTGTGTCCTATCCTGAGTCTCGTTAGTATTAGCTCTGTATGACGCTATTTTGATACTGGCAGCCAATGACCAAGGTGTGGCTTAATAATGTGTAGTTTGTTTTGTGTGTGTGTATCCCGCTTGCTCTGCCAGTATACCCTGAGGTTTCGTTTGAGAGACGGCTTAAGATCAAGGGCCGGGATTGATATGGGTGTAAGGTCAGTGCTTTTGTGGACGGATGCAGCGAGCTGATCCGCCCTGACGTTGCCTTGAATCTCTCGGTGCCCTGGTACCCTGCACACTACAACATGTTGGTTGAGTGTGTAGAGTGTGCATAAAATGGAGTAAAGTGAGACGAGGACCGAGTTTTTTGTTTTTTATGACTGTGCAGAGCTGTTACCACACTGAGGGAGTCTTTATAAATTACTGCTTTTTGTATTTGTAATTGTTTGATGTGTTTAGCTGTCACAAGTATCGCGTAAGCTTCCGTTGTGAAGAGACTTGTGCCTGGATGTAGAGGGCCAGCATCCGAAAAGGATGGGCCGACAACAGGAAAGGACACAGAGGAGTTGGACTTCGAGGCATCTGTAAAGAACTCACGACGTGTGTATTTGTGTTGAAGTTCCAGGAAGTATGTTCGGATATGGGCAATAGGCGCATGTTTGTAACTTCAAGAAAGGACACATCGCAGTCTATAGTCTGCCATTGCCACGGTGGCGGATATGCTACAGGAGCCATTCAACTGTGTTGAAGTGAGACTCCAGTTTCCTCAGCTAGACTTTTCAGGTGAACTGAGAAGGACTGCCTCATCGAAGGCCTGTTTTGAAACAGAATGGAGCTCGACACATCATTAATAGTAGAGTATGAGGGGTGCTTCTTATCTGCTTTCACCTTAAGGAAATAAACAAAGGACATGTAAGTTCTCTGCAGATGTAGCGACCACTCATTTGACTCAACATAAAGGCTTTCGACGGGGCTGGTGCAAAAAGCACCCATAGAAAGGCGGGTGCCCAAATGGTGCACGGGGTCCAGCATCTTCAAAGCACTTTGAGTTGCAGACTCATAAACAACGGCCCCATAATCTAAGCGGGTGCGAATGAGGCTACGATACAGATTCATGAGACATTGCCTGCCACTACCCCACGTACTACGTGACAACACTTTTAAAATATTCATGGGTTTTAAGCATTTTGTTTTTAAATACTTGATGTGCGGTACGAAGGTCAACTTGTTGTCCAATATTAATCCTAAGAATTTATGCTCCGCGTTAACAGACAAACGTTGACCGTTAAGTTCAATGTCGGGTTCTAATTGCATGCCTCTCTTTCGAGAGAACAAGACACACGTGCTTTTTTGTGGGTTCAGTCGGAATCCGTTTTCCTCTGCCCATTTGGAGATTTTGTTTAAACTTAACTAAACCTGCCGCTCACACATTGCCAGATTGCAAGACCTAAAGCCAAGCTGGACGTCATCGACATATGTAGAATAAAACATATTGCGAGGGATGGTCAAGCGCAAGGAATTCATTTTTATGAGAAAAAGTGTGCAGCTAAGTACACCACCTTGTGGCACGCCTGTTTCCTGGACAAATGTTTGGGAAAGAGCCGTGCCCACACGGACACGGAATGTCCGGTTTGACAGGTAACTTTCGATTATGTGAAACATTCTTCCGCGCACGCCAAGGTGGGACAGGTCGCTTAGAATTCCGAAACGCCATGTTGTATCATAAGCCTTTTTGATATCGAGGAACACAGAGAGAAAATATTGTTTATGGACGAAGGCGTCCCTGATCTGTGCCTTGATACGAACAAGGTGGTCTGTGGTAGATCTTCTTTCTCGAAACCCGCACTGAAATGGGTCGAGCAAATTATTTGTTTCAAGAAAATGTACAAGTCGGCAGTTTATCAATTTTTCGAAGACTTTGCACAAGCAGCTTGTAAGTGCTATAGGCCTATAACTTGAAGCTAAAAAAGGGTCCTTGCCCTCTTTCAAAATGGAAATAATAATAGCCTCTTTCCAGGAGGTAGGGATAGTGCCAGAGAACCAGATAGCATTGTACAAACAAAGTAAGGTTTTTTGTGTTTCGGCTGGTAGGTTCTTTAACATTTCATACACCACACGGTCAGAACCTGGGGCAGAAGTACTGCAGGAGTTTAGAGATGTTCGGAGCTCAGCTGGACTGAAAGCTTGGTTATATGCCTCGTATCTAGTGGACTTGTGTTAGAGTTTCTGCTTTTCTATTCTTGTTCTGTATTTTTGGAAAGTGTCAGTACAGTGGGACGAGCTGGATACCCTTTCAAAGTGTGCACCGAGGAAGTTTGCCTGATCTTTCAAGGTATCACCCTGACTATTTACGAGTGGAAGCGTGTGTACTTGTTTTCCTGCTATCCTACCGACCATGTTCCAGACTTTAGCCTCCTGTGTGTATGAATTGATCCCTGACAAAAACTTCTGCCAGCTTTCTCTTCTGGCCTGCCGACGCGTTCTCCTGCCTTGAGACTTTATTTTCTTGAAGGTGTCAAGATTTTTGACTGTCGGTGAGTTCCGAAGCAGCCTCCATGCTCTGTTTTGCAGTTTTTTATTTATTTTTATTTACAGGATTTCTGCTGGCTTCAACGTGAAGCCATAAGCAGGAGTGGCTAACATATAAATATAGCACGCTGAACGTTTTCACAATATAATACGCACAGAGAATGTCGCGGACACACAGGTTTTAACGCGGTAAAAAGAAAAATATACAGTGCATGACAGGCAATTGCGCATAGCATAATACCTGTATAAGTGCGTACTGACATCACTTGTAAACTAACAACGCAACGTCAAAAAACAAAGATTACAAATATGGCAGGTAGACATGCTATGAATTTTTTAGCTCCAATAAGAATGACGCCACTGTCGCCGCCTCCACAATCTCACCAGGAAGGCGATTCTACTCGCGTACAGTTCGTGGGAAAAAAGAGCCCATGTACAAGTTCGTTCTGCAAGAAAATTCCTGTAATTTTTTTGAGTGATCCGCCAGCGTGGGTCGTCGCACAACTTTTTCTATATATGCACTTGAATCAATGCCAAGCTTATGGTGGCAGAGCAGATACATATATTTTAGTCTTTCGCGATATCGCCGCAAATGTAATGCTTCCAAGTTCGCTGTCTGAAGCAAAGCAGTGACTGACGTAAGGCGATTGTATGAGCGAAAGATAAATCGAGCAGATTTTCTTTGTAGGTTTTCTAGTTTATCAATATTTTTCTTTGTGTATGTGTCCCAGAACACGCAGGCATATTCCAAAAGGGGACGAATGTAGGTTTTATATGCTAATAGTTTTATTTCTTGCGTTGACTGTCGTAACGATCTTCTAAGATATCCATGCTTTCTCATGGCTTTCTTTTCTAGAAAAGTGATATGTTCATTCCACCGGAGGTCTGAAGTGATTATTAAACCTAAGTATTTATAACGATTTACAGCACTAAGACAGCGACCATTTATTGAATAGTGGAAAGTAAGTGGTGCCTTCTTTCTTGAAATTGTCATTGCGACGGTTTTTGTAGTATTGATGCACATCTGCCATTTTTCACACCAAATATGCAGTTTGTCCAGGGCACTACTTAACAATGCCTGGTCGGCAGGTGTGTTTACTTCCTGATAAAGGATGCAATCGTTTGCGAACAGTTTGATTTTGACAGGTATATCGTTTACGATATCATTTATATAAACTAAAAAGAATAGAGGCCCGAGAACCGACCCTTGGGGAATGCCTGATTGCACGGGCGCCGGGCGTGAACACGAGCCGCCAACTGATACGCATTTATTCCTAGACGATAAGTATGACTCTATCCATGAGAGAAGCGAGTTATTTTGTAATATGGGTTTTAATTTTAACAAAAGCTTATGGTGCGAGACGCGATCAAATGCCTTCTGGAAGTCCAAAAAAATTATATTGCTTTGACTCTGTTTATCTAAGGCTGAGGCAAACTTATGTATTGTCTGAAGGAGTTGGGTAACCGTCGACATTCCCTTACGGAAACCATGTTGGCGGCAATCAATCAATTTATTTTGTTGCAGAAAGTTTGACAAGTGCGTAAAAATAATATGTTCTAGCAATTTTGAGCAGGTACACAGTAAAGATATTGGTCTGTATGACGTAATTAGTGAAGGATCTTCCGCCTTAGGGATCGGAACAACCTTCGCGCGCTTCCAATCTCTCGGGAGTTCTGCAGTGGACAATGTTTTTTTTTTCAATATAATAGATAAATACTTTGAACACCATTCTGCATACCTTACTAGAAATGCGTTCGGTATGCAATCAATTCTTGGTGATTTCTTTATATTGATTTTAAGCAGCAGTGATAAGACACCCTCTTCAGTTATCATTAAGTCAAAAATTTTGGGTACGTCCTGAGAAATTGCAAAACTTGGTTGTTTCCCATCGTCATTTGTGTAGACTGAACAGAAGAACTTGTTAAACGATGACGCAAGGAGTGATTCATCAGTTACCAATTCTCAATTAATGAGGATTTTATATGCCTGTTGCTTCCTAGGTGACAAGTGTCGCCAGAACTTCGCAGGAGCAGAAAGCAAGAAGTTTTTCAAAGATATGTTTAAAAAGTAGTCTTTTGCCTTTTTTATGGTTTCATTTAACTGCAAACGCATATTAGAAAATTTTGATACATGAGAAGATGACGGGTTCTGGCGCAGTCTTTTGCGCATATTCTTCAGTTTGCGTCCCGCTCGCACTACTTCCCTCGTCGTCCAAGGGCGAGCAGATTGCGTTCTGATAATCTTTGAGGGGACATGACTTGAGACGCATTTCATAACAAGATTCTTGAAGAAACCCCACAAATCTTCGACAGAGCAACTACTTGATTCATACATATCACCGAAATCTGAAAACGATATATCTAACAGGTCAAGAATGGCGACGTCATCAGCACGAGTGAAATTTGGCACTACGCGCTTTTCCTTCACTTCTTTCCTTACGTGGAGTGGAATGCTCAAAGATAACAATCGATGATCGGATACACCGTCATAGACGCACAAAGCAGGATTTCGACGAAGGATTCTGTCACTCACAAGAAACAGATCCAAAATAGATTGTGCGGTACTTTGAACACGGGTGGGTTGTTTTACTAACTGTGTTAAGTCATGAAAAAGAACAATGTCGACCAAGGGCTCAGCAGCACTAGAAAGCGGTTCCGGGAAGTCCGCGTCCCAATTAACTTGAGGAATATTAAAATCACCAGCTAACAGTATATTAGAAGTGCTTGTGTTGCAAGAACAAAGAAAATCATTAATACCATCAAAAAACGCCTTTTCGGCATACGGAGGGCGGTAAAATGCACCCACAACCAGGTTCATTTCCTCAAGGTGTATTTTAATAATGACACCTTCAATGCCGTCTCTATCGGAAAGCCTAGTCAAATTGAGGTAGTTTTTAAACAGGATGGCCACACCACCACCACGAGATGGTCTGTCTTTCCTATAAAAGCCATATCCTGGGGGCACTATTTCGTCGTCCTTAATATCTGAATGTAGCCAGGTTTCTGTTATTACAATCAGATGGAGTGCATGCGCTATTGTGATACTTTCCAGGTCATCAAGTTTATTGATGATGCTGCGGGCGTTAAACTAAATGCAGCGAAGTGAATTGCCTGATTGTGCATCGGTTCACTGCTGAGATTTCTTAACGATATTACCTGGAAGTGGCACTCGTTCGTTACGGTCTGCATCCCAAACGAACAGAACACCGTTAACTCGGATTTTGTCGTAGATTAATTTCACCTTTTCGCCTGCCCTTCGATTTTCCGCCGTGCTTTCCCAAAGTTTTTTTCTTTTATGTCGTGTAGCTTCCGAGAAGTCCTCGGAAATGGAGAAACCTGTACCCTTTAGTTTGAAGCAACTTTTAAGCACAGCAACCTTGTCACGATAATCAATGAACTTTAGAATTATAGGGCGAGGCTTAGGTAGTTGTTTGCGCCCAATTCTGTGAATTCTTTCCGCAGACGACACTTGTATTGCCAGGATATCGGTAAACACACCCTTCAACACACTTTCGTTGAGTTCATCGAAACTTTCATTAGTTGTTTCCGGTATACCGAAGACAATCAAGTTGTTCCGCCTATTTCTATATTCAAGGTCAGCTAGCTTGCTTTCCAAGCTTACGACCCTTTTTTCCAAGTTATATGCCATTGTTTTCACCTCATTTACAGTCGTAGCAACTTCTTTCACTTTTTTTTAGCTTCAGCTCAATGCCATCCAGCCTTTTCCGAATGCTTTTCTGACCATCCAAAAGCTCAGCAAGCAACTTTTGAACGTCAGGGCCGGGATTCGGCTCGACGTCGCCACACAATAAAAGCAAAGAGAGAAGCATTTCGCGTACATTAGAACAGATTCTGCTTAAGCTACATGGGCATGTCGGCTGGACAAAAAAAAAAGGTCGTCACATATGACAGATGAAACATCATCACTAACCTGCAGTCTGGCGACCACGTTTGCGCGCGTTTCGGCATTCAGAGTTCCACCATGGCACACGCCGTTTTCCAGGGTGTCCATTTGTTTGTGGGATGCATTTTGTTGCAGCATCAATCAAAAAAGCTGTAAAGTAGTCGACAGCAACATCAATGCTTAAAGTACATCAGTCGCTCCAATCTATACGAGCGATGGTATAAAACCGTTCCCAGTTGGCTCTGTTTATGAGCCATTTGGGAACACGGGGTGGACACTCAGTTGCTGTAGTTGTGCTCAAAACTACGGGAAAGTGGTCACTTCCGTACAGATTACTGACGACTTTCCGCTGGAGTACAGGCACAAGAGATGGAGATACTATGCTTAGGTCTATGGAGGAGTAGGTGTTATGTGCGAGATTATAATTGGTTGGTTCTTTTCTATTTAGAAGACATGCGTTCGACGAGAGAAGGAACTGTTCAATCAGTCGACCTCGCGCGTCGCAACGAGAGTCCCCCCATAGCCTGCTATGCGCATTGAAGTCTCCAAGGAGAACATAAGGCTCCGGAAGTTCGTCAATTAAATAGTGTAAATCACGTTTTTGCAGCTGATAGCTAGGAGGAATGTAAATAGTGCAGATTGTGATCAGTTTATCAAAAAGAACCACTCGAACAGCCACTGCCTCAAGGGATGTTTGGAGTTGTAAGTGTGTGCATGCAATTCCTTGATTCACTATGATGGCAACACCTCCAGATGATGTCATGGCATCATCACGGTTCTTTCGAAAAATAACGTACTTACGAAGAAAATTTGTGTGTTTTGAAATAAGGTGTGTTTCTTGTACACACAGCACTTTTGGTGAGTGTTCGTGTAAGAGTTCTTGGATGTCGTCAAGGTTTCTGAGAAGGCCCCTGACGTTCCATTGTATAATTTGAGTGTTCATGGTGAATGTAAAATAGTGCTGTGTGTACGAAGAGCGAGTGGCTGTTTAGACGGAGAATTTGAGTTCACTTAACAGGGCCGTCACCAGGCCCTGTTATTTGCTTTTTGGTTTTCTTGGCGCGCTCCAAGGAGCCACGCCGCTCTTTCGGCACCAAGGGTACCGACGTATCCATTGCCTCCTCCGAGGCACTGGACGCCCGCACAAGCGGGCTGTTCGCATTTCGGGCCTCGCCTGGTGAGGGGAGGCCTTGAGACCCGAGGACTCTGAAGTCTCCGGTCTCTGTTTGGGAGTAGGCGGTGTAGCCTGGGCTACAGCCGCCTTGGGGGCAGGTGCCACAACCGCCGGCTCCGTATGCGCGGGCCGAAGGAGTGGCGAGGGCTGGTGCGGCGGTCCCCTGACGCGCCGCATCAGCGTATGTAGGTCCATAGAATGGAGCGACTCTTCGCCGTGCTTCCTTAAATGATATGTTCTCCTTCACCTTTAATGTAATTATTTCTTTTTCTTTTTTCCAGTATGTGCAGGAGCGTGAATATGCGACATGCTTCCCTTCGCAGTTTACACAGTGTGGCGGTTGTTTGCAGTTCTCAGACACGTGGCCTAGGACTCCACATTGTGCACAAGTCTGGCGACCACGACAGGTTTTAGAGCCATGGCCATACCTCTGACATTGGAAGCAACGACGAGGGTTTGGTATATACGGCCTGATAGATGTTTTCGTGTACCCTGTTTGAATGGAATCTGGTAGTTTACTGGATGCAAACGTGAGTATTAAGCGTTTCGTTTGTATTTCCTTATTATCTCTTCTAATGAAAATTCTCTGTACATTATTGACATTTTGGCTCTTCCACCCTTCCAAAAGTTCAGTTTCGGTCAAGTCAAGTAAGTCTGCGTCAGATACCACTCCGCGAGTGATGTTCATAGATCTGTGTGGTGTTACAGTGATCGGTAGGGCACCAAACGTTGAGAGGCTGTCTAGCTTTACAAATTGTGCTTTGTCCCGAATTTCTAGAAGGTCTCCAATAGCCATTTTCGTTACTTTGTATCCAGCCCCGAGAGTTTCTGTAAGACAACTGGCAACTACGAAAGGAGATACGGTCCTGGCTTGCTTTCCGGTTTTTTCACAGTGAATGACGTGGAAGTGGGGAAACGTTTCTATTGGCTGGTTGAAGAGATTGTTGCCTCTGCCAGGGGGCCTTAAAGGTCCAATCACCCAGCGTCGGCTCAACCCCCAGAATCTCCTTTTCCCCGGACACGGCAAAGCCACGCACGGCTAGGCGTGGGAGGGAGTAGAAACTCCCCCGTTAGCTCGAGTCCGTGGTGTCGCTACACACCAAAGGCCTACTTGCGCAGGCGCCCCTGCGGGGCGCCTTCTTTTTCTTCTACCTCCCCAGCACATACTACAGCCCGGCTAATTCCGTAGCAATATATATATATATTTATATATATATATATATATTATATACAAGGAAAACAAGTGTATACTTAAGGGCTCGTTTTTCGTGTTTTACACAATATTTTTGAGTTCTAACAGACAATAATGCCAAGGAAGGTATAGGGGAATTTATTAGGCCAATTGTAATGTAAATGAGAAGAAAGAAAACTGGGTGAAAAGATAACTTTTCTTTTCACCCACTTTTCTTTCTTACAATTGGCTTAATAACTTCCCCTATACCTTCCTTGGCATTATTGTCTGTTAGATCTCATATATATATATATATATATATATATATATACATATATATATATATATATATATATATATATATATATATATATATATATATATATATATAGTGGGATATGGCACAACGGGAGCGTTGTCAACAAGGATAAATATATTTATTTCCCAACAGTTTCGGGAGGGGTCCTCCCTTCATCAGGGGATGATGAAGGGAGGACCCCTTTCGAAACTGTTGGAAAATAAATATATTTATTCTTGTTGACAACGCTCCCGTTGTGCCATATCCCATACCTTCACGAAGACTAACTGGCCCATTGAATTATTACTCCCACTATATATATATATATATATATATATATATATATATATATATATATATATATATAGAAAAAGGAGTAATTCACACACAACGAACGTTTCAGCACAGTTTAGTCCGACGTTTCGACCGTGGGACCGGCCTTCGTGGGACCGGCCTTCGTCTTCCCAGACGAAGGCCGGTCCCACGGTCGAAACGTCGGACTAAACTGTGCTGAAACGTTCGTTGTGTGTGAATTACTCCTTTTTCTATACTATCAGAGCCTGCGTGATACTTCCTATAATCCCCCCTTATATATATATATATATATATATATATATAAAAGGAACCCCACAAAGGGAACGGGAGAATAGACGCCTTTTACGCGTGTGCTCGCGTGATAGCCAGGCGGGCCGCGGGCCATATCGCAGCACTTCGCGCACAAGTTGAATAATATCGCTTGGCGTACGGATGAGTGGGGGAACTTCTCCTTCGGCACTCTTGGTTATCGTTATGTATCTGTCTAGTGAATAAAGCCTGAATAAATATTATCGCCGTCTTGATGTCCTGAAGAGCTCCCGAACATGGCATAGTTCTTGGCGACGAGGGAAGGCAGGAACGCTGGTGAACGGCCACATAAGACCAGCCAAACTAATAATGTCATTGCCCTTGATGCCAGTAGATCTTGTCGATGACTCTTCAGCAGATTAGGCTAGCTGTGAAAAACGCCTCGATGCAGTTTTGCGTGCAAACAAAGTCTCGAATTTTCATAAGGTTGATACTTTGATAAGCCTGGTTAGATCACAGACATACACAATGTAATAAAATGGAAAGTTTGGCGAGTTGGTTTGACAATATTTTGGTATCGTTTGGGCACGCACACAGTAAACGGGAGAACAGAAGGCCGAGACGAACAAGCACGAACTCACAACTCAGTTTATTGAAAGAAATACTAAAAATATATACCCCAGGGTAGCTAAAAGGAGCATGTGCGAAAGAAAAGGAAAAAAAGAACGAGAACACATATTGACACTAATTTTCAAATAAGTGGTATCAACAACGTGCAGCACACTGTATACAAGTCATGTATGGCTCAAATTGTGAACTCCTTGTCAGTTAGTGCAATGGATTGGCTGCTTGCGAGTTTATCTGCACACTTTCTGGCACGAAAAGCTTCTATAATTCCCTATTTAGCTTGTCTTTGTGAATTAACAAAATGATCGTGTCACACTAAACAGGATAACACTACCAGCTGCTGCAGTGTTCGGTTAAGTGGGAGTGAATGCTATTGCCTAGAGATTTCAAATGAGTTCGCGCTTTTTTGTCTCCTAGCTTTCTGTTCTGCCGTCCACTGTGTGCGCGCCAAAATGATACCAAGAATGACATACACATTGTTGAAGTCATTAACGTCTCCTTGGACACCGCAAAGAATCCCTTCGCAGAACTTCTAGGCTTAATGCGAAACCACTTTTCCCCAAACTGTTCATTAGCGGCAAAATAGCCACATTTCAACGCCACTTGCAATTGTCATAAAAGACCAGTACTCAGTATAACGCAGAGCTACGTAGACTTATGTAAACTTATGAGTTTAGTACTTTTCCTAATCAAAATTTAAGGGACGAACTGCTTAGTTGTTTAGTGTGGTCATACATACAAACTAGTTTATTTCCAGAAGACAACCATAAGACTATTCAGGCAGCAGTCGATCGTCCGATATCTATTGAAGATGCTATTCAAGGCACATCAGCTAAGGGCTAAACAACGCCGAACGATTTGCAGGTGCACAAATTTTAACAGCACCACTCAAGCTTTGAAATGAAGTTATCGCTGCAGATCAGTAAGACACACCACCAGCTTTTGAGTTTGGGAATGCCGAATGTTTGCTGAAGGAGAAAGCCAAATGGATTGATAGGTAAAGATTAAACGGCCTCTTCGTACCTTGTCAGTGCCACGCAGAAGCTTTAAAAAAGTAACACCTGCTGCAGACTCAAGACAAAGACAGTCATGAACGTGGTCCCTATTGACGACGTATCAGTGAACACGGAACTCTATGCAGGGGCTCCTCTACCAGGTATTTTTGTTTCACAGCTGCAAGCTTTCTTCCCAGGTTTGTTTGTGCAGGACAAGTCTCGCCTTGAGAACTTACACGAATGAACAAGTGAAGCCCTGCAGAGGAGCGCTTGTTGCAATGCAGTACAACAAGCAGCGCATGTAAAATCTGAAGACTTCTTTCGTAGATAACCGGATTTCACAGAATAATACGCCTGGAGATGAGAACAAAGTCTCGACGCTGCCGTTTATTGCGGCGCCCATCCAAGAAGCCAAAAAACCTCTCTTCCCACTTGCCCTCCTTGTTCTTCTCTTCCTTTAGCGCGCGCAATGTTCACTGTTTTTAACACTCCTGGCCCACGATTCGCTGAGGGGGAAGTTTCTAGGAAATACAAATATTGAATACGCCGTGTTACAATTAAGCCGACCACTAGCTTTAGGCGACATGCACGCACAATGCCGTCGTTTCCCGTAATGATCTTCGGAACGCGTGCGAGTTTCCGAAACAACTTCGGCATAGCATCATCGCGCACTATCACTATGTAGCCTTCCGCAATACTAGTAGTGTCCACCACGGGCCTATTATGAGCACTTCTAAGGAGTAATAAATATTCCTTATACCAGCGATTCCACAGTTCTTTCTGTACCTTATGTGGCTGTATCTCAGCTTTAAGCGTTTCCGCATGAGAGCTTGGCACCACGGCAGCAGTTTTCAAGCCGGCAAGTGCCATCAATCACTTGCCATATAAGAAATTTGCAAGTGTTGAAACTTCTGGTTTCTCTGGTGCAAGATACGAGTACGTCGGTGGACTACTATTTACGATCGCTGTGATTTCTTCCAGGACCGTGCCAATTTCGTCATAATCTAGAAGAGACATTCCTTAAACTTTTCTGAAGTTGTCTTTCACTAACCTCACCATTTCTTTTGTTTATTTTAACTATGATGTTCTTAGCCCTGGTTTGTGCCCTTACAACGCTATGCTCTCTTCGTGTCTCTTAAGGTTACACATATTTTCATTTCTGTCACTCGCTGCGTCGTCCTCAATTTAAGCTAAACTTTCTTTGTAAGCCTTCAGGGTTCTGCTTTGTAGGTAAGTACTGGCACGATGCAGCTGTTCCTTTCTCTTGAGCGTTAGTGGCAGATTATCATCCATGATTACAGAATGCTTGCCGAATGTGATCCACCCCTTACTTAACCTTATTTCACATTCACACTTCGCCTCTGCGGTTACCACCTGTCCTAACTAGACACATTCCTTCACAACATCTAGCATGTCTCCACCTATCGCAAAGTGCTGTTTTTGGCCGAGACTGTTGCGCAATACTTTAGTTTTGTGCATATCAATTTTCAGACCTATTTTTCTGATTTTAAATGCGAAGCATTTCTTAGCGAACTTCGGCGACATTGAGCGTATTCATCTATTTATCTAGCCACCTAGTACATTTAGGTCTCCTCACCGCTTCTATAATGGTATCGATAGCAAGGTTGGTATGGCATAACATGACTGTATGGAGAACATATTTGTCTAGTCATAGCATGAAAATCATAATATGTATGTCATGAATGTCATGATTTACATTTCATGGCCCTACAGCTCTTGCGGTGGTTTCGTTCACATGGCATATTGCAAAACTGGTATGGCAAGGCATGATGGCGTGTCGAACACAAGCGACAGACCCTAATATAAAAATCATGACATGCGTGTCATGTAACAACATGACTTCATGTCACGCTCATGATGTACTCGCGTACGTTTCGCTAGTGTCATATATTCCAAATTTGATACTACTACAGCACGTGCATGGATGTCGAAGGTATGATACTGGTGTGAACATGATAAACCTGAGATGCGTATAACATGTATCAACATGACTACGTGCTACGCTCGTGATGCGGTCGCGGCCATTTCGCTTGCTTCAAAAGTACCAAACTCGATATTACGCGACGCGAATGGATGACATAAGTAAATGACACATCCAAACATTAAACTCACTATATCCGGGTCATGTAACAGCATCACTACTTCTCACACAGCTGATGTGTGAGAAGTAGCCGTTTCACTAGCTTCACATATGCCAAATTTCAAAATGAACCAGATGACGGACTATCCACCAATTTGGCGGAGTAGGCTGATGTTTTTTGACTGGTCGAGAGCCGGCGTCACGACCGAAGAAACGCAGGAGGAGAGTCTGCGCTGAAAAGTCCTCTCAACAATCTAGCCACTGGAGACGCTCCCACTCCATCTCCTTAAGCTCCATACAATACTTCTTCAATGGTCTCCTAGAGGACACCGAAATCAACAGTCAGGATGAATCCAGGCAACTACGTGATCGTGGTCTTGCCATGCAACAAGGTAGCCCTTAAGACAGCGTTTAGAGGAGGTGAGCTCGGCTATACCATTTCCCAACTTGTCAGAAGGCAGCACATGAAGGACATCACCATTTTTTCTAAGTGGGAGCAAAACATCATCGCCTCTGGCACGCAGAAAACAAGGTGGTTCCAAAACTGCTGTCGGGCTTTCTAACCAACACCAGCGAAGGACCACTACCACTTCACCGTTGCCTAAAGTTCACCGGTGACATGTGTCGCGGCGGGGTTTCTGTGCATAACATGAAACCGCTGCGTCCCTGAAACATAGTGTGCAGTGGCGTGGTGGTGAACTAGTCTATGCGCGCAAGCTGGAAAACTCCATTGCAGCGTTCCTGATTTTCGTGCGAGGAGAGAGACAGCGAGAAACAACTTTATTTATCCCATATTAAGGGAAAGGTGCTGCGAGAAGGCGAGGGATTCTATTTGTGGTAGGCCTCTTCTACCACCTCAAGATAGCCTCCTAAAGGTCGGGGTTGTAGCTGCACATGGAAGCCTTCCACTGCTCCTGACTACCTATTCGTTCACGAAGGCTTGGAGGAGGGGAGTGATTTCGAAATTGCAACCTAACGTGGTTAAGGGCCGTTTTCCTTACCGTAGAAAACTTACAGTCTGAATTGGGGTATATTCCGGGATAAATTTTGTGGCGTAAGTTGAGGAGCGAAAAGTTCGGGTTTGTAGTTTACGCCAGAGGACCTCACGCCTGCGGGAAAACTGACGCTGTAAAGGTGGTAGGATTCGGCGACCGAAGCGGTAATGCCCACAAATGTCGTTGTATGTAAGTAATCAGAGTTTATATGTACGTGCAGCAGGTAAATTGTTGGTTTGAAGGAACGTTCCGCGTTTCGTCCACTACAAGCAACGTTTTTTGATAATGTCAGTTAGAAAAGCTCGCCATGGTGGCAGCACAAACTCGTATCCGCTCGCAGGAGCGGCACTGGCGTAGCGTTGAGACTGAGCCACCGCTGCCACCGGCTTCCCGCGGCAGCGTCAAATGTACCTTAAATGTGTTAGCGAACTTCGGCAAGTTTCAGCGTATCTATCTATCTATCTATCTATCTATCTATCTATCTATCTATCTATCTATCTATTTATCTATCTATCTATCTATCTATCTATCTATCTATCTGTCTATCTATCTATCTATCTATCTATCTATCTATCTATCTATCTATCTATCTATCTATATGGCTACGATTTTAGCTCTCCTGGCCATTTCGTTATTGGTATCGATACCAAACTTGGTATGGCATAACATGACTGTATGAAAAACATATTTAACTAGTAATGAAAATCATGCCATGTCATAAATGTCATGATTTACATTTCAAGGTCCTGCAGCTCTTGCGGTGGTTGCATTCACAAGGCATGTCGCAAAACTGGTATGGTAATGCATGATTGCATGGTGAACACAAGAGATAGACCCTAACATGAAAAGAATGGCATCGCGTCATGTAACAACATAAATACATGCCAAGCTCATGATGCGTTTGCGGCCGTTTCACAGGTGTCACATATACCAAAATTGGTATTATAGTAAGTGAATGGATGACGAATGCATATGACTGGGCAAGTATGATAAACATGAGATGCGTGTCATGTAAAAATATGACTACATGCTACGCTTATGTAGCGCTCGCGACCGTTTCGATAGCTTCACATGTACCGAACTCAGTATTGCGCAATGCGAACGGACGACATAGGTAAAGTACACATCTAAACATGATAATGATGGCATGCGTGTCATGTACCAACTAGACTACATGCCACACTGATGATGCGCTCGTGGTCGTTTCGCTAGCTTCACATTTTCCAAATTAGGTGTTACGTGACGTCAGTGGATGACGAAGGTATGTGACTGGTGCAACATAATAATAATCAGATGCGCGTCGTGTGAGAACATGACTACAAGCTACAGTCAAGGCGCCAATATATCGCGAAGTGACGCGGTGTGCGTGCTCGCGGGTGTTTATTTCGTCGCGTCACGCTCGCGTTGCCTCGCCAGGCGCCGGTCCTGCCTTATACTCGCTGGCGCGCGCCACGCTGCGTTGCTTTCACGCATGCACGTTTCTGCACGTCTGGCGTCCCTCGATCAAGAAAAGAGGGAGACGCAGTGTTGTCAATGTAACGCATCGGCGCCAATTTCGGGCCAGTCACCGCCGGGCCGAGCTGACGGACGCAGGTCGCGCCTGGCGTTAGAATAGAGTGCTCGCGGTTTGCTAACGTAACTTAGCTGTGGCCAGCGTGCGCACGCGTCAATGCTACCGTGGAGTATTTTGGGCCCTTCACGCTGTGCTCGTGGCCATTTTGCTAGCTCCATATATACCAAATTTGGTGCTACGTGACGTCAATGATTGATGAAATATATTACTGGTGCAAACATGATAATGCTGAGACGCGTGTAATCTAACAATATGACAAAATACCACGCTCACAGCGTGCTGTCGCCTGCTTTGCTAGCTCCACATCTTCTAAATTTGGTATCACATGACCGCGAAAAGATCATGACACGGAAGTCATGTACGGCATCGTTTACCTCCACCTCGTGAATTTGTGGTGATTTCAAAGTGACATATGAACATTTCTCATTTGTGCTTCGCATATCATCGATTCCCACTGTAGGTGGAATCTCCCAATTTTTTTTTTCTTTTAGTTCGCTTGGTCCGACTACAGCGGCAGGAGCTTGAAGGCAAGGTTATATTTTGGTCATCGGAAATAGTACCAAACTGGTTACACGACAATCAAGCATGGTCGAGTGAATTAGTGGTTTAACATTGTTGTAGTGAAGAAGATGAGTGCTACTCAGACAGGCAGGAGGTATTACGCAGCCTGTGAAAAAAACGACGTTTGGTTGCCTGGGTATACAGGCTGGTTCCGCCATCACCACTTGACTGACGCTTCTGTTAATGAAGAGAAGGCTGGCGTAGGAATCGTATCATTATCTCTATATTGGGCTTTCTGAATTCGATTACCCGACTTTACACCTATTTACAAAGCTGAGGTACTGGCAATAGTCCTAGCATTCCGTAAAGTGCCGCAAGATCTATCAGCGGTGATTGTTCTAACAGACTGTCTCTCGGTCTGTACTGCCTTAAGCTCAGCAAGTTTTTCGCGTACCTTAGAAACTTTCTACTCGCTCATTCCTAGACATGAGCGACTCGTTCGAGTAGTTTGGGTACCAGGCCTTAGAGGTTTAGCTCTCAATGAGCATGTAGATGCAATGGCTGCGTCTTCCCTTGATTGCCCTGTTTTACCTATTTTGCCTGTTTCGGAATATATCACAGCAGCACGCTTTGAAAAACGCACAGTGGCGAATAAATTTGAAAAATCTCCTTTGTTTGTATCAGACTACTTACAGCTAAAGTTTCCTTTGAAGAACAAGTGGTGTTCATCAAGCAAGGAAGAAATAGTGATTACCAGGCTGCGTTGTCGAGTCCCATCATTGAACTTTTACCTTCACAGGTCGGGTCTGGCACAGTCGTCTTTGTGTCTTTATTGTAACGAGAGGGAATCTTTGTAGCACTTTTTTTTGTCCTGCCGAAAACTTAAAACTCAAAAGAAAAATCTACTAGAAGAATCCTTAAGAATGGAATGCTAAAAGAAGTAACTTCAGTTGTTTTATGTATATTTTTTTCTTTTTTGTGTGTTTGTTATGTTTTCTTTTTAAAGGTTTTTGTTTAGAAGTTTACATCTTCATAATATTACCTGTATTACCTAACTAATCCAACCCTCTGTTTCAAGAAGTGAATTAATTTAAAAACAAAGCACCATCCCATTCATGGCCTATCCCCCTGAGTGGGTTGCGCCAAGGTGATGAGGAACCAACTATCCAACCACTTGACTTGTCGTGACCGCTCTCCTATTTTATAAAAGAGTGCCGTTCTAAAACACCTCATTTTATAGTAAACATGCCGACTTGCGGCGTTTCGGGCTGTTGAAGTGGCCATGCCTTTTGGGAAAACACTTGTGATTGGTAATAATTCTTTCAACCCCCAAAATCACCCTAGAATTTTCAGGGCCTGAAGAGCTGCTATTCCGCGAAAGGCCTTCCAGGTAACAGTCAAGACAAACATTTTTTACTTACAATTCGTATAGAGGGACCCAATCACTTGCTACGAGCACATCATAAGGGAAAACGTGAATATTCGATGTGGTATGTGGACACCTAAGCTCGGTTCGTTTCCTTAAATTTTCCCAAATATTCCTGGGCACTTGTCTAAACCAGCAGCTTTATATAGCTAAAGGAAACCACCAAAACTGGGAGATACGTGAATTTCAGGGACCGTATGTCGGCAAGTGCTGGCGATGTGTCTGACGTTAACATAAGAAACAGAGGTGTTGACGAAGCTACTGGTGCCCCCTTCGATCCTGAGTGGCGTTCAGAGGTAGAATCTTGGTTCTCTGCATTACAAGATCAAACAATGTTCCAAACCTGGAATGCTGAGCTCATCCAGTAAGTTCTTCTTCTTTTTAAAATTTGCTCTTTTTGCTGCGATGAAAGCTTGAAAGCGAAGTCAGCCAGAGGCTAGCGATGCGGGCTTGTTGGTATGGTACCATCATAATATATGATAGCGCAGACAATAGACATGGACAAGAGAAGGCACATTCAAGACAACTTAGCGCTGTGTTCTCTTGAATGTGCCGTCGCTTGTCGGTGTCCTCTGTCTACGCTACCATATAGTATCAGCCAGAGGGTCGCGCTACAAAACCGAGTGGCTAATTAACTGGCTCGTCTTTGGAATATTGCTACGGGGTTAGGGACTTTTGTACAAAAAGCATTTACAGAGGAAAACACACAGGCAAGAATCACAATGGCTGATTGGCACTCTCGCGCGTATATAAGCTGCTTGAGTTCTTCCTTTTCATTTATTTCATCTCCGTGACAGGACCCCCGGGCGTTGAAGCACCGTCTCAGCGTGAGTCCGGAGAAGTGCGAGAGAAGTGAGGTTTTATGCACGAAACATAGACAATTTCGACAAGTGACAAACTTGATGTATTGGAGTGCAATGGTGCTATATCGTAGTTGACGTCGCTAACATGACGTAAGACTATGTAGGGTCCTGCGTATCGCGACAAAGTTTTTCGGAGAGACCGACACCGTAACCAGAGGAGCACACGGTCACCAGGCACAAACGTTATATTACGATGCCGGTAGTCGTAGCGGGCTTTTTGCATATCCCGTGACCTAGTGAGACAAGACTGGGCGACTTGACGAGCCATGTGAGCCAGATCAGTGGCTTCACGAGCATACTCGGAAGCAAATCGCTTGAGAGGCAAGGTGATTTCAAATGGCAATATGGGGTCGCGGCTATACGGAAGATAAAAAGGTGAGAACCCCGTGTTGTCATGTCGAGAGGAATTATATGCGAATGTCACATAGGCCAACGTGGTGTCCCAGTCACGATGGTGTTCGGAGACGTACATCGAAAGCATCTCTCTGATCGTGTGGTTGAGGCGTTCAGTCAGGCCATTAGTTTGTGGGCGGTAAGCGGTAGAGAGCTTATGCGCTGTGGCATACGATCGAAGGAGGTCGTCGAGAACTTTGGACAACAAAGAGCGGCCATGGTCCGTAAGTAGCTGTTGGGGTACACCGTGGTGTAAGGTGACGTCTTGAAGAAGAAAATCCGTGACGTCAGTAGCGCAGCTGGTTGGCATGGCCTTTTATATCGCGTAATGGTTGCATAATCTGGCGACGGCGACCCATTTAGTTCCCAGTGTCTTCGTCGGAAAAGGACCAAGCGGGTCAATTCTCCTGCAGTGAAATGGTTCAGAGGGGACTTCAATTGGGTGAAGATACCCAGTTGGCAGCAAATAAGGTATTTTCCTATGCTGGCAGAGGATGCAAGTGGCGACATATCGACGCACGCTGCGGTACATTCCTGACCAGAAGAACCGACGTCGCACGCGGTAGTATGTGTGGGAAACACCGAGGTGTCCAGCTGTTGGTGCGTCGTGAAGTTGTTCAAGTATGGCAGGCCGTAAATGACTAAGAATGACGAGCAGAAGCTCAAGGCCTTCAGTGCTGATGTTGCGGTTGTAGGGGATGCCGTCCTGCAGTACGAACATACGGGATTCAGTGTCATGGCCGTCAGACTGAATGACCTCTATGATAATGCGGTTGTAGGGGATGCCGTCCTGCAGTACGAACATACGGGATTCAGTGTCATGGCCGTCAGACTGAATGACCTCTATGATAATGCACGCTGACTCATCCAGTCGTTGTTCAATGCGGATAGCGCTGATGTCTCTAAACGTCAATATGATACTCTGCAGGTCAGGCGCAACAGGATCAGGAGGATCCACCGGATGACGAGAAAGACAGTCTGCGTCCTTGTGCAAACGGCCATATTTGTAGCTGATGCTCAAGGAAAATTCCTGGAGCCTCAGAACCCAGCGACCCAGACGTCCAGTCGGATTCTTCAGAGAAGACAGCCAGCAGATGGCGTGGTGGTCCGTAACGACGGAGAACATGCGACCTTATAAATATAGCCGGAACTTGACGGCGGCCCGAAATAAAGCTAAACATTCTCTCTCGGTAATGGAATAATTCCTCTCAGGGGGAGAAAGCGGGCGACTGGCGTAAGCTATCACGCACTGTATGCCGTGGTACCGCTGAGCGAGAACTGCGCCGATACCGCGGCCACTGGCGTCGGTGCGAACTTCAGTGGCAGCAGAAGGATCGAAGTGGGTAAGTATGGGGGGCGTAGCTAAGTAGCTGATGAGAGCGATAAACGATTGAGCCTGCTCAGGGCCCCATGATAATGCGGTATCTTTTTTCAGGAAATCTGTAAGTGGCCTGGCAACATCGAAGTTTTTCACGAAACGACGAAAGTACGAACATAAGCCGATGAAGCTCCGGACATCGGATGCAGAACGAGACACCAGAAAGTTACGGACGGCGTGGGTCTTTTCGGGATCTGGTTGGAAGCCATCAGCGTTTACAAAATGGTCTAGAATGGCAATCCGACGGCGGCCAAACTGACATTTCTTGGAATTGAGTTGTAGCCCCGCTGTTCTGAAGACTGCGAGAATTGCAGCGAGGTGGGTCAGGTGGCTATCAAAAGTAGATGAAAAGACAATCACATCATCTAGGTAACAAAGACAAGTAGACCACTTATAACCATGCAGGAGAGAGTCCGTCATTCGTTCGAATGTGGCAGGGGCATTACATAGTCCAAAAGGCTTAACCTTAAACTTGTATAAACCATCCAGTGTAATGAAGGCCGTCTTCTCGCGGTCCATTTCAACGACAGAAATCTGACAGTAGCCAGACCGAAGGTCAATAGACGTGAAATATGTCGCACCGTGCAGGCAGTACAACGCGTTATCAATGCGTGGTAGCGGGTATACGTATTTTCGCGTGATCTTGTTGAGGTAGCGATAGTGAACGCAGAAGCGCCATGTACCGTCCTTTTTCTTCACAAGGACTACTTTATGGTTCTATGACACCTTTGATCAGCATTTTCTCAACTTCCGCTTGGATAGCTCTGTGCTCAGTGCGGGAGACATGATAGGGGCGTCGGTTAATACGACTGGCGTCACCAGTGTTTATACGGTGCTGAACGGTAGATGTTTGCCCTAGAGATCTGTCGTCGAAACCAAAAATGTTGGTGTATGACGCGAGAAGGCGATGGGTGTCGTTGGCTTGCGCAGGATTGAGGTCGGTTGTAATCATCTTCGAGAAACGATTTGGTAGAGAATAGGTGCTGTTAGCGACAGAACACTGAAGCAAATCCATTTCAGTTGTGAGAGCCGCTATTTCGACTTCATCGGCATTAGATGCGCTGGCCAAGACCGTGTCCCGAAAAAGCACTTGAGGGCACAAGCTAAAATTGAGAAGTGGGAGCGAGGTACAGTTGTCAGTGACAATCACAAGTTTATGGGGAATGGCGATGTCGCGGCTCAAAAGGATGTCGACGAGAGGAAGAAGGACATATTGACCATTGGGAACCTGTGGCTATGCGGTCGACGTAGATGGCTGCCTGAGGTGACAGTCACACATCCTGAAGAGAGCACAGGCGCAGCGGCGCAGTGTGGAGTTCCGCGACTGAGTCAGCTCTAGCTGATGGACGCCGGTAGCACAATCGATAAGAGCAGAATGATTTGACAAGAAGTCCAGACCTAGGATAAGGTCATAAGGGCAGTGGTCAATCACGGCTAAAATGACAGAACTAGTGTGATCCTTTACACTTAAGCGGCAGTGCACAGACCGAGAACCATCGGCAGGCTGTTATCAGCCATACGGAGGATTTGTGCAGCCGCTGGTGTCACAACTTTCTTTAAACGTGAGCGTAGGCTTGAACTCATGACCAAAATGCTTGCGCCGGTGTCTACAAGTGCTTGTACAGGTACGCCGTCTACTTCATCGTCTATTACTTTTCGTCTGAGGGCAACGGAGAGAGGATTTGCTGCGGAAGTCGTCAATGCAGCACCACCTCCGTGGGCTGCATTTTTCAGTTTTCCGAGACGAAGCAACCGGAAGCCACGGGGGACGAGATGCTCCGTGGCTGCGGCAAACGGGACGTTAAGTGACGTATTTGCGGCGAACTAGACTGGTGCTCGCGTGAGGAAAGCGAGCGGCTGTACCAAGTGTTTCAAGAATTTTCAACGGCATTGGACTCTTGGGCTGCAGGTGAAAACGTGTGGGTGGTACCGTTGAAATGGGTCATATAGGTCGTTGCACGAGGTGCTGAGGACAATGTGCTGCGGCAATAACGAGCAATATGTCCGACGCGGTGGCAGTTGAAACATATGGGGCGGTCATCTGCAGTTCGCCACTCAGCAGGGTTGTGAGTACGTGGAGAAAACCGTCGGTCGGAGGAAGGCATCACGATAGGGCGTTCGCTGACTCTGGGCGCGGTGACATGGCACACGGAATGCACTCAAATCTTTTCAAGCTCCTGGTGCACGATGGCGTGAACAAGAGAAGAGTAACAGGAGTGGTATCGGTACTGTGCGATTAGAAGGCCGAGGGTGCCATTGCTTCCAGTTCGCGACGAACATTGCGCGTCAGGTCCCCGGCGGCGACAGATGTTATGTTGCAGACTGGTCCTCGCAAGTCGATGTTGCAGCGGTGCTTTGAAGTCGGGCGAATGTTGGCATAATGTGGCGACTTTTCACTTGCTCAAACTGACGACACTCTTTGATGATCTCATCCACGGTGGAACAGCCCTTGCACATCAGCAGATTGAACGCGTTGTCAGCAATTCCTTTCAATCCCTTTCAAAACCTTGTCACCTTCTGTCATGTCGCTTTCAGCTTTTCGGCAGAGGGCCAGCACATCTGGAATGTATGCGAGGTAGGATTCCGTGGTAGATTGGGTACGGCAGGCCAATTCTTTTTTGGCGGCGATCTTGCGACTGGCGGTTTAGCCAAACACCTCTCACATCTTTTCTTTGCATTGGTCCCAGCTTGTGAGTTCCTCTTCATTGTTTTCATAGCACACCTTGGCCGTGCCTCTCAAGTAAAACAGTACATTGGCCAACTGAAGTGTGGGATCTCATCTGTTCGGCACACTCACTCGTTCGAACTAGGATAACCAATCGTCAACTTCGACGCCATCGCTACGGCAGAATGTACTGGGATCCTTAAAAGGCGTGAAAACGTACGGTTGCGACGCCATCTTCGTGGGAGACGCTGATGTTGACGCGGAGGGCTAAACATTGGCCATGGCTGGAAAACCAATGCGATGTCCGCTGCGGAGCTCCGTTGCCTGATGGTTACCGAGCACCTCCACCAATAAGTTAAGGGGTTAGATACTTTTGTACGAAATGCGTTTACAGAGGAAAACACACAGGCAAGAATCGCAATGGCTGATAGGCACTCTCGTGCGCCTATCAGCTGCTTGAGTTTTTACTCTTCCTTTACTTAATCTCCGTCACAATATGGAGCTTCGCTGCTGCCTATAAGTTAATGTGAAAGGTGAGCATACTGCCTCTGCTGACATTTTCACGCTCTAAACAAATTAATAATGAAATGCCTTGTGAATTAGGGTTCAAAGAGGTTTAGCTCAGCGGCATCGGTTGTTGTGCTGGAGGAAGGCTGGTTATCAATTAGTCCACTTGACTGATAGAACCTTTCGAAAGCTGTGTTTTCATTTACGAATGTCATTCATCACCTTTTCTCTGAACCTGTGGCCCTAATAACCATGTTAGTTTAGTAGTCAAGCGTAATTTTTGGTAAAGCTTTGTTGGTTTTGTAGATTTTTTTTTCTACCGAGCTCGCCAACTCTTGTGTTTCTGCATGGTGAGCATGTCTTTCCGGGACAGTCTGAAAACGCTCTTTCACACGTCCCGGATCTTCAGGGCTGACGTTGCGGTCCAAATTGAAGGGAATGAGCTGCTATGACAGCCCAAGCATATCTTCATGTGATCAACAAAACTGAGAAAAGTTGATACCACCTGCAAGCTCGTGAGTTTATGCTGGCTTCCCAAACCATGTTTGCTGTATGCGCACGCGGGAACAAGTTTCCTCTTACAACTGAGGAAAAAGGTGAAACATGTTAGAATCCACTATCTTGTCGAGTTCGACCTTACCTTTCTTTTGAACTGTGACAAAAAAAAAGAACTTCCTGAAAAAGCTTGACATTCCTGGATTGGAACTTTATTTGGTGTTGTGCTGCAGGCAACCAAGTTGCTACCTCTGGACATAACTTTGGATCGGAGAGGACTCCAGTAAATTCATCAACATAGCTTTACTTCATGTTAACGTCAGATACATCGCCACCAATTGCCGACACACGGCCCTAGATATTCGCGGTTTCTTCTAGTTTTCAGGGTTCCGTTTAGCGCTGTAGCGCCGCTGATTTAGACAAGTGTGCAGGAATATCAAGAAAAATTTGAGGAACCACACCGGGCTTGAGTGCCAACTAACCACGTGAAATTTTGACAATGTTTCCGCCTATTATGTGCTCGCAGCAAACGATTAGGTCCTCAGATTTAAACTGTAGGTCTTGACTGTTACCTGGTAAGCTTCTCGTGTAATAGCAGCTGTCCAGGTCTCGAGAACTGCAGGATTATTTGTAGTCTGAAGAAGTGCCGCCGATCGCGTTTCCCTCGGAGACATAGGTACTAGCTAGCCAGACACGTTACTGGTCGGCATGTTTATTAACCTACTATTAATTCATTCCAGCGTGCTTGATCGTCGTGTCACGTGTCAAATACAAATTGTGAAAGGGTGAAAGGGCTTTTTGAAATAAAAGTTATGTAAATACTGACTATACGTCATCAATTGCACTGCGTTCTATTTCTTTAGAAATTATTCTTCCATCACTTAGAAGGTCCTCCTAACTCGGATAATTTCAGCTAAATTCAAGGAGTTTGTGTGTTAAATGCATCATCACCTAAAAATTATAGCCTTTATGTCAGCTGTACCAGATGTGAGGCTTGCAAGCTCGCCGATATAAAGCACAGCAGGATTGTGGCACTAATTTGCGCACGACTGCCCATGTGGCCTGTCTAATTTTCCCTGAGCTGTTAAAAAAAGCACTGCCAATTATAAATATATTCTTACAGGCAATTTATACAATATGTAATTACAACTCGTTTGTTCGCTTAGATTTTTTCCGCAGAAGCAGAAATTTTTCGGAAGATAGGGTCACCACCTTGATCTGAAGAAGGTGCCGGACAGACAAAAGTGGTGGAGTGTCACTTGTTGCTCTATAAACAATAGCGGAAAGATTTTTAGGGGGGAAGGGGACGAAAGAACAGCACAAGCCCTGTGTGCGACCCGGTGGCCACACCATCGCTTTTTTTCATTGCAGGCAAAGAAATAATCATACATTTTTTTGGTACAGGCGTGGCCCTTATTTATCAATAGGTAGTATTCATTCGGTCCTAATCTAGCTGTCTTAGCAAAAATCCGCGCATTTAAAAAGTAATTTCCCACTGCTTCGCATGCAGAGGTAAAGACGACACTCGTTTGCCAATCCTATAGCGACAGCAGCGCCGCCGCTGCGCGGAATGCGGGAGGGGGTCACTCCTCGCCACTGGCATCGTGGGCGCTTACCCAACTGACAGTATCTAAAAACGTTGGCTACAACACAGGACTGACTCCCGTCAAGGAATGCAGAAAGACAGTGCCAGCATGTTACCACTCAGGCGCACTGGGGCTGATATCTGTCCCAACCCGACTAACGAAAGATGCAGCCTCTATGGTCAAAACGTGGGCCCTAGTACGGAGGAGAAGGCCCCCCACGAACGCAAAAGATTGTGCATGGTCTGCGGGCGTCCGCACCTCACTAGCTCCCGCAAATTCATCGGAAAACTCATCAGGTTTCATCAGCCTGGGTCAAATTCATCGGGGACCAGAGCAAAACTTAGGTGCCTGTCGAATGGCAAGGCGCCAACTCCTGGCAGAGCAGCAACAGCAATGCTATCACCTGGTGTGGCGGAATGCCCAGCTGTCGGTGCTCCATCTGGCAATGCTGCACACAACCAGCCCAAGGTGGGCATACGGCAGGAGTCACCTCCTCTCACTCCGCTCTACCCTCGTCTTTCACAAGCCCAGCTGAAACACAGAAACTCTGGCGCGTACTCGCCCTTTTGGGATCTCAGAACGAAAAACTAGCTAGCGAACTTAACTAGCTCAGACACATTCCCACTACTCAGCCCTCCTTGAGCGGTGACGAGTAAAACAAAACAGACAGGGAAATTTCTACTATGGTAGAGAATCGCGTCACAGCCCTGAAAACCAATGTGGCTGCAATAGATGCATATTTGGCTAGCCTTACCAAAATTATCAATGACGCCATCGCGCGTGAGGTGGAGACTGTCATCGCACAGGTGACACAAGGCATATCTCGAATTATCCAAAAATAAATACAAGACAATCCACGCGTCCTCAAGCGCGTAGGCCTCAATAGGGATATTGACCGCCCTTCAAAATTTAACAAAGTCACTCTCGTTTAGTGTGCTTTTATAAAGACTCCAGCACGTCAGCCCTGGGCACCAATGGGCTAAGTAGTCTTAACAACGCAACCCCACCCTCCATCTCCGATCATGACCCCCAACCCTGAATCGTGAGCCAGAGTCACGGAGCAGCACTTTTACATGCAGTAAAAGTGCTGCATGTAAAAGTGCAGCATGGTAAAAGTGCTTTTCTCGGTTCTTGCAAAGACTGCAAGAACCGAGAAAAGCGGGCTTGTTTTCACTTCTATATTGAGACATATGAGTTGCCAGTACCCGCGTATGCCCTTCAGGCACCCCACGCTGATGTGAAACTCACAAACTACACTGCATTTCAACACAACTGAGATACATGTATACTTGTTCACAAGCAATATACCACCCAGGAAGTCATACTTCCAACATTACCGCCTTTCTTTGCACGATGGTGTCGGTGCTGTCCATGAGGTGATCTGACCCACCTGTACATGTTTTAAACATTTACCATGTCACATTCAGTGAAACATTCACGCAAGCTATACAGGTGGCAGTAAGGGAACTCCGCCTTCTTGTCGGTGACTTCAGTGCCCCGAGCAGGCTGTGGAGTTATCCACGAGAAGGCACGCGTGGAAGGAAGCTTGCGGAACTTCTTTGCACACTTGAACTCACGCTCCACACTTATACCACCAGCCCAATGCGTCTAGGCAACTCTGTTTAACGAGATACTTGCCCGGACCTGAGAGTTACACACAACATACGACATGCCGACTGGCTGAACACACAGGTCACTCTCAGTAATGATGATTGTGTAATAAACACAGCCATCTAACTGCCTCCTTAAACGCCTACTAATACAAGCGCAAGTCCCAGATTGGACAACATTCCGCGCCTGTTTACCTAATGTAGGCCCTCTCCACTGAAGATACAAAACCTTGTTCAAATCACTGACGTCTGCATTGAAACAACACGAATGGCTGATACAGCTCACGGAAACGCAAAGTGCCGTAAACGACCACTTCCTCCATTTTTGGTAGGCCCACTGCAGGCTCACTAATCGATGCAAAAAAAGAGAAACATAACAGACGCCTCAATAAGCGCATCCTCAATTTCACGGAGCAAGCTGCGGAATAAGCAACTCAGCTCACCGAGTCTAACTGGGTGGACCGGTACAACATGGCTGAGCGCCAGATGTCTGGCCAAACCAAGAGGTGCCTGCTTCGCGCTCTCATCGATCCAACGCATACATGCATGGGAACTCACCGTCACTTACATAAGGCTATTTAAGAGAAACCACAATACAGCCTGCACACGTACACGCTCTGGAACTGATACATGTGCACCATCAATGACCATGGAATGGCCGCATTCTCGTACGAAAGCAAGAAAAACATGCAGTTGGACAATCTGTTCTAGACCCAGCGACCTCCAGGCCACCTAAATCAAGATGAAGCGGGGCACCAGATTATGGTCACTGGCGAATCTTCCCGATGCAACCTACGCCACGCTCCTCAAATACATCAATAACATTCTGCATGGAGAAACTCCTCTCCGTATGGACTAGAAATCAGTTCTTGTGAAATTCATCCCTAAGGCCGGTAAATCTATTGACCTGGAGATCGTTCGCACCGGCTCCTTGAGTTCTTGAGTCAGCTAGCTGATGAAGAAGATGGTGCACGAGCGGATCTCCGACTTTCTAAAAAATTACCACACTTTTGCGGAAACCTTGTTCAGCGCAGGATATACTTCTTCAGCTCCGCCATGACATATTAGTTCCTCTCGAATGTCCCCAAAATTACAAGGTAGTTTTGGTATTGGATCTTAAAGGTACATTCGAACATGAGGAAATGGTAATGAGGTAATCCTTGGTCACCTGAGTCAGGCCAACTGTGCTTATAAAACATTCAAATGTGTTAGGCTCTTTCTTACAGACCGTCAAACCAACATACAAATACAAAATGAGAAACATGGGCTTCACGTCATTGATTTGAGGGAAACCCCTCAAGGCGCAGTACTCTTTCTACTCCTATTTAATTTAGCCATGCTTCTTCTTCGCTGACTGGCTTCTCTATCAGGGAGGGAAAGATCACGCTCTTCACACGGATGTTATCACGATCTAGGTTGCGCAAGGCAACCTGGAACACATGTAGTCATGCCTGCAAGCAGCAGCGCCCGTATTTAACGACTACGCATTCTACCACGGACTTCAGTGCACCCCGGCTAAGTCAGAATTTGTGCACGTACGTCCCTCCCCGCAGGACAAAAGTCAGCTACCCATGTCTCTCTTTGGGACCAGTTCATGAGGCTAAAGAAATCTGAATGGTTGGCCTCTTCATACAACATCCGACGCAAGGCCGACACCACATTAGCAAAAATTCGTACGGTGAGAGACCAGGTGGGCCGCGTCTTCAAAAAAGCGAGGCAGATTACGAACAAGAGATTCAACGCGGCTTTCCCATCTATCGTAACGAGTAGAACACTCTACTCGTCTTTTTACTTGAACCTAGGTAAATACGATGAAGACCAACTCGAGGTAATTAACCCTAAAGTGATAAAGCGGGCTCTATACCTCGCTATCATTTAGTCCAACCAGAGACATCTAGCCCTTGGCATGGTGAATACCTACCGAGAACTTCCCGTAGCGGACATCGTTAACCAATGCAAATGTCTTGCGCGGACCCCCTACGGTCGCTACCTCTTGGACTGGCTACACGTAAAACACGATCACCATAGTGAGGAGAAGATAAGAGTTCCGGAGCCTTGGAGTGCGTCCTTTGGATCCGACTTCTTCCTCGCAACATCTCCGGAGAAAACCACTGCGGCAGCCACCAGGTGCGCATGGAAGCATTGCAGCGACACTTTGGTAAAGAGCAACAGGTGTGCTACTTGTACATTGCCGGCCTGCACCATGAAGGTGGTATACGGCCACAGGCATACACAGCACAAACACCGTAAACGGGCTCTCTATAAAAGCCTACAGTGCAACACACGCGGAGGAAATAACTATCGCTGTGGCTCTCACCTATCTCTCTTGAAAACATACAACCGACTCGCGAGGGGCCTGTCGGAACTATGAACAATGGTGAAATCCCCCGCTTGCTCAGCGCATACTGGAACCTATCTGCCGATATCTCTATTCAACTGCACGTTATATAGATTGGGTGCCCGGTCACTAAGGACTCGGAGGAAACTAACGGGCTGTTCTGGCCGCCCACGCAATATCTTCCAGCGCTATCTCTCTCGCTTTGGAAGCCTACTCCTAATCCAACGATTCGGCCCTTTCAGTTAGATTTTGCCAATTACTAAAAGGTTGAGCACCGGCACGATCCGGAGCCTCGTAAGGGACTGGATTTCGCGGACGACCGCCTCTTTTTAAAACTGTTTACCTATACTGTACTGTGTCTGGCGGTGCTAAAACATTTCAATTCATCGTTTGATGACATGTGCCAGCTGCGTAGAGAGGTGGCTGACAGCTCTCATATATTCCCGGCGTGCCAGACAAATTGATCTATCCTTTCCCTCGCCCCGCCGCGGTGGTCTAGTGGCTAAGGTACTTGGCTGCTGACCCGCAGGACGCGGGTTCGAATCCCGTTGGCGGTGGCTGCATTTCCGATGGAGGCGAAAATGTTGTAGGCCCGTGTGCTCAGATTTGGGTGCATGTTAAAGAACCCCACGTGGTCAAAATTTCCGGAGCCCTCCACTACTGCATCTCTCATAATCATATGGTGGTTTTGGGACGTTGAACCCCACAAATCAATCAATCATTATCTTCCCCCTTCCCCAACCCCAACCGCATCAGAGAGGACTGGGAGGCGGCCTTGCTCGGCTGTCGGGAACTGAAGGCACAAAAGGACCTGCTTTAATGGACGCGCGTGGCATTGCTTGCCAATGAAGCTCCACAATACGAGATCCACTTTGCGCTGTCAGGAGAAGAGCCCAATAAGGCCTCAACCCAATCAACTCTGTGTAACCATTTAATGGTTAATAAATGTTTGACAACCAGTGTCACATCTTGCTCGATAGGAGGTTAAAAAAATAATGTACACACTTTCTGTTTGTATGTTTTGATAGTTTAATGAACCTTCATATTTCAAATCAAGCAACACATTGCAGAAATCAGCCACGTTGCCTAGAATAATTCTCGCAGTGTATCGTACTACTTTGACGTACGCAGGAGCACTCTTTCTAACATTCGTCATCTCCACCCTGTTGTGGGGAGTGCGCCCATGGAATGAAGGGTACGTGGCGTTCAGTCTTAAACTTCACCTTTCTCTGGAGTGCTTAGCGTTGCATATTTTGGCTAACGAGATCGTAGTGCCCACAGCATATAGTTCTCTCGTGTGCTTGAACTGCCCAGTTAGGGAACTTAGTGAGGGAACATATAAGAAGTTCAACGATATAGAAGAAATTAGGTGTATGCGAATAAACCCGGCTATTACGAGGCTAAAACACACTTGCACCTTATTAGCACAATGACTATTTGCTCCTGTGAGGTTCCGCGAGGCATGCCAAAACCAAAAAGACCCAAGAAATTGTTTTTTTTTGGCAATGGCACTTAGGTCACCACTCCGGCCAATAAAGAGAGAGACCAAGCTCTGGAAACTTTCCGGGAAAAAATTGCATGTCCATGCCATTATTGGTGCCTTCACGCCATCATAAAGTTGGTCCTCTTGATTTTCTATCGGTTACACAGGTCCGGCATTTATTTCTTTAAAAGTTCCAATTGTTGTAAAAACCTATTGTACCTATAATCAGCACTTGAGGTTCTAAAACTGTAATTTTCTTTGCAACTTGACACCTAGGCCTCAATTTTCAGGCGCTACAAATACGGCCTCTACAGATAACACACCTATTGGAGACCTCTCGTGACACCACTGCCTGGTCGTTTTTCATTTTCCCCAGCCATATACAGCTTTCGCTGCAAACGTGACGCACTGTGGGTGGTTTCGCCGCCGTGGAGCGTCTGGAACCTAGGCGTGGACGGCGCACACCGAGCATTGTCACTACAACCTAAATATAGTTATCGTTATATAATCACTACGTTCTTCTTAGGCGTCTGCAAAAGCACCATCTTGCGATTTTAACTGGCGTTCAGATGTACGCAGAGTTGAACGGAGCGAGAAAGCACAGGCTTGCAGATAGAAAACGATGCGCTTGCGCAGTGGGCACTCTCAAGCTTCTCTGGTAGCCGTGAGAAGGCGCCGTGGTGCTGTTCGCCACGCACTCCAACGGCCTCAAAATGTTGATCGCCACTATACATTTTACTTTTTCTCCTTCACCAACTATGGGCCTCCCAACCTCGGCCAGGGGGCACTGCGTCTCGCACTCATTTTACCGCCTTTTTAGCAAAATTAGGTCACTCTCGCATTCTGCCTGCGCTCTCTCAGTGCGTTCACGCGCTCGGCACGCACTGTTATCTGGTAACTATCCACGTGCAGCGTCATTTGTGACTTGCTCCGAAGGTTTAAAAAGATTATGAAAATGTCTTCACGGTCAGAATCTTTTCAGAACCAAGAGCGATCGATTTATTGACAACCTTTGCGGAACCAAGCAATTCAAACACCATGTCTTTGAGCGAGTGCTAGTGATTGTCGATGTTGAACAGCTGCCTTTGTACGACAATAAAAGTGAGGTAACGGTGTGGATGTTAGGTGTATGTTGCCGAAAAACACAAATTTGCTGCGTCATCCATGTCTTCTCGGCGTATGTCGACAAACTATCATCACGCTTTTGCGTTCATTTGTATGTGGCATTCAGATTTGTATTGCTTTAATGTCAAGTTTATCGCGAGCGGCTCCCAATTTAGTAGCAAGTTAGTGTAAAAAGACTGATCCTACGTTTGCCCTGTTCAGTACCTGGCACCATTTTAATGCCGTGTGTTAAGTTTCATGAAAGTCTCACTTTTCGCGAGGTTTTCATCTGATGTTAACAAGGTCGTATCGTAAGTTCAATGATATTTTTTTATTTTTTGCAGGTCCTTTGAAAGTATAAGGATGCGCACACAAAAAAAAGTATTTATGTGCCCTTAGACTATGCATGTTTCTTGTACCGTATACTTTATTTTATTTTTTTATTTATTTCATAATACTGTCAGCCTTCAATCTATCAATTCCACCCCCCGCCCAACCCCAACCTCTCGATAGAGGACAGGGAGGCGGCCCTGCTCGGCTGTCAGGAAGTGAAGGCACAAGAGGACCTGCTTAGATGGACGCGGGTGGCGTTGCTTGCCAATGAAGCTTTACAGTATGGCTTCCACCTATCTCTGTGAGGGGAGGGGCTCAATAAGGCCTCAACTCAATTACCTCTCCGTAACCATTTAATGGTTAATAAATGTTTGACCATTAGTGTCGCACCTTGCTCAGTAGGAGGCTAATACCCGTGCCACACGGGCATAGAAAATGACATTTGGTGGCGAAGGCCTTCAGTTCCCGAATGACATTTGTTTCACCGGCGCTGCTACACGTCCAAAGCGAATGACATTTGACTTGATGATGTCGATCATAGCACATTCCAAGTGAGCATTGAGTGAATAGCAACAAAAAAAATTAAGAAGCATTTACAAGCTTCATACACAACAGATAATCAATAAATGTAGAAATGAGCGTATTACGCTGTCCTAAGTTTTAGTTTCTTGCTTTGTTTTACAACGTTGCAGCCGACCGTAGCAACCTAAGTCAACACTAGTCAGATCCACAGCGTAAATAGAAAATGGCGCCGGTCGAATCGCACCTGTAGCATCTCTCAGAACAAGATGTTCGCAGAGTTCGTTTTTTTCACGGCAGCACTTGTGTGTTTCCGTGCAAAGCATCGTGCTCAAGAGCGAATAATTTTGGAGCAGAGACGAGTTATTATGCGCCAGCTTCAGGACATTGAACTTCAATTCTTATCAAACCATTTCAACCTGAGTCACGGAGAAAGTGAACTCGATGGCGATGGCGATGAAAATACCAGTGTTGCATGCTTGTTTGCCAAAGTTTCGCTAAACTTGACAAGCGTTTCATTATCAACACTTTATTTTCTTCGTACAACGTTCAAAGCACCTTTTTAAGACTTCAGTGCAAATAAAAGACGGGAAATTTCATTTTTAGCTCAATATGATTTGTCTTATATACTTTCAGGTAAATCGCACTTCGCGAGCTGTGTCGTCGAGAGTAGGCATTTCTCAGTCAACTGAGTTCTGGCGAAGGCATTTGGAGGCGAATGGCATTCGAATGGCATTTGAATGGCATTCGGATGAATGCAATTTTGTTCGCCCGTGTGGCACCGCGCGAATGGCAATAAATCTGAAGACATTCGGGAGTAAATGCCATTTTTTCTGCCCGTGTGGCACGGGTATAAAACAATAACGCACACACTTTCCGTTTTTATCTTGTGATACTTCTATGAACCTTCATGATTAAATTCAAGCAACATATTGCAGAAATTAGCCACATTCTCTCGAATAATTTTCGCAGTTTCACGTACTACTTCGATGTACGCAGGACCACTCTTTGTTTTGTTCATCATCTCCAACATGTCGTGGGAACGCGCCCGTGGTATGAAGGATAAGCGGCGTTCAGTCTCAAATTTCACCTTTTCGCGGAGTGCTTAGCGTTGCACATCTTGGCTAACAAGATCGTGAGCGCCCACAGCACATATTTATCTTGCGTGCTCGAAATGCTTCATCATAGTGAGGGGCACCTTAAGGTGTTCACCACCATAGAAGATGATGAGCGTATGCGAATATACCCGGTTATTACGAGACTAAAACACACCTGCTAAGACTCACACCTGATCACTTAGCGTGTTCATTGATTTCAATGTTGATTAGGTTGTTTTTACAGCTTTCTTGGTCGCCCTCATGTCACGCAATAGACACTAGAATTGATCATGTCTTTAGTTATGACGATATTTGTCCCTGATAGCCGCGTCAAATTTTGCGAAACTGACGAAAATTTTACATCTGCCTTGGTTCTTTTTCAACTCCTTTTCATAGCGGCAGCTATTTGTCACTCGTGGCTCGGACGCATGCAAGGGCATAATATTTTACGTGGTAAAAGTATCATATCATTAGGAGGCACGCCATGGATTGAAACTCCCGATTTATTCGGCCACTTGAGGTTTCCTTTCTTTTTACCGTGCACCTAAATCTATAGGAAGTGCATAAGGCACGACCACAACAGGCAGAGGGTGCACACAGTGAGCGTCACATCTATTTACCTTGAGCGTTATACCACCGTACGCTTGAAATATGCAACACCATCGCGTCCTATCCACCATTCTTGCATTGAAATCAGAGCTCACTGTTACTGCGTTTCGCTTCTGTGGAAATGCAGCTGGTATGTGCGGGAATCGAACTCATGACTTCGATCCTAGCATCACAATACCTCGTCATTCTTACTTATCGATGTGTGTTGCTTGCAAGGCCTGTAGGTATAAACGCTCAGCGTGAACCCGCAAGACAAATTGGTTGACACTGAGGGGCGACGAAAAGTCTACAGCCATCAGTTGAATAAAACACTTGCAGGGCTCACAGTACAGTATTTTAGGTTCATTAGGCTAGCAAAGTCCATCGCTTTCACTCTATCAATGGTTTTCTCGGAAAGCCAGAGCTTAATTGCGAAATGTACAGCGCTTGTCTATTTACTGTAGTTTCGGTTCACAAACACGCTTTTTTCTTATTACGAGTCCGGCGATAGCATTTGTTTCAAATAATTATTAATGTGTAGTACTGTGCACGTCGAAAAAATTTTCAGAGTAAGGAGACTGCGGAGTATTATCGAACTGCCATAATCCACTCTTGACGCTTTTGCTTGTCGCACTGTTGCACTTCAAACGGTAGAACTTTACGGGCAGTTTTCAGGTATACGTCATGTTTAAACTTTGGAGCAGCTCACAATGCAGCAGTAGTGCGTGCCTGCTTTCCATAATGACGAAGGTGCGCTGCCCAGAGCGTGCGAAATGCAAGATAAGTGCTCTAAGGAATACGTTTTCCATGCGCGCAATGGGAAAAACCAGCCAGCGCAGCCCGTCCGAGTGGCCAGAGCTTTGCTCTCTTTCCGCTAGGGCAGTGAACGGTGCTGCGCAAAGCTGAGCATGTATGCGCTCCTTGTAATGAACTGGGAGCCAAGGAGAATTTGAAAAAAGTGAGACAAGCGCATGCAGGTGATATTTCTGTCTACACCAGCCAGTGCAACGTCCACTTGCTTTTAAAAAACCAAGATTTGCTTGGCCTGAAGTTTTCAATAGGGGATGACCTTTCAAAATCGTACATATCGAAAGTAATCAAGTTGAAGCTTATTTTTGTGTGAAATCATTCATTAAAATACACACAAAACATGTTTAAAAGTTTATCAACCGTGCAATATTATTTAATATTGCTAAAACAATTAATGTTATTAACTTCTCTTTCTACGCAACCTTGCTAGATGAGGCGATTGTTTTAGGAAAACCGAAAATGAAGGTTGGTCAGCAATAGTAATGCAATAAAAGAAAGCTTCGCTGGAGTTTGTCGCAGCGGGAACTAGAACATGGCGAGAAAAGTAAAATACAACGTGTAGAGGCAAAACCGATATACACAATGGTATGGTGTTCTTGAGCTGGCCTTTGTTCTGACGTGATTGAATGTAATTTGTTCGACACACAGACAGTGCAGCAAAAAAAGGCTTTACAGAGTTACAGAGACCCTTCTTTGTATTTGTACATTCGACCGGCATGCATGTACATAATTTAGATTTATCAAAGTGCAGATGTATTTATCTGTTTAGTACATTACCCAAAAAATGCATGGCTACAAATTTGTATACATGCCATCTATTGGTATGTATGCTTGCCAACCATAGCGGCAATGAAATATACATTGTAGGCAAAATTGTTGGTGAAATGAGAGATTTTACGCTTAAAGTATTGGAGAAAGTGGATGATGCTTGTTGACTAATAAATTGGGCAACAAATCTAATCTTTTTTATGGTTAATCCCAAATATGTGGAACTACTCAAGCTTTCACTCAAGCGTCACTTGCTGATCATGGAATTGAGGACACCCCTACAACGCTCAAAGCAGGTCCGATAATTCGGTTATTCTGAAGTAATTATACTGCTACGTGCTAGTGGCATGAAGAGGAAGAGGACAAAGATGATATACTGGCGCGAGCTAATCTGTGTGGCAGGCTCTGCTCGCTGATCCAGCTGTAAATATATCTGTCTTGACTCTTGTGAGCCGGTCTCCTTCCCATAACAATGTAATCTTTTCGATTGTCTTTTTTATACCATCTTTTTTAATGAAGCATTCTGCTAATTTGATTTGTGTCGTAGCTTCTATGCTCTATTTTTGTTGTCCAAAAACATTTTATAGCGCTTTTTTTTCAAGTGTTGGTTTGTTCTAGCAAGCTGATTCCAAATACGAGGCTTCCTTCCTTACCCTGTGGGTAGCCAGCCATCCGGCAAAAGACCTGACTCAGGGTGATCCCAATAGCCAGCGAACACCGTGGGTCCACGCACTTGTAGTTCATTGTCACACAAGCGGCACTCTGTGTGCGGCAAAGGCTGGTAGCCGGCCTCTGTATGAAGGCCTATGGCCATGGGTCCAGCCGTCTCCGTCAATCCATACGCCATCTGTAGCACGGGGCAGGCGGTTTTATCATTGCCATACACCAGAAACAGCAACACTGGCTTGCCCCCCTTCCGGTTAGCAGCTCAGATACATACAATAAAACAGCATACAGAAAAAAGATGCACCGTACACAGCATGAAAGAGAGAGAAAGTGCGTTCTATACCAACAGGTGTGACCACCACCATAAACTGGGTCGTGTGCTAACAACCAACTGTATGCCAGGATAACCGCTGCGCAAGCAAATCGTCAAGAACCTTAGGAGACAGTCGAAGAGGTTAACAGTAAAATACGGCGGATTCCAATCTTTCTGTGCGCCACCGTTTCTTTCCAAACTCTGCCTTCTTTGGCATAGCATATTCTGGCTGACACATAGATCTCTAGACCCATATTTCTCAAAGCGCAATGTTTGTCTAAATATTCCTAATGGTAGCTACTCTAATTTTTCCAAACGGGAGACACGTCTTTTCAGTTGGCCCTCACTGTAAAGTCTACCCAAGATTTCAGTTCTTCATCGCTGGTGTAGTTAAAACGTACAGCGGCAATTTATATCGTGCAAGAACTGACAAAACATATGCGTACTGTAACATTTATGATTCGAAGAAATAACATCAAAACATTTTTTTCTGACAAAGAAAAGCCCAAGCAAGACAAACTGCTCCAAACAGAAAAGAAACACTGTCGCATTTGCCACAACATACCTACTTGAAAAAAAAGCGAAAAAACTGACTAAAGAGCAGGCTTAAAATACGCAAGAACCTTCTTGTCTCTTCTTTTCACTTTTTCTTTGACTCTAAAGAAAATGAGTACAACAAAAATTTTTCAGCACCTGTCTTTGCAGAGCAATGATTGTTGCTTGATTTGCGAATGAAATTTGCGTACGTATACTCGGGTATTTTAGTAACATATATGCTCCCATCCACACCACTTCATGTGTTATGCAGGCGCCACCACAGAACTAAAACTTCTTCTCTCAGTTGCGAGCTGAATTATTCTTTTAAGGAAATAGCGTAAGCCCTATTTTCATCCGCCAAGCACTTTAGGCGAACTTTTTGTACATTTTCTTCATAGCCATAGAAGTTACAGTAATTATTTTACTATCATCGTGATCTTAAGCCATTCCTCTTCTTGCTGAAGCAGAATTATCCCCTCCAATTTGTAATGCTAAATTTGTTGTAATTTTTTCTTGAGGTACTTAACTATAGCCTGTTAATTAGTATTAGATGTCATGTTGAAGAACGTACTTGCGCACACGGACATAATTCTGCTTCGGTATATTCTCTAGCACATTCTTTAAATACTGGCTGAAGTCTATGTTTATAGATACAGTGCTTGCTGGGAAAAAGGTACATAGGTACAAAAAACATAATTTGAAATAATCGCGTGTAAAATGGAAAATATGCTTTATTTCAAAAGTACCACAAAATAACCAACAATTGAAGGACAATTTGGGAGCGAAGCTTTTTAAGGCGTCGGCTGAGCGTCTTGTCGTAATTGTATGTAGCCACCTCTCGTTAGTTCTTGAACCGGCTGTAGACGGTGGTACTTGTACATATAACAAAATGCATGTACGCTGAAAAATGCAAGTGGTGCGATACTAGAGGACGGGACTTGTAGTAGGATAATTAATAAAAATCACAGCATATCCATTAAGTCAATGATGATGAGCGGGGCAAAGCATCCATCATTTCGTCCGTGCTTACGGTCGTCTATTCGTTCTTGATTCCGTCCATTCGTGCGTCCGCCTGTCTATCCGTGCGTCCGCCTGTCCATCCGTGCGTCTGTCCATTCGTACATTCGTCCGTGTGTTCATCCATTCATCCGTGCGTGCGTGCGCGCGCGCGGGCAGAAGGTCGGAGGGTGGACAAGGCTGCAGAGTGGAGTGCGCTTAAGGCAGCGGATGCTAGCGCTCGACGACGGAAGCCCGATGTGCGAGCGCGCGAGGTATAGGCGTGCCGTGAAGCTGTGTGGTTGTGCCAACAAGATCCCGGCGTACGAGAGCGGGAGGCCGAAGCGGAACGGCAGCGGCATGTGGACCCAGCTTCGCTCCACTCTCCATCAATCACCCCGTGGATATGCTGTCACTTTTAAAGACGATAGTCTTCTTTGGGGACCTTCAACGCAAAAATTTCGGTCTGTCTGTTTGTCTCTCTGTCTGTCTGTCTTTCTGTACATAGGTCTGTCTGTCTGTCCGTCTGTCTGTCTGTCTGTACATAGGTATGTTTGTCCACTCTTTACGGCACCGCGTACTGACGTCGTGCTCCACTCCAGAATCGTCCATTTCAAAGAAGCCGTCGAACAAATCACCTGTTTGTGAATTGTATACCCCCTCATGTAACCCCCGTCGAATGGGGCCTTTGAGGTATTATAAAGAAATAAAGAAACGGCCGACCCCATCCGCTGTGCCCACCAGTGTTGCTCAAGGTTTAGCGTTTATACTTGCGCAATTGTCTATAAAACAATTATTGGGCATGTGTTGGACACCATAAGAACACGCATATATTCTGCATGTGCGCTTTCTTCTAAAAACGCATACATAAGTAATTTTAAGGACTGTAACGCTTATCACACTGCGCTAAACATGCGACGCTTGCACGGAACGGGGAGTGTTTCCAACGCTTTGTTAAGACGAGATGGTGGTGGCACCTACCCGTCGTCTTGTGTTCTACAACTTATCACTTCTGAGACGGGCACGCACACCCGGCTCAGAGCCACATGCTTCGTTTTCTAAAAAAACTGCCAGATCGCGTGCGTGTCTCACGTGTGACGTGCTTGACGCGCTCGTTCACCTCCACTGCACGCTCGAGGCACTCTATTTGCCACAGTCTTCAGATAGGCAATACCCGCGCCCTGCGTGGCCGGTGACTTCCCGCACGCCGGATGAGTAAATAGATGTTGTTTCCCTCTCTCTCAAACGCAGCGCCTCCAAAATACCGTTAACCAATTTTTTTGCGCAGAGCATGAAATAAAAGTTTTGTTCACTCTCTTCACACGCAAGACTATCGTCTTCCGAAGATACCTGCAAATTAACATGTAGATATGGGGACAATTTCTTGTTAGGCACCAGTCATATACTCATCAACAGTATCAACTTTCTTAGTTGAGGTGCCTGGCCTGGTGGGCTTTTTTTGTCACCTGCTTCGCAACCCTGTCAGTGAAGTACTGTCGACGCAGGTCAAAAGTGCGTAGGCCCTGCACTTTGTAGTGAGCTTGCGCAATATCAAACGAGCTCAGCACACTCACACGAGCTATATTGTCATAATCAGAAGTGATTACAGCGTCCACGCTGCCTATTTTCCGTGTTAGGTGTTAAACAATCTCGTTTTCTGGAGTTCGCTCCAACACGGCATTGTTGAACGACTCACAGAAATTTAGTTTTTCAATGGAGGCATTTGGCAAGTAATTCGTGATTAGCAAGTTCATCATAAATTGGCCTAACAGCCTCTAGAACAGATGCTGGAAGATGTTCTTTGTGAACGTGTGGTTCACCACTGAACTGGACTTTGTTGAGTTAGCACCAGGTATCAGCGTTCTTAGGGCAAAGGTAATATCTATAGAATGGATTGGTATCCGTTGATACCATGCGGAAATATGCGACCCAGACAGCCTTTCGCATGTACTTAAGCTGCCTACATTTCTTGTAATGGCTAAAACATGATACGTTTGAAACTCTGCGAACAACGAACGAAACCCGCGCAATCAACATGTGCAAAGAACTCCCCCAAAGCACTTTTTCCTGCGGTTAAACATCGACTCGGCAGATGGAGCACTTAGTACCAGACCAAATACTATTCGCACTAAACTTGTCAAAAAAATTATTGCTCATCAATTCGGCGCGTTTTTAGATGCCCACGTGTGCCCTCAGGTGAAGCGTAACTAAGGGGAGTGAAGCAGGCCGCCGCATAAATTTTGAATTGTGCGATTGGAATACAAGAAAAATTTGCTCTAGAACATACAAATGACTGATTCTGGTTCGTGAAAGGCTGCAAACGTAAAATTCCGGAAAAGAGAACTAACCATTTCCTCTGATATTTTTGCTTACCCTATCCCCTCAAGCTGGTTGATGCGCATTCAGGTGATCAATATTAAGTGTGTGATAAGGTTGAAGCGGTCGTAGAAGGTCTCAAGGGTGGAGCATTCAGCTGCCACGACTACTTTTCATATTCGAGATAGTAAAATTATCTACGGTGCTATTAGTGCTAATTTGGCATTTTGTGAAGGGTTTTCGCATTCTTGAGAAGGTGAACAAGAGTGATGAGCACAAAATGGTCAGAGGGGCTACTATCAACGAGAAAGGCACGTCAAGCAGCCTGCAAGGCACGCTGCGCAGAAGAGGCTGTGAGATAGGCTCACACCATTGGCCGTGCCTAATACTGTACTCTTCGTGTCCTCCAGAGTTAACAACAAGGTGAGTGATCAAGACTGTTCTATAAATAGAAGTATAGAAGAGCAAGTTACAATGATATTACATCAGGATGAAGAGACAGAAAATTTCGCATGCTACAACGGAGAAGACACAGGCTCCTTGCTTATATGAGCCAAAGGTTCCCAGGAGCACTGAGATCACAGAAGATTGTGTTTAGTTGAATGAAAGAAAGAAGCCATATTTAACTGGTAGAAGAAGTTTCTAGCCTCTCGGGAGGTACCAGGTGAAAATGAAGCCAGGCAGTGGTCATTGAAACAGTGTAGTGCCATGCCCCACTGGTTTTAAACCTGTGAGGGTGACCTTTTTACGGGATGCGGGGCACTAGTGTCCCGTTGGGGTCGTCAGGATGCCCCCGATTGCATGTTGGGCAGTGCTCGACTTAGCAACACCTTGTCTCGGCGCGCCTTCCCAAGTGGCGCCCAGGGCTCTTGTAAACCCTTGCCCAACTCTAGTAACGCCACTGGCTTGGACAAATGAGGATGCTGAAGGATTGCTTTCGGAATACAACCAAAATGGAGTTGGCTGTGAATATAAGTGCTCTTACTCGGAATCAGTATAACAAGAAAGTGAAATGTGTCTCCACAGATGTAGGTAAACATTTAATGTGCCTTGTTTTGCCACAATGGTGAAGAAATGATTGCTACAGCAACAAATTCCAAAGTCACACGAAGAACGGTAGGTGACTTGAAACTTGCAGACCACACCTCAAGTCAAAAGCACGAACTAAACGAGCTTGAAGAGGACGAGCGCGCCCTAACAACTGCCATAGCTTGATAGCTAAAGCGCGCTGTTTTATTAGAAAGGCGCATGAAGTGAAAGCACAAGTATACGCAGGACGAGCGTGAACAACTGCCACAATTCTCTTTTCGTGCGTGAGCAGCGTGCTCCTTTCGTAAACACGACCCCGGCAGCTAGCGAAGTGACCATCGCGATCTTCCGAATGTCGAGTTTGTCAAGCGCGAGCGTGGGAAGGAATCATGCTCTGTGGAGGAAGTGCTGATCAAAACGCGAGAAGCAACTTCCTTCTAAGCTCGCCGAATGCTTTGCCCTACGTGCGCGCTTCACGCCAACCTGCTACTGAAGAAGAAAACGCTGATGTTGTGGAGCTCTGAGGCGCGATAATTGTACGTTGTGCAAAAAATAGGTTCCCATTATCGGTCTCGACAGCGTACGTTTTGTGGCATAGTGGTTAGCGCCATACAATGCGAATCTAGATGCTGCTCCCTTACAGAATAATGCCTTTCGATAGTGCTGTCAAAGTTTAAATTTTTACACCTATAAACTGTCAAAATATAATTTTCTGAAGGTTGGTTCAACACTACGTGACTTTGTTTCTTCTAATTCTTTTTTTCCCTTTTCTTAGTATCAATTTTACAACGTCATATCCGTGAAGGAAATACGTCAGCGGAGCCGTGATGGAAACCCGGCATAAAACACTTTCATGGTAAAATTTGTCCTATGCAATCGGTACTCCAGTTATTTGCGAAATATTTTTCGCTTCTCGTCAAGTGCTAAATTTTTCCAACTACCTTGCTAAGAAACCTTGCCAGGCTAGTTGGTTAAGATTCATCATTCATATGGGTATAGCGCACCAGGACAAGAGCTGTGTGTGTTTTGTGTCCTTGTCATGGTGCACTGTGCACTTATGAATGCCTTGTTAGCACTATACCTCGGAAACATCTGCATCGATTGGCACTCCTGTGATATAGGTCACTCCACATTTCGCACTTGAAGTGCACCAATGAAAGCTCCCCATATATTCATGGCTAAAGAGTCCCATTTACGAGTCTAGAAAGCGTAAACTCAACGTGCTATTCTCAACGTGCTATTCTCAACATGCTACATCTGCGAAGAGAAACTGTCCTCTTGCAACTGTCAACCGGATCATTCAAGCGTACCAGAATGAAGGACGCATCGGAGACGCCTTTCGGCATCCTCGTCAGCAGGTGACTACAAAGACCGAAGACCTGGAAATTGCAGTATCCGTAGCGAAACAGCCGAAAACAGAAGTCTGAGTCGTAGAGGCGGAGTATGGACTGAACCACAGTTCGGCTACAACCGCGAAGCGCCGCCTTCACAAAAGAGGACTTGGAAGCCTAAAAAAGGTCGCTCAGGCGAGCTGAGAACAAAGTGAAGCTGCTTCAGTTTGCTGGAAATCGCGGCCACTTGTCTGGCTCAAGCTGGAAACGCGTGGTTTTCGTAGACCAGCTCAGGTTCAGGGCGCAGCGGAATCAGAGAACACGAGTTTGGCGCCTCACGAACCCACGGTTGTGAAGCAGTGCTTTGAAGCTTTCAAGAAGCAGTCGTGTTGGTGTGAATTTCCGCTTCTGCTTTTATCAGCGCTAGTTGCCTGTGATATGACTGTGCAGTTAGTGGTATTACTTTATTGATTTCAAGTTAGCAGCAAAATACTGTCAAAACAATCTTTTGATTAGTTATTTCAAGTTGCGAGTGATATCTAACAAGAAGGTAATTCATTGGAGTTCGTTAGACATTGAGAACAGCCCCTCTAACTTTCGTTGTTGTCTTGAACACCAAACAATGTTATCTAAAACACTCAAGTGCCTTTCTTGACACGCGTGATAAAAAGTGTATGTATATTAAAAAGTGTACATTGAAATCTCTTCGTATTTCGATTTCAACTCATGAGGTAACCCGAGAAGGCAACTTTTAATTTTAAAGTTGACGCACTTGTTACTCACGGATTTCGGGAAGCACGCTCGAAAAGCTCTGTAGACGACCCGCATGCCAACTGGTTGGTGGCTAAGGCATCTAAGCCGTATCGGCTGCTAAAGCTCGCTGTCTCTATTTTTATGGGAACCTCGTTTTGCCCTAAGAGTCTTTTTCATCACACCAATGGCCCAATAAATTGTATGAGTAGCTATCCCGAATTTCGGGCCCCAGTGCCTAATGTCATCAAGGCAACCACACAAAAATTCTCTATAATTGGCTCGGTCAGTACCTTGTCGCGCTAGTCTTTTCCGTGTTTAAATGTTTCAGCATCATAAAGCCATGTTTGCCCGTTAATGAACTCTACTTGTAAATTTCCTGCAGACATATTCTGCGGTACATATAGTGAGTAGCCGCCAGTGGCCGAAGTTCGGTGACTGTCTGGCGGGGTGGGGGGCAATCACAAATGATGGGCTCGGTCTTTTTGTCAGGGTGCATAGCTGTTTCACAGCTGAGAGCTACTGTTCTATTCTAGACAATGTGTCTTTGCCATTTTTGGGGCAGGTGTTTCAAGATGGGAACTTCATCTTTCAACAACTCCGCTCCCCAGTACACACGTTAAAGCTGACTTCCTCTTTCCTGAAAGATGGTGGAGTTGCCGTGCTGGCATGGTGACCACAGTCCTCAGACATGAATATCACCGAGAACATATGAGGAAACATGAAGGCAGCCTTGTGGTACCACAGCCCACATGGCTTGTCTTCGAAGAAACTGTTGTCGTCAGTACAAGACTGCTGGGAGGGAGCCAGGGCGAACGTTCAGACATGCGACGCCTTGTATGCGTTCCTTCCGCTCAGGATGACGGCGTTTATCGAGGCTTATGGTGATGTCGCCCGCTTGTGAATAATCTAATGTAAATATTTAGGTACAACAGTTGAGCCAGCTGACACTCTGAAAAATATCCTTTTTTCCACGTCGGAACTGACCATGAAAACCACAGACTGGAGGGAATGGCGGAGGTGGATGTATAACAACATTCTTGTGCAGCGTTTTTATAAAACGGTAGGAAAGACCGTAAATGAGCCTTCTAAGTTTTTGTTTCTATCCTCGTTCCGTAAAAGAGAAGAAAAAACGTAAAGCTGATGTATTTTGTCACGCGGTGCACTGAAAAATGTTTTCCCTTGATTACGTAAAATGCGTAGGTAACCTGCTGCCAACCACTTTCGTAAAACGAAGATAATACACCAGAGATCACAGAGAACACATAGAACGTACAGCCTGTTCAGCCTTCACGGAGATCTCCGCAATGAAGAAATAAAGTAGCGGCTGCTGCGGAACAACACCTCTCCGTAGGGTCATTTCTCACACATTTTTCATAATACTAATGCTTCATGTGCGTAAATAACAAACGTGTTTCCATTAGATTCACCATGAGGCATACGTAATCAGCAAATACTTCTTCTGCAAGTACAAGGCCCATCAAACTTTCTCAGGTCACTATTCCAACTAATTCTGTGGCAGTGTCACCTGGGAATATTTGACTGCACCTGCACATGCTAAAACGTTTACGAAGTGAATTCAAGTGTTTAAAAACCAACAAGGACAAGTTTTCTATTCACTTATATCAAATTTTATTTTCCCATGATCATAAAATGAAATACAGTACAGACATGCTACAAATTGTGTGAACAAAAATTGTCAAAAAATTATTTTATTTCGGCAGCTTTGTATCTAAAATATAAAATACGAAGTAGGAGTGTCATAACTTCCCTATACCCAAAGCACCTGTGTTGTTTTCCGATTGTGACAGTATTGTGCAGACTTTTTTTTCTGAAAAAGAAGAAAAACGTTTGGTCTGCACAACCACACCAGGCGAGTACAGTGCAAAAAAACACTGCGAGCACAATTATTTATTTATTTCAGGACTCCTAATAGGCCTTGTTAAAGGCACGGGCTTTTAGCACAAAAATAAATTATCACACATAATAAATATTAATACATTCATACAGAATGAAATGGCTGAAAGCATAAACAACTTCATAAACACACCGAAATATTGGCTAGGAATATTAGTTGAGGCAAAAGGATCAAAGGAGTAATTCAATGTATTAAACAATACAATGATTAGGATTACGCCATAGAAAATCACCCAGTGTTTTTTACCATCACGATTATGGCGGAAAAATTTTTCATGGTTCTTGAAGTCTGAAACTCGTCCTGGTGATTTAATTTTGTTGCCAAAAATTTTGCTCCCTAGTTATGAGAGTCTGTAGTATGATGCCGACAGAGTTAAAAGTCGTGAAAAAACATTTTTTTTTTCAGAAGTTGTTTTGGAAAACACTCAATAAATGGCATTTATTGAGTGTTTCTATCAATTCTATCTCTGACCAGCGTGACTTGTGTGAGAACCTAAACTACATAAAAGAATGGTGTAAAAAGTGGGAAATGGTAATTAATTTTGAGAAAACTGCATATTTATGTCTGAGTAACAAAATCCGGAAACGGGAGTTTACTTATAATGTAGGTGGATACGCTATCAGGCAAGTAGAAGAATTCAAGTACTTGGGCGTAACGACTACATCGAAGCTTAGCTGGACAGCACATATTGATGGTATATGTTTTGCTGCCAGGAGAAAATTAGGCTTCCTAAAATATAAATTGGGTCGTTCTTCTAGTTCACTAAAACTTAGAGCCTATAAAGTCATAGTTCGTCCCTCTCTTGAATATGCCAGCATTGTGTGGGACCCCCACACAGCTGGTAATATACAGAAAATAGAAAAATACTACGATTAGCTGCTCGATTTATATACAACCGGTATAGATGTCGCGATTCGCCGTCAGCCCTGTTGCAGGATGCGAACCTCCAACTTTTGGCCGATCGAAGGAAAACTGCACAGCTTAACCTTTTCCGCCTTTTATACTTTTCCAGATCAGGATTGCATGCACCAGATTACATAACACAGGACACAACCAGGGCTTCACGTCATAAACATAGTCGTAGCATTACACCTATATTTGCACGCACTAACGTTTACAAGTATTCATTTTTCCCGAGAACTGTCTCTGATTGGAATGCTCTGCCCCATGATTCCCCTATGCTCGACACGCCGAGATGAAACTATTCCCTTTTCTTGTCGCTTAAGTCTGCTTCTTTGCCTGTATTTGTCCCTTGTTTTTCACGAATTTTTAATGTACATGAATTTTGTTCTGCAGTGAATGTGTACTGCAGCGGAAGTGTATGTATGTAGAAGAATTTTGATCTGTATTGCCCTCTCCTGCATGGACCATACTTGGTCCGCAGTATGTGATAAATAAATAAATAAAATAAATAAATAAAGCAAGGTAATGAAAAGATCTAACTAACAGTAATAACTTACTTATGTATATCAAATTTTCGAGTGCTTTTCCCACGAGCAATATTGTATAATGTTGCCAGGCTTGGGATTTTTTGTGGTTCCATGGCAATTCCAAAAACACAAACAAATTATGTGTTGGTAACCTTTTTGACATGCTACAAATTAAACAAAATTTATACACTGAAGTTTAGCAGATAGTCTAAAAAAATTGTGAATTTCACTTTTTTGGGGAAAAGCTCTGTATTCAGCATCAAAAAGCTGGCTTTTGTGGTCGGACAAAAATTATGCACAATATTTCATTTTGAAGCTCTACGTACTACCACAATATAGGAGAAGTTATTAAAGCGTATTATTTTTTAAATTCGAGAAGTATTTTTTTTAATAATGTGTCTCCACCAGCTTTACCTCTACTTAACTGCCGCATGAAGCACTCGCAAGGGCCTTTTTCAACAGACTTTCACAGACCTGAGGTACACACAGCAAGCTTGATGCAGAGCAATTGAAATTGGAATGGGGCTATCATCTGCATTTCAATTGCGAACACTGGTGCACTACAATGAATGTCGCTAGAGTGTGGAGACCAGTAGCATAGCAAAAAGATATTTTTCGCTTAGGGGTGTTGAGTGAAGGGAAGGCAACTTCGGTCATACTTTATGTACATTCTTGTGTGTGTGTATGTGTGCGTGTAGGTATGCACATACAGAACTAAGAAAATCACAGCATATCTACGAAGTGAATGATGATGTGTAGGGCGAAGCTTCAGAGGGTTTTATCGGTAACCGTGAATCCGTCTGTCTGTCTGTCACTCACACTAGCACCTTCTGCTGAGTCAACTAACTAGGCGGTCACAAACAGGTCACGGTAGAAGGACAATCCACAGCTTTAGGATAAAAAAATACCTTGACTGTGCTGGAGGGGGAAGAGTTAAGCAGCTCTCCCTGCCTTCCTGGCTACGCCACTGGTCATGACTCCCAGATGAGCCATCAAGCCGTTAAAAAGTACAAAGTACACAATTATTCCTTATGCACAACATTAACGAGACTATCGCATTGGCTACCAGTTCTTAGTTTAAAGTTTTTTTCGTTTCTGTATTCATTAGACAGGCTTTGGGTCTCAGGGAGCAGGGTGCTCTCCTGAGAGCCGGAAAAGTAAGAAATGGTTGTTTTACGATAGCACTTATCAGTGTACTGCATCATTGCTACAAGCATACTGTAAGATATATGTACTGTATATGACTAAATATTTTAATAAGTGTTTAAAACACACCTACTGCATTTGCAGAACTCCCCAGGAAAGCAGGATGTCTGAATTTATACCTAAAAAGCTGCATGGCTCCTCTGGAAATCACTACACTGAACCCAGTCCTTGTAGCACCCCTCCGTTGGTAACAAAATGCAGATGATAAACCTATTGCCATTTCAAGTACTCTGTAGAGAGCACCAAATTGGCTCTATGTATTCCAGGTCAGTGGTATTCTGCTGAAGATTGCCCTTGAGAGTGTGTCATGTCGCTCTAGTTAGGTAGGCGAAAAGCTGGTGCAGATACATACTTCAAGAAAATGTATTTTTTGAATTTGAAAATAATACTTTCTAGTAATTCCACCTATGATTAGCTTGTCCATAGAGCTTGAAAATGAAGTTTTGTGCATATTATTAGTCCGACCACCAAGGCAAGTTTTTCCATGCGGAATACAGAGGTTTTTCAAACAAAGTGACACTCAAAATTTTTTTCAGAGTATCTGCTATAACATCAGTGCTTAAATTATTTTTAATTTGTAGTATGTTGACAGTTAATCAGCACATATTTTATTTGTGTCCTTGAAACTTACCATGTTCCCGGAAAAAACCCAAACGTGGCAACTTTATTCGAATTTGCTCGTATGAAAAGCCCTCAATGAATTGATGTATATAATTAGGTCATTATTTTGAAGTGAGATAACTTTATTATCTTGCCAGAAATATGTTTTATTGAGTGCATTCCAAAAACTTCTTTAGAAAAAAAATGTTGTTTGACACCTTTTATCTTATCTTCAGATCGGTACAAACAATAATTATGGCAGTAATTATAGAAATTAACACAACTATCTATTCACCCAGTGCTAATACCCGGTCGAGTCGAAACGGCGAATCAAACCTCTTCCCACAAATAGTCCATAGCCAGTTTAATATTTTGGAAAAGCAGCCACTGGTAATCATCGCAGAACGATGCATTCTGCTCAATTAACCTGGCGGAAATCGATGCACCAAAGAGTGTATCTACCATTCACTTCGACAATGCCTTTCATGACGACACTGTTTCTATTGCATTGGGGGAAAAGATTAGGTGAGTGTCGATAAGTGGGCACAAAGCAAAGTGTCTAAATTGACGGTTGATTACCGCTAGAGAAACAGTGTCATCATTGAGGGCGTTGTCGAAATGAATGGTAGATGTGCAGTTTGGGGCATCGGTTTTCGTTTCGACAGCTAAATTAGGCAGATTGCATCACTCCATGGTGATTATCAGTGGCCGCTTTTCCAAAATTTCAAAGTGGCTGTAGACTTGTCGTAGAAAAGACTTGAATTTGCTCATGTGACCCGACCAGCTACTACCACTGGTAAAAAGGTAATTGTCTTATTTGCTATTATTAGTGCCGCAATAAGTGTTTGTGCCTATCTGAAGCTTTCTTTTGTCACAGGAAAGGCAATGCTGAAACTAGCACGCAAGTACCTCCTTTCTCCAATTTAAAGAATATTGGACACATTTCTTGAAAAACCCTGTGTTTCCCACGCATGCAGACAATGCGAGGTAAGAACAAATAATGAAGAACGAGCAAGAAGAAATAACGAGCTCATAAAGAGACAGCCCCATAGCCAGGAAGGCACATGTTCATGGCCGTGAAAAAATACTTCCTTGATTATTTGTGCTAAGTAGGACAATCCACAACATGCGAGTTCGGGGGGGGGGGGGGGGCACACACTTTTGGGGCACCCCTCTGGCTCTACAGGCCTCCACTGACCCCACTACCTTGGTATACAGCAGATGTCACATAAGCAGAAGAAAAGTTGTCATTATTACCAGATGTAAGCGGAAGTCTGCACAAAAGAAAGTGTGTGTATTACCCATGTGAGGAAATTTAGAAGAATGTTTAGCTGTGTTAGTGAAATATCTAGAGAGAAACCCTATCAAGGTATGGAAGCAATGCATCAATAAGATCTCATGTCAAGTAACAAATGTATATAATCAAAAAGGCCAGCAAGTCAAGTGTCATGTAAAAAGACTGAAAGCCGCACTCATATTTGAAAATGATGTTACGAACTTCCAGCTAGAGGCCTTGCCTTGAAACAGGAAAGCTGCTACTCATTACAGAATAAACGTCTTAATTGTTATACAAGTTGGTGATGATGGTTCTGATAATACAAGTTAAAAAGCAGCCTAAGCATGTGCTCTCAAAATCAAGGTATAGTTGCTGACTTTTTATACAAACTCCTTCATGGCACTGCCACTCATCCTACTGAAGTAATGTAAAATAACAAACAAAAACTTGAATGCCCTAGTGGGTGCCATTTGGACTTCTTGTGCTCTAGCTGACTAATTTGGTATGCTGTCACACACTAACAATGCGCCAGTGATGCTTACAATACTCTTGCTAAGTTGCCAGCACTAAATGTTTGCACTCACTATGGCTCGAGGTTACCAATGTAACATTCAACACAGAAATTACAACTGCGGGTCTTGAAGGTCACCTATCGAAGCCTATGTTTTCAATGGGCGATGTCGAAAGCAAACTTTAAAGTAGATAATGACAACAAAGTAAACATCATCAACATGGTACGGGTTTGTTTCACACTCACTTATGTAGGAAAAACATTAACAATGAGTATGAAACTTTGACTTTAGTGCTATAGCTCATGCAACGAAAATTTGGGTGTGATTATGAGCGGCTTGATCACCTGTCACTGCTCCATGCTGCTGGACTGAACGCAGAACCGTCCAGAAATAGCAGCGGAGGATGCAGCAAAAATGATGGCGCTTGATATTTTCCTGGTAAAGTGGTGACACAAATTCCTGCAACATCGGGTCACCAAGGTGCTTGTGGCGTCAACAGTCATAGTAGCGCTGGCATGAAAGGCGACAGCTGGCCCAAGAACAATAGAAGCAGCACCTGGAAGAAAATAAATAGTGTGACATTGTAACTGCTGTGTTATGACCCCATGACATGAATAATGTGACATGCTTGTCTAACACAATGTCAAACTTTTTTCATCAGTCACGTGTGTGCATACCTGCACACCACTGTCTATGGGATGCGGGTATGACCCACATACGACTCACTACCTATGTTAACTCAGGAACAGCAAGAATGCACTCTGAAATCTCTGAGTAAGCATTAAGGAGACAGTACAACAGTGCATCTGTTGCCAATAATTGCAGCTTTGCAATGAGCGAAAAATTTCAGTGAAAAGAAAAGTAAATATCAGTTGCGGCTGCATTTGAACCTTGGAATTTCAGGTGGTTTACATAGCCACACTAGCGGTTGTAAATGCCCCTGAAAAGGCTAATCAAGCATCGTATTGAAGCAGTGTCGAGTATGTTTGCAATGTTGGCTATCCTTGTTTAAAAAATGTAATAAAGAATATATATGTACTCATATATGACTCAACAAGCTACAATGAAGCGCTGTTTTACCTGGCAGAAATTATGATATGCGCATCATGGCCCCTTGGCATGTACTTGATTTTGATAAACCTGAAGTATGTGCTCTTAGAAGCACAGATGTGAGTGCAGGCATAATATTGTACCATCAGCTACTTTTGAGGCATCAGTGCAATTGACATATCTGGTAAGCTCTTGATATGCTATCCGCTCCATTGTTTACATAAAAATATATATCAACTTAGTAACAATTGACTCAAGGAGTAAAAAAAATGCAGCCAAGACAGCTTGCCATTAAATCTTTCACATGAAATCGATCTCCAATAATCATGAGATTCACTGTATTGTATTTGGATTTAGTCTATCAGAATACCTTAAAACCACACTTTTTAAAACTATTTTTGAGCCATCTGCTGCACTGTGAATAATAATATTCCAAGTATAACACTAACAGAATTTAAAAAAACAGCATGTTTATAAGGAGTGTGCTGAATCAAATATATGTAACAAAATATAAAAGAAGTGTATATGGGCTTCATAAACATCTTCACACCAATTACCTGAGCGAATTACTTCTCTTAATATTTCAGTTCTCTCTGAAAAGAACAAGAGCGTTCTAATTCAGTATAGAAAAGTTGTCACTATTGCAACCCATTATGTAAACCAATTTACTGTTTAAAAGCTAGTAATGACACAAGCGCATAGACTTGAGAGTGTGCAAAAAAGGCATACCTTTTCTGAATGTAAAAGCTTCTGCTGAAATAAATGATAAGCTTTACTTCCAATTAAAAAAATATGTGAACTATTTGAAAAATAATAGATAAAATAACAAATAATTAAAATAGGTTGATTACAACATTAAGGTATCATCTCTGTTCCTATTAAGGTGAAAGTAGCATTAAAGATATTAGGTATGTCTTACCCGGCAAACTTCAAACAGAACTGAAAAGAGAGAACACAACTTTTTAATGAAGCTTCACCTTAAACGAATAAACTACAAGTGCCCCGCTATAGTTTAAATGTTTTTTCACTTTTACAATCTTTGACCAGCAATCTCTAACTAGAGATAACACCAGGCACATAATATGTAGAATCTTTAATAAACGCCAGCTGTTAGCAGCGTCTTCGTATTCCGTTTTTTCATCTGTGCGTCTAAACTTTGCTGAAAATACTCCACGGCAGGTAGTACCACATTGTCACGTTATTAGCAGGCATTATCACTTTAATACTGCTGTATTGGTTCATCACAAAAATATATGCCTTTTTTTCCTATTTCAAAAAATCCTTTTCTTAATTGTGGTGTTTTGCCGCTTCCAAATTTTATCGCAAAGTTAAAGGTTCTTGCATGTATCGGTACCACTTACCAGTGTTGCATAAGCACACTATTCGAACTGTCAGAAGATAGCGGCATGTGGTTAAATGCGCTCTAAAACAGTTTGGATCTCTCGTTTACTTATGCAGGCTAGTACTAGATAGCAAACTATTAAAGTAAGCCCGGACAAATTTGATACGTTGTCTAAATGTTCCTCATGCCTGGCAGCTATTAGTCACCACAAGGACGCATTGCTTCAAGGTATAAATACGGACAAGCACAAAGTTCAGTGACCACATCTAAAAGTTTTCATCTCCTAAAATAAAAAGCAATTTAGCGACTTTCTCTGACAGCAATCAATGTAGGTTACAACTAAATGTGTTATTCACCAAATTTTTTACTAGGACCACCTCACTGCTAAACTTAACCTTAACAAAAAGCTATATCTTTGTGACTTATTCACCAGCTGTAAAAATTATTTGGCACTGTACACATATCATCTTATTTTTGCCCACAGAAAAACTATGATAATAAGCTAATAGCAACTATCATCATTCACTAAATGATATCTCTCTATGAAAAAAATTCCCAATATGGACCATGTTTTTCACATACTGAAAATCCTATCATTGTTCTACACAAAAAGTTTGTTCCTAACCGCATTGGGGAATAACAGATGTTTAAATAAAATTCCTGTGTTTGATGTCCCAAAACCACGATATTATTAAGGACACAAAACGATATTATTAAGGACACAAAACGCCGCCAGCATAAAGGGAGGCGCACACATTACACGGCTCACTACGGAGCTGACAAGCCCGAACATTGTCGGCATTGAGCAATGCAACTGTTGTGGACAAGTAATCAGCGCGCCATGAAAATGTCACGCTCGAAATGTAAACACGACCAACACAATCAATTCGCGATTTCCGTAAATGCTGTAGTACGAACTCCGTCTCAGAAAAAGCATGCATGATACAAGCCGCGCGAAACCGACATCGACAGAGGAGCACTGCGTATATGGCCTCGACTTTACACGAAGCGGCCTAATCTGAGATAATGCGTGGATACTGCATGACACAGATCATTAGTGGCACGAGCTGTAACCCAAACGACGAGTAAATGAGAAGTTAGGCACTGACCTCCAAAATGCAGACCAAAAAAAAAAAGAGAGAAACGCCAGCCTGGTTCCGTTCCGTGTGTGCGTCCTGGCCTTTGAGGAGGGTAGTCAGGCTAGTGACCAGAGTAGTGGCAGCCGACGGATGAGTGACGATGTCGGTGTGCATGCCACGGTCGGACGGTTCCTTTTTCCGCGATGCCTACCTAAACTGCCGTTTGAGAACAGATACAGTTTCGTAGAATAAAAGCGGTGCTGTCCACGTCGCGGCGATGAATGCAATGGTGGTATGCGACGGCCATATTAGTACACATTTCTGGAGGTCATCCGTGTTGCAGATGATTGTTTTCGTCAATTTTTTGTTGACGAAGAAGACACTTGTTTTTTGCACTATTCAGTAAAACATCATTGGTAAACATGAGCGGTATCCATAATACTCGTAAAGTGGTGAAGTCATTGATACTTATACGTGTGCTATACCCTTGATGTTGGCAATGGGATGGGGTGTGTTTATTTCCTGGACACTATGTCCGGTTTTCTGTCCGCAAATGCGCGCAATTTTTTGCAGTGTGCGCTAGCATCCGGGAAGCCGGAAGCCACGCCTTTGTCACTTTTGGACTCGTCGGCAGCAGTGATGGGTCGTCGTGTGATATATTGTTCTTTTCACACGTAGTGATTTGTTACCTTATACTTGTGATTGCTTTTAGTTGCAGGGTGATGAAAGATGCCGTCTGCACATTGTGTGTTAGCCAGGCATCTTCCCGGAGAAAATGGTTGTGTGTGGCGATACAAAAAATAAATAAATTTACAGAATCTCCGTGATACGGAGCCTGCCAATTTTTTATTTAGGGCACCGATTTACCTGCAAGATCTTCTGTAAACTCGGACATTTTTAGAGTTAAGGGCATTTGTAAATGTCGCAACATTTTATTTTTACTTTCAGATAAGCTTGAACAAAACTTTTCTGTTTCTTGATCAGATAAGAATGAATTATGTCTAAGCACTCTTCGACGAGTTCTTTTCAATATCAGTGGGTTGCAGCTGGTGCATTGCTACAGCGTTCACATTTAATACCTGGCGTAGTACACCCAGTTATAATTTAAAGACGATAGTTTTTCTTGGGGACCTTTGAAGCAAAACATTTTGGTCTGTCTGTCTGTCTGTCTGTCTGTCTGTCTGTCTGTCTGTCTGTCTGTCTGTCTGTCTGTCTGTCTGTCGACGTGTCTGTTTGTCTGCCCATAACGGTACTTCTAACGACATGAAACGATACCCTAAACGGCCAGCCCTATATGCAGCACCATACAGTTTCAGCGTTCATACTAGTGCGATTGTCAATTAAAAAGCAATAAGTGTGCATATCCGAGGCACGATAACAACACGTCATTATTTCTTTTGTGTGGCTTTATACTAGATAAGGCATAAATAACTAATTCTATGGACCGCAGTGATTATCACGTGGCGTTGAACGCGACGCTTAAAAAGGCAACTGTTTCCAACGCTTTGCTTAAACGACACGGTGCTGGCACCTGCCCTTCGATTTGCGTTTTACACCTTATCGCCTCCCAAGCACGCAACCTTACGCCTTCCTTCGCTTACAATAACAGGTGCTAGATGGGGCTCGTGTCAAACGTGCCTCGATGCGCTCTTTCGCTATTGCTACACGGATAGCGAATCTCTAACGCAACGTTTTCAGAATACAATTAACCGACTTTATCGCAAAAAACATCAAATAAACGTTTTTTTCACTCTCTCCAGTGGCAAGACTATCGTCTTTCGACGACATTTGCAGTGAGACATGTAGATAGGAGGCCATTTTTATTGTGCGTTTGTCGGCGCCCAACATTGGACTGATCAAAAAGTCGTGTGAGCTGTGGGAATATTCTTTCTGTTTCGCCGAATCACTTATTTCTGGCAGTGACAGCGTGCATGACATGAAAGCTTTGCTCGTGTATGGGGCGAGGTTGAATACTTATAAGATTGCTTCCAAAAATGGCACAGTGACTCCGCTTCTCCAAAACCACGCCATCTTCTCAATGTGCGTGCTCGCATAACAAGAGTAAGGCTTGCTTCACCGCAAAGCTGGCGCGATTCGGTTAAGCGGCCGCACTCAAGCAGACTACGCGACAAAGGCCCCGCTTACAGCTGTGAATGCGCTTGCGCGATAGTTTCTGAAGCACCCGGCAGAGGTGCTCCGCGAAGTGCTGGCCTAAAGTTCATGACAAAAAAATTGGTAGATCCCACATACAGTGGGATTTCATGATATGCGAAGTACGAATGAGAAAGGTTGATATGTCACTTTAAAATCAGTACAACGTTACAAGGTGGAGGTAAATGATGGCGTACATGACTTAGGTGTCATGAATATTATGTTTGGATGTGTCGTTTACATTCGCTATCTATTCACGTCACGTGATACCAAATGTAGTATATGTAGAGCTAGCGAAATGGCCGTGAGCACCCTATGAGCGTGATATGTTGTCATGTTCTTACATGACACGCGTGTCAGGATTATCATGCTTGCACACGTCCGACGTTTCGTCATCCAACAACGTCTTGTAACACGAAGTTTGGTATATGTGGAGCTATCAAAACAGCCGCGAGCACAACATGAAAGGCCCAATATACTCCGATGTAGCGTTGAGGCGCGCGCATGCTAGGCACAGCGACGCTATGCCGTCAGAAAAAGGCGTGCACTCCATAGTCTGACACCAGGCTCGTCCGGCGCCACCAACGTCCCTCAGTGCGGCCTGACAGCAACCAGCGCGAAATGCGACATGCTGCATCTCGCGCCGATGCATTACCAGACAACACTGCGTCTCCCTCTTTTCGTGACGGAGCGACGCCGGACGCGCTGAAACGCGCACGCGTGAAAGCGACGCAGCGCGGCGTGCGCCTGCGAGTATATGGCTGGAACGGCGCCTGGCGTGGAAAAGACAGCGTGACGCCACGATACGAAAGCCGGCGAGCACGCGCACCGCGTCAAGTCGTAAGGTATTGGTTCCTTGACGGTTGCATGTAGTCATGTTCTTATATAACACGCATCCCATGGTTATCGTGTTTGCACCAGTCACATACCTTCGTGATTCATTGACGTCACGTAATACCAAATTTGGCATAAGTGAAGCTAGCGAAATGGCCATGAGCGCATCATGAGTGTGGCATGTATTGATGTTGTTACATGACACGCATGTCGTAATTATCGTGTTTGGATGTGTCATTTACCCATATCGTCTGTTTGCGTCCGATAATACAAAATTTGGTATAAGTGAAGCTAGCGATACGGCCGCCAGCGCATCATGAGCGTGGCATGTAGTCTTGTTGTTGCATGACACGCACCTCAAGTTTATCATGTTTGGACCAGTCACATACCTTCGTCATCCATTCACGTGCTGCAGTACCAAATTTGGTATATATGACGCTAGCGAAACGGCCACGAGCGCATCATGATCGTGACATGTAGTCATGTAGTTACATGACACGCATGCCATTATTTTTATGTTAAGCTCGGTCGCTTGTGTTCGACACGCCTGCATGCCATACCATACCAGTTTTGCAACAAGCCATGTTAACGAAACCACTGCAAGAGCTACAGGACCATGAAATGTGAGTCATGACAGTCATGGCATATATATCCTAATTTTCTTGTCATGAGTAATCAAATATGTTCTTCAAATAGTCATGTTATGTCATACGAAGTTTGGTATCGATACCATTATTGAAACGTCCAGGAGAGCGAAAAGTCGTAGGCGGCTAGATAGATAGATAGATAGATAGATAGATAGATAGATAGATAGATAGATAGATAGATAGATAGATAGATAGATAGATAGATAGATAGATAGATAGATAGATAGATAGATAGATAGACAGATAGATAGATAGATAGATAGATAGATAGATAGATAGATAGATAGATAGATAGATAGATAGATAGATAGATAGATAGATAGATAGATAGATAGATACGGTCAAAGTCGCCAAAGTTCGCTAAGAAATGCTTCGCATTTAAAAGCAATACGGCTTACTTTGCTGGCTAGTCGCTGTCTTGTAATGCATAAAGAGCAGAAAAACTGCTGATGTCGGTGGCGTTTGTGCTTTTGTCTTGGTCTACAAGAGCGCTACAAGCTCAGTCGCGCCAAGAAAAAGCTCGGTAAGCTCTTCCACGAAATAGGGACGTGAAGTAGGCAGAAAGTGGGTAAAAATTCCGTTTGTTGCAGCATTCAGTTACGTGCACTGCGACATGACAGAGCTTCACTGCCATTTTACAGCGAAAGTTGTAACGAGATCACAACTCGGGTTTCGCGCAGCGCCTTAGTTGCCCACGCCGCTGCTGCCGCAGTCACTACTGCCGGTGTCACTAACCACATCGCGCGAAATTAGCCAAAGAATCCTATAGTACCGGTGACACAGTAGTGCTCGAACTTGGGTCCGCTGGGTGCCAGCCCAGTATTCTACCACTGAGTGACGCCGATGCTTGGACCTTGTTGGTAAACTTGCCATAGGCTGGCGTGACGTCGGGAACGCTATTGCATTATTACGACTTATAAAGCGTTTTAAAACAGCAAAAGAACTAGCAGCCTTCGCACAATGCGAATAGCGTAATGAGTGGCTCGTCCAAAGCTCCAACTCTTTAGAAAGGCTTGTTTCTGTTCAGCTATTGATAATGATGGTGATGATGATGATGATCATTGTAATGATTATTACTTTGGCGCACACCCACAAAGGGGAATCGGCCAAGAACTGGGTGGAAGGATCTTAACTAAAAGCCTTAAAGGTGGCAGGATCTTAACTAAAAGTAATTTTCGCCTGACAAAAAAAAAAGAAAGAAAAGCCGAAAATTGAAAAAGGAGTATATCGAAAAAGGAGTATGAAGGCTATCAGATGCGATTTGAGACAGAGGTAATGGTGGGTCTAAAACGAATGATATATAAATGTATATAAAAGGAACTTTGCCAAGGCAATCACTTCGTTTCAATTATGTAGTTAAGTACCGCACAGCAGACGTCCCTGTGGCTATAAGCAAATTTAATGGTGCCAAACGATGAAAAAACTCCCACATTTATATGTAATCCTGATTTTGCAAGTGCAGCTACCAGGTATCTTTTTCGCTGATAAGAATATCAGCGACAGAATAAAAAAAATCATCTATCGTTTCTATTTCTTCGCAAACCTGATATAAAGGTGACGCCTTAAGACCAACTTTAAGCAAATAGTAATTTATTTGCGGAATCCTACAACGCAATGTTTTATAAGTAACTTCCCATTGCCGAGTTGACTGTGCCGCATAGCCCTTCTGACACAGTTCCTCATTGTCTTCAGCCACTGCATGAACAATTGGCACGGAATTCCCCGCAATAGTTTAGCGGATAGCACGTTTCTTAAAAGAATGACGAGAATATCATAGCGAATGCCGGCCTACTACCCTAAAACTTTCATTGTTATTGCCGTAGTGGGTATCAAGCAAGTGTGCTTGAAGCAGTTACCACATGATTCGCTCTTCAAGCTTTTTCTGTGACCATGCTGCGCCTTTCGCGCAGGGCCTGACGTTTTTTTTTAATGCGAAGCATCTTTTAGCCAACTTCGGTGACTGTGAGCGTATCTATCTATCTATCTATCTATCTATCTATCTATCTATCTATCTATCTATCTATCTATCTATCTATCTATCCATCTATCTATCTATCTATCTGTCTATCTATCTATCTATCTCTATCTATCTATCTATCTATCTGTCTATCTATCTATCTATCTATCTATCTATCTATCTATCTATCTAGCCGCCTGCGGCGTTTAGCTCTCATAGACATTTTGATAATTGTAACAATACCAATCTTGGCATGGCATAACGTGACTGTATGAAGAATATATTTGACAAGTCATAACATAGAAATCATGACAAGCGTGTCATGTAACAACATGACTACATGACACCCTCATGCTGAGCTCGTGGCCGTTTTGCTAGCTTCACATACGCCAAATTAGGTTTTACGGTATGTGAATAGATGACGAAGGTACGTGACTGGTGCAATTATGATAATCTTGAGATGCGTGTGATGTGAGAGCATGACTACATGCCCCGCTTATGATGGACTGGCGCCATCTCGCTGGCTTCACTTATATGAGTGGGCACGGTGGAGCGGCAACGATGCGGTCGCTCAGAAATCCGATTTTGCTTTTTGTGCAGTTAGTCGCCTGGTTTGGAACATTACCATCGCGTGCGAATCCAGCGCGTGCCAACTACTCTTCACCGGTGTTGCTGGCGGCCCCGATCTGGATGAACACGCCCCTGCGTCATCTGCCACTATCTGACGGTGGCATCCTTTCCATCGTCACCTGGTCCACAACACTGCGGGCGACTGCAGCGACGCAAGAGCATATAAAGACCACGGAATTCTCCTGTTCCTTCAGTGGGCACGGTGGAGCGGCAACGATGCGGTCGCTCAGAAATCCGATTTTGCTTTTTGTGCAGTTAGTCGCCTGGTTTGGAACATTACCATCGCGTGCGAATCCAGCGCGTGCCAACTACTCTTCACCGGTGTTGCTGGCGGCCCCGATCTGGATGAACACGCCCCTGCGTCATCTGCCACTATCTGACGGTGGCATCCTTTCCATCGTCACCTGGTCCACAACACTGCGGGCGACTGCAGCGACGCAAGAGCATATAAAGACCACGGAATTCTCCTGTTCCTTCAGTGGGCACGGTGGAGCGGCAACGATGCGGTCGCTCAGAAATCCGATTTTGCTTTTTGTGCAGGTCAGTAAACCTCCTTCTCTCTACTGTAAGCGAACCAGTAACGTCTGTCTGCTGCTCCTACCGTGCCCAAGTGTCATATTTGAATGTGTGTGCGAATGCGTGCATGTCACAAAGCTTCTACTATGTTGTGGAGACGTTGAACTAAACCCTGGCCCTGCAAATACTAACAAAGAAATACTAGACGCGATCGCTAAGCTATCTGAAAAAGGTGATCACCGTCACGATGAGCTAATGGAAGCTCTTGCCGACCTAAAGACTAAACAGGAGGCATTAGCGCAAACTGTTGCTGATTTAACGGAAAGGTTGTCGGCGGTGGAAGCTTTCGTCGAGTCATGCGACGGTTCTGCAGTAGTCAGTGATGTGCCACGTCTAATCGCTGAAACTGTCAAGGTGCAAGGCCAGACACTCAGTGCCCGACTGGACGATCTTGAAGACAGGTCCAGACGAGAGAACGTATTGTTTTTTGGTATATCGGACAGCCCTAATGAGACGTGGGCTCAGTCTGAAGGCCATGTTCGTGATCTACTCTCCCGACACCTTGACATGCACATTTCTGACTCCGAAGTTTCCCAAGCACATAGGTTAGGAAGTTACGCCGCTAAAAAAGCTCGGCCAATTATCGTCAAATTTTCGTCATTTAAGGTTAGAGATGCTATCCTGATGCAGAGACAAAAATTCAAAGGAACTGGTGTATCAGCTAGCGAAGATTTTTGCAAAAGCACGCGAAATTCAAGGAAGAAATTAATGGAATTTGCTAAGGCAGCCGGGCAACCGTATTTGCTACGCGTTAACAAACTGGTCATGAACAAGAAAACTTACGTTTACTGCGCAGAAAGCGACAGCGTTCGCGAAATCAATTCACCCCAAGCTAAGGACAAAGAACCCTCTCTACCTGCACGTGCTGACACTTCTAGCACCTCATAGCTACGCCCGTCTCGTTGCTGCGCAGGAAACGCTTCTTTTTTCTTTTCTAATGTGCGCAGCGTCCTGAATAAACGCGTCGAACTGTCTTCTGCTATTGATTCCTGTTCCGCTGATATTGTTGGTCTGACAGAGACTTGGCTTTCTACAAAAGTAAGAAATGAAGAAATATTGGATTGTGAGAAGCACTACAAATTTTACCGATGCGACCGCGATTACCGGTCTGGTGGGGGTGTTCTGCTGGCGGTTGCCGATAATCTTGCCTCTCATATTATTCCTGTTATGTCTTCACTTGAACTTGTTTGTGTCCGCGTGCTCATTGATTCTCGCGAAATAATATTTTGTATTTGCTATCGATCACCAACTGCATCATCATCCTTTTGCAATGACTTGCATGATGTTGTCAATCAGCTGTTCGTCAGATACCCGAGATCACCTTTGTTCATTCTTGGCGATTTCAACTTTCCCGACATCATGTGGGAAAGAGACCCGGTTACCTTAAAGCACAACTCAGGTGAAAGTAGGGAATTTTTGAATTTTTGTCACGACTTCAACTTTACCCAGCTTGTTGACTTTCCTACTCGCGTTACTCCCACTTCCGCTAGCGTATTAGATCTAGTACTTACCAGTACACCTGACCTAGCTTCACCCTTCACTCATCTACCGGGAATTAGCGACCATTGCATAATCCACTTCACAATAAAAGCACGGGTTTCCATCAAGAAAAGAACAAAAATTATCCAAGACTATAGCAAAGCGGACTTTCATGGAATGAATACAGAGTTACAATCTTTTGTTGACCTATTCTTTGCTGGTTTTGAGCAGCGATCTGTTGAACAGAACTGGCTAGACTATAAGAACAAACTGCTAGCCCTAATTGACCGATTTGTACCTAAGAGAAAAGTTTCATCGAATCCTCGTTCTCCGTGGTTCAATAACACGTTGAAACGCATGCGCAATAAAAAGAAGCGACTATTCAGACGCGCCAAATCAACAGCCAGAACAGACCATTGGTCTTTTTATCAGACATTTAACAGAGAATTCTGTACTGCGCTTTCGAAAGCCAAAAAAGTATTTTTCGATGAAACTCTTCCTTCGCTGCTGCGCTCTAACCCACGTAAGTTTTGGAGCATCATTAGCGTAACTACAACGCGACATATCCAATTAATACAGTCTGATGTCCCAGTCGCTCTTAGCGAGTGCTGCAACGTTCTGAGTAATGTATTTGCTGCACACTTTCAGAACAGCATCCCAACTATATTTCCACAGTTAACAAGCACCGATTTCTTGCCAATGGACCCTATTATCATTGATGCAGTTGGTGTCGAAAAACTTGTTGGAAACTTGACAGTGTCATCATCAGCTGGTCCAGATTGCATTTCGTCAAAAATGTTGAAGTGTACTCAAGTCTATTCTTCTTTAATATTGTCAAAACTTTTTGAACAGTCATTACAGACGTCCACACTGCCATCTGACTGGAAGACTGGGAAGGTGGTCCCTGTGCATAAATCTGGTGATGTACATTCCCCCAATAACTACCGTCCCATATCGTTAACATCCATTCCAGTGAAAATCTTAGAGCATGTCATATACTCGCACCTCATTGAATTCCTTGAATCTAATTCCTTCTTTAGCATTTATCAGCATGGCTTCCGTAAGACAGTTTCATGCGAAACACAGTTGCTGTGTTTTACTAACGACTTGTTTATTAACGCAGATCTTGAATTTGATACTGACTGCATATACTTAGATTTCGCTAAAGCATTTGACTCCGTTTCACACGCACTAATCATTTTCAAACTTACTCAGCTTAACATCGACCCCAATGTACTTACATGGATTAAAGAATTCCTCTCTAACCGCAGCCAGTACGTGACAGCTAATAATTTTTGTTCACCTAATTCCGCAGTATCATCTGGTGTACCGCAAGGGTCCGTTTTAGGGCCACTCCTTTTCTTAATTTACATTAATGATCTTCCTTCTTGTGTTTCTTCTTCTACTGTCCGACTCTTTGCAGACGACTGCGTCCTCTACCAGAAAATAACCAGTCATGTCGATCACCTTAACCTTCAACGCGACCTAGATAGCATATTCGCATGGTGTAACACATGGTTCATGACACTTAACATATCTAAATGCAAGAGCATGCAAGTTTCACGTCGCACTACCACCCACTGTCCGCGTACTTATTCCCTCAATAACATTCCATTACCATCTGTTGACAATTACAAATACCTTGGTGTTCACATATCTTCTAATCTTTCCTGGAATAAACACACAGAATATGTGATTAACAACGCTAACCGCATGCTTGGTTATCTGCGCCGTAACTTTTCCTCTGCGCCATCGTCACTCAAGTTAACACTGTATAAAACATTGGTCAGACCAAAATTAGAGTACGCATGCGCCATATGGGACCCAACTCATGCCATTCTCATTCAATCTCTCGAAACCACTCAGAATCGCGCAGCACGTTTCATTTTATCGAATTATTCACGTCATTCCAGTGTCACATCCATGAAGAGCACCCTAAACTTGCCTGATCTTTCATTGCGCCGCACATTGTCTCGCCTTAACCTTTTTCACAAAATCTATCATTATAACAGCCATTTGAAGGACGCCCTGTTTCATCCACCTCGCTTCATATCACCAAGGATGGATCATCGCTTTAAGGTGGGCCTACCATCCTGTCGCACCAGACTATATAATGATTCATTCGTGCCAAGGACAAGCGCCGCCTGGAACCACCTTCCCGCCTCCATCGCCTGTATAACGGACCAAAAAGACTTCAAGCTCGCCATACATGATGCCCTGTAGAATTTTTCTTTTTTTTCCTGTTTTCTGTTTTTTTTTTTTAACTTTTTAACTGCACTTACGATTGTTCAAACCACTCCTTTCTGTAGTGCCTTCGGGCCTTGAAAGTACCTTTAATAAATAAATAAATAAATAAATACCAAATTTGGTATTATGGGACACGAATCGTGAAGAAGGTATGATACTTTTTTAAACATGATAAACGTGAGATGCATGCCATGTCTATGTCTACGTGCAACGCTCATCTACAACACGTCTACGCGCTACGCTCTTGAAGTGCTTGTGGTCGTTTCGCTAGCTTCACATGTACCAAACTTGGTATTACGCGACGTGAAAGGACAACATAGGTAAATGACACATCCAAACATGATAATCACGAGATGCGTGTCATGTAACAACATGACTTCATGCCACACTCATTATGCGCTCGCGGCTGTTTCGCTAGCTTCACGTATGCAAAATATGGCATTACGTGACATCAATAAATGACGAAGGTATGTGAGTGGTGCAAACATAATAATCATGAAATGCGTGTCATGTGGGAACGTGACTACATGCAACAGTCAAGGCGCCAATTTCGGCGTTACGCGGTGCGCCAACTCGCCGGCGTTCATTTCGTCACGTCACGCCAGCGTTGCCACGCCAGGCGCCCGTCCTGCCATATATTCGCAGGCGCGCGCCACGCTGCGTTGCATTAAAGCATGCCCGTTTCAGGGCGTCTGACGTCCCTACGTCACAAAAAGAGGGAGACGCAGTGTTGTCTGAGTAACGCATCGGCGCGAAATGCAGCATATTGCATTTCTCACCAGTTGCCGACAGGCTGCGCCGACGGACGCTGGTCGCGCCGGTCGCGCCTGGCGTCAGACTAAAGATTGCTCACGTTTTGCTAACGTAGCGTCGGTGTGCCCAGCGTGCTCTCGCGTCAACGCTATATTAGAGTATATTGGGCCCTTTATGATGCGCTTGCGGCCGTTTTGCTAGCTTCACATACACCAAATTTGGTGTTACCTGACGTCAATGAATGACGAAAGTATATGATTGGTGCAAACATGTTAATCCTGACACACGTGTAATGTAAGAACATGACAACCTACTACGCTTATAGCGTGCTCGCGACCGTTTTGCTACCTCCACATATACTAAATTTGGCATCGCGTGGCGCGAACAGATGACGAAAGTAAACGACGCATCCAAACATAATAATCATGACACCAAAGTCATGTACAGTATCATTTACCTCCACCTCGTAACTTTGTGCTGACTTTAAAGTGACACATCAACAGTTTTTTTCGTGCTTCGCATATCATCGATTCTCACTGTACGTGAGATCTGTCTTTTTTTTTTTCAAAATTCCTTGTCTAGCGCTTTTTTTTGTCCACGGTGATTTGTTCGGCAACAGACACCGCAAAAGTCGGTCCGAGAGTGATCGATGCAGTGAGGACCTATTTGGCGCATTTCGCCGCCACTGAATTGAATTTGTCGCACTTTTGGCGGCCGGAATGGTCGGTGTGAAGGCGTAAGGAGAGTGTAAGGCGTAAGGAGTAGTCCGACAGTTCCAGTGGGCGTCACTAGGAACAACGCAGCCGGCGAGTACCAGGTAGATTGCGCGTCGATAGTAACAGCGAGCAAAGCAGAGAGGTGCGTTGAAAATGCTGATGGTAAAAGTGATAAGAATGCCGTTTTCTACGTACCATCAGTTGACGTGCGTTGCGGCTTTTTCAGCGCCTACAACAGTGCGCCTGTCGGCGACGCGATGTGCATTCTGGTCGGAGTGTGAGGCGTTCGTTGTGCATATAGGTGATGCTGCCACTCCGGACTTGAAGATGATTAGGTGACGGTAAAGAGAAATGGCTGTCCGCAACACTGGATAGCGTCGGTGTTGTGGGTTGGCAACAGAGCGTGACACTTGGCTCCTCAGAAATATCAGATGATATCGTCACAAGCAGACCTTGAAACCCTGGCTGCCTTTTGAGGCATTGGAGGAAAATTCGTGATCAGGCTCGCAGTCTACAAGTGTTCGAGCAGCAGCAGGCACTGATGTGTCGGGAAAGTTGATGGCATGCAGCGCGACAGTGGGCTTTCGGCTCATGGTGGGAGCGTTGTCATGGGCTTTCACAGATGTTGGGACAGGCACCATCTTTTGAGGTGGAACAGTTAGCTTGGCTGGGATAGTCGAATTGCCCGGAACAGATGGTGCAGCTGAACACGTTTCTGCAGCAAATTTGACGGCGATCGGCGCAGCAGCTAGCGTTGAATATTTCACGAAGAGAGTTTCAATGGCTGAAGTTTCACCACCGGCACATCGAAGGCAGGAGCCGTAGACTCCAGATTTGCGGGTTTCCCCATCAAAGGGTCGATCGACGCACAAAAGTTGGCTTCGTCATCTGTGTTATCGCTTATGTGCAGGGGAACAGTCTGGACTGGTTGTAGTACTGGGCGCCTCCTGGAAGGTGATGAGCCATGCACTGCAGTGTCACTTATCAAAAAAAGACCACGTTTGATTCTTTAAAACTGGAGCACGGCGTCTCGCAGATCGTCGCAAGGGCGAGGGCGTTATAAGAAGTACGTAAGGCGGCCTTTGTGGTCATGTGGAAGACGATATTCCAATACCTCGTACATGAATTGTTCGATTCAGATGTTACGATCTAAGGCAGCCATAATTGCTTCGAACCGTGGCAAGACGTCCACAATGGTCGCAGTGGCGGTTTGAATTGCAGCTTGCGCCAGCTTCATCATGGCCGCGGAGCTTGGTGGCAGTTGCGCGGCGCCAGTTGATTGTCCGTGTGTCCATGTAAACCAATTTGTGGCAACGTGACAGCGCTCGATGTAGACGATCAGTCGGCGCTGATTTAATGAGCATACATTGATATACAGTCGAAGATGGAAGCAAGATGCCGAAGTAGAGCAGTGGTCGTGCCGTCCAGGCAGCCAGAAGAACACCAACGTTCTAGAATCTCGCGCGACGAGCCACCGGCATTCTTGTTTTAATTGTGACAAACACATACTTCCTTTTAAGGCATAATATCACCAGCACCCGTCACCTACAGGGGCGAAGCTCCCCTTAGTCTAATTTAGTCCTGAACCCACCGTGGCGGTCTAGTGGCTAAGGTACTCGGCTGCTTTCCCGCCGGTCGCAGGCTCGAATTCCGGCTGCGGCGGCTGCATTTCCGATGGAGGCGGAAATGTTGTAGGCCTGTGTGGTAAGATTGGGGTGCACTTTAAACAACCCGAGGTTGTCGAAATTTCTGGAGCCCTTCACTACGTTGTCTCTCATAATCATGTGGCGGCTATGGGAAGCAAACCACATATCAATAAATCAATCAACCTTGTCTTGCGTCTGGCATACCCGAGAGAAGAACAGACGATAAAAAAGTAAGGAAGTATCGCTCGAACTATATAATAGACGGCGTTATCACGCAGAACTAAATACAAACAGCAGTTGATTGATGATATTCTAGATGGCACTGTACCACTACTCTTCCATCGCTGCAGCGCGGGTTGTGCCCGGGTGCGCGAGGAAGTAGTGCCTCACTCAGTCTCCTGGATAGTCACCGTATGTGGCGGACCGTTGGTGGCGCATGGATGAAGTTGAGCGGCCGGCACGTTGATGATGCTTGCCCTCGGCTTCCTTGGCTCGCATCTCATCGGTGTTACCAGCGTGCCGCCTGCATTCTAGAATGCGATCGGAGCCATGGACGTATGCTTGAATCGACGAACGTACGGACGAACAGACAGACGTGAAAGGATACACGAACAGATGGACGGATAGACAGATGGACGAACGCATGAACGGACACATGGATGCACGCACGGACCAACATACGAACAGATGCACGGATGGACGGAAGTGTGGACGGGCGGACAGAAGCACGAATGGGCGTGCGGACGCTTCGTGCCAGTCATCATAATTCACTCCGTGCATATGCTGAGTTTTTTCTCTAGCCAGCTGGCCGCCACTAGTGCTATCATACTGTATGTTTCTTCTCGAGGCCTTTTATGGATTTCTCAGTCGGGCTTTGTCGGGCGTCTGTCTAGATCCGTCCACAGGACTCTCCAATATAGTGACAGCTGTGGGTGCGCCGGCTTATCCTCGCCCCTAGCAACCAAAGCATGTTGTGCGAGAGTGTGTAGTAGTGGATAGGCGCAGTGCTTCGTCACTCCTCTCGCTGTTCACTCTCTTTCCTCGCTGCGCCCCACATTCCCGTCCACTTGTGCCTCACTCTCAACCATGCGCTGACTGGGCACCTCTCAAGAGCATCTAGAAATGTGTGTCCGAGATGCCGCTGTGAAACGCCAACACTGAGACAAAAGCGTTGGCTGTTTTGTTCACTTGATAGTATTTTTTAACCGTGCACGCTAGCTACTAGAGCTGGAAACACATAGCACTTTTCTCACAACGGAAAAAATTTACGTGCGGCAAAGGCGCTATTTATTGCAAAGTTTAACAAAAAAAAGTGACAGCGTATCCACGGAGTGAATGATGGAGAGTGGGGCGAAGCATTCGTCCGTCCATGCGTCCGTCTGTGTGACCGTCCTTGCGTCTGTTCGTGCGCCCGTCCCTGCGTTCGTTCATGCATCCACCCCTGCGTCCGTTCATGCGTCTATCCATGCATCTGTCTGTGTGTCCGTTCGTCCATCTATTCAACACTCCAAGTCCCGCCATCTCGCATCTTTTTATCATATATTCCTCATATAGAAGCACCGCCATTCAGAGGACATTCCAAGGACTAAACGAGAGGTGCCACACGCACACTTTCTTACGGCTTGCACTTCGGGTGTAATTCCCACCTTCAACCACCTTGAGTTCACGGTATATACTAGTTCACTGTATTCATGGCCCTGCGGCCCAATGCTCGCTAAACCTTTCTAAAACCAAGGAGGTAACGCCCAGCGAGTATAACGTAGCAGCCGTTTCCTGTAAGATAGTGCTCAATGTACAAGCCAGTGGCTGCTAATGTGAAATGAGAGACAAGAGGATTCAGCTCTTAATTTCTTACGGCTTGTGCTTCGTGTCTTCTTCTGCCCTTTAACCACCTCGAATTCATTCATGGTATATACTAGTTCATTGTAATCATGAGCCTGCGGCTCAACGCTCGCTAAACCTTTCTAAAACTAAGGAGGTTACACCCAGCAAGTATAATGTAGCAACCCTTTCTTGTCCGATAGTGCTCAATGTACATGCCAATGGCTGCTAATGGGAATCGCAGCGTGCGCGTTGACTAAAAGCCGAATGCTCCTGTTTCTCATTCCCTATCAGCAGCCATTGGCATGTACATTAGGCACTATTTTTTATTGTTAAACAACGCACAGAAGAAGTCTCTCACCGGCGCCACCTTGGAGGTCAAATGTTATACCTATTTCGGGTATGTGCCACTGGTGGTTACGTCCTACGAGGGACGCAAAAGCCACGCCATAAGGAGAATTCTGTACATATATCATCATGTACATTGTCCATATTGTGATTAGTGCATTTACGTAGTATATGTACAGTTATTAGTACAACGGACTATGGACATGCTACGGACTTGGACACTTTAGTTTAAATGTGTAGTGTATGTTGTGCTTTGTCTTTTGTTTGTTATTGTACCTGTTATACAGACGCTTGTCTCTTAGGTTTGTTTCGTCCTATGAAAGAATAAACTTTTTCTAAACAGGAGCTTCGCCCCTAAAAACACACAGCATATCCACGGAGTGAATGATAATAAGTAGGGTGAAGCATTCGTTGGTCGATCCGTCCGTGTGTCCGTCCAACCGATCGCGTTCAAGAATGCAGAAGCCACCCGGGTAACACCGACGAGACGCAAGCCAAAGACCAGCGCAAGTGTCTTCAATGCACCAGCCGCTCTGCTTTCCCAGTACTAGAAACTTCTGAGAGCACCGCTGAGCGGTGAAATTCTTTCGCGGACTAAAACACCACAAACCAAACAAAACTAATAATATAGAGTTTTCTACAATGTATACATCAAAGCGGTATTCTGGTACTGAAAGAACAAGGATCGCCCACGTCTTAAATACCGTAACTACGAAACACGTTCCGCTAAGCTAAGCCCGTTTTCCTGCAATATTCGTGGTTTTTCGGGTGCCTTAAGTTTGCTTCATGGCAAAACAGGCGCGGTGCACTCCCGCGCTCTTTATCAAAACGAATCCCCGCCTCCAAGCTAGTCTGCGCCTGCATCGATAAGCTTCGAAGCGCGGCCACACCGCTAGCGCTGGGCCCGCAGAGCACTGCCACGCAGCACGGTGTTTGAACTGTATATTCGCACATGTTCAAGCCGGTCGCCACTTTGAAGGCGTCGACTGAAGCGGCTTAGGAAAGCGAGTCGTAACCAGCCAACCTCACTCTCGTCAGAAACATAGAGTGGCACGTATAAGATGCATGCCAGTGCCTAATTTCAATGTAGTAAAGTGATAACTGATGTAAATGATAACTTATCAGATAAACCGAACTATATAACAAACAGCAGCGTCATCACTCGCTTGTAGCCTCCTATTGGCACAGTCCACGCTAGGCGCCGGCAGCGCGCAGAAACATCAGCTCTTCGTGGATTTCACAGGTCAGAGTGCAGCTTTGTTAATGTAGCGAGTATCGTACTCCGAAGTGGGAGAGCCAGACAAATGCCACTCATGCCACAGTGATGATATGTGCTCTGAACTGCGCTAAAATTTGCCCAAGAATAGTTTGGCTTATATTGCAGTGAAGTTTTTAATTGCGAAGCATTTCTAAGCGAACTTGGCGTACTTGAATCTTGAAGAGGGATGTCAAGAATGTCATGAGTGACATTTCATGGTCCAGCAGCTCTTGCGCTAGTTTCGCTCCTATGGCGTGTTGCAAATCTGGTATGGTATGACATGTCTCTATGAAGAACATATTTGACTAGTCATACCATGAAAATCATGAGATGGATGTCATGAATGTCATCAGTTACATTTCATGGTCCAGCAGCTCTTGCGCTAGTTTCGCTCCCATGGCATGTTGCAAATCTGGTATGGTATGACATGTCTTTATGAAGAACATATTTGACTAGTCATACCATGAAAATCATGAGATGGACGTCAGGAATGTCATGATTTACATTTCATGGTCCAGCAGCTCTTGCGCTAGCTTCGCTCACATGGCGTATCACAAATCAGGTATGGTATGACATGTCTCTATGAAGAACATATTTGACTAGTCATACCATGAAAATCATGTGAGGGATGTCATGAATGTCATGATTTACATTTCATTATCCAGCAGCTCTTGCGCTAGTTTCCCTCACAAGGCGTGTTGCAAATCTGATATGGTATGACATGCATGCATGGCGAACACAAGCGACAGACCCTAAAACGAAAATCATGACATGCGTGCCATGTAACAATATGGCTACATGCCACGCTCATGATGCGCTCGCGGCCGATTCGCAGGCTGTACCTATGCCGAATTTGCTATAACAGTACGCGAATAGATGGTGATGGTATGTGACTCGTGCAAATATGACAAACCTGAGTTGCGTGTCATGTAACAACTTGACTACATGCTACGCTCATGATGCGCTCGCGGCCGCTTCGATAGCTTCCCACGTACCAAACTCGGTATTACGCGACGCGAATGATCGACATAGGTAATAGACACATCCAAACATGATAACCACGACATATGTATTGTGTAACAATATGAGTAGATGCCACAATGATGACGCGCTTGGGGCCGTTTTGCTAGCTACACATAGAGCAAATTTGGTACTGAACGCCAATGAATGATGAAAGTATGTGACTAGTGCAAATATGATAATCTTAATATGCGTCTCAGAGAACATGACTACCTGCCACAATCAAGAGGTCAATACATTCGACGTGACGCGGTGCGCGTGCTCGCCGGCATTTATTTTATCGCGTCACGCCGGCGTTGCTACGCCTGGCACCGGTCTTGCCATATATTCCCAGGCGCGCGCCGCGCTTCGTTGCTTTGACGCATGCGCGTTTCAGCGTGTCCAGCGTCCCTTCGTCGCGAAAAAAGGGAGACGCAATGTTGTCTGGGTAACGCATTGGTGCGAAATGCAGCATGTCGCATTTCGCGCCGGTTGCCATCGAGCCTTGCTGACGGACGCTGGCCGCGCCTGGCATGAGACTATAAAATGCTCGTTGCTAACGTAGTGTCGTTGTCCCCATCATGCGCGCGCGTCAATGGTACGTTGGAGTATATTGGGCCCTTCACGATACAATCGCGGCTGTTTTGCTATCTCCACATATACTAAATATGGTGTTGCGGGACGTCAATCGTTGACAAACTATATGACTGTGCAATGCAAGATAATCGTGACACACGTGTCATGTAAGAACATGACAACGTACCACGCTCATAGCGTTCTCGCGGTAGTTTCGTCTGTTCGACATAAACTAAAATTCGTATCTATTGACGTGAGTAGATGACAAAGATAAGCGACACATCGAAACGTGATAATCCCGACACGTACGTCCTGTACGGCATCATTAAATCCAACCTCATAACGTTGTGCTGATTTTAGAGTGAAATATCAACCTTTCTCATTCGTGCTTTGCATACTATCAATTCCCACTGTACTTTGGATCTGCCAATTTTTTTCGTTGTGCGTGCCCGTGAAGGGAACTTTGGGAAGGAGGGGCTCTAGGCAGGGTGATTTGATGCTGCCGCCTGGAGGCGGCTCCACGCTTCTGCTTCAGCGCTCGTTTGTAACAAAATAAGTGCTCTGTTACAAATTATACGCATCGCTATACCCTTCTTGAAACTGTAGATCACAAGACAGTATGTTGTGTTTCAATGTAGCGTATATTTTTGGGTTCGAGCTGAACAACAGCACACATCTTCGCGGCGTCATACCACTAAAAAACCGTCTGCGACACACGTGTACACCAAAGAATCGTACTCGGATCACAAGAAACATGAGGCAAAGTGCCCCTCACACAAGATCGCAGACAGATCAGGCACGAGAAAGCACACGGACATGCGCTAATCCCCACGCAACCACACTGAAACACTAGGTGCCACCACTTTGATGGGCGGAGCATCCGCACCATCCTCAAAAAAGTGGCTGAAACTGTCGACTCTGCCCATATGCGCTCGCCCATTGACGACAACGCGACGCAACAGGCTGATCCTTATTCTTCAGCTGCCGTGGTAGGAGAGAATAGGTGCAGTGCTTTGCCGCTCCTTCCCCCGCCATTTACTCTCTCTCCTTCCTGCGCCAAACTCTCCCGTCCTCTCACTCGTACTTATATATGATAATCAAGCACGCACCTCACCCTCGACCATTCGCTGGCTGATCAAGGTGAAAAATCCTCGTCTCGTCAAGAATTTACGCCATTAAAATAACTAAGTTGTGTACTCTAGGCGCAATTCGCAATTTCTCACAATTTTCTTGGGGAAGTGAGGTATTTTTTCTTCATATGTTAGTCGGCACTGTTCCTTCAGAAATAGTTCAAAAGTATTAGTGTCCACAATGGTGAATTCCACAACGGTACGTACAGCCGCCATTTTTTTTAAACCTGACCAGGTGAGCCTTGTCCACCGAGTCTGTAAACGCCGATTTACGGTGTCCTGGTGTCCCCTTGCCTTAACAGCCTGTGCATGTATGTGACTGTTCATTAGAAACTTGTGCGTATTGCACGCATTTCGTCGTCATGCTTCGTTTGAATGCGCTTATCAGCTGGATGGTCCCCGCTCGCGCGTTCAGGTTACTAAAATGGGTGGTTGTACATTCACGTGACAACACTTTTAAATACTTTTTCTCCTTACGACATTTCTTTCAGTAACGTTACTATTTCTTACAGACTAATTTTCTAACGGCATTACTTGCAACCCTCTTCAGTGCCAACACACTTTTACACATTTAACCTACGTGGTGAAAGAAGTGAAATACGGCACGAAGTACCAAAAGCGAGTTCATGTCTTACTTTTCCATGGTACACACGTGTCATTTTGAATCAGCGGAAAGTGGGAAAAAAAGGCAGCAGTAGTGAGCATTGGAACTTCGCGCTCGCATATCGAAATTGCACCTCTTCCCACCCATAACAAGTACCTGACTGCAGCTTCACAGCATCTAGATTGCTGTAAGGCAATTAGGAATGAAAACCTCCAAAAATAATTTGCGAAACTTTAACAAGCAATGGCAAAGCTAAATCAGAACTGATGGGTGCCCAGGTTGTCCTGGTTATCATTCCGAAAATTCACAAAATATTAAGTTTTTTTTTATTTTTTATTCGCTTGAAGGGCGAAGCTTTATTGGGTATGGGTCATTCTCTCCTCTGTATGAGTATGTTGTAGTAATCACTTCTAGTTAGTTTTACAATTGCTCACAAGATGGTGTTGTGTGTGTCCTTGAAAATATTATCACTAGATGGGGTGAGTGGTTTTCATATAGTTGACGAATAAACAGGATAGCTGGCGCTGGTATACTCAGAAAGTCGCCGCATATCCACGGAGTGAATAATGATGAGTGTGTCGAAGCGTCCGTCCGATGCGTGCTCTGGTGTAGGAGAAGCGGTTGGGCGGATGGACAGACAAACGAACGGGCGATTGCTTCGCCCCACTCATCATCATTTACTTCGTAGATATGCTGAGATGTTTTTCTTTTTTATTTCTTCCTGCTTTCGGTACATGTCTAATACATCTTCATTTGTTTGTTTTTTTCTTATTTTCATTTCTTTTATTTTCTACTTCCTTGTTTCTCTACTCGTAACCCTCACAGTTGTTCTTCTCAGTCACACTTTCCTTACCCTTAGCGCTTGATAAAGACCACTAAAGACAAATAACGATATATAGTAGAGTGAGTGCTTAATAATCAAAACATAGAAAACTGAAATATTTTCAACAGCTGCGCTGGACAATTACCGAGAACTTCAGATAAATGTACCACACGACGGGCGTCATGAGTGGGAAATATTGTAAATGATCCATATGAAGTCAGATCATCAAACTACAATTATTCGTCATCTGCCTGACTACGTCCACTGCAGGATGGAGACATCTCCCGAGTTTCGCTAGTCAACTCGGTCGCGTACTTTCTGCAGCCACTTTATACCCGCAAACTTAATCTCATCTGCCCATCTTAAATTGTCTCTCCCTCACCCGCATGCCTTCTTTGCATACAATTCGTATACAAGCAATTTGCAAAAGTAATTACAAGCAGAATCATGACAGCATTTCAATTCAACCAACCGAAGGAACAAGCAGAATTTCGAACAGGCTACTCAACAATCAACCACATTCATAATATCAATCAGGTAATAGAGAAATGCTCATTTTATAGCCAACCACGATACATAGCCTTTATAGAATACGAGAAGGTATTTGATTTTTTAAAAAATACCAGTATTCATGCAGACACAGCGGAATCGGGGCGTCAACAAAGCATCTATCCTAGAATAAATGTATAAAGAATCTAATACCACCATTGTGCTTCCTAAGCAAAGCGACAGAACACTAATCAAGAAAGTTGTTAGACAGCGGGATACAATCTCCCTAATAATATTTACCATGCTTGCAGGACGAATTCAAAGGCCTAGAATGGGAAGACTTAGGGATAAGTGTTAATGAAAGGTGGCTTTCTAATTAGCGCTTCGCTGATCACTTTACATTGCTGAGTAACTCCGGGAACAAGTGGTGATTCACGATTACTGAATTAAGCAAAGAGAACAGGAAGGCAGGTCTTCAAATAATCTGCACAAATTGAAAGTAATGTACCACATCCTCGGAAAAGAACAACGCTTCGAGATAGGTAGTAGTGTACTTGAAGTTGTAATAAACTACGTCAACTTGGGACAGGTAAAGACCACGGAGCCGAACCACACGGTGGAATAACTCAAGGAATAAAAAATGGGTGGAGCACATTCGGCAAGCCCTCTCAAATCATGACTGGTAGATTGGCACTATCCCTCAAGAGGAAGGTATATAACAGCTGCATCTTGTCGGTACTCTACCTACGGAGAAGAAACCTGGAAGCGTGGCGGTTTGGGCTAGTTGGTTTCACATGGAGATAGTAATTGCGCTAGGACAGAACGACGACAAAGCGCTCGTCTCCTTCGTGTCTCTTTGTCGTCGTTCTATTTTCGCGCTATACCTATCGTCAAGAAACCAGAAGGCTTACAAAGCGGGCGGTTCAGCTTGAATTGAGCACGAAGCAACGTACGCTAGAAATGAAAATGGTAGATGCTGTTTAAGAGGCAAGAAGATATCTCAGTGGATCCGGGAACAAAATGTGGTTAGGGATATCATAGTTAAAATCAAGAAGTGGACACGGATCGGGCATGTAGCACGTAGGCAGGATAACCGCTGGTCATCAGGGGTATCTGACTTGTTTCCCGGAAAAGGCAAGCAGGTTAGTGGGAGAAAATGACTCAAGAGTAATCAAACTAGCTAGAATAAAAAGTAGAGCCTTTGGTGCATGAAGAGAAGCAACATATTGCTGCTTGTCTGTTTCTCTTTGATTTATAAAAAACAGGGCCACCGGGCATCACTATGGGCAGGGGTGCGAGTAGTTCGAAAATTCCATTTTCGCCGGTGTAAAATAGATGAATGGTGCCATCTAACGGGGCTTTGTTGAGCCATAAACGGTCACCATGTCGGAGGCCACGGCTGAAAATTGTTCAATAGTCATTGTCCTTGCTGTGGCACCTGCTACTTTCACTATAACGAGCTAGATAGAGGTAGCAGGACGACGGCGATTTTCCCTGTGGGGCCGCTAGCATGAAAACCTCTAGGCTGTACAGCGACGCCTTTCTCTCAAAGAACGCCGCACTTGCCGCTTGTTTGCCGCCCTTTCAAGAGATGAGCACGACATGTTTATTGCTGATGCTCGGCTTTTGATTACGAAAATTGTACACTGTGTCAAAAAAGAGAGTATAAATACTTTGTAGTGCAGCATTTTTATCATTCTCTTGACCACCGCGCCGCGCCTCTCGGGCACTTCATGTGTAGCTCGAGCTATGCGAGAATAGAAAGAGTTGATGCGCCTAGCGTGTCGGACGCCGGCAATTTTTGGAGAACAGGTTAGCAGATTTCCTGTAACATACACAAAGACGGAACATAATGGCTACAGATGCTTCCGTCAATGAGAAACGAGCAGGCGTAGGAATAGTATCCCAATCACTTAGCTGGTCATTTGTCGTGAGGCTACCCAATTTCACTCCGGCTTTTGAAGCAGAGCTCATGGCATTCATCATGGCACTGCGAAAACTTTTGATGAATCAGAACAGGGCAGTAATAATTACTGATTCGCTAGCGTTTTGCACAGCTCCTACAACTTCTCATACATCTAGCACTATCACGAAGTTTTGATCTTCAGTCCCGTCTCAGCTGAAGTACCTGAAATCAGTATGGGTCCCAGGTCACCGTGGATTAACATTAGATGAAATGGCCAACGCGTTAGCCTGCTGGTCGCTAGATCCCCCAATAGTTTTGGTTCTCCCAGTGGTTCAATACTTCACCGCAATCACGTTTAGAAGATCAGCTATTCACACAGGTAGGATAGAAGCAATAACCACGTGGACGGAATATAATCACCTAAAATACCATGCATGTGGCAATTGAGCCATTCTCGACAGTTAAATGTGACGATCCCCTGATTTCAATGTTTTGTTTCTCAGCCCTGTACAAGTTTTACTTGTACAGGGCTGAGAGAGAGAGAGAGAGAGTGAGAATGTATTAGAAAGCAGAGAGGTCGGCCTGAGCTAGTTCGCTCTAGCCTGCTACTCTACACAGGGTATAACGAAAAGAGGAAGGAAAGAGGGATGAAGGGTGATGATGGGAACAAGAAGAGGTGGTGCGTAGGTACAGTAGCCACTTAGCATAGTACCCTATAGTCTAGTTTCTAGTCCAGTGCTTTATATAAAGTCTAGAACAGCCTTTGTAGCAGTTTTTCACACTGTTTGGTCGTTCATTGCTGACAATATGTGGCTTTCACTTAATGGTGTTCGTGCAATGCTTGCCAACGTTGCAGTTAGCATTTTTCTTTCCGCCACGTAAAATGCACAGTCACAAAATATGTGAGCTATCGTTTCGCTCACTTGCCAACGTTCACAATTCAGGCCGTCCGCACGGCCGATTAGGTGGGTGTAGTGGCGAGTGGAGGCGACGCCCAAGCGAATTCGGTGCAGTATATTAGCATGTCTTCGGCTGATTTCATCTGGAAGACGAAAAGTCATACCGGGGTCTGTTTCCCGCAGGTGCTTGTGCCAGTGATCTGGTAGCGACCAGTAAGTGGCCGCGCATTCGCTCATCAGTGATCTCAACAATGTGTTGACGTCCATGGAGGCACTACAGGGATTACGGCAGGTGCAAAGCCTGAAGGGATCATGTGCCTATGCGTATCGAGGCATGGCGAATAGGTACAGCCTGGTCAGTCCACCTGTAGTGAAGACAACGGGTGCTGTGCATGTCGGGTCAGCAAACAAAAGTGCACTCGAAGAGGCTCACAGGACGTGTAAACCTGTATAGGGTAGGTGCGTGACTCCTCTATAGTGCCAGAGGTGGACGTGCACCGTGGCAGGTCAAGACATATTCTCAGCGCTCGTTCCTGAATGCTCTCTATAGTACGAAGGCACGTTGCCCGCATGCTGGAAAGCACAGGTGAGCTGTACCTTATATAGCCCACAAACAATGCCTTGTATAACTGCAGAAGACTTTTTTCCGAAGGGCCCCATCTCACTCCTGCTATAACACGAAGAACATACACAAAACTGATTAGTTTGTTTCGCAGCACAGTCACATGCTTTGACCAGGACAGGTTGCGAGCAATGACGACCCCTAAATAGCGGTGGTGCTGGACCACGGGAATCACTGCTCCGTGAGCGAAGATTGGGTACCGCGTCATTGATTTCTTCGTAAATGCCAATGCAGCATATTTTGCTATTGAAAGTTCCAGGCCCTGACGACGTAAGTACTTAGATGTTATTATTGTGCCTTGTTATAGCCTTCCTCGCAGATGTGGTAGCGTTCTCCAGATGCCCATATGCATATGTCGTCCTCATACGCACTGATTCTGACAACGTCGGGAAGCTCAGCTTCAAGGCCAATGAGTGCTATGTTAAAAAGCATGGGGCTCAGGACGGCGCCTTGCGGAACTCCACGGCTTACAAGGTGCCTGGCCGAGTACAGGGCTGGTCTGAAGATATCACTTCTCTGCCAATTCTGCGGAGCAGTAGAAAATATTTCACATTACTTTTTGTCATATTAAAAGTATTCTTGTGTTTGAACTCGACTTTTATTTACTCCTTTTGAAAAAATGGGCTGGATCTTATCGGAGCAAAATGCTTTAAGCTTCGGTGCCTCAGGCTTGGGATACTGCCACAGGGATGCCTTTGATGCCGTGTGTAGTTTTATTATAAATACTCAACGAGTACCATTTTATTCTGGTATTTAAAACTATTTCTCATTTCATTTAGTTAAAAAGTAAGTTGTAAAACTTGTTTACATCAGGTTATACGGCAGTCAGAAATACAAGCTCAAAAGCTTATTACTTGTAGATAAATTGAACAATTTACGTATTAGTGTCATTTCATTTCTTTATTTCTGGCTTTTAATTTTATAGCTTACCTAAATAACATTTGACAGTCTCAACGTTGCATTCTTGTCAAATCCACCAAAGTGGGTACGTGCCATTTATCTAGGGAAACAATCAAATAAACAAAACCGCCACCACTCCACTTCAGCCGACAAATAAAGTGGTGAGATTTGGCATGGCCCATCGGCCACCTTCACGACATCGTCATGTCTCTCCCCTTTTGGTACCATAGGTGACCTAGAGAACGCGCCTTTCGACGAGCGGCCGCTGCCATGTTTCGGCGACTGAGCCTGCCAGTAAAGCGCTTCGATCCGGCGACCCATGAGTGCGGTTCCTGCATCTCGACGCCACCCTCGCGCTGGATGACGGCATGGACCAGCAGCAGAGGCACGCCATTCTACTCGACATTCTTCCGGTAGAGATGCATGTCTTCCCTGCCCATTCAAGCTCCACTCCGCAGCCACACGCTGAAAGCCTCCAACGGCCTCACCTACCGCCCGCTTCCGGGGACCCGCGTCTTCCCGATTTCCCCTGAGTCACAATGAGCTGTATTAACCGGCCATTTATCCCTGCCTCGACCGAGACTTCACTATTCTGGACGTCCCCTTTCACATCTCGCTCGGCCACTCGCACAGCGATTTCCGCGCTTGACTGTCCACTTGATGAGGTTCAGGGCGTTCATGCTGCAATCGACCAGGGACACGAAGTGCATTTCTTCGACGTCCTCGGACAAAAACGTTTCAGGCATGCTCGCGATTCATACTTTTGTCTCAGTTTTAGGACCCATGACCCGCCTGACATGTCAGGCTCCATGTTGAATACAATGCCGCACGGCCTGGAGCCTGCCACGACCACGAGCATCGTCACGTCCACTATTCATCCCCCATTTGTGAAAGCTCTGTAATCGAAGTTGCCCAACCAACCCAACTTTTTCTTAGACTTTGCCATTTAGCCTATCTCGGCAGCAGGAACGAAGATCGTCCTCAAAGGCTGCGACAGCAGAGGTTTACGCCACCAACCATCTACGACCATTCAAGTGCGATGATGTGACGATGAAGGAAAATCCAGAGGACAACCTGCCCGGCCCGAAACAGGTAGAGGAGGCCACGTATGCCCTACCAAAGACGCAGGCAGACAGCCCGCCTACCACATCGAATGTGCGTTGTCTTCCGCCTACTGAATCTGCAACTACAAAGGACACGACTTTCAGTCTTTTCAACACAGCTCATCATCACACAACGACTGGTCGCGTTACATACATCTCTAGCCCAAAACTCACGGCTCGTCTGCACTCTACATGGTAGACAAGACGGCAGCTGCCACCTGTAATATGCTACCTTCAGAGCTATTAACAGCACCATCGCCACGACACCTGCATCGCCTGCCCACCTTGGCAACTTTCACACTGACGTACAGCTAAACCAAGTGGCCTAGACGTGCTACGGCCATGATGAACTCTATATCTAACATAATGTATCTATGTGCGCACAATAATCGCCACCATCGCAACAGCCCATCTTGGCGCAAGTTATGCGGTGCCGTACTACGGAACTTCACGGCCCTCTAGCACCATGTTGGTTGCACTCTCGCCCATTAGCACCATGTTGGTTGCACTCTCGACATCCAACAGTGTGCCTTCGTCATGACCCTCGCTCGCTGCGATTCTCCCAGTGTCGTCAATCAGTGACCCACTGGTTACTGATCGTTCCTTCACGTTGACAACCTGGGCTTCCCAAACGGACACCTTATGGATTGTGTTTCGTGTATATAGTCTCTTTCCATTTGTTTTTATATACCTTTCAGATTGTGCAAAGCGCTAGGAGGGTCGGGAGCCCTCTAGTGCATCATCATCGTCATAATTCTTTTTACCAGCGCGCTAGGTGTCTCCTGCAGCTGGTGCCTTACTCGAGCTCCAAGGCAACAGAACTGCTGAGCTTCAACCTCAGGAATAAAGTGGGGAGATTCGACACGGCACCGTCAGCCGCATTGACGATGCCGTCTCGCGTCTCACACTATCCCTCTCGCTACAAGTTATGCTGTGAAAGATCCAAGACGTCAAGTTTTAGGGGAAACCTGTTGATCAAAACATTTTTACGACTGCGCGTGCAACTGAGATAAAATGAATGTGGCCCTACCCTGCCGCTTGCCGTGCGCGCAAAAAAAACGTCAAGCCTGCACAGAAGGCGCAGCACAGTCACAGCGGAAGCTATAAAAGCAGCCTTTCAGAGCCTTTTCTAAGCACGCAATGGGTAACTGCTGCAAGCGCACTTTCTGTCTACGCACTACGGCATTATTATGCATGATTTCTGGACAGTAGGATAGCATTCGTTGTGCTATCTTTCATCATTCTTCTCAGTAGCGTGGTATCCGCTAAAGGCTTGTAAGGAATTTTGTGCCAATTGTTCACGCAGTGTCTGACGACTATGGGGAATCATACCTTAAGTGGGTAAACGCAACACTCAATTGGTGATTAAGAAAATGTTTTTGTAATGGGTTGCAGCAATGGACAACCCGATCATTACACAATAACATTGTGTGATGCCGGGTTGTTCCTTTGCTTTTCTTAAAAGCTTTACTCGTATAAACGTGATTCTTTTCTCGACATCAAGCCTGCCTAAGACAATTTTTCGAACAAATCCGAAGCACCGGCGTGACACAGTTATAAAATATTGAGCTGGCACGCAGCACACCCGGGACACCAAAACTCTGTCTTTCATGTTTTTTCATTACTGTCTTTTCTTTCCTTATTTCGTGCGACAGTGGTTACGGACATGGGCGGTGGTGGCTGCGAAATATTACGATGCCACACGTGACTCGAGTTGCGATCTCATAACTGCTTCCGCTGTAAAACAAGAGAATGACCGATATACACTAAAAGAATGCATTAAACCATTTTAAACAACAGAAAAGCAGTCTTCAAGAACAATATTTGCTAACACAAATCAAGGCTGAGGCCCTTCGGCTGAGCTAAATATGCTGTCCTCTCTGTTGAAGCGTAGCTGCGCGAAGAAGCAGACGAAACACAGCTCGTATTAATTTCTTCGTTGTTAGTGTTTCATTGAATACAATTGTACGGAACTTGTTCTTCACAACCACCACAATGTCACAGATTCTGTTCCTGTGTAGCTCCGAGACAATGTGGTGCATTCAGCCTATATATTTTCTGATTGCATATGAAGCAGCGCACGACGACAGGCACATAATGAACGATAGGTACACCGCTCCTATCGTTCCTTTTGTGCCTGTGGTCGTGCGCTGCTTCATATGTAATAATGAACTGATACCAACTTGCCCAACTTTTGGCAATACTAAACTAAATATTTCCACCTAGTGTTGTAAGCTTCGTGGTAATATGCGTGATTACGAAATTCAGGCCTTATCTCTACGGGCATCCATTTAAAGTTGGGACTAATCACCACGCTTTATGTTGGTTGGCTAACCTCCCAGACCTATCTGGGTGATTACCGCGATGAAGTCTGTGGCTTTAGGAGTTCGATGTCACCATCGTATGAACATCAGGTGGAAAGCGTGAAAACGCCTAACGCTATCACGAGCACCTCTGGAGTCTAACCATACAGCTGTAAGAGACAAAAGTGCCTTCCAGAGGATTCTCAGTGGGGCGGACTTCCTCAGTAAGCAACGAGTGGTCCCCTAGGTAATTCCCATCATCGATCATTTAGAAAGCAGCACCGTGTCTATTCCTTGTCCTCTTTCACGTACGTTGCCGTCATTTTGCTTCCGAGGCGGCATATTATACAAGAAAAAACTATTGTTGACAGCAGATCTAATCTTCTAGTCAATACTCTTGACCTTCGCGATGACATCCTGTTAGCCTGCCATGATTATCCGACATCTGGCCATCTGGGCTACTCACGGATGCTCGACCGGGTACGACGGCTATATTTCTAGCGTACTTACAGCTTCTGTCAAAGGCTACCTTAAAGGATGCCGCGAAGGTCAGCGTTGCAAGTCACCACCTGTAAAGTCTGCACGCCTCCTACAACCAGTCGACCGACCACGTGCGTCATTTTACAAGGTTGGGACGGAACTCCTTGGACCGTTTCATTTGTCTTACTCCGGAAACAAGTACATCATTGTCGTAACTGATTCAATAATGATATACATTGAGACCAAGCCCCTGCCACGTGATACAGCATCTGAAGTTGCCCAGTTTTTCATGTTCTACATTGTGCTTCGTTTGGGCGCCCCGTGAATCATCTTCACTGACTGAGGGACAGCGTTTACAGCAAAACTGTTGGACGACATCTTCAAGCTCAATTACACAAATCACCTTACAACAGCCGCATACCACTCCCTGAGTAACGGTTTGACAGAAAGGCTAAACAAAACGCTGACGGACATAATTTCTATGTTCGTGTGTGTGCAGTATAAAACGTGGGACTAATACCTGCCGTTCGTAACATTTGCGTAAAACACCGCAACTCAGGAAACGACAAGGTTCGCACCCTTCTGCCTCGTTTACGGTCGAGACGTGCAAACCACGCTAGACGACATGATTCTTTGTGACATTAACCAGAACAAGCAGTTAACTCCTTGCGCGGAGGAATACATTCAGCGTTCCGAAGAAGCACATCAACTAGCTGGCGTGCACATCAGATCACAGCAATCGTCAGACGCCCGAAGATACAATATCCACCATCGACAAGTCACCCATCAACCTCGCGAAAGTGTGCGTTTGCACTCCTGCTAGACAGTGAGGTCTCAGCGAGGAACTCCTCAGCAAGTGCTTCGAGCCCTACAAAGTATTACGGCGGTTGAATGAGATCGACTATGCAATTATTCAAGACGGAGGCTCGGCAATGACCAAGTGCCATTCACCACAAACAGAGATTGTGCACATCGTTCACCTAAAACCACATTTTACCTGATGATACTCGTCTTATTGTGCCCGGGCAGCAAACTTCTTCTATTTTTTGACATTTTCCGTTGGGTCTCGATTGAACTGTGAACTGTGTTATTTTTTTCATGGCCAACCACAGACTACATTTTCTTTCACGCGCATAAGGCCTGTGAACTATAAGTATCGTTTCTTCTTTTTTTCCTAAGAGTTCTGGTGTCCACTTGTGTATGAGCATCGAGTCAAAGTTCTAATGGGAGAGGAAATAATTCCACCTGGTGTTGCGAGCCAGCGAGACTCCGCCAGGCGAAAAAGGTGAAGAAGACAAAGACGAAGTGTGTGTGTGTTAGCGCTTCGTTCAAGATACACGCTCGTGTCTTCCTGCCCCGCTGTTTTTCTCTTGTCTCTGCGGCTGTTAGTGCGTGACAATATTCTGAGGGGCGCCTGTGTATGCGTACAAATGATGGCTGGAAGAGATACTCATGAATGTATTTCGAAAATACAATTACAGAAACGCACGTGCTGGAAGCCTAAAGTTACAGAGAGGAGAGTGGGCTTTCAATGAGCAGGACGTGTGTTTTCTGCTCTCCCGTTCTCTTCTTCCTTGCCACTTCACGCTCTTTTGCACGCAGCCCTTCTAAGGGCTACACATGCCACCGAGAAGCCGCCACAAAAATGCAAACCAAAAAGAAGCCGTCTTGGCAACCTCGACATCAACTTCGGTGCTCTTTTAGCTGTAGCTGCACTAACCACAACAGCCTCCGCGCTGCAAAACCAAACCACGATTTCGAAGACCGGCAGCCATGACACTGCCACACTCTCTCAGGCTCCGAGCAAAAGGAACGTAACAACTGGTCCTTCCTCCTCCCACGCCACGGCCATGAATTCCTGTGGAGGAGAACCATCCCAGAGCAACACAGAGACAAAAGTATTCTCCGCCTCCAGTTCCTCCTGGGAACACCGAACACCGCTATCGGTGACGTCCAACACCTCGGATATGAAATTGGAGAAACCTGTAGGCCCCAGCTTCCGCTTCCCCACCTTTCCCGGACTCTTTCTCGAACAGGACATCGACACACCATCGAATTCCCCGCCACAACCCCGTCCCCTTCTGCAGTAGTATAGGCGAGAGCGGCGACACTTCGCCTCCGCCAAAGCCGACAAACCACCGGTGCCCGTGTCAAGGCCCTCGTCCCCTTCGGCACCAGTAGAAGACAGTGGCATCACTTCATTTCACTCGAAAGCCGACAAACCATCGGTGGCTGTGCCACAGACCCCGTACCCGTCGGCAGCAGTAGGGGAGAGCAGCGGCACTTGACCTCTGCCGAAAGCCGACAAAACATTGTTGTCCATGTCAAAGCCCCGACCCCTCCTGCAGAGGTGAGAGAGCGCGGTGGCACAATCTTGTTTCGCAGCGTTGGGGGGTAGGCCAACCTTTAAACTAAAACCCACGACACCATCGCGGCCTTTCTATCCTGCTTCCCGGCCACTCGGCGGGTGCGCATCAATTTTCAACTCAACGTCGTTGGAGTGGACATCAAACTCTTCGTGAACCCTTAACCCCTTGATAAGGTTGGCCGGCCCTGCGACATCCACGTGAGGGTGGATAACACCTGCGTGGGGACCACCTACGGCGTCGACGCAAACTTCGACATGGACGACATCACGACCAACTTGGTTTCTGCGTCCCTGTCATCTGCAGTGTCCACCGAGGCAGGTGCCTCACGCTCACCTTTTAGGGCACCACACTTCCGCTGGAGGTGTCCCTTTACAAACTCAGGAGGCATGTCCACCCTCGTCAGCCTCAGCCACTTCAGTGTACCTGCTGCGGTCGTTTAGGCCATGCCGCGGTGATCTGCTCCCGAAACATACGCTGCGTTCGTTGCGGTGGCAGTCACCCCAAGAAGTCATGCGCCACGACATTTCCACACCACCTCAGCAGCAGTGATAGCCACCTAGTGGACGAGCCACGCGGCCGCTCCTGGCAGATTCAGCTCAAGACTGCATTCATTAATGCCTCTTCGGATGGCCCCACGACGTGCCGCCAAGCGTTGGAGCAAGCCACGACCGCTGTCAACGCCATCGACAAGGGGCAGTGTGGCTATCGTAAAGGGCCACTCGTTTCAGGACGCTCTCGCTGATGCCGGCGGATTGATTCAGCAGCCCACATCAATTGCACTGGTCGTCTCTATGACCTCGATGACCACATCTCCTCCGACACAGCCGGCCTCTGCCGTCGGCCCGAAAGACACGGTGTTAGCCGCAACCGCTGAGTCACTTCGTGCGCTTCTTGCGATCTTGCCAACTGATTCGCCAGTGTGCGGTTTGTGTTCGGCAGCCCTGCTTACCCATGATACCATCGCAACTAACACTTAGCCCTCTCAAGCTGTGCTACCACCGGAGCCAACCGGCCTTACTACGTTAGTTTGAGAGACCCCACTCTTCTTGATGCCCGTGTTGAATCTGCGCATCTCTTGGGCTTCGACTTCCTCGGCGGACTTCTCGGTCGGCTGCGCATTGTGTTGGTTTGAGCGCGAGTCGGAAAGATTGAGTCAAATTTGTGTATATCATATATATTCCCCTTCTCTAAACTCATTTATTCTTTATTCCGTTCACCCCATCTTCTGTGTCATTTTGTTGAGTTGTCCTCTTTAGAGCTGAAGGCCCTGCCTTCGCGCAGGGGGATCAGTGAGCCTAAATTCACAGGGTCGAGCCAGAAACACTGAGGAGAAGAACCACCTTTATTGCTCGACTCAAAATAACCACGATGTGGGCAACTGTGGGCACAGGTTAGCCAGATGAGGACAGAGAACGTTCGAGGACAACGAGAGGCTTTTATATACACGAAGACGGATAAAGGGATACACACCACATAAACTCACACATATATACACGCGTTCACGGTCCTACGCGAAAGGGAGTTAATGTTCTTGTTCGTCCACTCACATTCTACTCTTGGGGCGTGAGCGTTGCGCTTGACCTTGAGCTCTCTGGTAGTCAGGAGGCGGTGTGCCTTGTGCTTGCGGAGTTCGTACCGAGGCGGGACCCGGTCTAGAAGATAACCGCCAGGGCCATTCCAGTACGGTGGTCAATGCCTGGGCTTGCCTGTACACCACCGAGAACAGCGTACCGCCAGTCTGCCGCGAACAGACTTGGGACAGCGTCTCGCTCCCAGACCAGAACAGCAGCTGGCCGTGCCGAACGCCGCTTCAGACCAACGTGGGGGCGAGGTGGGGCGATGCCCAGTCCAGGACGCACCCGAGGACTTCAACGCCGAGACGAGGCCCGGACACGGAGGGTCAGAACGAGCAGCCGGGGCGTGGCCCGAACTTGTCCTTGCGCTCTGCTCTCTGGGGCTAGCCGAGCTGTCCCCGTGGCTCGGGAGCTTTTCCACGTGGTACGCGCACGAGCACGCGCATAGGCGAGCTCATAGTTTTTACCGCTATCACCATCATGATGATTCCCGCGCACCTTGAAATACTAAATCGGCCCCGCACACCGAGTTTCTACGTCAAAGCATGACGCACACTCTCCAGGGCAGCATTTTGTACCACATCTTCCGCCCAGTTCAAGAACAGCGAAACGGTGGGATAAGAAGGGTAGGCATGTTCATAGAGTAGACAACGTGTTACCCGCGTCATGAGTTCTTTGTGTGGCTATACGAGTAATCGGACAGCCTAGTCAGTAGTAAGAGATGGGCGGCTAAGAAAGTCGGCACCGACATTATCTGAGCCCTGAGTGTATTCTACGTGGAAATCGTAGTCCATCAAGAGTGGACTCTACTTGATGGATTGGCGTTACAGCAGCGGCTGTCGTCGTTGACGTGTCCGAGGCATTCCGCAGCTCGTACTTTTTGAGCATGTTGATGTGGAAGACAGTTGTTCTGTGACCGAGGTCCACAGCATAATCCAATGGGCTTTTCTTGTCTGTCACAGTAAAGGGGCCCTTCCATGTTAGTATCAGTTTGTTGTGATCGGCGGGTAGCAGCACGAGAACTTTGTCACCCACTCTTAAGTCCCGCTTCTTCGCCTTGCGATCATAGTAAGTCTTCTGACGAACATCCTTCGCAAGGTCCTGAGATGCTATTTCACAAATTCGTTGCAGACGTTCCCACAATTCTACGATGTATTCGTAGGTTGATTTGGTCGCGTCATCCACTTTGGGTTAGTCCACAAGTCTCTCTAAATCGTAGTTTATCCAATCCAATGCAATCTCAAAATCGTCATTGGGCCGCGAACGTATCGGCCATGAAGCAACTCGAACGGCGAGTATCCGGTACTCTTTTGTGGCATCTCCCCAAAACGCGAAAAGGAGGGGGCCGAGGTAGCGGTCCCAATTTTTCGGGCTTTCCCGACTCATTCGGCGGAGCATTTGCTTCAACGTGCCGTTGAATCGTTCCACAAAACCCGTTTGCCATCGGATGGTAAGGGGTTGTCGGTAAATGCCTGATAGATAGTAGCCGCCTGAACTTCTTCATAACCGACGACATGAAGCTTGTCCCGCGGTCGCTTACAATTTCGCGTGGTAGACCAACTCGCGACAGCATTTCCATTAGTCCCTCTGCCACGACCTTGCTTTCACTCGAAGGAAGTGCGATGGCGTCTGGATATCTCGTTGCGAAATCCACCATGGTTATAATGTACCTGTTGCCGTTGGAAGATGTCAGTGACAAAGGACCGATGATGTCGATGCCCACACGTGAAAACGGGGTCTCAATGATTGGCATGGTACCTAGCGGAGCCCGACCAACCAAATGTCGCGGGACAGTCCGCTGACAGATTTCGCAGGACTTCACAAACCTCTTGGTTTCTGATGAACACCTGGCCAGAAGAATTCTGCAAGAATACGGTCAGTTGTTCGGGATATCCCTTGGTGTCCGGCGAGGATACTTTCATGGGCTAGTTTGAGCACAGTCTCTCGCAGTTGTCTCGGTACGACCAGTTGTTCGAGTTCCTTCTCCGAGAGTAGCTTGTGCTTCCGATACAAGATACCATCTACAAGAAAGAAGCAGGTTTCGCGATTCTTTATATTAACTTTTTACCAAGACTCTCGTAACAATGCCGTAACGATGGGTCATTACTTTGGTATTCCTCAAGCGTCACTTTATCTATGATTGTTGCAGTGGCTTTCAGAACAGGTAGCCTGGTTGTGGCGCGTGTTTCTTTCCCTGCTGCAGCACTATCACCTAGTGGTACTTGATCTGCGGGTCTATGAGGTGTGCAAGTTGTCTCTGCTGTCATTGGTAAGTAGCCTGAATCGTTTCCGACGTCACTTCGCGTGTCGTCCGCGATGATGGGTACGGGCGAGTTAGCGAGTTTTCTGACTACCTTCCCTTCGCTGTAATTACGATGCCTCTCACGATAATGTTGGGGCTTGTGCGAATATTCTAGCACTGTAGATCGGGCACCTTCGATGTTGCCTAGCACGACATCGTATAGAGGGTTCTTCATGCATTTAACTCGCACGACACCGGTGAAGAGCGGTGTGTCAATAGAAACGATTGCCTCCGGCAAGTTGTGCACTGTTCTGTCGAGCAGAAAAACCGGACTTGTAGTGCCCGTAAACTTCTCTTCCGGGACAAGCCCTTCTCGTACCACTACCGTGTTGCATCCCGTATCTCGAAGTACAGATACAGCTTTGCCCTCAAGCAATCCTCTCACTACAGGCAGAGTTCCGACATCAGCCACAGTTGGGGTATGCGTCGACGTCATATTCACGACCGGGATAGTCTCCCCAGTCTGGAGTACGACGTACCCTTCATCCGGTTTCTCCGATGTGTCAGCGTTGTCTCCTTCTTTGGGTGACAGCGTGCACGACGCCAACTGCTTTTCCTGGGTTCGAGTTGTCTCCACAGACGAACCGTTTCTGCCACTCGACCAGCCTGTTGCTGACTGGTTATTTTTTGTCCGAGACCAACAATCAGACGCACGGTGCCCTGCCTTATTGCACAAGAAACAGAGACTTTGGCCCTTAAACTGGCGCTTAGCAGTTTCTGCTTTACGAGCATCTGCTGAGCTCTCCTTATACAGCTTGTCCTTGCCCAAATTGAACAAATCTTGGGCTTTCAGAAAGCCGTCTGCGTTCTGCGCTAAAGAGTGCAATTTCTTACAGTTTCTCTCCCTCAGAAATACCCTCAGGGTGGGTGAGCATTCCTTCATGAACTGTTCTGAAATCATTACGTCGCGAAGAGCGTCATATGTTTTCTCGACATTTGCCAGCTCCATCCAACGGTCGAAATGACCTGCTATGCGAGAAGCATATTGGAGCCCCGTCTCCTTGTCCTCTGGTCTCGCCTTGCGAAATTTATCGCGGTATCCTTCAGCCGTATACCGGAATCGTAACAGCAATGTTGCCTTCACCTGATCATAGTCGGTGGCGGAAGCAGAGTCAAGTCGACTAATCACGGATAACGCCTCTCCCGTCAGGCACAAGCTGAGCGAAAAGGCCCATTTGCTCCGAGGCCACTCCTGAGACCCCACGACGCGCTCAAAACGCTGCAGATATGCGTCGAGGTCGTCTCGCATCTCGCTGAACGGTGGCAATAGCTTGTGCGGGCCACAGCTATCCATTACAGCTGGGGACGCTGCGTCATCGTTTACCGGTCTCCCTATCTCTCCCACGTTCGAACCAGTCTTCTGCTCTTGCAACTTTAGCTTCAACAGCAAAACGCGCTCCTCGGCTTGCAGCCGTCTTTCCTTTAGCGCTATCTTTTCTCGCTGCTCGTCGCAAACTTGCGCACGAAGGTCCCTTCGATAACGCGCTCCGCGTCAACCCATTCCTGCAGTGCCAATCCTGTTAGACCCATGTCCGTTCCAATCACGTGCGATTTCTCTAAATTCATCGGTTCGTCCCGCCCGTCTGGCTGTCGGCAAGGAGGTAAGGCCGATCTATCCTGGCAGGCTCGCCAAAATTTGTGGGCAACTGTGGGCGCAGGTTAGCCAGATGAGGACAGAGGAAGTTCGAGGACAACGAGAGGCTTTTATATACACGAAGACGGACAAAGGGATACACACAACATAAACTCACACATATATACACGCGTTCACGGTCCTACGCGAAAGGGAGTTATTGTTCTTGTTCGTCCACTCACATTCTACTCTTGGGGCGTGAACGTTGCGCTTGACCTTGAGCTCTCTGGTAGTCAGGAGGTGGTGTGCCTTGTGCTTGCGGAGTTCGTACCGAGGCGGGGCCCGGTCTAGAAGATAACCACCAGGGCCATCCCAGTACGGTGGTCAACGCCTGGGCTTGCCTGTACACCACCGAGAACAGCGTACCGCCCGTCTGCCGCGAACAGACCTGAGACAGCGTCTTGCTCCGAGACCAGAACAGCAGCTGGCCATGACGAACACCACTTCAGACCAACGTGGGGGCGAGGTGGGGCGATGCCCAGTCCAGGACGCACCTGAGGACTTCAACGCCGAGACGAGGCCCGGACACGGAGGGTCAGAACGAGCAGCCGGGGCGTGGCCCGAACTTGTCCTTGCGCTCTGCTCTCTGGGGCTAGCCGAGCTGTCCCCGTGGCTTGGGAGCTTTTCCACGTGGTACGTGCATGCGCACGCGCATAGGCGAGCTCTTAGTTTTTACTGCTATCACTATCATGATGATTCCCGCGCGCCTTGAAATACTAAATCGGCCCCGCGCACCGATTTTCTACGTCAAAGCATGACGCACACTCTCCAGGGCAGCATTTTTTGCCACACACGAACAGCCTTCCGGACGGGCTCAACACGGTACTAACGCACACAGGAGGCCCAAAAACTCGGAGGAAACAATTCCCGTAGACTAGCAGTCAATGGAACGTACGCAGCGAAACAACGCCATGAAAGCCAGCACGAAACATAACAGCGATGAATGAAACTCACACGCAACTCATTGCAGAATACGGGCCATCGATTCACCTTATAGCCGACGCCCCCAAAACCGGCGAGGCTTCGCCTCTGCAGCGCGCACGGAGTAAACACGCATCGCGCCAAGCGCTACTGACGCCACAACCGATCTCTCGCGTGGCACCAAAAAAAAAAAAAAACCCGGGCTCGTCCCACATCCCTTATCTGCCAGCTAGTTCTCCACCCCCCTCTAGCTTTACTGGATGGTGACGCTCGTCTCGCGCATGTGCATGGCGAATATGCTCTCCTCACCCTGCTTCTACCGTGCGTACTGGAGTTGACACTCCCCACCCCTACCCCACTCACAAGCATGGACTCCACTTACTCTTGTATTCACTAGCGCTCCTCGAATCGACTTTCACGTTTCACTTCACAAAGTTGAGCACTGCGCCGCTGTTCGGCTGAAAATGACGCTGCGCTACTCAAGAATAGCAGGAAATTATCATTTATATACAGTGACTTGGCCTGCATAGAGATGGCACTCTCATAGGCTTTCTCAAGTCAAGGTGGAGCTTTGAGTGAAGCGGCGTTCTAGAATACGAGGGTGAGCGTTATAGTCTGCAGACTACCAAGGGCGATAATGAACGCTATAAAAAAACAGTAAACTAAGAAGCAGTCCCTGCCTCGCCGCGTTGGTCTAGTGGCTAAGGTATTCGGCTGCCGACCCGCAGGTTGTGGGCTACAATCCTTGCTGGGGCGGCTGCATTTCCGATGGAGGCAGAAATGTTGTAGGCCCGTGTGCTCAGATTTGGGCGCACGTTAAAAAACTCCACGTAGTCGAAATTTCTGGAGCCCTACACTATAGCGTGTCTCAAAATCATATGATAGTTTTGGGACGTTAAACTCCACATATCAAACAAGAAGCAGTCCTTGATAAGTGCTCACAGTTCGTCGGGTACCACAACACTTCATTTTTGGTCGTGTTCCTATCGACGCAGTCCTTACATAAAATCACCACACCTAAATTACGATCATGAGATACTTTTAGAAAGTTATCACAAGATAATTTCATAGTAATTTTGCAAAAGACCAAAAAGTATTGTGAATTACAGTTACAGGAATGCAGATGGAAAAATAAAAACACTAAAATATTTTAAACATACATGGGTGTAGATTTTTCCTGTGTATATTGATGAAGGGTACTGTGACATTGTCAATAATGGTGCAAATATTTAAACTGCCAGTCAGTAGTATCACTAGACTCAATAACTTACGCCATTTATATAAAGTGAAGTGTGCCCTAATTTTAAACACATGATAGATCTGTCTTTATGAGAATCTTTGCGCTAATTACAATAACAGCATCTTCTAAAATACACTGTCATTTGCACAGCACCAGTTCAGTTTCAGTTGATGACTGGCGATGTAGAACAGGCTGCGTACTATTGTAGGGAAACGTGACTTCGTGCTGTAAAAACTAAATACTCCTATTATGCCAGAGAAAAACTGGCGGTGCTTCACAAGTCTTGAACAAGGTGTAAGTGTCTCAGCACTACCTCATCGATTCTGCCGTTAGTCGCGTCGAACACTTCAAACTCAGCCACATAGAACACACTGTGTCTGAGAAGGACCCTTCTCTGGTCTCCATGCATCTCTGACTGGCGGAGTTCTATTACCTAGCTAATTGGATACAATTTTTTCACTATTCGTTGCACATCGGCTGAGTTCTGACAAAGGAGTGGCGAGATAAGCGTGTCTAGCGCAAGATTCCAATACAATCGATACGTAGGAAATGTGTTTTACCACTGTGATACAAATAGACTCTTCACATGTATCCAAATACACGAACTCAATAGTTTCTTTGAGATACTATCGCATTGCTATAGTGGCCAGCCCAGTACTACAAATGCTACAACGGGTACAAACAACCACTCCTGTCATTCAGTGTAGTCAGCGGGCCGCAGTTTCTCTCTGCTATACCATACTTTACGACCTGGCGCAACATAGTCATTCTTTCCCGAGGTTTTCCCATGTAACTCTGCGTTACTTTCAATGCACCACTACAAACACCACGCACAAGTGATTACAATTGTTCGTGCCTGATATCAGAACGCGCGTTGCTGTGCTAAGGCTTCAGGAGAAATGCGCAGTGGCACTACCCACCACGTTTAAGGATTTACATGCGTTTCGCCTCACCGCCGCTGCTTGCTTTCCCTCTTCCTTTGTCCCCTATTTAGTTCACTAAACTCTCTATTCATCAGTTTCGCCGGCCACGTAGTAAAGCCGGCCAACGTTGCGCATGGCAGCAGTGACGCGACAAGACAATTTCCAGGCACGGAATTGGAATTGTGCTAACGCAATGTGAACCACCAAAACAGGATGTCATTTCAAAATAAGCTCTTCTTTGGCAGAAAAGTAGCACTACGAGTGTTTTGGAGCATTATTTCTGCAATCATAATCTACCTAATATTCGCCTTTAGTGTTATTTTAAAATATTTGACACTATATATTCTAGTTTATGTTTCTAAACAGTGGGGGAAGCCCTTTACATACTAAGGCGCTTGTTGCGACGCAATGGTGCGTGGGTTTCACCCAGACCAAATATCGCCACCGGCTTATATTATCCCGTGACAACTGGCACAGCAGCTGCAGAGCTGTCTGCTAACTCATAATGATATGTGGGGTGTGGGACTTTAAACCCCACATGGCAATCAATCAATCTCTACAAACCAGCCGTCGTGTACTGATGATCATGGGTTAAGCTCTTTTTGATGGCACTTTGAAGCTCTTGGTGGACGCCAGTAAAAAAAAAAATCACTGCGTGTAAACGGGACACATGATCATGAGTGGGGGAAGCGTCCGTCCTACCGTTCGTTATTCCTTCCGTCCATCCATGCGTCCGTCTGGGCGACCGTCCGTGCGTCCGCCCATGGGTCAGTCGATCCTTGCGTCCATCCATTCATCCATCCGTGTGCCCGTCAGTGAATATGTCTGTCTGTCCATTCATCCATCCGTTCGTCTATCCATCTAGTTAACACTCCAACACTTGGTGTGTCCATGCCCACCAGTTAACACTTGGTGGGCATGGAACTCAGCGAAGATGTACACGCATCTGACACCCTTCTGATATATTGTGCAGATCTCGACCGTCATTGCCTCATGTACCAGTCCTTTGCCCGGAGCCGCGTCTGCGCACCCGGTAGCGTTCCTGGACACGCGCTTCAACCAAACCCTGCGATCACCTGACTTTCCCGCTTGCCAGCCTTCCGGATTGCGCGTTCTGGAATGCCTGCCGGTGCTCGACCCCCCACAGTTATCAGCATTGACGGATGCATCAACTGGCAGCTATATAAGGAGCTGGATCTTCGGCCGCCCCTTTAGTGGGCATGGAACTTCAGCGAAGATGTACACGCATCTGACACCCTTCTGTTATATTGTGCAGGTTAGTTCACCGGTTTCCCTCTATGCTAAAAAAACAAACAATGTTTGTTTGCTGATGCTTCCATGCCCACAAGTTTTGCTTATGTCCATTTGCGAGTGCGTTCATGTCGTTAGGCTTCTGGCTATGTCCGGTGATGTTGAGGAAATCCCGGGCCCGCCAAAAGAAGATATGGGGAAGCAATACAACGAGTTAATCTCGTTGATTACGGGGCTGCACTCTAAGATAGACGCAAAACACGAAGAACTTATGGAATCCATTAACGAAGTTAGAGAGGCGCAAGTGTCTCTTGAACAAAAAGTGGCAGAATTAGACAACCGATTATGCGAAGTTGAGGAATGTGTCCGGGTCTCAGACAGCGAGCCAAATCATCAACGGGTACCAGAGGTACTTTCGGTTAACAAGCGCCTTGACGAATTTGAAGATCGCTCTCGCCGAGAAAACTTGATTTTTTATGGAATAGAAGATTGCGATTCGGAAACGTGGGCGCAATCAGAAGAAAAAGTTTGCCAAATCCTCAATGAAGCTCTGAAGCTAAACTTGGGAAGTAGCGACGACCGCATATCCCGCGCGCACAGGCTAGGCAGATTCGTAGTTGGCAAATCTCGACCAGTGATCGTAAAATTTGCTTCTTTTAAGTTCCGAGAAAGCATACTGCAGTCTAGAAGTAGTTTTCGCGAGTCTCATGTGTCAATCAGCAAGGATTTCTGCCGCGCAACAAGAAGCGTGCGCAAGAAGCTTTTTGAATTCGGCAAGGCGAGTGGCGAGAAGTATACCGTCAAGTACAATAAGCTTTACATCAACAAAAAGTGCTTTGTGTACTCTCCGGTGACCGACAGCGTTTGTGAGCCGCATACACATGCGCAGAACTCATCAGAAGCTTCGTCCTCCGCTACGCATGCCGACGAAGATACGCTCTTATCCTAACAAAGTTCACCCCTCGGCCACTTATCGTAACTACTCAGTTTTATATTCTAACGTACGAAGTGTTCTTAACAAACGGGATGCATTATCTTCAATTTTTGATGACTGCGCCGCCGATGTTGTAGTGTTAACGGAAACCTGGCTTACCCCTAACATTGCAAGTGTAGAGCTGTTCGATTGTGAAAATAATTATACCATTTACAGATGTGATAGAGAAGAATCGCCAGGAGGTGGTGTACTTATAGCCGTAGCTGATTATATAGTTTCTAGCCAAGTAGTAATAGCATCACCTTTAGAATTTGTCTGTGTTTCCCTCCATGTCAACTATCAAAATGTCATAATTTGTGGCTGTTACCGCCCTCCGAGTGCGACGCCAGTGTTTTGCGAGCTTTGAATGATGCTTTGATGCTTTGAATGATATTGTCAAAAGGCACCCGCATACACCTGTTTTTCTTCTAGGCAATTTTAACTACCCGAAAATAAACTGGTCACTTCCTTCTTGTTCATTAAGCTCACTTTCAGCCGACTGTTTACATTTCGTGGAACTGTGCGAAAACTTTAACCTTACCCTACTCGTAACGCAGCCAACAAGAATGGGCCCCACTTCATCAAATGTTCTTGATCTGATTCTCACCACTGTACCAGACCTTGTCCATTCTATTTCATATATCCCAGGCATAAGTGATCATTGTTTTGTGCACTTCAATCTAACAGGTTCATTAAGGCGTCGGTCAAACAATCGGAAAACAATAAGAGACTACTCACGCGGCGATTATGACTCAATCAACAGTGAACTCGAATCGAATTTTGAGAGCTTTGCTAATGGCTTCTTTGATCGCAGTGTTCAACAAAACTGGAACTTGTTCAAAATGAAAGTTGAATCTTTAATCACGCGATACATTCCCACATACGTTATCAAGGGTCGCCAACGCCCCCCTTGGTTCTCAACTGACATAAAAAATTGCGGAATAAAAAGAAACGGTTGTTCCGTCAGGCAAAGCAGACTAATTCGTTCGCCCGTTGGCACGTGTACAAATCTGTCCTTTCCGAATACAGAGCAGCTATCAAGGAAGCCAAGCGCGTTTTTCTTAATGTTACCCTTCCCTCAATTCTTGTAACCAACCCTTCTAGGTTTTGGAAAACTGTTAAACCTAGGGAAAAGAAAAACATTTCGCTTACGAACTCAGACGGGCAGCCAGTTCGCTGTGAAGAGTGTTGCATTGCATTAAATGATTTTTTTGTTACTTCTTTTTCAAGTTGTTCTGCTTCTGCGTTGCCACAAATGCCTAGTCATGATTTTTTACCCATGTATCCTGTTACCGTTGATGCCGTTGGAGTGCAAAATTTAATTCACAAGCTTAAGTTATCCTCTTCTTGTGGCGTAGATGAAATCAACTCAAAGTTTCTAAAAAACACTGCATTGTATTCATCAATTTACTTGTCCCTAATCTTTTCGCAATCTATTCAGACCTCCACTTTGCCGCTTGACTGGAAAGTGGGGAAGGTGGTCCCTCTGCACAAGTCTGGTAACACACAGTCTCCTCTCAATTACAGACCAATTTCCCTAACCAGTGTTCCTTGTAAATTGTTAGAACATATAATTTACTCCAACCTTGTCTCATTCCTAGAATCAAACTCTTTTTTTACTCCCTACCAACACGGATTCCGAAAAAGTTACTCATGTAAAACCCAACTTCTTTATTTTACTAATGACATAGCATCGGCTTTAGATCGCGGCTCACTTGTGCATTGCATTTTTCTTGACTTTCAAAAAGCTTTCGATAAAGCACCTCACCAATTCCTCCTCCTGAAAATTAGTGCCTTAAACATTGACCCGAACATTCTTAAATGAATTGAATGCTTTCTGACTAATCGCACTCAGTTTGTAACAACTAATGACTATAACTCACCTCTTTCTAAAGTAACATCCGGCGTACCCCAACGTTCCGTATTAGGCCCTTTACTTTTCCTTATATATATTAATGATCTCCCCGACAGCATTAACTCCACTATAAGGCTATTTGCAGACGATTGTGTAATTTACCGCGAAATAAACAATGAATCAGATAACCAATTTCTACAGTCAGACCTTAACACTGTCTCAACCTGGTGCAATAAATGGCTTATGACTCTCAACTCTAACAAATCTAAATGCATGTCAATAACCCGGCGATCTATTTCTCCCCCTGTACCTACAGAATTAACGCAGTTCCCCTCCAGCATGTCTCTTCATATAAGTACCTCGGCGTTTACATTACCAACAATCTATCTTGGCACACGCATGTTACCTACATCTGTAATAACGCTAACCGAACGCTAGGATACTTACGCCGCAACTTTTCTCGCGCTCCGCTGTCCCTCAAAATTCCACTATACCGGTCACTAATTCGCCCAAAGCTTGAGTACGCGTCCGCTATATGGGATCCCGTGCAGCAAAATTTAATCAACGCGTTAGAATCTGTTCAGAACCGCTAAGCTGGGTTCATTTGTTCTAATTATTCCCGTACTGCTAGCATATCAGAAATGAAATCTAACCTTGACCTGCCCAATTTAACTGTCCGGAGGAAACTGGTGCGACTGCATTTTTTTCATAAGATATTTTTTCACAATCCATCAATGAAGCGAGACCTCATTTCACAACTGTCATACCACTCATCGCGCATTGATCACCAGCATAAGGTTGCCATTCCGTTTTGCCGCACCAAATTCTTTTCAGCAGCCTTCTTACCGAAAACAGCCGCTGATTGGAACCACCTTCCCTCTTCCGTTGTAACAATAACAGACCCTTTGTTATTCAAGACTGCAATTTCTCAGCAATGTTTGTAACTATACGCAGTTTCCATTATCTATCTTTGTCTTGTATGTGCTTGAATTCTTACTTATACATTTTTAGTTGATTTATGTTGCCTTCGTGATTTGCGCATCTGACACTTGTTTCTTTTTTTCTGTCTTTTTTTTTCTTGTGTGTTATATAATGTTGTACCCACCCCTTCTGTAATTTCCTACGGGCCCTGAGGGTATTCTAATAAAAAAATAAATAAAAAAGTATGGTCATCTCGCATTCTTTAATCATATATTCAGCATATATAGGTGCTGCCATCTAGCGGACATACCAAGGACTAAACACGAGGTGGAACTCGCGTAGTTTCTTATGGCCTGCGTTTCCTGTCTACTTCCAACCTTTCACCGCCTCTAGTACATGGATAGTTAACTATATTCATGGCACTGCGGCTCAACCCCCGCTAAAGCTTGCTAAAACCAAAAAGATTACGCCCAGCGAGTTTAACGTGGCAACCCTTTCTGCTTAGATAGTGCTCAAAATGCGTCCTTCAGAAACTAGTTTTTTTAGTAGGCACCCAATGCAAGGCCAATTTTATTGGAGATTAAGTCGCCAATACTTCTTTCTCTCTGTAAGTTATTCTGTCAGAAAAAACAATCTTTCATTTTATATTAACGTGTGCGGAGTTCATCCTCCATTGATAAGGGCGTGCGCGTGCCGTTCCTTTAGTTCAGCCGTGGAGGTGCTACCTACTACTATCTAAATCGCGGACGCACGACCCGTGGCATAGGAAGCTTCCCTCCGAGAATGTGTATAGCTTGGTAGTTGAGGCACAGGCTCTCCGAGCTCGGGGCGCAGTTTTACACTGCTCCACCATCCGCATTTTTTAATCTTTTTATATTACAGCAAAAGCAGCTGTGCATCACAACTTGGCACACGCGCGGCGCCGTCGTTGTCCGCCGCCACCGCTGATGGCGTACGTAACCAATATCGCAAAAAATAAGAAAAAAAATAAGTCAAAAACATTCAAGACACAGTGGGGATCGAACAAGGGTCCACTGCGTGCTAGCACTGTACCCTACTACTAAGCCGCGCCAGCGCTCAGTACGGAAAAGCAAACTTGCCTTAAGCAGGCTTGATGTTGGGAAATAAATCGCATTAATTTCAGTAATAAAGCGTTTTATATCAGCAAAGAAACAACCAGGCGTGACACAATGCGAATGGCGTAACGAGTAGATCGTCCAATGCTCCAACCCGTTACAAAATGTTTTTTTGACCACCTATTATCTGTGGCACATGCCCACTTCGGGCGTAACTTTTTTATCGTCGTCCGCCAGTGCAAGAAGGATAGGCACCATGTCGAGAAGCGCTTCGAGGAGCGCTTCTGGCTGAAGCTGAGGCTGCTGAGCTAGGACTTGGACCGGTGGTTTGTCCGAGTCTTGGGTGAATTTGACCGGTGTGAATTTCTGAGCATATTGATTACTATCGTTTAGACAACTGCGACCGTGCCAATGACTAACTCGTCTCCTGGCCAAGGGCACAGCCCTTGGTCAGCCTCTCTGCCTAACGATGAACTGCCGTTGGAATACTTTTTTTCGCAGTAGTTTCAACAGCATCACTGTTGCGCTGGTGCCTTCTTCGAGTGAGGCATTTATCAGGCTGAACTACCCAAAAGCAAAGCTGTCCAAGTGGAGCTTCAGACCATGACATCGCACTTTCAAATGATAAGCAACGTTCGACAACTTGGAAGAGGTCAATGAGGGTGGCGACTTGGGCTTGTTGGTATGGTTGCATGATGATAGATGGTAGCGCAGACAACGAACACGGACAAGAGAAGGCACATAGACACAACACAGCGCTGTGTTGTGTCTATGTGCCTTCTCTTGTCCGTGTTCGTTGTCTGCGCTACCATCTATCATCTTGGAAGAGGTGGTGTGGTATGTAGATCGTCAGATCCATCATGTGTTACGGACCTCCTAAAGTGAAAGGCATTTGCGTCAGTTCCGATTAGTGCGTTCTTTCCGCCTCATTTGGCTTGTACGAAGGGAATCGTTCGAGGAGTTGGCTCTCGATTGTCACCAACCAAGGCTCTGGAGAAGTTGTCTGATCTTGGCGTCATAGCCATATACCGGTGTATTCAAGTAGTGAATGGTGAGAAAGTTCCCACAGAATCGGTTATTGCTACCTTTGCCGGCCCTTCTTGCCATGTGGATTGAAAATATGGCCACTCATCTTTCGTGTAGAGCACCTAGGTTCTTGTCCTCTTCATTGTCGGAACTGCTGGTGATTTGGCCACAGCCTAGGGGGTTGCGAATCAGGTTCCCGATGCCGAGCCTGTGATGCTAACCATCCCTCCAGTATATGCTTGCTCAGATAGAAAAGTGCTGTCTATGTAGAGGAGATAATACAGCTGAATACATGAATTGTCAGGCAAAGTCAAACGAATTCCAGCTGCTAAAAATAATGGATAGGTGAAATTGTTCACGACGAGAAGCCAATGCTGTGGTCAAAGATCAGACCTTTGAATATGCTGGTGTTGCTGTGAGGCATAAATGAGGTCAAACGTTTGCAACTTGTTGAGTCAGCAGTTGAAAAAGCAATTTTGAAGGCTTTAGATCAGATAATACCAACTGTAACTGAGTGTGTCTCGCAAGTGTTTTCCTCACCGACGACACAACTACTTTCTAAAGCTGTAGCACTGATGACCAATTTGACGTCTTGCATAACAACATCAGCCGCCGCAAAGGTGTCTAATTCAGCACTGCAGCAGGTACGTCAGGCGAATCCAAAGCCTTCTGTCCCGGAGCCTTTCACCGCGAATGAAATAGAATTTCAGGATGAGATGGAAATTAACCATAATGGTAGGCGTCAGAAGCGAACTGGGTCCACAGTAAAATCTACGTGCCCCAATTCAAAATAACAAAAATAGTGATTCGAATCTCTCCCGCATTCCTAAAGGATGTATTTTGGAAACTTTCGTTGCCAAAATCTTTCACGCATCACCTTAGATACTCTAAAAGTTCTGCAGTGGAAATGTTCTTTGTTTTCTGTTTCAACAGTTTTATTTTGCTCAGTTAATCAGTTAAATCTCGGTATAACATTGCCAGAAACCTGGCTTACGCCTCATTAAACTTTTCATTTATAAGATTTTGATTAATTAGGTTACATCACGCTTCACTAGGGGTGGCGTAATCATAATATTATCAAACAAATTTTGCCACACAGCAAGCCTGGCTTTTCAGTTTATGTCTTCTGAGTGTGGAATTCTGGCAATTGACACCAACATGCCAGGATGCCGCCCTTTCTCTATTATAAATGCATATTTTCCCTCAGGTGTACACAATACACAACAATTGAACTGCGTCCTAAGTAGCTGCAAGAATGACGTAATTCTCACTGGCGATTTGAACTCCCAACACGTGTCATGGAGTTTCAGAACAGACTCTGCTGGTACTCTTCGGTGGGACTGGATTACGCATAAAACTTTTACCTGCCTAAACATGAGGCAGCCTACGTTTGTTTGTGATCGAGCACGATCAGTATTAGATCTGACGTTCTGTAGCACAGGTGTTCCGCTGAAGTCCCGGAGACCAGTTAATTTCGCTTCAAGCAGTGATCACCTTCCGGTACACTTTGAAGTAGAGTGTATCATTAAATCTTTTGAAAGTAAAGCTAAAGAACTGCTGAGTTATAAAAAGTTTAAAGACTTTTTGGGCACCTACATTAGGGCAGCATCCGGTGCTAAATGTAGACCTGGGTAAGAACGTTCTTTCTGTTTTACAATTCTCAAAAAACACTTCGGCATTAGTGATTACATCGGCGTCAACCAAGAGGGCCCCACCCAGTCGATTGTGGAACACTGAGTGTACACGGGATTACAGAAGAAGAAAAGTGGCATGGAAACGTCCTATATGAAATCGGAGCCCACAAAATTGGAAAGATTATCCATTCATTGCGGCAACATTTAAACGTACGGTAGCTCGCGTGAAAGAAGGATATGATAAAAATCTCTTTCAACACTTATCTAAGTCAAAAAATAATCGAGCACTGTTCAATTTCCTACGTATTACAAAGAAAGTTCCAATGCCAGTAAATGTGGACTCAGTGGTTTACACCTCGAAAGCACTACAGGAAGCTTAATCAGCTAGCTCAAAGGTTATAAAAATATTTACCATGTGCCTTCCGCCATAGGTTTATACACCTGCCATTTTCGAGTACGCAGCGGTATCGATTTCCGAATTAGATCAGGCTATGTTGAGGTTGCCGAACTCAGCACCAGGGACTGATGGAATCACAAACTCAATGCTAAAAATATTATATCAAGGATACCTCAAGGATCTGTTAAGCCTAATGAACTACTTCCTAAAGACGACATGGATAGCTGATGAGTGGAAGATTGCTAAAATTATATCACTGCTTAAAAAACAAGGAGCTGGATATAATATCGACAGTATAAGACCAATAGCATTAACATCAAATGCAGTGAAACTTATTGAAAGGGTCCTTTATGGTTGTTTAATAATATTTGTAAATGACCAACAGCTGTTGAGCACTAGGCAAATTGGCTTTAGATCTGGACATTCAATCTGGAATGCGCACGTAGACCTTGAAAGTCGGGTTCACATTGCCCGGCATAAAAAACAGTACGCTGCGTAAATTACCTCAGACATCAATAAAGCATACAAAAGTGTCGAACATTCTGTGGTAATAAATTGTTTACGTTGCCATGGACTTCCTTTTTATATCGTAGCATGGGTGACAGAATTTTTAAAGGAAAGGAAGTTTTACTGCGTTAAAGATGGCTTTTCTTCCCTCAAGCACAAGCAAATCCAAGGCGTACCACAGTGATCAGTACTTTCACCAGCATTACTCAACACCTTGATGTGTACTATTCCTATTCGATCAGGGGTGCAGACTTATGTTTATGTGGACGACATTGCTTTCTTAGTATGGTTCCTGACATACATCGCCTTTACGAAACTATACAGTCCTACTTGAGTGAACTTGAGAAGTGGCTAGATGGACTGCAGTCAAGTCTTAATACCAATAAGTGTGCTATTTTAGTTTTTCTGAATAACGATCCCATGAGAATATCTCTGACTTACAAGCTGCAGGATATCTCGCAAGTGGAATCGTTAAAATACCTCGGAATAATATATAACGAACCACTAAAAAATATATCACAACAAACGGAGCATCAGCAATGGGTGTATTGCGCAGGCTGAGCTGCCGCAGATCGGGTATGAAGAGAAAAGCACTTTTGATGGTCTACAAAACGTACGTACGACTGATATTGGGATTCGGCTGTCTTATTTTTTCCGGTGCGCCAGCATACTAGCTTCGGCCACTAGTCCTATTAGAGCAAGAGGCTTCACGGCTGTGCTTAGGCCTTCAAAATATGTGGCGAATGCAGTATTATACGTGGAAGCGAGACAACACCCCTGTTTTAACCGATTTAACCTACTTACGGTGCAGACTTTCTTACGGTTGTAGGACACACTGTCTAACCATACTCAAATGATTTTCATCTCCAATCACGATATATTTTTCTCCGAGCACTGGCGTAAATTCCGCAAGCCACAAATTATATATGCACACACATTACTCGATTCCCTGAATGTACAAATTCGTGATGTGCGTCCTCTGACCATGGAACCTAAATTCACCAACATTGTCTACCACGATATTTTTCCGAACTACGTCAAATATTACCTCAGGGGATTTTAAATGACCTATTACAAGAGCATCCAAACAATCTCCCAACGAATGTGGTTATTGCAACAGATGCATCCCAAACTGCGGAAAAAGCTGGCACAGAAATATCCTGCCCTTAACCTGACTGGTCTTTTTTCTTTACGACTGCCAGATTTTATACCAGTTTTTACAGCTGAATTAATGGCCATTATATTTGCTCTTTGAAAGTTACCCAGTTTAAATACAGTAGTTGCAATCATCACTGACTCATTATACGTGTGTTCTTCTCTCTCTGCATCTGGTGAAACGCCTCTTCTAAAGCTTTTCAAAATACCAGTTCCAGCGCACCTACAATGTCTCCACTTCATTTGGGTACCAGGACACAAGGGGTTGTTTTAAAACGACAGTGCTGATTCTTTAGCGAAGGCGGCGCTTTTGATGACAATCATTCCAATTTTCCCATGGGCAACATACATTACGATTGCACGATTCTACACTTTAACTTTCGAAAAATGTTCAACCTAACTTTCAAAAATTATAACCATCTGATATTTTCCTGGAAAGATGAGATATCGCGGTCTAGAATGATGGAAGGGGCAATCACCAAACATTCCTGCCGGGTTACCTCATCAACCTTTACCTGCATGAGCAGGTTAAGCGTTGTCTCCTCTGTGTATTTTCTGCAAGGAGGAGGAAACAATCAATCATTACTTTCTATCCTCTAGCCTGTATACGTCATTGAGAAGAAGATTCACAGCACCACCTCTTCGAAACTTGGGTCTGGAATCATTCGATTCAGTTGTTCTATTATTCGGCGCCTCTACTCTGCGCTACAGTCACAGGGATGTTTACTACGCCATAGTGGAATTTATTATTCAGACTAAAAGAATATAAAGCTAAATTCTTCATTTTATTAGAGATTTATATATTACTATTCAGCAATTATTTCTGGTGTAACCTATCCGTAGCATATACAAGTAGTATAGCGAAGAAAGAAAAAAAAAAGTCACCTAACACTTAGCCAATTCCCTGCATTGGGTAAGAGCCATAAGATGAAAAGAAGAAGAAGAAGAAGAAGACGAAGAAGAAAAAGAAAAAGAAGAAGAAGAAGAGAGAAGGAAGAAGAAGAAGAAGAAGAAGAAGAAGAAGAAGAAGAAGAAGAAGAAGAAGAAGAAGAAGAAGAAGAAGAAGAAGAAGAAGAAGAAGAAGAAGAAGAAGAAGAAGAAGAAGAAGAAGTAGAAGAAGAAGAAGAAGAAGAAGAAGAAGAAGAAGAAGAAGATGTTCGACCACTGATTCTGTTAGAACGTGAATCATTACGCTTATGCCCAGGGCTACCCAAATAGGTTGCGAACAATATCCTATAGGGAGAATCTCGCCTGCCTTCTCTTATCAAAAGATTTCATATTCTAACAGTACGAACATTGCCTAAAATTTACGCATCACCTCAGAGGAGGTCACAGTATGTGTTCATTAACCAGCAGAACTCATTTTCCAACCACCGAAGGTCTAAACTACGGTGCCCTCAAGTATATATACAGAAACTTTTGAACCCCTTAAGATTTAACCTTTCGAAAATACTTGTACTCAACACTGTAGATGCAATTACGTTTGTAATTGACGATATATATTCCAAGAATGCAAAAAATTACCATATCAGTATATAAATGGCATTTTGGAAGATCATTTGGCCAATCTAGAAACATCCATTGTGATAGCGAGTGACGCTTCTGTTTATGAAGAGAAGGCTCGCGTAGGAATCGCATAATTCTCTCTAGATTGGGCTTTCTCAAGTGGATTACATGACTTTACCTGTATTTACCAAGTTGAGCTAATGGAAATAGTCCTAGCATTGCGTAAACTGCCCCAAAATCTATAAGCGGGGATTGCTTTAACAGAATGTCTTTTGGTCTGTTCTGCCTTAAGTTCACCAACAATTTCACGTACCTTCGAAACTTTCTACTCGCTCATTCCTAGACATGAGCGACTCGTTCGACTGGCTTGGGTACCAGGCCTTAGAGGTTTAGCTCTCAATGAGCATGTAGATGCAATGGCTGCGTCTTCCCTCGATTGCCCTGTTTTACCTATTTTGCCTATTTCGGAATATATCACAGCAGCACGCTTTGAAAAACGCACAGTGGCGAATAAATTTGAAAAATCTCCTTTGTTTTTATCAGACTATCGACACCTAAAGTTCCCTTGGAAAAACAAGTGGTGTTCATCAAGAAAAAAAGAAATAGTAATTACAAGGCTGCGTTGTCCAGTCTTTTCGTTGAACTTTTACCTTCACCGGTTGGGTCTGGCACAGTCGCCTTTGTGCCTTTATTGTAATGAGAGGGAATAGAGCACTTCTTCTTGTCATGATGAAAACTCAAAAGTCAAAGGAAAAGACCATTTGAAGAACCCATACAAAAGTTGGACTTAAACTTGACACTTCCGGTGAATCTTTCATTTGGCGCAGTCGCATTTGGTTTTAGCCACATTAACGTTTTTAGCGCTGTTACAAATATTCTACTAGAATCTGAATGAATGAATTGCTAAACATCGGTAAATTCACTTGTTTTATGTATAAAGTTTTGATCTTTTTTGTGTGTATGATTATGATGTTTTCCTTTTCAAGGTTTTTTGTTTGCTTAAAATTTAACACCTTTAAATTATTACCTAAATTACCTAGTTAATCCAAGCCTCCCTTTCAAGAAGTGAATTAATTGAAAAAGCAAGGCACCGTCGTATTCATTGCCGATCCCCCTAGGTGGGTTGTACCAAAGTGTGGAGGAACCAAACAACCAACAAAGTATTTCGATGGTCATCCTCTATAAGGACCGAGATCGCAGTTACCAAAATACGATGCCTAGTCCTCCCACTGAAATTTTACCTACACAGGTCTGGTATGGTACAGTAACCTTTATGCCTGCAATGCACTGAGTGTGAGTCTCTTCATCATTTCTCTCCAACGTGCAGATTACTCACCAATCAATGTAAAAGACTTCTAGACGAACCACTTCGAAGGTTGACATTAAATGTATTCCTTTCGGTACTTCTTTCCTTTGGGGTTACCGTGCTAGGTTTTAGCCACAGGAGTGTTTGCGAAGCCGTTTGCGATTTCCTTCGGGAGACGAGAAGAATATAATTATAAGTTCATCGTTGAAACATTATCAAAATCAAGGATATTTATTAAAAACCTAACATTTTGAATTAATGAACATTTTCTTTTAAATAGCAAGACACCGCTCCGTCGTGGCCGATCCCCCATGGTGGGTAGCGCCAGAATGATAGGAACAAACAAAGTGTATAGCGGATGCCACACTTCTCAGAAGAATGACGGAGGATAGCGTAGCGAATTGCAGCCTATATTACCCAGAAATTACCATTAGTATTGCCAAAGTGGGTACCAAGCAAGTGTGCTTGTACCAGTTATCCGATGAGCGTTTAGAAAAGGCTCTGAAATGCCACTCTTGTAGCTTTCGCTTTGACTGTGCTGCGCCTTCCGCGCTAGCCTGGAAGTTTTTTTTTAATTTCTTTTCAATTCTGCGGCTGCTTCGGGTCTACGCTTTCGGTAAACACATGCGGCGGTCCACTGGAAATAAGCATGTAACAGCTCCCCTGTTCAAACTTCTTCCCCTACCAGCGAGTCAAACTATACGTGCCGCTATACACTTATAGCACTCACCACCAATCGACGAAGACGAAGCTTGTCAGCGATGTTCTCCAGAGCCGGTCGCTGCAAGCTTGTTGCTCCAATGAGCCCTGCGTCAAAATTTGTAGCCGTTGCGCTGCTATTGCTCCTGACGTGAGAAAGAACAGAAACTCGTGCAAACCTTCGCAAATGCTGCTAATGTCCCGGCGCCCGAATTCCGGGCAGTGAAGCAGGTCGTGGTAGAGTGTCGGTGTTCCCTGTAACGTTGTGCACCTGCGTGAGAAAAAATACACTGCCTAATTGTCGCTCACAATAACTTCATGTGAACCTGAACGTTCGTGTTTAATAAAAGAAACCAATTCACTGCCATAAATGAAACGATTATATACGATTCTTTCTTGTTTACTAATGCTGAAATCTGGTAATATTCAACAATTGTCCATTCGAAAAGTTTATGCGGGGGTAGGGATGAAGAAAGCCAACCAGCTTTGCCGTTTCGCTGAACCATGACATGCTATAGGAGTTACAAACTGCATACACATACATTACTCGTACGCAAGACGCGCTAAACATTATTGTAGCAATGAAATCAAACACTCACAATATGCAATACAGAACATATAGGGAAAGTAATTACGACAATTCAAAACCACCATAAGTAAACGAAAATAGAGTCGTTAGCCTACGCAATGTCTTGAGATCGCTACCTGCCACTACACAAAGTTCATCTGAACAGGTGAAAAAAAAAGTTCATCTCACTAGTATTGTGACTGGCCTACGGGCCTCTCGTCCATTCTCGCAATCACTGCTGAATGGGGCTGAATAGATCGTCGCCGCGCCCTCCTTCACGCTGCCAGTGTCTTCTGTTAAGCCTTGATTGTCTCCCTCAGTACATTCATCTTAGTTCTTTTACTTTTCTTCCTGATTCTACAATCCGTGCCTCTATGAAATGTAATCTCATCGACTATAGGCACTATATATTCGCACATAACTTCCTTTAAGGGGCGAAGCCATGTTTGCCGTCTTCCGTCGATGACAATAATGCTGATGACGATGAAGAGCAAGCGCATTCCAGGCTACATCGTCTCTTTTTACCATCACAGCACAGCACATCCGAGGTATGCACTATACATGATGGCGATGACGATGAAAATGAAGCAGCCACTATGTCAGTCATCATCCCGCTGAAAAGTGAGGCACCCCATACACATCTGTAAGGCAATATGTGTACTTTGTGCTGTGGCTGCTGACGATGAAGAAGAAAGACGTTCCAGACAACAAGTTGTCTTTCTGCCTTGAAATAAAGATAATAGAAACGAGCTCTCACCAGCGAAGCTGCAGCGGCACAGGAACATCGCCAAGCCGATCCGAAACGTATATTATGATACAATCATTTAATAATCGATTTCTTGACGTCCTCTGCCTCGAAAAAACAGTGCGTGCGGCGGGCTTTGTTGGGATTTAAAGGCGTGAGCATAAGTGTTCAGAACACGGGATCGCCTTGCCGGAGGCATTTATGCGCTCTCTGGCGACGAGACGCCTCCTGCGGTGCGAGTGAGCGTTCCGTCGTATCAGTTGGCCTCCCATGTCACTCTCTCCGACGGGCTCATAGCCAAAATGACAACTGGGTGTCGCTGTTTTTGCATTATTAAATTTGTGCTGTTGTTGTTCTTTTAGGGGCAAAGCTCCTTATAGGGGCAACCGTTCGTCCCTCGTAGCCGTTGTAGTAGTGTGTAAAAAGTATAACATTTTGACCTCCAAGGTGGTGCCGGTGAGGAATTTCTTCTGTGCGCTGTTGAACAATAAAATATAGTGCCTATTGTACATGTCAAAGACTGCTAAGGGTAAATGAGAGACAGGAGAACTCGGTTTTTAGTTAACGCGCACGCTGCGAATTTTTCATTGTTCGACAACGCACAGAAGACAAGAAAGGGTTGCCACGTTATACTCGCTGGGCGTAACCTTCTAGGTTTTAGAAAGGTTTAGCGAGCGTTCGGCCGCAGTGCCATGAATAAAGTGAACTAGTATATACCAAGAACTCGAGGTGGTTAAAGGTGGGAAGTAGACACGAAGCGCAAGCCATTAGAAAGTGTGCGTGTGCCTCCTCTCGTTCAGTCCTTGGAATGTCCGCTGGATGGCAGTGCTTCTATATGAGGAATATATGATGAAAAGATGCGAGATGGTGGTACTTGGAGTGTTGAATAGGTGGAAGAACGGACACACACAGAGATGCATAGACGAACGCCCGGATGGCTGCACGGATGGATGGACGCATGGACGGACGCAGGAGCGGATGCATGGACGAAAGCAGGGACGGACACACAGATGAACGTGTGGACGCACAGACGGGAGGATGGACGCACGGGCGGCCACACAGACGCACGCATGGATGGACGGAAGCAAGAACGAAATCCATCATTTCCTTCGTGGATATGATGCCCTTGTTTCTTTTAAATGCGAAGCATTTCTTAGCGAACTTCGGCGACTTTGAGCGTATCTATCTATCTATCTATCTATCTATCTATCTATCTATCTATCTATCTATCTATCTATCTATCTATCTATCTATCTATCTATCTATCTATCTATCTATCTATCTATCTATCTAGCAGCCTACGACTTTTAGCTCTTTCGGCCGTATAGATAATGGTATTGATACTAAACTTGGTGTGGCATAATATGACTACATGACGAGCATATTTGACTAGTCATAGGATCAAAAACATAACATGCATGTAATGAATGTCATGATTCACGTTTTATGGTGTTGCTGCTCTTGCGGTGGTTTTGTTCACATCACGTTTATTTATTTATTTATTTATTCAAAATACCTTACAGACCCAAGAGGGCATTGTGTAAAGGGGAGCTTAAAAGGAATACATACATGAATTGGTACAATTTCCATACAAACAATTACATGAACTAAATGTCAATTATTATATGAGTCCTAACAGGAATAACAATGGCAAAATATTAATAATAGTTTTAATAGGAATAGAACGGCAATGAACATCAGATGAGTATACGCGTGTGATAATGACGTAAAACAAGCTAGAAAAACAAGCGCAAATTGTGAAAAAACGTTCCATTAGGCAAAACTTGTTCCAAACTGGTACGTTGCCACCGTACGCCAGGCGCCGGTCCTGCCGTGTACTCGCAGGCACGCTGCGTTGCCTTGACGCATGCGCTTTCAGCGCGTCCGGCATACCTCTGTCTCAAAAAAGACGCAGACGCAGTGCTGTTTAGATAACGCATTGGCACCAATTGCAATTGATTGATTTGTGGGGTTGAACGTCCCAAAGCCACGATTTGATTATGAGAGACGCCGTAGTGGAGGGCTCCGGAAATTTTGACCACCTGGGGTTCTTTAACGTGCGCACAAATCTGCGTACACGGGCCTACAACATTTCCGCCTTCATGGCACCAATTGCAGATTGTGGAATTTCGCGCCGGTTGTCGTCTGGGCCGCGTCTACAGACGCTGATCTCGACGGTTGCGCTTGGCGTCAGACTATAGAGTGCTCACGTTTTTCTAACCTAGCATCGCTGTGCCCAGCGTACGCGCGTCAACGTTACGTTGGAGTATATTGGGCCCTTCGTAATGCACTTGAGGTCGTTTCGCTTGCTCCACATATACTAAATTTGGTGTTACATGTCATCAATACATGACGAAGTTATATGACTGTTGCAAACGTGATAACCATGAGACGCGTGTCATGTAAGAACGTGACAACAGACCACGCTCATAGAGTGCTCGCGGCCGTCTCGCTAGCTCTAAATATACTAAATATGGTATCACGTGTCGTGAATAGATGACGAACGACACAAACATGATAATCATGACACGGAAGCCCTTTAATGCAAATTTACCTCCACCTCGTAACGTTGTGGTGATTTGAAATTGACATATCTACCTTACTCAATCCCGCTTCTCATATAATCGATTCCATAGTACGTGGGATCTGCCATTTTTTTTAGAATTGTGGCTGCAACGACGCTGGTTCCAGCGCAGGGCTCGCGCATTGATTTGTACCGGTTTATTAGCATAATGATGAAACAAGCACACTAAGTACAGACACATAGTTAAAAATAGTTCAAGGGTAATTATATATAATTCAGTTTAACGAGACAATCATTCGTGATCACTCATTATTATCTTCCTCAGCTTTAATTTTCTGAGCTCATAACAATTCCACATCAATGAATTGCATTGTGTTTGATGGGAACTACTTGGGTGGTGGTGAAAACATTTAATAACCATTAAATGGTTACAGAGAGGTGATTGGGTTGGGGCCTTATTGGCCTCCTACCCTCACAGCACTAGGTGGAACCCCTATTCCGGGGCTCCATTGGCAAGCAACGCCGCCCGCGCACGTTGAACCAGAGCCTCTTGGGCCTTCAGGTCTTGACAGCCGAGCAGGGCCGCCTCCCAGTCCTCTCTCGTGGGATTGGGGTTGGGGGGGATAGATGGATTAGACTGGCACGCCCAGACAATGTGAAAGGTGTCAGCCACCTCACCACAGAACTGGCACGTGCCATCAAAGGATGAATTGAAATGTTTTAGCACCGCCGGGCACAGTACAGTATTGGTAAACAGTTTTAAAAGGAGGCGCTCGTCAGCGCGATGCAGTCCCTTACAAGGGTCTGGATAGCGCCGGTGCTCCTCCTTGTAGTAACTGGTAATATCTTTGAATGAAAGGGCCGAATTGTTTGATTGCGAGTAGGCTTCCAAAGACAGGGAGATAGCCCGGGAAGAGAGTGCGCGGGCGGCCTGATCGGCCTGTTCGTTACCCCTGAGTCCTTGGTGACCGGGTGCCCAAACCAGATTTCGCGGAGTTGGATTAACGTATCGGCAGCTAGGTTCCAGTATGCGCTGAGCAAGCGGTGAAGCCCACCCTAGCTGATAGTTCCGACAGGCCCCTCGTGAGTCGGTGATGATATGTTTAGAAGAGGGATAGGTGAGAGCCAGAGCGATGGCAACCTCCTCCGCGTGTGTTGCGCTGTAGGCTTTGAAAGTGAGCCCGTTTACGGTGTTTGCGTTGTGTATGACTGCGGCAGTATACCACCCCCATGGTGCGGGCCGGCAACGTCCACGTAGCACACGTGTTCCTCTTGACCAAAGTGTCGCTGCAACGCTTCCGCGCGCGCCTGGCGGCGACCACTGTGGTTTTCTTTGGACATGTTGCGGGGAAGGGGTCGGACCCGGAGGGCGCGTCTCCAAGGTTCTGGCACTCTCACCCTTTTCTCAATATAGTAATCGTGTTTGATGTGTATTCGGTCCAAGAGGCGGCGACCGGAGTGGGTCTGTGCAAGGCGCGTGTATTGGTTAACGAGGTGGGCTTCTCGAAGTTCCCGGTAGGTATTCACCACGCCTAGGGCCAGAAGTCTCTGGTTGGACGTGGTGATAGGGAGGTCGAGAGCCCGCTTGATAACTTTACGGTGGATGACCTCGAGTTGATCATCCTCGTGTTTGCGTAGGTGCAAGTAGGGAGTCGAGTAGAGTATTCTACTCGTTACGAAAGCATGGGCAAGCCGCATTGCATCCCTGCTTCGTAATCCGCCCCGCTTGTTGGAGACCCGGCGGACCATACGGCCCACCTGGTCTCCCACCGTGCGAAGTTTGGCTATTGTGGTGTCGGCCTTGCGTTGGTGGTGTATGAAGAGGCCAAGGACGCGGATCTCCTTGGCCTCACGGATCGGTCCCGAGGGAAGACTGATATGGAGCTGAGTTGTGTCCTGAGGGGAGGGACGTACGTGCACAAATTCGGACTTAGCCGGGGCACACTCGAGTCCGCAGTAGGTTGCGTAGTCGTCGACTACAGTCGCTGCTGCTTGCAGGCATGACTCCATGTGACCCAGGTTACCTTGCGTGGCCCAGATCGTGATATCATCCGCGTAAAGAGCGTGATGTATCCCTGGTAAAGAAGCCAATTTGGGGGGAAGATGAAGCATGGCTATATTAAATAGGAGGGGAGAGAGGACCGCGCCTTGAGGAGTTCCCCTCGAGCCGATGACGTAAGGCCCATGTTCATCATCTTGTATGCGTATGTAGGCTCGACGGTCTGTAAAAAACTGTCTAACATAATTGAATGTTTTATAACCACAGTTGGTCTGACTGAGGTGGTCAAGGATTACCTCATGCTTCACGTTGTCGAATGCTCCTTTAAGATCCAAGGCCAGGACTACCTTGTCATTGTGGGGGCATTCAACAGGATCTAATATGTCATGGTGGAGCTGTAGAAGTATATCCTGGGCTGACTTCTGAGGGCGGAATCCAAACATGGTGTCCGCAAAAGTGTGCTCTGTTTCTAGAAACTCGGAGAGTCTGTCGCGCACCATCGTTTCCATCAGCTTGCCGACACAAGACGTGAGGGAGATGGGGCGAAGGTTCTCCACGTCAATAGGTTTACTTGCCTTCGGGATGAAGGTCACGAGAGCTGATTTCCATTCAAGAGGGAGAGGAGTTTCTCCGTCCCAAATGCTATTGATGTATTTGAGGAGCGTGGCGTAGGCTGCGTCGGGAAGATTGGCCAACAGTTTGACCGTAACCTGGTCACGCCCTGGTGCAGTGCCACGCTTCATCTTGCGTAAGGCCGCCTGGAGGTCGTGGAGCTGGAACGGGGTGTCCAACTGCGTGTTCTTTTTGCCTGCATAGGAGTATGCGGCCGTCCGGGGGTCCTTGGTGGTGCACAGGTATCGGTCCCTGAGCGTGTTTGCCAGCTGTGTTGTCGTTCCTGTAAAGTTGTGCATGACCTTATGTAAATGACGTTGAGTTTCCGTGCGTGTTTGTGTTGGATCGATGAGAGCGCGAAACAGGCGCCACGTGTTGCGACCAGACATCTGGCGTGCAGCCGTGTTGCACCTGTCCACCCAGTTAGTGTTGGCTAGCTGAGCAGCATATTCCGCAGCTTGCTCCGTGAGTTCTAGGATGCGTTTCTTGAGGCGTCTGTTATGTTTCTGTTTTTTCCATCGTTTGGTGAGGCTGCGGCGGGCCTGCCAAAGATGGAGGACGTGGTTGTCCACGTCCGTTTGAGTTTCCGTGAGCTTTATCAGCTGTTCGTGTTGTTTCAGTGTAGACGTCAGTGATTTAGACCAGGTGTCGTATCCCGACTGGAGAGGGTCTACAATAGGTAGAGTGGTGCGGAAAGTTGTCCAGTCTGGGATACGAGCTTGTGTAAGTGGGCGTTTTAAGGGACGCATGTACACAGTTGTGTTTAATACACAATGATCACTACCGAGAGTGTCCTGTGTGTTCAGCCAGTCGGCATGGCGTATGTTGCGTGTAATTGTGAGGTCCGGGCAAGTATCTCGTTGAACAGAGTTGCCTACACGTGTTGGGCTGGCGGGATAAGTGTGGAGGGTGAGTCCAAGTGTAGAAAGAAGTTCCGCAAGCTTCCTTCCACGCGTGTCCTCTCGTGGGTAACCCCATAACCTGCTTGGGGCATTGAAGTCGCCGACGATCAGGAGGGGGTCCCGTCCTGCCACCTGCATAGCTTATGTGAAAGTTTCGCTGAACGTGACGTTCTTAAGCTTTGGGGGACAGTAAATGTTTAAAATATGAACAGGTGGGTCAGATCGCCTTATAGGCAGCACCGACACCATTGTGTATGGGAAAGGCGGTGTTGTGGGGAGTGTGACTTCCTGGGCGGTATATTGCTTGTGAACAAGTATACATGTCTCCGGGTTGTGTTGAAATGTAGTGTAATTTGTGAGTTTGACGTCCGAGCCGGGTTCCTGAAGGGCAACCACGGCAACAAGGAACTCAAAGGTCTCAAGATAGAGGCGGAAATGAGCCCGCTTCTTGTGGTTCTTGAGACCTCTGCAGTTCCACTGTGTTAGTAACAACGGCTGAGTTGTTCTGGGAACTACTTAATACACCTACATATATTCACACTACCTTGATGATGCCATGATCAACCACACTTATGCAGAGCTTTCTATGCTTACCTTCACGCTGCATCATTTACATTCGCGCTGCATCATTAGGTTATCTATTCATAATTATGCCACGTAAAATTCTAGAATGTTTCATGTGTGATTGAATACGAGGCTAATTATGCAACCATAACTCGAACGCTTGTTAACTACCGCCAATTACAAAAACATTACCTGGATTGGTATTGAGACAGTAAAGAGTCATTAGTATCTTCCAGGGTTCGGCATTTTTAGGCTAATGGGAAAGTCCACTTGGATTAATGGCCGCGATAGATTTGCCTCATTTTGGCTCATATTGCTTGGCGAAATAAAAAGACAGCATTACGAACTATGCATTATTGTAGTTGGTGGTACGAGTACTTTTCTCGACTGATATGGGCCAATGGAGGCTTTACTACGCTGAACATAAAAACAGCAACCTGGATTGGGCTTATGCTTACTTACGCCCAAATTTAAAACGTCATACCTTTCTCAACTAAGCTGAAATAAATTCAGCTACAGTTAGATTCACCTAATTAGGCTCATTTAAGTTCAACTTCACCGAACGCGACAACGGCAACCTGGCTTCACATGTTTTGCGAGGCTGGCTAAGATTTGTAATGAGTAAACCGGCATCAGTAATTACGCGCTCCCGGTGCTGGATTCAGTGCCGTCGCAGCCTCCGCGTAAAAAAACAACACAAATTTGATGGAGCAAAGATAGCGACACTCTAGTGTCGTTTCGGCAACTAGCTCGTAGGAGAGAGCAACATGAGTGGCCAATTGATGCGACGGGACGTGCATGCGCACCGCAGCAGGTGTCTTGTCGCTAGATGGCGCGTCGATGCCTTCGGCCACGCGTTCCCGTTGTTCGCACATTTATGCTCACGCCTGTACGTTAAACAGACACAGACTGGGGTGGATTTCAGGCTACCACCACTGGCTACCAGGCGGAGGCATAACGGCGAACATACTGCACTCTCCCACGCAAGCCTCAAGTTCCTCGAAGCTTGCCCCCAGAGCCAGGCGTGGCGGTGTCGTCAATCCGTAAGCTTCAGGTTGAGCTCCCTATGTCTGATACTTGCTGTCAGAAGTAGGTGTCGCCTTGACCCATCGCATCAGCCCCAATCAGTGGGGAACTGCCATGGAAAACGTCAAGCCACCAGAGCCACTTTGCATAGCCGAAGACAGTGAAAAACGTTGGAATACTTTTATACGGCGATTTGAACTGCTTCTGGGAGTGCCAGAATGCACCGGCAAGGTGCGAACCGAAGCGGCAAAAACAGATGTCGGAAACACGCTCGATTATTTGGCATGGTAAGGCTCTTTGCATTTCAGTGTTCATAAAGCCTTCTTAATTAAGGTAAAGGAAACTCCTAACCTCGGTACAATGCACGAGGAATAAAAGAAAATTTTATGTACTGTACACAAGCGTTGCCATTCATTTGCATGTTACATGGTGTATTCAAGGTTACCCGAATGATCCCCCGAAGCTTTGCCCACTCAGCATCATTCGCTTCATGGATATGTATGATTTTTTCCTTCGTCGGTTGGCCTAAGTCCGTCAGCCAGACGCCTGCTCTCGTTGCTCACCGACACGCAAAACTCTCTCTTTCAGCAAAGTGTACAAAGAAAATACTCGAGTTCGTAATTTAGAGATGCAACGCTAAAGCTCTCCGAAGACCAGGAACTTTAACGCTCAGATGAAGGGCGCCGTTCCTGATGGCGAAAGCGCAGTGTCTAGAATGCCTTGTAGAAGAGCCTCGGACCTTCCCTGTCGCCGTAGTTTCTCCTTCATCTCACGACCAGAGGTCAAGGTAGAGCTTCAGAATGCGTAACTTAAGGTCTTCCGTACAATTTACCTTTGTCGCCGCTTCCTTTATTCGAGTGCCGCAGTCAGCTATGCACGGACGACGCGGTAATGATCACCTTGAGCTGCAGAGGCCGTGGAACCGCATAAATAGAAATACAACAAAAAGGGGCCAGCTGCATCCATGCCGTAAGGGCTTGCAAGACTTCCCACGAAGGATGCAGAAAGAAGCTTCCAAGAACGTCGCTACAGAATACTTGTTCCTATCCTCTGGGTCCTTTTTTGTTTGTCGAGGGACAGTTTAAAAATGGGTGTAAACAATGCAGGACGCCTGTGGTCCAGCCAGCGCACATTTGTACGTTACAACGACTTACAATCAGGCTTCAAATCCAATGATGATCGTGAAGTTTTCGCAATTCTTCCGAAATGGCAGGTAAGGGGCGGCACAGGTGTTCCTGGGAAAAAAACCAGGCTGGTTCCGAAACCTCTAAATTACATTTTCTTTAACGTACTTTCTTGCGAAAACAAATTTCGTCGGATTTCTTGGCACACTTTTGCGACCAGACATATGTATGTGTAATTGTTACCTAAAACAGTAATTATTGAACGTTAAATCCTTGTCATATTATCGTGTGCCAGAAACAAAATAAAGCAGATGTAAAGAAATACAGCAAACAATAATACGTTATTTCAGCTTAAAGGGGTACTGACACAAAACTTCGGGGCCGAGATAGCCTGCGGGGTCTATTCTCCTGAACATTCGTGTATCATCTGCGAGGTAATAACAGCGAATATAGCTTGGAAGGTATTTTAATTTATATTGAAGTTCGCGTGAGCAACCGATTCCTAGCGCAATAGACAACCTTGAAGGTGACCCCGAGGTGACCACTACTTCCCTCACGTCACCACGCTGCGGTCAACAAAACTAGTTATGAGGACGTCATAGCCACCATTTTTATTTTGCCGCGTTAGTTCCCTAAGTTTATATTTCTCGGCGCCTGGTTGCGAGTGCTTGGCCCTGGTGCAAGCTTAGAAAGTTTTGTGTTTGGCGACATTCCAGTGCCCTTTCCTATTCGAAAGTAATTCTTGATGCGGATCGTGCGGAAGTGCATCACAGTTCTGTATGCTGATTTGGTCAAAAGTTGCACACGCTAGGTGGCGAGAGTTGCACCCAGTTTTTAGAGCTTTCTCAAACCAAAACAGAAGCTGATCGACAATGAGGGGCCTGTAAATAATTTTCTGTCGCATGCTGCAGCAAAGAATGTGTCGTGTCATGACTAACAGCCCAACAGCATCACATTGCAGCAGAAAAACTCGAGGCCAAATTTTGTGTGTCAGTACCCCCTTAAAGGAGCGCTGCAGAACTTTTTCAAACAGTCATACAGTGGATTTTCTAAAAGAGTGTATCGCTTCAAGAATTCACTGGCGGAAAGGTTTTTAGAATTCATCTTGTACTAGCGCTGTCACAAAAATTACACCATCTTCTCTAACGGCACTATGGGGTGATTCGGAGCATCGCGAGGAGCAAGCCTTCAGAGTTGTTTCAATGGCGGTGTTTACCAATTTGCGGTGTTGTCTTTGCGCTTAACCTTGCGTGTTATCACGCTGTTTCATTAGTGCGTTACCAGACATCATGTGAACGATGTTTTGAAAACTCCCGCTATTCTCTGCATTGACCTATGGTCCCGTACGATGGTGTAGTTTCTAGTTAACGCATACGCTGCAAATGTTTATGCTTCAACAACGTGCTTGTGAAATCTCCCACTTGAAGTATACCTTGGAGATCAAGATCTATAGTGCCAGTGTGTGGTACTGCAGCGCGAGTACTCTTTTTTTTTCAATCAAAAAATTCTCAAGAAGATCCTGCCTGCGTCGGCTTGGTGGGTCGCCACGGGGATGAGTGCCTACAGAGAGGGGGGACCGAGCGTAGGTTCGCAGATGCCTCTTGTGTTGGTGGAGCGAAGCAGGAGACGAGAAGCGCAGGAGAATGATGATAGAGAACGTGCATGCGCAACGGGGGAGCGAGCGCAAATATTGGTCAGGCGAGAAGTAAGGAGAATAATTCCCAGCTTTTTGACAGACTGACCTCCAATAAAAAGGCTTGACGATGCATCCTTACTCTCTCGTGCGGGTGCTTCTGAAGCCACCGGAAGGTCCCTTCACTGTTCCGGAAACTGGTCTCTTCTAGGCGTTTTAGGCGCGGAATTCAAACGTTATCAAGTGGCAGTTGTGGTTTTGATGGTATTTTTTGTGTTCTTTATAGCATAGCAAACTCACGCTCATCTAACACTACACGAAAAATGACAAACCCCGTAGCGACGCCTTTCGCATACGGAGGAGTGCTGTTTTTACAACTAGTGCATACAACAGACCCTACTAATAGGCATTACTTAGAACACCGACTAATGCTACACACAAAAAAATGAATTACGCCGTAGTGACACTTTCTGAGTGCGGCGGAATGCTATAACGTGCACCCGTACAATTACTCATCAGTCACTATGAGAATTAAAATTGTCACACAATTTGTTTTACACACAAAAAGAGCAATGAGCGCAAAGGTTTGTCTTGTGTAAGTGATCTTGGAAAGAAAACAGCGTTGGACGAGCATCAGTTCGAAGATGACTTTTTGGAACCCAGTGCTCAAAACACGACTCTGCAAAATGGTCCCTGCAAAGTCTTCTTTTAGAGACGTTGTCCGAATGTTGCTCTGTGAGTTACTGACCCACTTGTCGCATATTTGAGGTCTCGATAGTGGGGAAACTGCATATAAAAAACACTGTCAACCCGCCTCGTTAAAAAAGGAGGATCCACTCCACTATTTCCTCGCAGAGTGCGTAAAAAGCAAAATATTTTTGAGGTACTCATGTGCGAAATGTTCTCGTGACATTTTTAGTCTATTTGCACAGTTTACTGCGCTAAAGGCTGGGATTTTATTAAAAACAAAAAAAAAGCCTTCGCGCCGGCTGCAGTCAACGGTTCATGGTGGTGGCTTCCAGTATACTAACGGCGGCTTCCGATGGCTTCAACCACGCTCGCTCGCCGCAGCATCTAGTTCCCTCAAGTAGATTTCAGCGGTTGGACAGAGGGAAGAAAGTCATACATGCGTAGTGTGATTGTCATGTCGGACATCCGTACTCACGTACGGATGTCGGACGCGTGACGTACCCGTGAGCAAGAAAAGATCCGCATTTAAAATTTGTCGCGCGCTGCAATCGCATTCTCGCTTGTCTCGGTCCCAATGAAAGCGCTGAACGCTACGCAAAGAGAAATGGCACGGGTGAACGAATAACGTGGCGCGCATCGTGACCTTTAGCACTTGTTTTTTTTTTTATTCGAATACGCAGCCTTTACAATGCGCTCGCACGCATACAGCTTTCTATAATTGCACTAAAGAGCACTCTGGCGCTAGTGTCTACGAAAGCTGCAAGCACAGCGCTGTATCGAGCACGAAAACTATGGGTGAAACTCGGAGTTGTCTAACTTTTTTCACAGTATTGGCACCAGTTGACTTCAGTTGGCTGGAAGTGGCCTTCTCATGCAACTAAAATCAACAAATGTACAGCAGTGGGCCGTCACTACATTAAAATTTTAGCTTCACCATTTCAAGTCACTCATCATTTCAAGTGCGCTCATCAAATTATACCCGTCTGTTATTTTATTCGAAATAAAACCAAAACACTGCATTAAACGAAACCAAAAGTGCGATTCGAGGCCCGAGAGTACGAAGGCTTCGCAAATCTATATTTTGGCTATCATTCTCGTTGTCACTGGATGATTGCACAGTGAGAGTTCTCTGTAGTTAACACTAAGAAACTGTATGCTGGCACGCGCACGCTCTATGCTCGAGCCGGCACACAAGACTTGTCACAGCTTCCCGGGGCGATCCCTGCAACGACCTATCTCGCGATGTTGAAATCAGCAAATGGGTCATAGAACGGCTGTGACGATTGATTCTACCTTTATCCGTCAGTAGAGAAGAGAAGAGAGAGGAGAAGGCAACTTTCCAGTAGAGAGGAGAAGGCAACTTTCAGCTGCATTTCAGAATTTATAGTGCCTCGTGCAATAGTGCAATAGCCTCGTGCCGTGCTATTGCACTCGGCTCGCGTGGTCTCGTACCACCCGGGAAAGTTTTTTGACAATGCTCAAAAAATGCTTCAGGGCCCCTTCAATACAACGTTCGTGAGTGTGCTCTCGAAGGTGAGGTGCACCATGGTTTCAGATCGAAATTTCGATTATTTTAGTTGACGACTTGTTGTGTCGGCGGGCGCTGTCCGGCGGCAAGAGCGACTGCAAGCAAGAAGCTATGTGTGCCGACACGCACGCTGCACGAGAAGTAGGAGTGAGTGAGCCCGCAGCCCGCAGAAGCTCAGGAAAGACTAAGCTGGCCTAGCGGCCGTTTATTCCAACCACACACGACATGCGCACGTGCACACGTCATTGGCCACATGCAACTACGGATGGATGAGAGCCATTAGCGTTCACTTTATAATGGGGTGCTGACATGTGAACCACATGGCTTGCAAGAAGAAAACAAAAAGATACCTTTCTTCTTATGTTGGCCTATTAACTTCTCTATTTCGAAATAAACATATAACAAAAAATATAATTTTCGTTCAATCATTTTGCCTCTTCAGGCAGATGACGTCATCATTCATCTATTCCTGTCCTTTATCTCTTTCGGCCACCAATACTCTAGCCCCCTCTTTCTTGCTTCTGTCATGGACGTGTTCAGCCTTCCGTATTTGTCCCTGAAACGCAAAGCCTCATGTGGTCTCGTATCCACACGTATACCTAGGTGGATATAGCCGTATTCAATCAGAACATGCTCCATCGTTTCCTTAAAGGCCAAATACGACAATTTTTCGAGGTCACGTAGGTCTATATTGCAGCAAGATGTCAATTGTTGATCTTTTCAATTATCAACAAAATTTTCAGTAGATCTCAATAAAATTCACTAGGTACGTTCATTGGCTCGTTTGTGCTATTCATGTCAAAAATGCAGGCTTGAGAGTTTTGCAGGTTCTTTTAAATGAATTTTATAGCTTCCCTCGAAACGCTCGTCTTGTCTCGTCTAGCAGAAATAATGGCAACAGTGTGTGTGTGACGTAGATTTTTTTCTGGCGGAAGTGACAAACTGATGAGCCACTGCAGCATCTCTTTGTCAGCTATTGATTGTGTGGGTTTGGCCAGCGCTTCCTTGGTTGAGCGTGCGATTTCTTTTCCGTGTTAGTGGGCGTGCTATAAGTTTCAAGGGGTAATGCGTTCTGAGCAACGCGCGATTCGCCAAATATTTTGCCATAACAGCGTAAGCGTTTTAGCCGATCGCCACGGACGACGTGGACATGCAGTGCCATCTGGCGGGCATTCTGTGCAATCAGGCAGGTTTCGGCAGCGTCAGGCAAATCTTTTTGTCACAACGTAGAAGCGCACTCGGTTCGGTTTCGGTTGTGGTGTTGCGGTTTTTCTATAAGTAAAAATGATTTCCGAATTTCTTAGCAGTTCAGTTATTGGGTGCTTGAGAAGAGAGTCTAACCCCCGAATGCAGAGATGTTATTTGGCTGGCGACTTCTTGACTTGAGCAAGTCGGCGTGAAACAAGCAGCCGACTTCAGAACGCCCAAGTCGGCCTTCGCGTTTCATAGATGCTCCGGCTGTCTTGCTTGGTCAAGTCAAGAACGAGCTTCAAAGCAGAAACACGCTGCTCACCTGCTAACAAGGGTAATAATGAAGTTGGGGTAAAGCATGTGTTAGAGCAAGAAAAAACCCATATCTTTTAAAATATCTACAAAAAACGAAGGGCCACAAGCATATTTTTACCATTTTACATCTAACGAGCGGCACGTGGTGCCTGCCACCACAGCAATGCGCAGTGTTGCTTCTGTAAAGCATTCATTGCCCGCTGGTTTTAGTGGCCACCCGAATGCGGCGCGTTTTCACACGCGTGCTTGTTTTGAGGCGAAACAAGCATCGCGCTGGGCTCTTTCGTGGTTATTTTTTTTCTGAATCAAACGCCACGGCGTGTATTTGTGCTGACCTGGCTCACAAGGTAATGCGATTTTCACGATATTTGCCTTTTTGTTCGCCTGTGGACATGCTTGTAGTAGGCTAGGTCACAGTTATATATAAAAAAAACAAGTTCTGGTAACAAATCTGATTTGTATCCTCTTGTTGAGCTTGGTAAACTAGAAAAAAAGCAGGGGTCTGGACATTGCCCTCAGCAGAATTTTGTCTCGCGGGGTGCAGCAGTGTCTCGCTGCATGATGGTGAAGGGGATAAACAATACTTGATAGCGGAACCTCTTTTTTATGTGTGTGGAATTTGACGTAGTGCTGTGCTACAAGCGATGCTTTTCTGAGCGAGAAACAGTGCCCTAGACGGAATGAAAGGATAGACGAGGCACACAGACACAGCGCCGAGTCAATTTTGTACCGAAAGGGACGGAAAATGTCGTCGTGTTTTATAAAAACAGAAATAGCCTTTGCGGTTACGAAACCCTTCGGTTCCGTAACAGTTCTGTCTGTCTGTCTGTCTGTCTGTCTGTCTGTCTGTCTGTCTGTCTGTCTGTCTGTCTGTCTGTCTGTCTGTCTATATATCCAGCCACCTACGACTCTTAGCTCTCCAGGCCACTTCGACAGTTCATTTATTTATTTACAGAGTACCTACATCGCCATATAGGCATTACGTAGGGAGGCGGGGATAAAAAAACAATCCGTACAAATAAATTTGTACCAAAACTCATAAATGCGCGTGAATACACCTTCAACTTTATCAGAACATAATTATAAATCATAAATACATTTTCATACACACAGAACATACATAGTGCAAGAAGAATTTCACAGCATAGATAAAAATAAATCATTATTTGTTATACTAACCAGTTGGTCACTTAAGCTGTTCCACTCTATTATAGTTTTTGGAAAGGATGAGTAGAAAACACTATTGGATCTGCAATTGGTATCGATAATAGTATCTATACCTTAATTGGTGTGGCATTACCTGACTGTGTGACGAGCATAAGTAACTAGTCATAACATAAAAATCTTGATATCAATGTCATGAATGTCACGATTTACATTTCATGTTGTTGCTGCTCTTGCGATAGTTCGTTCACATGACATGAAGCAAAATTGGCATGGTATGACATGACTGCATAGAGAATACAAGCGACAGACCCTAACATAAAAATTATGACATGCGTGTAATGTAACGACATGATTACATGCCACATTCGTGATGCTCTCGTGGCCGTTTCGCTAGCTCCACATATACTATGTCTGGTACCACGTGACGTGAATAGACCACGAAGGTAAATGACACGTTCAAACTTGATAGTCACGATTGCGTGTCATGCAAATCATGCCTACGTGCTACGCTCATAGTGTGCTCGTGGCCGTTTCTCTAGTTGTACACGTTATAAGTTCGCTAATACGCGACACGAATAGACGACGAATGTAAATGACAGGTCCAAACATGATAATCTTGAAATAAGTGTCGTGTAAAACATGACTACATGCTACGCTCATAGCGTGCTCGCGGGCGTTTTGCTAGCTCAACTTGTACCAAAATTCGCATCAGGTGCGTGAATAAATGACGAAGGTAAATGACCCGTCCAGACATGATAATCATGACATGAAAGCCATGTACGGCATAATTTACTTGGCCTCGTAACGTTGTGCTGATTTTAAAGTGACCTACGAACATTCCTCATTCGGGCTTTGCATATCATCGATTCACACTGTAAGTGGAATTCGCCAATTTTTAACTGGCATGTTCTCTGGATAGCCGGAGTGATGACGTGGCACCCCGGAGAATTTTTCGCGGGTTTTTCACTCCGGCTATCCGGAGCTTTACTTGAGAAACCTCCGGGGTACTTAAAGAATGCAATTTCTTCCTCCGTGCAGAATTTCATTAAGGTGGATCAGTACATTTTTAGGCGCTTCCTCCTTTGTTCATTTACTGCATTCTGATCGTTTCACGCATTGGTTAGGCGAAGAAAGTCTCAATTCTCATGCAAGCGCTGCAGAGTTGCTGTGTATTTTTTCAACATAGCTTTATAGCAGATGAAATTGAGAAAACACCTGAGTAATTATTGTTTTAATCATTACAAATAGGTAGCAGTTACTGGTTGCTGACCCAGTCTTTTGGAAAAGAAGGCAAGAAACAAACCTGCAAAAAGCAAAAAAAGGCCACAAGAAGATAGATCACATGATATTAACAGCACAAACGTTTTGAGCACCACGCTTTGAAATGAACCCCTCAATGCTACAAAACGATGCACGATAAACGAAGAAAGCGTGGTCACCTGGAACAACATTTCACCATCCCCGAAAGACCGTCCATCAGTTTCATTGACGATGCAAGAGTTCAGCTGATTGCTTCCTGCATAATTTAGCTAAAAAAATGTCATTATACTTGACAACTGCAAATCATGCGAGAGGCACAAAAACTGAGAACACTGAAGCTAAGGACACTCAGTGAATTTATTTTTTATGTATTTCTTTATTTATTACGTATTGCTGACCTGTTTACCAGGTATTCAGCAGGAATGGGCATGCAGAACTCTCCACAGCAAAAACATAACTAGCATCACACAACATAGTGACCGTGGTAGTATTTGCAAGAAGCCATACGGAAGCATACTATATTATGCAAAAAAGCATACAATTCAACGCTTTTGTAACAATTTGCGAAAAAGAAAAGAAAATATTTCAACAAGTGACATAGTTTTCTGATTGAAACGTACCGGTAATAAGGGCAGCGTTTTGTATCTTTGGGGCACATTATTATGCGATAATAAAAAAAAACATTTGTTAATAATTCTTGAGAGCATTTAGAAATGCATTTACAACTATTGGACACTCTGCATTACCAGGTGATAGAATATTCCAGTCACGCATAGTTTTGGGAAAAATGAATACCTGAATCTGTATGTACGGTAATCTACAACTATCATTGAATGATATGAGCGCACAGCACATTCACTTGTTTGTTTAATGCCAACTGTTTCTTTAATGCCAGCTTTGTTATGAAAATTCAGGTAAAAAGCTTCAGCCTGTTCATACTTCTTCTCACGTGTAGTTTTTTTTAGCTACGCTTTAGTTAGAAGTGAAGGTGATGTATGCCAAATATAACAATTAAACACGGATCAATTTTTTACTAATTCTATTCAGAAGAAAAGGAAGGGATCCTACACTGAGGCTTTCATTTAGTACTGGTGTAATAAAAGTTTTTTTATGCGAGAAGTTTGATGGGTGGTGTGGCACTCAAAAGCTTCCGTCGCAAATAACCAAGCTTCTCCATTGCCCTTTGAATATATTCAACATGGTCATTTTATTTTAGGTCTCATGTGAGTACTAGTGATTATTATCTTATACAGTGTGGGAGTCAATGAGAACAACCAACTTCTAAAACCGATTACCCACACACAAAATAAAACAAACAGGATGAGTGTTCAATATCAAAAAGACATTCCATGAACTCCGCTGTCAGAGAGCCGCTGCATGATAAAACACACCTACGTGACGCGAAGAAGGTTCACAACTGGCCAAAGTGTCCTATGTTTTTCTAAATGATACCGTTGCTGAAACAATGAAAAGAAATTTTGGTGCTCTTGTAGACAGCATAAGATACTCACCTCCCGCTTATTTTTTTATTTTTTTCAAATACTAATGCAGGTTACAGTCGAACTTTAGTGCGTGCTCGTCGTCAGACTTCTACAAAAGTAGGCTTTTCCAGTTTGCATGGTGGTGGCCTGTCTTTAAGAAAAGCGTAGGTTCATCTCCTTTGCAGAATAATTTCCAAGATAGGTCGCCACTATTTTTTTTAATTTGCACAGTGACAAGTATCTGTTTTGATACTTCTCGTAGTGAACATTTTCCATTGTAGTCATCGCATGTGCACGTATTTCTTCAAAACAAACAGCCTCAAGCACAAACCAAAAAAACTTTGACTACAACGTAGCAAGAAAAACGAGCAATAACACGTACAAACATTACACCACTCGAGCCAACTGCACATTCACACACGCTGACAGAAATAAGGGACAGCCTACCAGCTTATTCAACTTACAGGTCCATGCTGGTCGAGCGCCCCACGACTCCTTCTGCCAAGCAACCCTTCCCTTTCTTTCGCATTTTTCGCTCCTATTCTCGTCAGTTTCTTACACCCGTTCTTTTTTCTGCTGAGAGCACCACGTCTCCCGAAAAAGCCAGTATACTTCTAGATTAATATCTCAGACACCGCTTATACACTGAACAGATGCTTTTCAACAATATGAGTGCGGGTATGCGTTTTAAAAGTCTGTACCGAACGCATTGCCCTACCTCAATTCAGTACATTTATAAAAAAACTAAGCTGATTTCAGTTAGTCATGCCTGGCTGGTTGGCTGACATGATAGATCAAAATAATTTGTCCGTAGTGGTAGACCTCGACCTGGCGTTCATTGGTATGGAAGGCGGACAAATATTACCGTTTATGGGTAATGACAACACAAAACAGATTTTTAACCAGTTAGGTTTATTATAACACACATTATTTTTTGATAAAATCAACCTAAAACCACGGCCGCTGAATCAAAGCGCACAGAGTCGGCCTGCTGCGGGTGCCGAAAACCACGGGAGTAGCCTAGTTCACTTGACTGCCACCGCAGTGCTACTGCTGAAGGATCGTCTGCGCTGGGTAAGCTGCGTGTGTCGAGCGCTCGCAGGCTCGCTGCGTCCGCGTAGAAGTTCTGCGAGCGTCCAAGCGGACATGTCAAGCTTCGTGCCCGCTCAGTGCAATCTTTACACCTCAACAGTACTTTTCCTACAACGTAGAGGGTATTCTTTTTTCTGTGAGTGACGGACCAGTCGTGGCTAAACATGATCTCATACTTGAAAGCTAGAAAGCGTTAATGGCGAAGTTTGTTTCATGTTCGCTTCATGGCACTGCTACATGTGTTCTAATTTTTCTTTTTAAATAGTCCCGAAAGCGCTATTGTTCAGTTTCGGGCTATTTGAGTGTTGCGCAATGTTCTCACCAACTTCAATCGCAAAACTTTTGTTGCTATTTGGATACTGCAACGTACATGCGAAAAGTATGAAAATTCAATGTTTTGTGCGTAAAATGAAACAAAATTTTGTTTTCGAAAACTCACTCGTTGTTCGAAGTTGGCACGTGTTTCATTTCACGACTAAATATTTTCACATTGCAAAGTAAATATAAAATGGAGTTAGTGATTTGCCATCTGGCTTCAAAGGCACATAACTTATTTCGAAAGGGGCTTGTGTGTCAACCTTACAAGGTGGTGCACAGTGGCGTTGACATTGCCAGTCCAGTTGGCTAGCAGTGGTTGAAGCAGCAGTTTTAGAAAAAAAAAACTTCACAGATGTGGTTCGTGTGCTGAGGGCTGCCCAAACCCCACCGTAGGGCAGGGCACGTTATCATCATTTATTAAAGAGCAAAAGACTTCTTTTTCGACTTGTAGCACCAAAAGCAGTGCGCTAAGGCGTTCTGTTATAAACAATGTGACAGCTATTCCACCCATTGAGTGCCTGACGTACTTCTGCGGAGTGGCACGGCAAGGCAACTTCAATAGGCTTCTTGTCCTGATATACTCGTATCCTTTGTTTGAGCATGCTTTTCAGGGCACACACTGCAGAAGAATTGCTTCGCTGTAAGCTGGCTTCTTAGTAAAGAAATCGGAGACTTTCTTTTTGATACATTCTGCTGTTTTGTGGCATTCGTTTGCTGCTTTTACTAAATTTAAAAAAGAGGCAACTTTTGAGTTGCTTTCGAGAGCATGTCACCGTTCTTGGACCGTATCGTGCTCACTTTGCCATGTGTGCAGTGAGTTCTTCAGGCGGGAGATTTTCGGCTGCAGGATATTTGTTTTTTTCCCCTCTTTCATCGTCCACTTCAGATCAAAGTATGTCTGGGTCATTTTAGCTGTACATAAGCTAGTTTGTTGCTCGCTTTCAGGGGGCAGCGCAAAGTCAGATGTCGCCTCTAACAATCCCGCAGCTGCATCATGTTCGTCTTCGCTGGCGAAATCACGCTCGACATCTCCATGCATGCTTTCATCTAGGCCACTTAGGGCACAATCGTTCATGCAAACTGATGTACTGCCATCTGCTAGTTTTCTTCGAGGTAGCTTCCTTATCCTAGGAGGGGCTATATTTTGAATATATGACGGGTAATTCAGAAACAGCGTTGGGACAGTAGTTGTAAGAGCAATGACAGTTTATTGCCTCTCCTAAAATCATCTTCAATGAAGTGCCGGGAACAAACCAAAGAATGGTCACTGGGTACCCACCTCGTTTTGTTTCCTCCAGTACCTTGCCTGGAGATTATTCTGAGCCAAGCTTGTCGGCGTTCAGCATATGAAGGAATTCATGATGGGCCAAGTCGGGATTTCGTTTTTTTTCGTGTGACGTGAACACAGGAACAGAGCAGTTCTACAAAATGCTGTTGCTCAAACTATACAACTAACGTACGCTTCAGTTTGTAAGAGAGATAACAAATTACAATTAACAGAACTGTTGGCTATTGTTGCCCGTAAACTCACACCACTGTGAAAACAGGCGCGCTCCCACTAGTGCACCTCACTGGAATCTTCCATGCAACTAGCGCCCCGCTGAAACGTTGCGGCTGGGTCTGTGAACAACGCTCTCCCTTCATCCCCCAACACTCGGTGACTCCACGCAGAAGGCTGCACCTTGTGCAATTTGATCCAGCGGCCATAGCAAAACTATCATATTTTTTTATGCTGCATACCTAATCAGCGTTTTAAATACTACAGTGTCATGATTCAATTTACCAAAGTTACGTAAAAAAACACGTATTCCAAGCAACGCATTATAGGAATTCCTCAGAATTTTTACTGACGTCCTGTAAAAAAGGCCTAATATGGATCACAGGTTTGGTTTATCAACACAACATTACCCAAACCCAGCACTTACTGACAACAATAACCCAGGTAATTCAAGAAAAGCTTACTCACCAGTTTTGCGCTGCACCAGTGTGTTCAACACTCACGAGATCACGGTGTCGTTCGCTGCTTCGAACCATCACAAAATCAAGGTTCTCACAACTACCTTCTGTCAATAACAACCTTTGCTGCCACCTGTCATATTCATAAAGTACACATAACGATTTCCCTAACCCTAACGCGGCCGAAGGCTTCCCACAATCCTCACGGCAGCGTCTTTGTCTGCGCCATGTTGTTTTTTGGGTAACGACGGCCGCCCGGCAGCGAGGCTGCGTACGCCACTCCCCCAACAGTCAATGAAAGCCGACGAGCGATGCCCCGGAGAAATTGCGGAGTAACCACCAGACTACAATCAGGAAATGGGCCACCTTTTTCTCCCACCTGTTCGTCCATCACCCACCAGAGAAAAAGCTTGGAAAACGAATGTAGATGCTCTGGTATATTCCCATTCGAATGAGCTCACCGCAGCAGAGTGGGGGCATCATTACAAATTTCTCGCAGCTGGGCATACCTTTGTCTACAGTGCAGCCTTATATTTACTGGTAAACCTCCTAGTTCTTTTTCTCCACTTTGTCTGCACGCTTTTTCTATATATCTGAACACCTTCCCTGCCCATCTACTCTCTTTAACTTTCTAAAGCCTCTTTTCAAATCTCATCCTGCTTACGTCGAAGCCTGCCCATCTTATATTTCCCTTTACAGTCACATTCCTCGTCTTCCCGTGAGCGCCTAATGCGAGGCGTCCCACAGTCCTTTGATTTACATCAATTCTTGATTGCATCTCTGACTTTATGCACACCATTGTGTTCCCAAATGGAAGCCTTAGAACCATAACGCCTTTTTACAGACGTCTAAGCGCTTCGCACCTATAGTATCTTCATAACGCTCGGTGCTTCATTATTGCAGCATGCCTCTTTCCCTTTGCTGCCGGTGTTTTTTTTTTCGTACCACCTTATACTTGTCTTCCTCATTTACACATACCCCTAGGTACTTGTACTCACTTACCACCGGTATTTCTAGGCCCTGTAGTCAGACCGCCTGGTCATTTTGATCATTGAATTCCGTCAATCCACAATTTGTTGGACTGAGTTCTAGTTCTAGAGCCTCGCTTACTCTTTCGCATATATCTTCCAGCTTCTGTATATCGTCCTGACTGTCTGCAAATAGGGCAATATCGTCTGCATACAACAGACAGGGAAGCTTCTACTCAACCATCGCACCAGCCTGTTTGTGTGACAGATAAACCCAGCGTTGCTTTTTTCAAGCACTTTGTCCATCCTGAATAAAAGCAGGGACATGAATATTCCTGTCTCAGCCCCTTGTTGATTTCAACGCTGTAATTGCTACTTGTTCCTTCCCATTCAAGGTAAACTCTATTTTATTGGTATAATTCTTTCAAAAAGCTGTATACAGACATCACTTATGCCCACTTCCTTTCTTATATCCCATAAATTTCCTGAATATTCTTGTCATACGCCCCACTGATGTCTAGGTGAGCTACATATAAGGACCCGTTTTCCAATTTAGACATTTCTATATACTAAGAACAACCATTTTATCGTCTAACCGTCTGTCGATTAAGAATTCATCATGAAGCTTTTCGAAATTAATATTTTCCTCTGCACACATTTTTAATTTTTAATTTACTGCCTGCATTACCCATAACCAACTTTTATATGACAGATGTAATGGATAGTGATCTATACGAGCGAACGTGACTCTTTGTTTCTTGCCTTTATAGATCAACTTCCTATGGCTTTCGCGCAATTGTCTCGTATTTCTTTTTTCTGTAAGCACCTTTGTACGGGTTTCAGCAGTGCTTCTTGAGTGATATGTCCTTGTTCATTGGTGAGTCAGACGGCAGCCAAATCTAGGCCCGTCGTAATGCGCTTGAGAGTTTTTTCTTCGGCCTTGTCCCAACAGAAATTCTCAAGTTTTGCCTTTTCCTGAGTTGCATTGTTTTTCATAGTTTTACTCAACGGCAGAATATCATGGCCGACCTTTATATAGGATGAATGAATGGATGGATCGATATGGCTGTACCCTTTAGATCAGGCGGTGGCTAACGCAACCAAGTCGTAGTACTTAGTGAACTAAGAACTAGATTCAATTTTTTCTTTTAAATAGTGAGGTTGAGGACTCGTACTTTGCAGTGAAGGGTTTATTTTCACTAGTCCCTTGACTTTAGCCACCAATCAGATAACCTCTTTTTACTTATTTTTATCCGCTTAAAGTCTATTTTGCCCTCCCTGTCCCTGAGCCCCAGGGCTTTGAAAAACTATGCGCCATCATCCTGAACTATGGAGTGAAGCCCATTCCAAAACATTACCGAGTGTTCAGCAGTTTCCTCTTCTTCTCCACACGCACTGCATAACTGCATACCGTGTCTACCCCTTCGAATTTGGCCCATTATGTCTTGGTTTCCAATACTCCCGTCCTGGCCTCAAGCAGTAGAGAACTACCCCCAGTATTACAATAGATCCTTTCCTTGGCAATTTCCTGCCTAAAAGTTCAATAGATCTGTAGTGAACACTTCTTATTCATGCCGATTCCTGGCATATCGGTCTCATCTTCCTTCACCTTTTTCTTAACCAAAATTTTTTTTGGTTTGGCCCCCTGCTGTTTCGTAAGTGTTTACCGGTTAATTTTCCGGTTCGCTTCCTTCATTTTGTATCGACATTCTTCATGTACAAGTAGCTGAATTTTTCCTAGGCTAACGCTCCTCCCCCATTTTTTCAAATCGCTTCTCAAATTTTATCTTCCTGCTAGCTTCCCTGCTCTCAAATAATGTCCATCCCATATAACCTTGTACTCCCTAATTAGGTTTATTCCCGTGAGCTCCTAAGGCAAGCCTACCTAATCCACGTTGCCTTATTTCAAATCTTGTTTGAACTTCTGATCTCATGCACAAGACTGGAATGCCGAACGTCAGAGCAGGAACCATAACCTCTTTCCATATTCCTCTCATACCATCATACCCATTGTAATTCCACTGTGCCCTATTTTTCGTCAACGCTGCATTTCTCTTACCTTTAGTCGTCACGCATATTTCTTTTTGCCTTAGGTACTCGGTGCCAACGCATCCATACGCCCAGATATTTGTATTTATCTGTTATCTCTAGCGTAACCTCCTGTATTCTAAGCGCACTACCATCATTATCATAAAATCATGACTGCTGTTTTTTGCTAAGTGTATCTGAAATCGAACCTATCTCCCTTATAACCGCAGATGTCCATCAATCTCTGCAAATCTTCCTTGTTGTCGGCCATTAGCACTATATAATCTGCGTACATCAATGCTTGTAGTGACTGTTCAATGAGTTTTTCTTCTTTGACGAAAGAGAGGTCGAAGCCCAGTCCACTTTCCTTACTTTGGCCTCTAATCCTTGTAGGTACACTATGAATAACAAGGGTGAAAGAGGACACCCCTGCCTGAGCCCCATTATACCTTTGTGGGCTTGGATACCTGTTTTTCCCACTTTATAACTACCTTGTTAGTTTTATAGATATTCCTTAAAATTTAGTGACTACATCTTCCACACCTATTGTGTCCACTATTCCCCAAAACTCCTCTTGAACCACGCTATCGCTCCCCTGATATCCAAAAATGACAAGCAACACAGCGACCTGTGTTCCTTTTCCGCTATTTCGATGCACTGCGTCAGTGGTAACACATTGACTTCCAACATCCTGTGTTTCCGAAACCATATGTGCAGTTGCCACAGCTACCCCTCATACTATATCCATGCCTGCAGTTTTTCCTTTGCAATCTGCATTGCCAGCCTGTAGACCGCTGATGTCACATTTATAGGTCGGTAGCTGTTTATGTCAGCTTTGTGCCCCTTTCCCTTATAGATCATGCTCATCCTGCCAAGTTTCCATTCATTGGGGACTTCACCGTCGATTATTATTTCGCTCACTGTGTCTCTCAAAGCCTGCTTAGACTTCGGATCTAATGCATTTATCAGGACAATTGGAATGCCATCTGGGCCTGTTGATGTACTACTAGGAACCCTCTTCATAGCTCTTTCTCACTTTCGTTTGACACAAAACTAATTCGTAGATGACACAATAATTCTCAGAGTCCAAATTTGCAGAGGCTTCTGGATGTACAGCTGCGAAGTCGATGGCTTTCCCTGAATGAACTCGCTGAACAGGTGGAGATTTCCGGCACGAGGACGCAAATTTTCTCCATGTATTCTTGTTTTCGCATAATGATTTTGGGCTTGACACTTTCGGAACGTTGTGACCACTGCTACCACAGTGGTCACACATCTGAGGCTTGATGTCACCTGAAAGTTGTGCCTATATAACTGCACCGTAGCTTCAGAAAACGTCTGCGGTAGGGAACGGCTATGAATAACACTTTCAATGTGATGAGCCTTTCAGGACCTTAATGCTCGGCTGGCCAGCTTCGAGCATCCGACCGATTTCATGCGTTTTTTTCAAGGACAATAGATCGCAGTGCGCGACCAGTTTCTCTCACACTACTGTGTTGGACGTGCCATTTTTTGTGTGATCGAGTATGCGTTGAACGCGTACATCGACACAAACTAGCATCGTACAGCTTTGTACATTACAACAGTCACATATTCCACGAAAAACTGTCGGCGCTGTTGACACCAACTTGTGAAGTCGCATTGTTTGACTTATGAATTGGTGGACGCGGCGAGAATCAAGTGAGGCTCTTTACCAAGACTGTGAAACTGCGAAACGGCCAGAACAGAAGAATTGGTATCAGATGCCGGCGTGTACGCCGCGTTGCTCACGGGAGATCATGACGGCAGGGACGTCGCGTTCTTCGGATCATTAAGAGCTTGTTTCAGTTCGGCGTTGGCGAAATATTTCATCTCGCCTTCATGTGCCGAGGTGCTCATAAGTGGAGCAGCCCGCAGCACGTTTTCCAATCGCTGCTGGCAACCACCTCGACGTGGACCTGAAACATTTTTTCTGTGTACTCCGTGAAATCCAAGATGGCCCCGACAATTTGATGAGCGACAGAAGACGGTATAAGAGGGCCAAGCTGACTGTAGGGAGAGGCCGAAGCGTATTGAACACGAGGGCCTAGTCCACAGCTCGCTTGCAGCCTACACCAAAGGAGCTAAGCCTCGAGAGCCAGACGCGAAAAATTTTAGAAAAGCGTGAGTCTGCCAAAGTTCATGTGTTCTTGTTACAGAGGATCGAGAAGAGACAAAAACATTATCGTCACCATAGTGCTGTGACGTCAGGTGGTGTACGACGGCAAAGGTCTGACGACTTCACGCGGGACGCGATGTGCGCCAGATTGTTCGGCGACAGGAGCCATCGCAGTGCGTTATTCCAGAGCTGCCGCAATCCCAGGAACGACTAAGCCGGCTTGGCTAAGCCCTGGTAACTAACTCTCAAGGTCTAGCGATGACCGTAGAGGGCGCAAAACATCAAAGCGTGGCGAGTTTCATTATGTGCACGTATGGTGGAACAACTCACTCTTCTTTTACCGGTCGGATAAGTTAGTGTGCATTTTAGGTTAGGGGTGCTGAACGCACCTAAAATTTTTATTTCAGAATGTATCAAAAGACCGTTACAAGAGCAGTTACCACGTAGTTTTTCATAAATATAGAGGAAAATATTTTGTATTGCTTTTTTTAAAATAGCGGCGACTGTTTGTGTCTAAGTAATGAGATTATTCTGATGCTTGAAAAGCAGCAGCCAGAGAACACTGTGGCAGACTATTGATATTGAGTGCGTTGCTATGGGTTAATTTGTTCAAATTGTACCGTGGTTAGCCATGGTACCTTTTATTGATCGGCATTACGAACCTTGATTTTAATGCAGCTTTGATATATCAATGCAAGCGTGTGCGTCAGACTTTACCTGCTGCTACGACGAAACGAACGTGACTAAAGCCTGTGAATCATATCAGCTGTTGTGCTTATCTGACGTCCGGCTACGCAGGATCAAGCATGAAATTCAACGCCGCCTTATCGCTCGGAGACTGCCTAGAAAAACGAAAAAATTATACACAAGGTGGCGTGTCACCGATGAGTCGAAATTCGCTGCTTTGCATCTAAACATGGCGCCTTTCTTTTGCGTGCGCTACATGATTTGTCATTTCATAAGGCTTCTCGACTTGTACAGCTAATGAGATCCAGACCTTGTGAACGTTTGAGATGGTTTACTTTGCTTTCAAATTCACTGAAGATGTATCTATTGCTAAACTTTGTAAAACAGATCACATCAAGATAGGATCACTTACACCCGTTCCTGCTCAAAATGAGCCTGCTGCAATATAGGGTCAGAAATTGAATGCATGGTAGAGCCAAGTGAACCTTTACTTAGCGTTCCCACACTTCTGTCACGCAACCTTACATTCGCTCATGACTTTCCATGACACCCGTATAGAATATTGGTGTAGGTTGCTGCAAGCAATAAGCATTTGTACATTTTTCGTAAGTTCACATTCAAGCATATTACATTTGCATGAACGATAAAAGTCAATCCATTTGGGAAAGTACCTAGTTTTGCCATTAAAAGAACGTCACTAGAGCAAATTCATTAGAAAGCCATCCACAAGACATATTCACAGAAATAGCAGTGTTATATCCTCGCCACCCTAGTTACATGCGGAGTTCATCACTACTTCGTCACTACCCAACCCAACCACATCACTACCCAACCACATCACTACCCAACCGCAGCCACCAAGCAAAGTCTCATATTAGTGTACGTTTGGACATTCCATTGCTCTGAACCCACCTGAAGTCAGTGGAGAATGGCCCTCACTGAAAGCAAGCTCGTAGGTCAAAATCTTCGCAAGGTATTGTTGATGATTTATTGAAGCGATTTTCGTTCAACCATTTCTGTCTTACCCTCTACTCGAATTAGTTTTTTTTTGTATTCTAAGATAGTGGACGAAAGAGACACCAATGATTTCCATGCCCCCCCCCCCCCCATCATATCATAAAAATCTCAACAGTTGCCATAGTTACGACCCTATGCGCCACCAATAAACCTGGTGGAAAAATGGAAGGGTTATACAGTGAAGTGAAAAACAGTGATAGTGTACGGTATGTTCAAGCTGTGCGAAATCGGGTGCACAGATTATCGTTACGTGCTTTATGAATTACTCAGTCCACAGGAAATGTGCACGCTTCGAATACCTTGGACAGCGCATGCGATCGGGTGGACATACCGTACTTCACTCTACGTGTCAAACTTGGCATAGAGTATCACATATATTTAGGTGGCAAATGGGCCTGCGGTAGTGCATATTTAGCAGCACTTCTCTTTCACATTTAGTATAGATTGCTGTGAATGGGAAAACTGTTCCAAGGCAATGTGCAGCTACAGTAGCGCTGAAACAAAAAGTTACATTTATATACCGAGCTTGTTCGAATGGACACTGTCACAGTTTTAAAAGATGGAAGTGAGCAAGCACTCATCTCTTTATTAAGCGAGACGTGTCTTCGAGAGGTAGAAACTGCGTCGCCGAACGATGAGGGTGAATCAACTAGAATAAGGATGAAGTGGATCACATTCGGCACGCATTCTCAAATAATGAATGATATTCTGCCACTAACCCTCAAAATAAAGGTATATATATTAGTGAATCTTCGCAATACTTACCTTAGTGGAATCTTAGCGGAACAAACAGGGGTTAAGAATATCACGGCTAAAATTTAAAAAAAAATGGAATAAAGACAGTGTTGTTACGATTCTCAATTTCAGATTTCACAGGCATTGCCGCCGTCATGGCTTTTTTCACGAAATCCTGCGAGCACTCGTCGAGGGCCGAGCTGGCTGTCTTCCATACGTACCATGTCAGTGATTGTTTAGTGAATAGTTTTTGTCTTACTTTGAAAACCTTGTCAAAAATTGGCAGACTCGACGTGCAGTGGGAATCGCTGATATGCGAAGCACGAATGAGGAAGCTGGATATGTAACTTTAAAATCAGCACAACAATACGAGGCGGAAGTAAATTATGCCATACGTGGCTTTAACGTGATGATTATCACGTTTAGACGTGTGATTTACCTTCGTCATCCATTCACGTCACCTGATATCGAATTTGGTATATGTGCACCTAGCGAAACAGCCACGAGCACGCTATGAGCGTAGCATTTAGTAATGTTTTATACAACATGAATATCATGATTATCATGTTTGGACGTGTCACATACTTTTATCGTGCATTCACGCCCCGTAATATCAAACTTTGTACATGCGAAGCTCGCGAAATGGCTGCGAGCGCACGTAACGTTCACGTGCGCCCACGCTGGGTGCAGCAACACTACGCTAACAAAACGCGAGCACTCTGTTGTCTGATACTAGGAGAGGCCCAGTGGCAACCGGCTCGAAACGTGTGATGCTGCATTTCGCGCCGACGACGTTACCGATACAGCACCGCTTCTGCTTAGCTTCGTGACGGAAGAACGCCGGGCACGCTGAAACACCCATGCGTCATAGGAACGCGCCGCGGCGTGCGCCTGGCGTGACATCGCCAGCGTGACGAAATGAAACGAATGCCGGCGCACACGCGTGGCGGGTCACGTCGAAGTGTTTTGGCGCCTTGAGTGTGGCACGTAGCCATGTTCTTACATGACACGCGTATCATGATTACGATGTTTGCACCAGTCAGATAGCTTCACCGTGCAATAACGTGACGTAATAATAAATTTGGCATATGTGAAGCTAGCGAAACGCCCGCGAGTGCATCACGAGTGGGGCACGGATTCATGTTGTTACAAGACACGCATATCATGATATCATTGTTTGGACGTGTCATTTACATATGTCATCCGTTCGTGTTATGTAACACTGAATTTGGTACATGTAGAGCTAGAAAAACCGCCGCGAGCTCATCATGAGTGTAGCAGATATTGCTGCTGTTACATGACACGCATGTCATGATTGTCATGTTTGAACGTGTCATTTACGCATGTCATCCGTTTGCGTCACGTAACACCGAATTTGTTACATGTAGAGCTGGCGAAACGGCGGCGAGCGCTTCATGACTGGGGCAGGTAGTCATTTTGTTACATAACACGCTTTCTACGATTATCATGTTTACAACAGCCACATACGTTTATCATCTATTCACGTTACGTAATACCCAATTTGGTGGATATGAAGCCAGCGAAACAACCGCAAGCGCATCAGGAGATTGGCATGTATTCTTGTTTTACATGACGCACGTCTCAAGATTATCATGTTTCAACCAGTCATATACCTTCGTCATCCATTGACGTCCCATAATACCAAATTTGGTGTATATGAAGCTAGTGAAACGGCCGCAAGCGCATCACGAGTGTGGCATGAAGTCATATTGTTACATGACACGCATCTCATGATTATCATGTTTGCACCAGTCACATATCTTCGTCATATAATCACGTCCCGTAACACGAAACTTGGTATATGTGAAGCTAGCGAAACGACTGCGAGCATACCATGAGCGTGGCGCGTAGTCATGAATCATAACTTACAGTACATGCATGTCATGATTTCCCAAATAGGGTTTGTCACTTGTGTTCGTCATGCAGTGATGTCGTACCATGCCAATTTCGCAACATGTCATGTGAACAAAACCACCGCAAGAGCAGCAAAACCGTGTGATATATATCATGACATTTATGACATACGTGGCTTGATAGGCAAGTTATAATTAGTTAATTATGCGTGCCGTACTGCGATGTTATGCCATACCAAATTCAGTATCGATACAATTAATAAAATGGCCAGGAGAGCTAAAAGTCATAGGCGGCTAGATTAGATAGATAGATAGATAGATAGATAGATAGATAGATAGATAGATAGATAGATAGATAGATAGATAGATAGATAGATAGATAGATAGATAATAGATAGATAGATAGATAGATAGATAGATAGATAGATAGATAGATAGATAGATAGATAGATAGATAGATAGATAGATAGATAGATAGATAGATAGATAGATAGATAGATACGCTCAAAGCCGCTGAAGCTCGCTAAGAAATGCTTGCATTTTATGCAAAATTGAACGTGGACTGGTCTAATAGCACGTAGCCAGGGTATCCACTTGTTAATAAGGATAACTGACAGCATTTCCAGAGAAGGCAAATGCCCAAAGGGGAGGGCAAGTTGGGTGGGCTCATGAGATTAAAAAGTTTGCAGGTATAGCGTGGGAGCAAGAAGAACACGACCAGGTTGATTGGCGGATCATGGAGAGGCCTTTGCCCTGCAGTGGGTGTAGTCAGGCTGATGATGATGATACGCCAAAACCAGCATCGATATGCACGCCAGAAGGTGTCCTAATGTTGAAATTTATGTCAAAATTGATGCTTGAAAACATGTTTGCTTATATGACAGACAAATATAAAAATAAAAAATAATCAGTAATTTGCATACGCTTTCATTCCTTCCACTGTGACTTCATGACAATTATTCGTAGCTTGATCAAGGCTCAAGTTCAGCATCCGAAATCTCATCTGCTGAGAAATGCTACTGTTCGGTTGTTTTCCACCTCTTGTAAGGTTATTTTGGTTTGATTTCTCAAAATGTCATCACGAAAACAAGGGGCTTCTAGTTTGAATTAGCCGCTGTGGATACCAGTTTGTTCAAATTGTCAAGACGTTTGCCCCTTACAGATACTCAAGACTGTGCGCTTTTACTTAACAGAGTTCAAATAATGGCGTAATGTTGTAATAATATTTGTTGCATGTAAAATACAAGACATATGACAAGGCATTTTTAAATGCATGTTAATTTTTAACAGAATGACTCAGTGCACTTAGTAGGTATACTTAGAGTTGGCCAGTGTTTTATACACTTTGCTGATTCGAATGTTTGCTGAAAGCTATTTCCCTGATAATGCTGTGAACCATACAGCCAAAAGCGCTAGTTTTTTATGATACCCATGTTAAGAGTGATAGAGATGGAAAAGTAGGGTTGAACGTCTCAAAACCACCATATGGTTGTGAGAGACGCCAAAGTGAAGGACTCCGGAAATTTCGACCACCTGTGGTTCTTTAACGTCCACCCAAATCTGAGCCCACGGGCCTACATTTCCGCCTCCATTGGAAATGCAGCAACCACCGCCGGGATTCAATCCCACGACCTGCGGGTCAGCAGCGGAGTACCTTAGCCAAGAGACCACTGTGTCGGGGTCATGTTAAGAATGAGGCAGACAGTTAAGCCATATTGAAAAATTGAAACGTGAATTCAGCTTCTGCCGTTATCCGTCGCTTTAGCAGTGTCTTTGATGACTATGCACCCTTGGCACAAAACAATCTAATTTATTCTTCTGTTAATGTGAAGCATATAAACTTCAGAAATCATTAAAAAAAATTCTTGTTTGGAATCATTTGGTTCCAAACAAGAAAATATTCATTAGCAAAAGATTTTATTGATGGATTATTTTAGTGGAAACCTACTTTACTTTCCTACAGAATCACTGCTAACTTAATACTTTTTGTCCCGTAGCAGTAGTTTATTCAGTCAATCTGCATCAAAGATGGCCACCTAGTGTTTGAACGTGTTGCGAACGGTTATCTTGAATTTGCTGCTGTCTTCAAGCCGTACCCCGAGCCACTGTTTCAAGCAAAAGGAGGCGCAATCTTCTGAAGGTTTGGCGTAGGACAGTAGCGCGTGCAGTCAGTGTTCCTAAACCAAATGTTTGATCTTTCCATTGGGTCCAACGGTTGGTTCACACTATGACACGAGAATGTGCATTGTCACGTAAAAGAACGATTCTCGATGACAATTTGTGACGTCATCAATATTTCTTTTATTTTTTACTCCGGTGAGTGTTTCACAGTATATGTCTGCTGTAACTGTGGCCCACATTTTATAGAAAAAAAGACTAAAAATGTGCTATTTTCTTGAGAAATTGTAGCTATCATTTTCTCTCTGCAGTAAGCTAAATGCTTGATTTTTTTTTTAAACGGAGTGGCTGCACGACTGTGCTTTTCTGCAATTTCGTACACTATCAGTAGTGGTCTCCTGTGCAACCATGTGCGAAAACAAATCATCACTGCCGTCTTAATAGGAGTCTAAAAATGCCACTTCCCTTAATTTGAGCGAGATCACGAATATCTTAAGCTAAGATATTCACGAACAAGTAACACGCACCCAGCGTTCATATGTTTTACCAACCAGTGTAGCCCAAGCGTGCATCTCCAGCCGCCTCACTGCTCTGCACGGTGCCGATTTCCGAATATATTAATATAGAATAAAGTGAGAGACTTCATACATCTCAGATTTGGCTGGAACAAACTGTGGTGTGTATCTCAGCAATTTGAATTTACAATCACCTGATTAGCTGTACAATTCCTCATCTTAATGATTACTCACATAAAGCTGGACCCACAGCGTCTCTGTTATTTCTGATGATGTTGATGATGATAACCTCACATGAATGACGCTCACCCACAGAGGGGGATGGGCCAACAACCAGGCGGCAGGGTACTTAAATGAAAGTAAACTAAAAAAAAACGCCAATCTGAAAAGTAGGGTTCGAGATAATACTGCCAATAAACAAAAATGTTGGCTGAGCAAGCGGTCAAACCATCTCTTGTTCCTGACAGACATCGCTACGAATTATAAACTAAAGATCTGAAAAGGTTAAGGTTCACTAGCACGGTAATCTTTTAGTTTCATTGGTGTAATCAAACACAGTGGAGCATATATCCCTGTGGCAGTAACGAAATGAAGGGCCATCAAGTGATAAATGTACTGGTATATTTACATGTATTCGTAGCTTTTGTAAATGACCTACTAAAAACTTTTTTCTCTGAATAGAGTAACGATGACAGATTAAAAAGAAACGTTCACTTGTTTCAATTTGTTGCAAAAAATGCACAGCGGTGACGCGTTAAGTCGAGCTTTGTTAAGGTAATAATTTAGTTATGGAACTGTACAGCGCAATCTAGTATAAGCGACCTCTAACTGGCGAGATACACCATTGTTTATTCCAGCAATACCTTTAATGCTCGAAACCTTTAAATTTATTCAAATTACCTATTCCCATTGCAAACAAGCATTTCGGAACCCTAGCGCTGTCGCGAAAGCCGTATCTGGCAATACTGGGATGGTGGGCTCATTCAGGGATACTGCTGCTAAAGAGCCCGCCATTTCGTTCAAATATAAGTGGCGGTGGCCCTGTACCCATAGCAAATGCAGTTTGCTTGCGTTTTTCGGTACTAAAGGCCGAATTTTATTCATCAGCTCTGCATTTGCTGCCGCAGAAAGTGCATTACATACTGATAAAAAATCTGTAATGACAACTGCTGATGATTCACTTGGGGGTAATTTGCGTAGGGCAAGAACAGTAACCAATAATTCTGCATTGAATACAAAGGTATAATCTGGGAGTCGAATCGGAAAGGACCAGTCGAAGGAAGGAGGAAATATGCCAACCGCAGTGTTTTTTTTTTTTTGACACAGATGCATCAGTCGCAATAATATTGCTTTTCTCTAGGCGAGCTAGATAATCTGCTAACTGGTCATTTAAGTACCTATGTGCCAATCGTTTCGCGTTATAAGGGAATATATCATCAAATTGTATGTGAAGCATTGATCTTAGTTTGTGTATTTTCTATATTTCAAGGCATAAGAATCAACAGATAATTTTTTTTTTGCTTTTGTCGCTGACATGCTTATCAAAGGAAAAGATACCTTGTCGATCAAACTGAAAAGCTAGCTAACGTGGTTGCTTGGGCGAGTTGGTACGACATGATTCACATAAAAAACAGCGCCAATAACGAGAGACTAGAAAAAGAAGGAGACAGACAGCGGCACTGAACTTACAACAAGATTTATTTGCCAGAACCGCACAATATATACTTGGTCAGTATCTAACAAAAAAAAAGAAAATACAAAACAAACAAAACAGAATCCACCTAACAACCACATAGTCATCTTCACAACGCACCATGAGCAGCACGTGTGCTAACATGCCGAAGGAAATCTATTTCTTTTAATGATAGCGCAATCGAAAGCTAGGTTTAAAAGAAATGTTGCAGATTTTTATCTTTTGGAAATACATTGCGTTATAGCCAGAGGTAAGTTTGCTATGCTGTGTTCACGTACATATTGGAAATAGAAAGATTACCCTGTGCGTATATTGTTATTAATGTTTTCGGCTACGATCCTATCTGATTGAGTGACCGCTTGCTGGTACCTAATTCCAAATGGATAATTTTGATACATAACCCACTCACTTAAAGATCCTGCCGCTTGGTTCTTGGCCATTCCGCCTTCATGGGCGAGTGCCAGCATTATGAGAGGATCATCATCATCATCGTCATCATCATCATTATCAACTGCAGCTCCAGTTCAGTCCCTTATTTATTGTCACATCCTCCGATCTTTGAATGTTATTCCTATCACTTTAGGTTTTATTTGCACGCTGCGTGGTTCTTAGCAGTTTCTTCATAGTTTCTTTATTACTTTCCATGTTTCAGCACTATACGTCAGAGCTGGCACAAATTGATGCTGGTATACTTTTCGGTTCAATGATAGCGGCATATTTCCGGACAATGTTTGAAAGGAAGGGTTGGCCCGATGCACTTCACTCATTTCTCATTTTGATTCTTCGGTTAATTTCTCTTTCCTCATTACGTTTTCTCGTAAGCAGTTGTCCGAAGTGTGTGTATATATATATATATATATATATATATATATATATATATATATATATATATATATATATATATATATATATATATATATATATATATATATATATATATATATATATATATATATATATATATATATATATCTGTGAGTGCGTGTGTGTGTGTGTGTGTGTGTTAGAGAGAAATAAGCCAAAGCGCCTGCTGCAGGCCGGCTGGTCTTCTTTCATCTTCACTTCGTCTTCTCTGGTTCGCGCTGACCCTGCGTAAGAGCCAAAGCTCCATTGCCTCTTTTGGAGGCGAAGCGCCCTAAGCCGTGGGTCGTGCGTCCGCGATGTCTGCAGTCGTCATCGTAGTAGTAGGTAGCCACTTCCCCGGCCGAAATAGAGAAGCGGCACACGCGCATCCTCTTTAATTGAGAAGAAAACACACGCACGTTAATAATAAATAAAATAATAGTTGTTTCTGATGAAATTCCTTACAGAGAAAGGTATCGGTGACTTAATCTCCACAAAAGTCTGCCTTGATTTCATTGCCTACCAAACAAGTTGGCCCCGTATCTGCATGTAATCTGCAAATGTCTTCGAAAGACGATAGTATTGCGTGTGGAGAGAGTGATCAAAACAGTTATTTGATGTTCTGAGCAAGAAAATTGGTGAATGGTATACCGGAGGCGCTGCATCAGAGTGCCTAGAGCGGGCAGTGGAGGCTCAAGAGCGCATCAAGTCATGTCATACGTGAGCCATTAGTGCCATCTGGCAATTTCTTTTAGAAAACAAAACGTGGGGCCGTGTGCGCCCGTCTCAGAGGTGATAAGGTGTAGAACGCGAGGCGCCGGGTAGGTTCCACTATCATCTGGTCTTAGCAAAGCGTTATAAACACTTCCCGTTCTGTGCAAAAGTTGCATGGTAAGCGCAGAGTGATAAGCGCTACGGTCCTTAAAATTACTTGTGTATGCGTTTTCTAGTAAGAGATGCATAAGCTGGACATATGCGTGTTGTTATGGTGCCCCAGATATGCGCAATAATTGCTTAATAATGAATGATTGCGCAAGCATGAACGCTCAACCTTGAGCAACATTGGTGGTCGCTGCAGATGGAGTCGGGCGTTTCAAATATCTGATGCCGGTAAGAGTGGACAAACAGACAAATGTACAGACAGATAGACCAAAATCTTTGTGTCGAAGCTCCCCAAGAAAGACTATCATCTTTAAAAACTTGTAGCAGGGGGACAAACTTTGAGCTCTATTTAACCAGAGAAGGTTGCCACGTCAAACTCGCTCAACATAACATCCTTACTTTTAGCAAGGTTTAGCGAGGGTTAGGACGCAGGGGCATTGACCAGCGGTGGTGAAAGTTTGCAAATAGACACCACCACCACAGATATTCAACAAATTCTATTATTTCTCCCCCCCCCCCCTTTTTTCTTTTTTTTAACATTGCGCCAAATTAATTTCACAGTCAAAACACAGTAATCATATTCCCCTAATCTAGAAAATCTATAGGTATTTACTTGCATTAACCACCGGCTTCTTGGCCAATCCCCCTTAGTGGGTGAGAGCCACAAAAAAAAAGGAACAAGCAAGCAAGCAAGGATCGCAATCGCTTGGCTAGTCATTTGCAGTTAGGTTACCCGATTTTACTCCTGTTTTTGAAGCGGAGCTCATGGCAGTCATCATGGCACTGCGAAAACTTCCGTTGAATGAGAACAGGGAAGTAATAATTCCTGATTCGCGTTCGGTATGCATACCTCTGACAACTTGTCATACTTCTCGTGCCATCACGACGTTACGATCTTTAGTCCCGTCTCAGCTGAAGTACCTGAAATTCATATATCCCAGGTTACAGTGGGTTAATATAAATGAAATGGCTGACGGTTCAGCCCACTCATCGCCAAGTCTCCCCAAAAATCTGGTTCTCCCACTGGTAGAATAATCCACCGTTAATCAGGTTAAGAAAATTAGCTATTCACACAGATAAGATGGAAGAAATAACCACGTGTACAGAAGATAATCACCTAAAATATTCTTGAAAATCGCAGTGGAGCATTTTTCGACAATCAGAAGTGACGAACACCAGATTTCAATATCGTTTCCCCCTATTAAACTTTTACTGGTCCAGGGCTCGTCTGAGAATACCAACCCTCTGCCAATTCTCCGGGTAACTGGAAATTATTGTGTAATGTTCAAGATACTCTCGTATTAGAACTCTACTTCTAATTACTTCATTTGCGGAATGAGCTAGACCTTATCGCAGGAAAATGTTTATGGCTTAGGTGATCTAAACTTAGGTGATTCTGCCACAGGGATGCCTTTGATGCCGTGTTTAATTTCACCACAACTACTCAACGAGTACTACTTTAATAAGACATTTGGAATTATTCCTTGTTACATTAAGTTAAAACCTAAGTTTTTAAAATTGTTCCCATCTGGTAATTACGTCAATCTGGAAAACAAGGTCAAAACATAATACTTTTAGTTAAATTCAATATTCTACGTATTATTGCCATTACCCTTTATCTTTGATTTTTAAATTCATAGCTTAGCTAAAATAACATTGAGTCTCAACGTTGCATTCTTGGCTAGTCCCGCAAAGTGAGTGCGTGCTATTTATCTAAAGAAAGAAACGAACAAAATAGAACATCCGGCCTGCAGCAAGGCGCGTTGTCTCTGTCTGGTTTATTCGTTACAATGGCACAGCCTTAAACGAAAACTAAACCTTTTAGCGGAACCATCCTGTATTCGCGGGTCGTCGCCGTTGTGCATCTCTACAATGAGAGAACGCCATTCTCGATTTCTTCCCGATAGAACCAGCCACTCGACCGCTGCTGCAACTACCTCTCATACCTTCCGCGGACGACATCCATGCCTCCTCGTTAGTCGCAAGGTACAACTTGGCAGCGGTAGGATAGCGTGTTCCTCTAAGTATGCACGCGGGCTGCTCTCATCTATAAATGTCGGCCACGCTTTCCGTGGCTTGCATCCCGTGCGCAGAATGGTTACAATGAATAAAAATCCACGCGACGCTCTGTAGGCATTGTTTAGACATGCTTGGTGCCACCGTGGGTACTGCTACCACTGCATAATCCGCTGTCGTGGATCCTGGCCATTTGGGCACTTAACCAGACATCATCGCGGAGCCCACGCACGTCATTACGCAAATTGCCCAACAAGTGCAACACTTGGCGTCGTTTAGTACCTGCTTCCGGGCTGCCACCTTACGACCTCCGGGTATTTCGGATCTTCCGGAATTCTCCGGTTCGCAAAACAACGCCCACGTGTGGTTTGAGGTAGTAAATGCTCTTGGATCTCGCATTGCCTGCTCTGATCATGAATTTTTCGTTCCCATAGTTCATCTCCAAAGGGTAGCCAAGACATGGCACAACTATGAAGGCATCAAGCGACAGTCGTGGCCGGAATGGTTTGCCACTCTGGTTGCTGCTCTCAGCCCCCTTCGCTAAGACACCACCAATGAACGTGCTACTTCTTTTACAGAGGTCAAAGCTCGAGTAATTCATCTTCTACAACGGCACTGAAGATCATGATCTCGTGATACAACGGCAATGAAGATTATGATGTCGAAGACTGGTTGGCAGAGTACGAGCGTGCCAGTGCGATAACCAAGTGGGATGACCCTGTGAAGCTTACTCACGTCATCTTCTACCTGACAGATTTGGCCAACCTATCATACACCGACCACCAAGCCGACATCCCAACCTGGTCAGTTTTCAAAGAGACTGTGACCTCGTTTTTCGGTCGTCCAGCCATGTTCAAGCTTCACGCTAAACTTGGCCTGCGGTGACAATTTCAGCGAAAGGGTTAGAGCTTCACAAGCTACATTGAGGATGTGATCAGCCTCTGTAGGCGAGGATGACAGAGGCTGACATACTAAAGTATATATTGAAAGGCATTGATGATGACGCTTTTCATATGCTTTTGGCCAAAGACCCACAGACCGTCCCGGTGGTGATTCAGCTATGCTAAAGTTTCAAAAAGCTGCCCAAGCAGCGAATTTCTACAAGTCGCGCTAACACACATACCGCGGATACTTCGGTTTTGGAAGGCTAAAGCAGTGGGCCCAACTACAGCGTGTTAATGCCTCAAATTCAACAGTACATCCGGGAAGAAGTTGCTTGACAGCTCTCTTTTGTCGCCACGATCAACGAGACACCCACTGCACTGGACCACTCACTTCGCCGTGCTATTCAGCCGCAAGTTGCCGAGGCTCTCTATTCGCCCGCGTCCCCAATATTACTTGCTGCGCCGATAAGTTATGCAGAAGCCGTCGGCCGACCTCCTGTCCAACCACCGCTCTCTTCATACAGTTCAGCCACCAACTACTACAGGTCACCAGTTTCGGTTTATCGGTAAATCGGTCCTTTTCACCACCTCGAGCGCCTGTAAACTCTTGGCGTACTCCGGATAACCAGCCCGTCTGCTCTGTGGTATTCCTGGGCATGTCGCGCGCTACTGTCATCGCCTTGGACTCTATTTAAATGATGCTCAGCATTCCGCCAACATACCTCGGCAATAAGAATCGAGAATCGCATGTGACACCTGATGCACCTGACCCCCGTTTACGTCGGCCAGACTTCAGCCGACGTCGATCTCCTTCACCCCGTCTTCGGTCTCCTTCCCTCATGCTTCGCCGTTCCAACCACGCCCAAGAGGAAAACGAACAGTCGCAGTTCCTTAGCCAGGACCTGCGCCACCGACGAAATTTGCAAGGCCTCATTTTTCGCCCCTTAACGAGATCGCCGTGTTTGTGGACGGTTTCGCCACAAGTGCTCTTGTCGACACAGGTGCCGCTATTTGTGTAATCAGTGAAGTGTTATGCTGCAAATTAAACGAAGTGATGACTCCACTGGTTGAAATTTCTTTACGCACAGTGAGTTCGTAGCATGTACAACCTTCTGCCACATGCACTGCTCATGTTTTGATTCAAGGGGGGCTTTACATTGTTGAAATTGTCGTCCTCCCGCTTGCGTCTCATAAAATCACCCTGGTATGACTTTCTTTCCGGTAATCATGCGGTTGTCGACTGCGCTCGTGCTCAAATCGTTTAGTTTTCAATCAGCACGACATTCTGAGACCTTCCTTGCACACCCAAAAAGGTGATCGTTGCCGCTGACGTCATCATCTCTGCTTTTTCGGTCGCCGCTGTATCTCTTTTGTGCAACTCCGTCCCCGATTCAACTGCCCTTTTTGTGCTGTCGCAAAAATGCACTCGTCGCCAGAACCATGTCGTCCCGTTTGCCGTCATAACAGTTGCCGAAGGCTCCAGTGCCGTGTACGTGTGCAACATCCGTCCCCTTGTCCTGCTACCTTATTGCATGGCGAATGTATTGAGAGTCTTTACTCTTATGATGACTTCTTTTCTTTCGATGCCCCTTCTGATACGACGCCGATGTCCGTGGATGCTGTTAAAGCTGCCACCACGCCCTCACTACCTGACGAAGACGTTATGTTGTGCAGCGTAGACACCGGTTTTACGCAAGACCTATGCAATCAGCTCATTCAACTTGACCTTTTCCGCTCCTCCTTTGACCACGGAAAACCTACCTTGGGACGCACGTCAGTTGTCGCTCACCATATCGACACCGGTCATCATAATCGACTTAGTCAGCGCCCCTACCACGTCTCGCAGGCTAAGCGTGATGTCATCACTCAACACGTCGATGAGATGCTGCAACGTGGTGTTATTCAACACTCGCACAGTCCTCAGGCTTTGCCAGTGGTCCTCGTGCGAAAAAAAAATGGCTCCACCAGGTTTTGCGTGGATTATCGTCGACTGAACAAGATAACACGCAAGTATGTTTATCTCCGGCCACTCATTGATGACTCCTTTGGTTGCCTTGAAGGTGCGGAGTTTTTCTCTTCACTGAATCTGCACTCTGGATATTTGAAACTGCCAATAGCCGAACCAGACCGTCCAAAAACGGCGTTTGGGACCCCTGACCGATTATATGAATTTAATGTAATGCCCTTCGGTCTTTGCAATGCGCCTGCGACTTTTGAAGGATGATGGACAGTGTCCTCAGGGGACTTAAATGGCACATCTGTCTTTGCTATTTGGACGACACAGTATTTTTGGCAAATTTCGAAACTCATCTTTCCCGTCTGGAACAAGTGCTGCAGTGCCTTACAGCAGCCGGTTTGCAACTAAACTTCAAGAAATGTCGTTTTGGCTCCCGCATACTCGCAATTCTCGGTCACATCGTCTCAAAAGGATGAATGTCGCCAGACCCTGTCAAACTGCATGACGTTGCCGAGTACCCCAATCCTGCTACCCTAAAGGAGCTCCCTAGTTTCGTAGGCTTGTGTTCCTATTTTCGGCGTTTCATTCAAAATTTCGCATCTATAATTGCTCCCTGACTCAGCTTCTCTCCAGTAGCACGGACCCCTTTGGCTGGAATTCCCACTGCGATGACGCATTTGCGGGGCTGCGCCTGCTACTCGCGTCTCCGCCACTTCTCCGCCACTTTGTCCCCAATGCACCCACTGAAATTCACACGTATGCTAGGGGTGTCAGCCTCGGTGCCATTCTCGCTCAACGCAAGGATGGCTGTTACGAGTACGTTGTCGCCTATGCCAGCCGTACCCTAACGAAGGTAGACAAACTACCGAAGGGTCCAACTATTCCGTCACGGAAAAGGAGTGCTTGGCTATCATTTAGGCTATAGGAAAATTTCGCACTAACCTTTACGGACGCCAGTTTGACGTTGTCACAGATCACCATGCCTTATGCTGGCTAGCTTCCATGAAAGATCCTACTGGCCACCTCACTCGTTGGGCTTTACGCCTTCAGAAATACGGCACCCGTATTATTTATCGCTCATGACGCAGACATTCAGACGCCGATGCCCTATCCTGTTCTCCACTGCCTCCTGACCTTGCCTGCTTACCAACTGCTATCTGCGATTCATCATTGTTGAGCATCGCCGACATGCCATCCGAGCAGCACAAGGATCCCAGGATCAATTCTTTGCTCGACGTCCTCTCTTACAGTTCGTCAGTATCGACTTCATGCTCCCTCTCTCGTCTAGCAAGACACTTTGCTCTCCGAGAAGGCTTGTTGTATTGCCGCAATTACGGGACGGACGGCTGTAGGTGGCTCCTTGTCATCCCTCGTCGTTTGCGCTCGGACATCTGCGCTGCCTTTCACGATGACTCCCAGTGTGGCCATGCTGGAGTATTCAAGACTTACTCTCGCCTTCGTCTAAGATACTATTGGCACGGCATGTATTGTCACGTTCGCCAGTACGTTCGGTCATGCACCACGTGTCAACGCCACAAGACGCCTTCTCACAGTACTGCTGGCCCTTTGCAACCCTTAACCGTCCCAACGAGATCATTAGACCGCGTCGGGATTGATATTTATGGTCCTCTACTCAACACTCTTTGAGGCAACCGGTGGATTATTGTACCGTTGATCATTTGACACGCTACTCTTAAACATCTGCACTTCATGCTATCACTGCGAAAGACGTTGCGTCCTTTATTCTTCACCATCTGATTTTGCGACACGGCGCACTTCGTGAATTACTGAGTGACCGTGGACGCGTGTTTACCTTGAACGTCGTCGACGAGCTGCTAAATGAATGTCCAACTGTCCATCGGAAAACCTCGGCATACCACCCTCAAACCAATGGCATGACAGAACTCATTCATCGTAACCCTGAAGACATGCTTGCCATGTACGCGTCTGACGACCACACTAATTGGGACCAAGGGCTCCCTTTTGTGACGTACGCGTACAACTCTGCGCCACAAACAACCACTGGCTTTTCTCCTTTGTTTCTCCTGTACGGACGTGAGCCATCAAGCTCCATGGACATCATTCTCCCTCACAGGCCTGATGTTTTCGAAGCGACGCCTGTTTCCGAAGCAGCTGCTTATGCCAAAGAGCATCGTCAACTCGCTCGCTCATTTACTGCACAAGACCGATGGCGCCAGAAAACTGGCCACGATGCCTCTGCGTCTAGTGTCCACTATAACCCAGGAATATTGGTTTGGCTCTAGGTCCCATCTACACCTCCCGGTCTTTCCCCGAAGCCTTCGTAGAAATACCATGGCCCCGACAGTGTGGTGCGACAAACATCTCCTATCAACTTTGAAGTTGAGCCCATTGATCCACCTTCGGAGCAACGCTGTCGCGGGCGTGAAACAGTACACGTATTATGCCTCAAACCGTGCTATGACCCCCTTCTCATGTCATATGCCTAGGCTGCCAGGTTGGCTCCTTTCTGCGCGGGGAATGATTGTAACGGAGCATAGTGGCGCCAGCTCCGTGCCAGCGTAAAAGAAGAAGTTTACGTTCGTGTGTGTGGCTCGTGCTTGCCGGGTTCCTGCCTGTACCAGCTTGTTGCGGCTAACGCTTCTTGAATAATAACCCGCTTTTTTACGAGACCTCGCTCGTTGCAATATATACATATATATATATATATATATATATATATATATATATATATATATATATATATATATATATATATATATATATATATATATATATATTGTAACATGGCTTCCAGTACCCTCAAGACTCTTCTTTATTGTCTCGAGTATGTGCCCCACAACCTCAACTGGAGTGGTGAAGATGAGTATGTACAGATGAAAGGATGGAACGAGCAATGATGCTAACACTTATTTTCCCCGCGCACTTTAGCAGCCGGCCCGGCCGAGACTTAGGCGGAAAAGGTACGGCGAACAAAGGGTTGAAAGCGTGAAACGTGAACTATCTTGGATGCACGGCAACGACGTTCCGAGGAACCCTCGACGGGAGTGACAAGATAATTGACGGAAGACGTTCGTTCACTAACAACGTAAGGTCCGAGAAAGCGTGACTGAAACTTTTCACACAATCCGGGTGCGCGAACAGGCGTTCAAAGTAGTACTTCATCTCCAGGAAGGAAGGTGACGTCTCGACGAAAGCTGTCATAGCGTTGCTTGCGGTCTAGTTGACTGGCCTCCGTGTAGAGTTGAGCACGTTGCCATGCGTCAGCGAGCCTGGTGACGAAAGTTTCTGGCGTAGCCGTGGACGTTTTTGTCGTTACATTGAAGAAAGAGGCGTCAATAGTGAATGTCGGCGCATGACCATAGATGACTATGAAAGGTGAATACCCGGTGGTTCGTGGAATAGCGGCGTTGTGTGCAAACGTTACGAACGGCAAGATTTTGTCCCAGTTATCGTGGTTCGGTCTGATGTACATGTATATCATGTCGGTTAGAGTCCACTGGAGTCGCTCTGTCAGGCCATTTGTCTGGGGGGTGGTAAGCGGATGTGGTCTCATGAACTGTGCCACAAGTTTTTAGAATTTCGTCAAGAATTGTCGACATGAAGGCCTTGCCCCGGTGACTCAACAACGTGCGAGGTGCATCATGCCGCAACATCATGGCCTCTAAAAAGAAGGCGGCAACGTCTGAGGCGGAGCTAGTGCGTAGAGGAGCGGTCTCCGCGTATCATGTGAGGTGGTCGACGGCTGTGACGATCTACTGGTGGCCCGCTGGTGTTACGGAAATTGGTCCGACGAAGTCTATTCCGACAACGACAAAAGGTGTATCGGGACATGTAATGGGTTGTAATAATCCAGCAGAAGCAGAAGTTGGTCATTTCCGGCGTTGACAAAGTGCACAAGAAGCGACATAATTAGGCACAAAAGTAGAAAGACCAGGCCAGAAGAAACGGCTCCTAACGCGGTTGTAGGTTTTCTGAAATCCCAAGTGTCCAGCTAAAGGGTCGTCGTGGAGTGCTTCGAGGACTTGTTTTCGCAGTGAACGGGGAAGTACTGGCACCCACATATGCCCATCCGCATTGTAAGTATAGCGCTGCAGGACATTGTTGTCTATCTTGAACTGCCGAAGCTGACAACGTAGTCTGGCATTAGGGGGAGAAGGCGAGTCATTCAAGTACCCGATAATGCGGTTACAGTATGGGTCGTCGCGTTGGCACGCGGCAAACTGAGCGCTGCTGTTTAAAGATAGTGACCCCGCAACTTCCAGGGGTGATAACGTGAATGCAGAGGAAGCCGCTTGATCACCTGAGGGCCGTCGAGGATGCGTAGTTAGAGATGAAAGTGGCAGAGGGCAGCGAGAGAGAGCGTCGGCATCCTGATGCTGCTTGCCAGACATGTACACAACATCAAAAGTGTACCCTTGCAAACGGAGTATCCAGCGACCAAGTCGTCCAGACAAATTCTTCAGCCAGGACAACCAGCATAGGGCATGGTGGTCGGTAATCACAGTGAAGTGGCGTCCATACAAATAAGGTCAAGACTTCCGTATGGCCCAAACAACACCAAACATTCGTGCTCTGTTATCGAGTAGTTCTGCTCCGCAGGTGTTAGTGCGCGGCTGGCATATGCAACTACTCACTCACGTGAACTGTCGTCGCGCTGGAGGAGGGCGGCACCAATTCTGTGGCCACTGGCATCTGTGTGAAGTTCGTGGGTGCACTCTCATCGAAGTGACGGAGGATGGGGTCTGATGTCAAAGCACGTTAAAGGGCTTGGAAAGCACACTCGCACTCGTCAGTCCAAGTAAAGGCTGTTCCTGACGTCAGAAGCTTGTGTAACGGCCCTGCAATGGCAGAAAAGTGATTAATAAAGCGGCAGAAGTAAGACGCCAAGCCCACGAAACTTCGCAATTGTTTTTGATTGCCCGGACGTGGAAAATAATTACGGCAGCAACCTTGTCGGGGTCGGGTCGAACGCCATCTTTGCTGACAAGGTGACCCAATACTTTGATGCTCCTGCTGGCGAAGTGGCACTTCTTTGTATTGAGCTGAAGCCCAGCGTTCGAAATGCAAGTAAGACCTTCGTCCAAACGCTTAAGGTGCTGAGGAAAAGTAGAAGAGTAAAGTACGATGTCGTCCGAATAGCATAAGCAGGTTTTCTACTTCAAACCACGTAAGACAGTAACTATCATGCACTCGAATGTTGCTGGAGCGTTGTATAAGCCAAAAGACATGACGTTGAACTCGTAAAGCCCGTCAGGCGTTGCAACGCTGTTTTTTTCTTGTCTGCTTCGCGCATAGGTATTTGCCAATACCCGGTTCGAAGGTCGAGGCTGGAAAAATATTCTGCGCCTTGTAGAGAGTATAGGGCATCATCTATGCGTGGCAACGGATATACATTTTTTTTCTTTATCTTATTGACCACTTTGTTCACAACACAAAAGCGGACAGTGTCATCCTTTTTCCGGACCAACGCCACAAGAGATGACCTACAGCTGGATGAAGGTCGAATAATATACCGTTTGAGCATGTCGGCGACGTTTTCCTGAATCATTTGTCGTTCCGCCGAGGACAGACGGTATGGGCGGTGGCGAACACTAAAGCTGCCTTCAGTTTCGATGCTGTGCTCTGCAACAGAGGTGCCGCCCAAAACTTTGGAATGTACGTCGAACGAAAAGCTGTGCTTTTAGAGAATGTCTGAGAGGTCTCTCTTTTGCTCAGCAGTGAAGTGAGGACTCATGGTATCACTTAAAGCAGCAGTGGTTTTATTTATTTATTTATTTCAATACCCTAAAGGCCCAATTGGGCATTACATAGGGGGGGATTTAAGTGAATACATACATTTCAAGCAACATGAACGGAAAACAGAATACCAAAAAGTAACAATAAAAAGGAAACAGCGAGTAAATCGAATCACAGCATCAAGTCAAGTACGTTCACCAACATTAATCGAGTACATATTCATTAGTACAATAATAATGAAAACACTTAAGAAAATTACATCGAATAACACTGAATAAGTATCGGGAGCAAAAACAGCAGACGAAACGAGGGCAATCAGACACAGGTCAGCCATGTTTTTCACTATGCAAATAGCCCTGAAGCATGGAGTTAAATATGGAAGGATCTCTTATTTCGGCGATGTTAGGTGGAAGAGAATTTCACTCGATTATGCATAATTATAATGGCGAAGTTTGAAACTTCTTGGTCCTAGCAAATGCCTTGATATCGGCAGGGGAGGGCCATCGTATGGCGTCCTAACTTTTTTCAAGCGGGCACAAAAATCTGCACGAATTACGGAAAGTGATGCGCCCGTGTCTACTTGTGCCTCTGTCTGTATACCTTCAACATACACCAACAAAACAATTGATAACCGGTCCGGAGCAGTTTGACGAAGTTAGAAAGATGCAGGTTTTTCTCCCGAAGCTGCACTGTTTAGCTTTCCAGTTGGCGGTCGGGAATCGAAGTAAAAAGTCAAGGAAACACGAGGAACGCCGCATCGGTGAAGGTGAGCGACGACGTGAGAAACGGGAACTGCCAACTGAGGCAAAGCTCTGCGAAGACGGCGACCGGCGTGTGCTGTTCTGATACAGTCGGCGACAGGGTGGTCCAGTGGGGTAGAAGTCATCCCGTTCATAGTCATCGTGGCTTTGTCTTTTGTCTTGTTGACGGCGTCGGCAAAACCTTGAAATATACCCACACAAGCCGCAATAAAAGCAAGTCGGTCTTGTAGTTTGCCAGGTGTTTTAAGGCTGGGAAGATGGTCTCGGTGCGAACGAGTTGAGCGAACCATGCACATCGAGCGCTGCTAGCTGCATTGGGCTTTGCTGGGGTGCAGGTGTTCTAGCCACTGATCTCCACTAGAGTTGCTGGATGGCGCTTCGACGCTGTCACGGCCTGGCGCGCGCACGGCCACCGGAAGTTCAATGGCTCGTCCCGGAAGTTGAGCGTCTGCTACGCTTCTCAACCGCTAATCAGCATTCCCATTGACGCATTTTGCATTTTCTTCTCACCTAATTGCATTTTGGTGATACACATCGCGTTCAGATCACAACTTATGCTATACCGAAACATGCGACGTTAATATGAAGCAGTTTATAATTGCGAAGGAGAACGAAAATGTCACATAGGTATCGGTTCGAGAGGAGATGACGCAGCTCGAACGGGATTTATGCTGGCGAGTGGACTTTATGATTCGTGTTAGGATGCACGTCTTACAACAAATTAATAGTCATGAAGGGGCTTGTATTTGTCGAAAACAATAAATCAACAGCCGTGAAAGGCCTTGGATTATCGGAAAATCAACTAGCTAAGCGAGTTCGATAACAACGCGGAGGAAGCTGCCTGAAACAGAATAACCGATTTGATGTTTGCTACGTGCCGGCAAAAAAAAATCCTGAAATGGCTGTGCACAGCTTGCTCCTGTTTTACCTTTGAAGGTTAGTACATCGGAACCCTTTACAATATGAATTCAAGCATATGTGTGTAACCAGCAGGTCAAAGTAAATTCTTTTAAAACGCGCTTTCTCATCATTGCCTGACAAAAGGTGTCGCCCTTTCTCTTGAAGGAAAATTTCTAGCTTATGAACACATTTATTGCTAGTTTTCAGGGACACCCACCCATTGCGCACACGCAGTGCCTAATGCAAACTGGTCTATCCAGATTTAGATTTGCCTAGTGGTTACGGCTTCAATTGGACATTTTAGTGTAACCCTTAAAGAATGATAAAGGAGGACGCGTGGAACTGCTTCATTCGAGTTGAGAGGCCTGCAATTGTACGAAAAACTCATTTACTCAGAACGTTTGTGCACGTGTCCTTGTTACTGACAATGCAGTGCCTGGAGATGGTTGGCAATAGTGCATGCAGGTTAATATTTAAGTATGCTTCCTGCCTCACCATTGAAAGCAAAACAGGCATACATGTACAAAGATAGATTTCACGTGTTTATTGTACTCGAAGCACTTAAGAACTGCCACGTTACGTCACTTCACTGGTGACTGAAAATAATCAACTCTGCAAGTCGCTTGAAGCACTTAAGAACTGCCACGTCACGTCACTTCACTGGTGACTGAAAATAATCAACTCTGCAAGTCGCTTGAAGCACTTAAGAACTGCAACGTCACGTCACTTCACTGGTGACTGTAAATAATCAACTCTGCAAGTCGCTTGAAGCACTTAAGAACTGACACGTCACGTCACTTCACTGGTGACTGAAAATAATCAACTTTTTATTTATTTATTTATTTATTTATTTAAATACTCTCAATGCCATTTGCGGCGTTACAGAGAGGAGTGGTTACAAGTTAGAGATGGCAGTCTTGAATGATGCATGATCAGGGTTGCTGGCGATGGAGGCAGGAAGGTGGTTCCATTCGGATGAAGTCTTCGGCACGTAGGAGTGGAAGTATATGTTGGTATGGCAGAGTGGCACATGGACTTTGAAGTTATGGTCGATGCGAGATGAAACGTAAGAAGGTGACGAGAACAATGTGCCACATCCGCAAGCGACTTTGCAAGTCGCTTGCGGATGTTTGGTCCTGTTATCTTTGCAGTAGCTTGCTTCGCGGCATGGTGCATCCTAATCTTGACGTAGCAGCCGATGACACATTTAACAAGACACACAAAGTGGTTGGAGTCAACTGCTGATTCGAACATATGGCCATGCAGTTCCGGATAGAGCTTGTTCGTGCTCAGCACTCCCGAAAGTTCTGCCATAACCTTGGCTGTCACAGTGTCAGCTGCATTCTTTTTTGGAAGGCCTCCGTCGTGAACCTTCTCCTGCAGTCGAACAGCTTTTTCAGTCAGCTGACAGATGTACGTTGTCGATGACGACGGCTTGAAAAGACCTCCACGGTTTTTTGTGTTCAGGAGTGCCGAACCACATGTCTCGGCAATGGTGGCCGAGTAGCATACTGCGCAAGGTATTTTACGTTTGACCATTCGGCAAACAAACCCTGCGATGTAACCAACGACGTTTCCAAGGTACGGAGACAGTGCAGGGAGATCCTCAACTATGACATCCAGCTCGCTCTCGTCGGGTAGGTCTATGCCTTGCATGAGGTCTTGTGTGCCGCTTCGCTTTGCTGTGGCCATGTCGAGCTCATCGTTGGAGCAAAACTGACTGCTCACGTACAGTATGCGCGTATTTTCAAGAGACTCACAGTTCCCTCGCCCACCCTTCACCTGGTTGTGTGTGACAAGTCGCTTGTATGCCGCCACAAATTGTGAGACTGTGGGATTGTTATTCCAGCCCCCTTTAGAACGCACAGCGGCAAAGAACAGTTCAATGTGGTCTTGTGAAAGCTTGTAAGTAAGAAAGTAACGGAGTGGAGCATTGTCCGAGAGGAGGAGCGCGGATGCCAGACCGATGACACTTTCAATGGTCACCAGAAATCCTAGAAATGGAGTTCTTCTGGGCGTCCTGAAAATGGGAACACCTGATCCGTCAGTCAGCCCCTGAATGTACTCCTTGACTTCTTCGAAGAAGTTCATCCAGGTTCTCTTGTTGCTAGGTCGGAGCGGCGCTTTGAAACCATTGGCCACTGGGTTGCGTGAATTGAGGAAATCAAACAGTTTATCGAACATTCGAATAAATTTCACAGTTCCTTCTGAATTTTTTGAACTATGGGAGTTGCAAGTCTCCACGACAAAAATTTATGGCGTCCGCCACACTACTGTTTAAAGTCTGGACAGCAAGGTTGACTTTCATCTTCTGTTTCTGCCACTGAATGTGTGCAGCACGTAGTTTTGTTGCTGCATGCAGGCCTTCTTTTTCTTGAAGTTCGTGTAGCTGGACAATGTAGTCCCAGCTCACCAATGCGCCTGATGCGTCCCTGAGGCACCCAAAAACAGAAAGAGCATTTCTAACTAACTTGAGCATGTGACATGCGTCTAAAAGGCAGTACACCTTTTCTTGTGTTACAGGGTTAGGGAATGATGTTGACATCGCTGATGCATCTTGAACGGAAGCCCTCAGGTCTTTGAACATTGTAAAGTTACAACGGAGACCATCACATGTCAATGATGTCATGTGCACTCCTGTCTCATGCAACTTTATCAGACAGAGCTTCACAATGTTCACACGCTCTTTTCCTGAAAGACCATTGATCAAAAAATATCCACACGGTACCTTCCAGTGGGAGTCCAGAGATACGAGCATGAAAACAAGGGCTTCAGACGCAACTGCGTTACTGTCATCGTCCACTTCATTGCCAATATCCACGTAGCCTCGAAATTTTTTGCCGTCCCATTCAAGGTGCTTTCTAATGGCCATTTCATCAACAACAAGGTTGCAGAGAAGCTGTTTGTTGTTCTTCTTAGCCTCATTGGCTTTTGCTCGGATGGCGTTGATTGCTTCGCTTGTGAATCCAGGTTCTCCGTTAATGGAGCTATACCATTTAGTTATAGTCGATGGATGTGGCAAGGAACATTGAAATGTTTCTCTGACATAGTTATATACCTTGGTCGAGTAAAACTGTAGCGTGAGTGCAAATGCCCGCAGTGCAGGACAATATTTGTCTCGGCTTAACTTAACAGACGACTTGTCGCCTTCACTGGATGTTTGCTTGAGCAACCGTTTCGTAACTTCCAAAAGGATCCCCGTGAAGCACCTTTCAAGCATTGCCGAGGCATCTTCTGAAATGAGCTGCTTGTGCTTGAGGTCATCAATTATTTCATTAAATGAGCTGACCTTCCTTCTTAACCGACGTTCTCGTTCAAGGCTGAGCTTCAGCTTTCTTTTCACTGTAGCCGCTGAATGTGTGCAAGCATCCAGTTTCCTCTTCAGTGTTTTTGGCGTGTCAAGAACTGCATAGCTGTGCTCGGCGACCTGAAAACAAAACAGTGAAAGTTAAAGCTGTTGAAAAAGACACCTTTCACAAAAACCACTCATCATATGACGGTCTTTGTAAAGCAGGCATCTGTTCGTAGCTTACGTGGTTTAACGCAGAAAATAAGCAACCAGGTGCACAGGGGAGTTTAGAAAATAACTTTGTCCCCTTCATTTACCGGTGCACTCGAGAAATGCCACATCAGACAGGAATTTCAATATTTTCCCTGGATTAGAAAAACTGGTGCTGCAGCCATGAATAAAACCAATGTTCTGCTATGACTACAGAACATACCAGGACTACTAACTTGATTCAAATTGGATGCTATCCTGGTGTGCATAATGTATACAAAGTTATCGTGCTGGTTACCACGAGATTGCAAGAAAGTGGCCTGACTAACATCGGACTAGTTACATTCAACCGAGGACGGACCAAGTAGCTGCACTCGGGCAGCGTAGTACAAAAAAAGGCAACTTGCATGGGCTGAGTTCTCTTGCACCGTGGTTGGAGTGTTGTCGTTTGGCTGTTCCACTGGGGTCACATCCACAATGGCAGTTCTCTGTTTAGGCGGCTTTCTCTCAGCAGTCCTCTGAAACAGCCATGTTTCATTCACAGTTATGCTTATTTATTACTGCGAGTGCAAAATGCTGTAAGTTAAAAACTATGCTGGCGTCAAGCATATTATAGCAGTCTAGCAGTTTCTGAATTATACCACTAGCATCTTAGACAGCTATCATAGCACCACTGAGATATATAACGCAGAGAGGAGCATTTCAGAAATTGAAAGAAAAAATTGGGCACTTAAAATTCAAGACCTCGTGCTTTGTAACGTAATGGACATGTTTTTCCAATTCCGTTTCATTGCTTACAGTACATAGTTTTCAGAGTAAGTCTGCCAAACAATTCCTCAACCACAGCTTCTCACAGCTACATGTAGATTTTATTGTGCTCCGAGCTAATTTGTAGGGCGTCATTTTTAAAGGGACTCAGCAGATGAACTACGAAAGAAGGTAGCGCCAATTCAGGCGATTTCAGAGTCTAATAAACGTAACATCAACTGTAGAACGCTAAACGAACGAACTGCGATGGCCGAACAGTATGCTTTTTTTTCCGAGCCGCTATACCAAAATGCCGAGATGTCGTACTATACCTTTTCCAGGTGCTTCGGGAAAGAAAACAAGGTGGTCACGGCGTCAGGCTGTAGCCGAGTTCGTGCGCCCGTTCTGTCAAAACAGTTGTCAGTAAAGTGGTCACTGCATAGTCTGCTACCTGGGGATAGAGTCCATTTGTCCCTTTATAAGTTTACCACCCAACGCCGGTATGAATCTGGCTTAGAGCATGGGAACCTGCGTAACAAGAGCCACAGCTTAACAACGACACTGATATGACGTTTGCGTTTCGCTGCGTATCACGCACGTCGCACAGAATACTGTAATACTTACAAGTGGAACGTTTTCCCAGAGGACTTCTCTGGTCTGCTGGTGCAGTTGACGGCGCAACAAGCAGGCATTTTTAGCGGAATGCGCGCGAAACCAGCCCATACGTAGCACGCGCTATGCTGGAACGGCGGCCATTTGTCCGACTTCCGGGACGAGCGCTCGAACTTCCGGCGGCCGCACGCCGGAGAGCTCGCAGCGCCATCCAGCACCCTAGTGGAGATCAGTGGTCCTAGCAGCAACCTGAGCATAAGTTCGCATGGCCACAGAATATGAACTCGGAACAGGTGTGACAGTCATCGAGGCCAGGCTTTGGTGGAGCGCAGGCGTCGTTGACGCAACGTGAGCATAACTTGGTGTGGGTACGGGATGTGAGCTCGGATAGGTGTGCCAGTGATCAAGGCCAGTTCCTTACTCACGACGTCGCGTAAACTAGTAGCAGGTGGCATCGTTCGAATATCAAGGTGGCGAGGTGAAGACTGTGCATGAAGTTCCTCGCTTATGATAGAGCGGATCAATGCACGCAGCTCTGTTCCGTCATGACTCGAGCTGAGATCAGGCATATCGAGTTGCACCCGAGTTATTTGAAGCTCCTCGAGGCGCTGACAGGTAGCTACAACACCGGCTACGGTCTGGGAATTCTGCACCACAAGCGCATTAAAAGCGACAGACGCAATGCCTTTTAGCAGATGCCGTACACAGTCGTTTTCCGCCATATGGTTGTCGATGAGGCGGCAAAGGGCGAGAACTTTTTCAATGTTAGAAGTGTAAGACTCGCCGGGGCGTTGAACACGTGCACCAAGCCTTTTCTTACCGATATCCAAGCGCACTGATGGGTTGGCGAAAATCTGGCGGAGCTGGCGCGTAAAGGCGGGCCATGTCAAAAATCTGTAGCGTGGTTTAAAAACCACGTTTTTGCGACGCCGCTCAAGTAGAATGCAACTTGGGTGAGTTTTGCAGGCTCATTACAGTTGTTGATTGTTCTCACGCGGTCATACTCCTTGAGCCAGTCTTTCATGTCCTTATCCGGAAGCCCTTCGAACAGCGGAGGATCCTTTGGCGGGCTGGTGACTTGGTGAGAAGGGTTTCTTGGCGGTGGGAGCGGTGGCGCAGTTGGTGCGCTCGGCTGTTCGGCTTGCGACATTACCAAACCCAGGTCGTTTAAGCATTGGCCTGAACGGAGCTCCAGGGATGTGTTCTATAAGACGCTGGGGTTGTCCGAGAGCGCCAGAGGACGCAGAAATCGGGCAGCACTATCCACCACTTGTAAGATGGCGTCCAGTACCCTCAAGACTCTTCTTTATTGTCTCGAGTATGTGCCCCGCAACCTAAACTAGAGTGGTGATGATGAGTATGTACAGATAAAAAGATAGAACGAGTAATGATGCTCACAATAGATATATATATATATATATATATATATATATATATATACTGCTACAATACTGATACTGAGGGGACGCAATTTTCACCGAAATTTCCGCAACGACTCGCCTTCCTCCGTGCGAAGCTTGACGCCCTCTGCAACATGCCGGTTCTGTTCACATCTCCTGGTCGACGCGTCACCTCCCCACCTCCGGGAAACTAGGTGGTGCGGCCAATGAAGGTGAGGTCACGGAACATTTTTCACTACATCAGCCTATGTCTCCGCCTTTTTCATGACGCAAAATAAGGCCGCCATGCTTATTGTTGATGGACTTCCTACGATGGCTTTGATAAATACTGGTGCAGCTGTTTCAGTGATGAGTCTTAACTTCAAATTGTGGCTAGGACATAAATGATGCTTCGCTGGGACAGTTGTGCATCATTTCGTGCAATGAACGGGGAGACGCTGTGCGCGATCGGTGTGTGTGTTGTCAGTGTCACTTTGGGCGACAAGGTGTTCAAGGCTTAATTCCTTGTCCTGACCAGCTTCACTGATGACATCATCTTAGGGATCGATTTTCAACGCGAGTGTGGTGCTACTGTAGATTGCGGTGCTGGCGAGATTATGCTATTGGCATTTAATGACAAGTTGAAGCGCTGTCAAGGATCTATCACCGTCATTGAGGATGTTGTCTTGCCGCCAAACTCGTTGAAGAGCGTTCGCGTTGATGCCTCTGGCTCAGACACCGGAACGTTTGATGTTTTCGTGAAGCCCATTCCTCTCCATTGCGCCAAAATAAAATGTGCTTGTTCCACATTATGTTCGATCCATCAGTGATAGGCAATCGGTCTTATGGGTGTTGAACTATTCAATTGAACCTGTCATGCTATCTTACGAATTGTGACTTGCCCTCTTCGAACAAACCGCGAGCAGTTTTATTGCATCTTTATGCGACAAGAGCGTAGATTTTATTCGTTCAACGCGCTCTACGGAAGCCAACTTTCTGAGCATGGTAAACAAGTCGCTATCATCAAAAAAATATCAAGGTTCAGTCGAAGTCCTTGCGAAGCATGCTACTATTTTTGACTTTGCACAGAATGAAGAGAAAATAAGTGTACCCGAGTCGCGTACTCGCCACGGGATTCACAAAGGATCCAATCACCCAATCCGGCAAAAAACATACCGTGTCTTATCTGCGGAGCGCAAAGTCATTGCTCAACAGGTAGAAGAGATGGTAAAGAAAAAGGTCATCCAAGAGTCTTGTAGCCCTTGGGCTGCCTCTGGGATTCTTGTCCGAAAGAAGGATGGTACATGGCGATTCTGCGTGGACTACAGACGGCTTAACTCGGTTAACTCTGATGCAGCCCTAATCTCTCGTGTCTCCTTCGTGGCCTCACCATTGTTTCACTGGTTTATATGTTTGACTGATGCGAAGGCTTTCTATTCATATGTGCCTTGAGTTGTAGCATTCATCTTGTTACACGAGGTGACAGATCAAAATGAATTGTCACCAATGTTTGATTTAGAACTCCTGATGGTTTTTTGAGATATCAGTGGCCCTTAAAAGTGGCATATGCTTTCCTTGTTCACTTTTCATTCTCTGACGAAGGCCGTGCAACGGCCGAATGGTAAATCTATAAAGAAACTTCTTGCTATATATATATATATATATATATATATATATATATATATATATATATATATATATATATTGTGGAGAGAAGAAGCGATAGACCGGAACTCGAAGTGGACGACTGTTCACTCAGCCGCAGCAGCCATTCACTTCTTCGCTCTCCTCTTCTGCCACCAAGACAGCGTGGCATCACCGTCTTCCCAAAGAAAAAAAAAGCATCTCATGACTGCCGATGCTCCGAAAAACAAAGAAGGGTAATCACAAAAGTCTGTGTCCTTGAAAAGAAAAAAAGCGAAGTGAAAAAAAAGAAGTGATAAAAAATGTAAAATTGTATTGAGCAAGTGCCACGTCACAAAGTTCTTGACTTGCAGTCAATGCGAATCGTAAGGCTTCATCCTGGAGACGTGAACCACATCTGAGCAGCGTGCTCTACGAGAACGGTGCGACGTGTATGCTGGGAAAACTTCGTAGTAGTTCACTTCCCCGAGGCGATGAAGAACTTGTTAGGGTCCTAAGTACCGACATAACAATTTTTTGAGTGTCCACGCTGACGTAAAGGAGTCCAAACCCAGACTATCATCGGGTTTATATATTACTTCGCAGTGGTGGGTGTTGTACCGGCGAGCATCTTGATTTTGCCGCGGATGGATGGATGGATGGATGGATATGGCTGTACACTTTAGATTGAGTGGTGTCAAGCGCCACCAAGCCATAATACTTAGTGAACCAAAACTAGATTTATTTTTCTTCTTTAAAGAGTGAGGTTGATGATTTGTACTTTGCAGTGAAGGATTTGATTTTCACTCGTGCCTTGACTTTAGCCACCAATCAGATAACCTGCTTCTAGTTAATTCTACCCGCCTAAGGTCTAGTTTGCCCTCCCAATTCCCAACCCCAGTGCTTTGAAAAACTCTGCGCCATCATCCTGAACTATACGGTGAAGCCCTTTACAGAACATCAAGTGTTCGGCAGTTTCTTCTTCCTCTTTACACGCTCTGCATACCGTTTCTACCTCTTCTTACTTGGCCCGATATGTCTTGGTTCGCAATACTCCCGTCCTGGCCTCAAACGGTAGAGAAATACCCCGTGTATTATCAAAGATCCTTTCCTTGGTAGTTTCCTGCTTAAAAGTTCAATAGGTGTCTAGTTCGGACTTCTTAATCATGCCGATTCTCCACATATCGGTCTCAGCTTCCTTCACCTTTTTCTGGACCGACAATTTTTTTTTATTTGGCCTCCGTTGTTTTTTCAAGTATTTACCAGACAATTTTCTGGTTCGCTTCCTCCATATTGTATCGACATTCTTCATGTACAAGTAGCTGAATACTTTCCTAGCCCAACGCTCCTCCCCCATTTCTCTCAATTGCTTCTCAAATTTTATCTTGCTGCTAGCTTCCCTGCCCTCAAATGATGCCCATCCCATATCACCTTGAACTCCCTGATTTGGTGTATTCCCGTGAGCTCCTAAGGCTAGCCTACCTATTCCACGTTGCTTAATTTCTAATCTTGCTTGAACTTCTGATCTCATGCACAAGACCGCTTTGCCGAACGTCAGACCAGGAACCATGACCCCATTCCGTAATCCTTTTACAAAATTATACTTATTGTAATTCCACAGTGGCCTGTTTTTCTGTACTTCCACAGTGACCTGCCTCCCTGCATGTTAATATACTCTATGTCTGAATACGCTCGGCGCTCGTGGCAACGTCTACTTTTGCCCCGGACTTTACCTATCTTAGATACTGGTGCCTCTTTGGAATCGGGTCTGTCCATACCACCTGTCAAAGAATCTCCCTGGTTGTTCTCCTCGTTACTAACTATCCTGCACCCTGAAGGGCCCACGTGCCCCCCAAAAAAGCTACAGCGCGTCCTGCAAGCCGCTAACCCACTTCATGATCTAGCCGCCCATCGAAGTGAAATCTGTCTTGTTGAAAAAGCACCCCAACTATGCACCTCTCTTTTTATTTCCACCACCTCAAAGCCTTTCTCTCGATTCATCCGCCATATTTCTTGGTTTGCGTTGACAACCGCTCTTTGCAGGTTGCTGTCACCACCGGTACCTTCTGTATGATGCATATCACTACCTGTGCCTGAGGAGAACTGGCGCGTATCTGATCGACCCCTTTCACCACTGTGGTTGCTAGTCCTCCTGTATCTACATTTAAGACATCATTTAAACCGCCTGAGATTATCAAGAGGTCTCGTCTATGAGCTGTAGTTTTGAGTTTTGTGCTCGCTTGCCTCATGACTGCTTTCAGCTTGCGTCCTGGGAACACCCCTACTACAACTCTCTTGTAACCTCTTACCCTCTCTTTGATTGCTTCTGTGCATCGATTTAAATTCGAGTCCCCGGCGATTATCACATGATGTGACTTTTCAGCTGGACCATCCTGCACCTGGGGGTTACTTGCACCTGTGACACTGGCTGCTTTGTCCCCTTCCAGCCCTACCACTACTTCGCTGAAGCTGGGCCTTGTGACAATTGAACCGGCTGAAGCTGTTTTTTCCAAACTCTCTTTCTCTTTCTCCTCCGCCGTTCTGGTTGCCGCTTTCCTACTGTTCTCTGCGTAGGCCGCTCCTTTGTTCAGCTTCGCTAGTGCTTCCTCGGCGGTCTTCAGACTTTCTCCCATTGCCCTAGTTTTTTCTTGCCCTGTCGCCAACGCAGTCTCCCGCTCGGTGATTCTCATCAGCAGTTCACTGGGGGCAACCATCATTTTCTCCATTTTTTCCTCGACATCACATTACCTACACTTTGCGTCAGCCTCTTCTTTATCTGATTCTACACTTCGGTCCATTTTCAAACCCACCCCACATTCTGAACACTGTACAGTCTTTTTAACCATGTCTTTCTGACACAAATTGTCCCTATGAGTTGCCTCACTCTATAGTTACAAAACTCGAGCTTTGTCCTACGATAAAGAGACAGTCTAAGCTCTACTACAAAATTTGCGTGTTTAAATGTACGTTCCCCTCCCCCACGGGAGCGCTCAAAAAACACGTCCATCCACCATGACAGTCCGACCGGGTGACTTCAGCGCCACGGCGAGCCATGGCGTGAACTAATCAAATGCTAAAGCGCGCCAGCTGCCGGGCGTCTTCGGCTCACTGAACAAATACATCTCCGTCCGGAGTAATCATATCTGGCAGTGTAGGTTGCAGCATTGTGTCAAGCGTTGTGTTGACATCGTGGCCATAAACCAGACGAAAAGGAGCATAGCAGGTGGTTTCCTGCAGAGCTGTTTTGTAGGCAATTGTTATATTCGGGACGATTTTGTCCGCATTCTTGTTATATTTAGCAACATATATAGAAAGCATATCTGCAATCGCTTTGTCACGGCGTTCGGTTAACCCGTTAGTCTGTGGATGGTATGCAGTTGCTGTTTGGTGCGTCATGCCGCTCAGCAACAGGATCTCTCGCAGCGGCTGTGCCGTAAAAGCAGTACCTTGATCTGTGATGACGACAGTGGGAGCACCATGGCGGAGAACAATGTTCTTTATAAAAAAGTCAGCCACATCGGAAGCAGTTGCTCGCTGGGTGGGTTGTGTTGCACAGTATCTGGTCAAGTAGTCGGTGGCAACCACAATCCAGCGTTTACGAGCCGTGGACTTCGGAAATGGGCCGAGTAAATCTACGCTGACCTTTTCAAAAGGTGCGTCAGGGAGTCGCAAAGGCTAGAGCAGACCGCCTGGTTTCGTCGCTGGATTTTGCGGCGCTGAGAAACTGTGCATGTCCTGACATACTGCCGCTTGGTTTTCGTAAGTTTCTGCCAGTAGTATTTGTTCTGGGTCCGCGCCAGAGAGAGAGAGAGAGAGAGATAAAGATGCTAGGAAAGGCAGGGAGGGTAACCAGACCCACATCCGGTTTGCTACCCTGCACTGGAGAAGGGATGAAGGGGAGAAAAAAGGTTGCATAGAGATAAGAAGGTACACACAATCACGAGCACACTCGGGGGAGCACACACAGTCTACAGGTGGTCGCTCAGGTTTGTTGACTTTAATTAAAGTAGGAGTGCTTTAGTCGCTTTCTGCGCAACTGAGGCAGATGCCCAAGGTCCTAGAGTCTTCTGCACACAAAATGGTCTGGGGTCAAGTTGATTCAAAACCATCCGGAGCTGACATCGCTGTGTGTCGTAGCAAGCGCAGCTGCACAGGACGTGTTCAATGGTCTCTTCAGCTCCGCAATAGTCGCATGTAGAAGTGTCTGCCATACCAATGGGAGAGGAGTACACCGTTGTGAATGCAACACCCAACCAAAGGCGGCATAACAGGTTCGCATTGGAGCGGGAAAGTTGTTATGGTAGCTTTATCTTGAGCGAAGGATCCAGTTCATAAAATTGACACCTTTGGAAGCTGGTAGACGACCAGAACGTGCGTGTAAGATCTCCAGCCAGTAGGTAAAGTTGTCTTGCTGCAACATTCGTTGATAAAGAAATCGGGACCACACGGGTTCCTTCATGGGCTGAGCGGGCTGCATCATCGGCTCATTGATTTCCGGTAATACTTATATATCCAGGCAGCCATTGATATATAATATTGACGCGTGTCTACATGTAGACGATAACGATGATGGGGCATTTAGTGGGCACGAAGTAGTGGGCCTCTAGCTTCTCTCGAGGCTGAAGAAGACGATCTTGTGACTGAGCTGTTGAGGACACGCTGCTTTCGTCGTCCCAAGGTGTATCTGTGTTTTATTCGCGTTGTACCGCGACACTGGTGGAGGCGCTGGGCCGCAACCCTGTCTGATGCTCCACACGCCCGCTGGGAGCCGCTCATCGAGTCCAAACGCATTGTCACCTGTAGAAACACCGGTGCATCGCTCCAGTCGACGGTTGCGAGGCCTCGCGCCAGAGTTGACTCACTCGCCGGAACCTGCTAGGCACCGCACAGCTCAACCAATGGCCAACGCAAGCTCGCAACAGGTGCCCCAAGGCAGCTTTCCGATGCACCCATCTCAGGTGACCCTCTTTCAACCCCTCGTTCCCGATCGCTTTAGTGGCGGTGCCCATGAAGACGTTCACGACTGGCTTGACCACTATGAGCGTGTTGCCAAGGTAAATCATTGGTCGGAACAGGAAAAGCTTTCACGTGCATATTTCTACTTTGACGACGGTGCTCGTACTTGGTATGAGAATAGAGAAGGCAATCTGTCAGCTTCTGGCCCAACTTTCGAGAGAAGTTCGTCGATACCTTCGCCAATATCGATAGAAGGAACCGTGCGCAGCAGTTATTGCAGCTACGGGTTCAAAAACCCAACGAAACCGTTGCAATGTTTGCCGAGGACATGACTCGTCTCTTTCAACGAGCTAACCCACACATGACGGAAGATAAAAAGTTGAGTTACCTCATGCGCGGTGTCAAGGAGCAGCTTTTTGCTGGGCTACTGCGCAACCCTCCGACTACCGTGGTTGACTTCATTAAGGAGGCTACGGCTATCGAGTGGGCCCTTCATCAACGCTGCAGGCAATATGACCGCATGTCCTGCAATGTCCCAATCAATCCTATCGCCATGACGTCTGAGAGTCAGAGCTGCTTGCGAGATTTGATTAGGGAGATAGTTCGCGAGGAACTGCAGAAGTTGCGGAATCCTGTTGCTGAAAATCCCATCGCATCGATCGCTGAAGTCGTACGCGATGAAATCCACCAAGCGTTGTCTACGGCTAGTCCTGATGCTCAGCAGCGTCCTATGAGCTACGCTGCCGCTCTCCGACGTCCACCGCCCGCTATGCCGACGCTGTACCACCAGGTGCCGATGGCCCCTTCGTATACGCCGCAAGAGCCGACACTGCATCAACCACCTACGCTACAGCCATACATCCAGCCATCCACAGCCACCTCATGGGCATCGACGCGACCACCGACCCGGAAAACAGATGCATGGCGCACCGTGGACAGGCGTCCACTATGCTTTCACTGCGGAGGTGCAGGACATATTGCCCGTCATTGCTGGCATCGAGGTGATTCATTCCGTCCTCAACGACCTTGGTTTGACGGTCGACGTGCCAACGACGACTACACTCCGCGCCGTGACAACACCTCTTTCTATGGAGCCCGTTATCACTTCGAGGACGGCTCTACGACTGCAGAGAAGGCAATGCCTGCTCACCCTCCTGGTCCGAGACGTCAGTCCCGCTCTCCGTCCCCCGCGCGTTCGCCTTTGTCGCACCACCGCACCTATGCGAACCTTAATACAAGAAGGTCACCTAGCCCGCGCCGGGAAACTGAGAGCGGCGACCTCCGGGGGCAAGGTTGCAGGCCATAAAGATAACGACAAGAAGCCCCCACAGCACGACGCCATACAGCCGATAAGCCGTGAAAACGATGAAATTGTGACTGCTGACCTTAGTGTTCTTCTCGACGGCCAGAAAGTGACAGCTTTAGTCGACACTGGTGCCGACTTCTCCATTATCAGTCAGGACCTCGCCGACAGCCTCAGAAAAGTGAAGACGCCGTGGACGGGCCCTCATATAAGAACAGCATGAGGCCAGTTATTGATGCCCTCGGGAAGATGTACCGCAAGAATTGACATCGGAGGTTCTCCTTTCACTGCGTCGTTCGTCGTCATCGCCGCATGCTGCAGAGACGTAATTCTCAGCATGGACTTTTTACGGGAATATAGTGCCGTCATCAACATACCAGAGAGCTTGATTACGTTTTGCAACAGTTCGGGCTTACCCAATTCCCCAGAGGCGCGACCAAACCAACTGCGTCTTACTGATGACGATGTGGTTCTCCCTCCGAGGTCATGCACGCTTGTTTCTGTGGCCGCCGCTGCTCAGTTTGACGCCGAAGGAGTTGCGGACCGAATAAGCTCGCTGCTGTTCACCCACGGTATTTCTGTCGCACGAGGTATCGTCAGAGTTGCTGCTGGACGCACGGACTTGCTGCTGACCATTTTTAGTGCTGAGCGCCGGCATCTTCCTAAAGGCACGGCTGTCGCTTACTTCGACGATGTCATAGATGCCGAAGGCTGCTTGGCGGTAGTCGACGAGTCGCTAAATCTTGATTCAGCGCCTGTTCTGGACGTTAGCATTACTTTGCCCAAAGACGAGCAACGTAGACTCCTTGACCTATTGGCCGAATTCCAGACGGCTTTTCGACAACATCGAGAGTTGGCCGGACGCCTCTAACCAAGCATCGAATAATTACCGAGGGAACGGTGAGGCCTATTCACCAGAACCCATATCGCGTGGCTCCAAAAGAACGCAAAGCGATACAACAGCTGGAAGACAGAATGCTTAAAAGTGACGCCATTCAGCCTTCACAGAGCCCGTGGGCGTCGCCTGTAGTCCTCGTTAAGAAAAAGGACCGCAGCCTGCGCTTCTGTGTGGATTACCGGAATCTAAATCAGGAGACCAAGAAAGACGTATATCCACTACCGCGTATAGACGACTCACTCGATAGACTTCGACATGCTCGATACTTCTCTTCAATGGACTTGCGGAGTGGATATTGGCAAATCGAGGTGGACCCGAGAGACCGCGAGAAGACCGCTTTTGTGACACCAGATGGGTTATATGAATTTAAGGTCTTGCCATTCGGTTTGTGCTCAGCCCCTGCTACCTTTCAAAGACTCATGGATACCGTGCTTTCTGGGTTGAAGTGGAAAACATGCTTAGTATATCTGGACGACGTCATAGTGTTTTCCGCGACGTTTGGCGAGCACCTTGAAAGACTTGAGGTGGTCTTACGAGCCATACAGTCCGCGGGCCTGACGTTGAAGCCTGAGAAGTGCCACTTTTGCTACAAAGAGCTGCGATTTCTTGGTCATGTCGTCAGTCATGTTGGTATTCGTCCCGATCCTGAAAAAATCGCAGCCGTAGAACAGTTCCCTATGCCGACCGATAAAAAGGCCGTCAGACGCTTTCTCGGCCTCTGCGCGTATTATCGACGATTTATCGCGGACTTCGCACGCATAGCATCACCACTAACTCGCCTAACAAGAGAAGACGTCACCTTTGAGTGGAATAACGAAGAGGAAGCTGCTTTTAACGATCTTCGCCAGCGACTACAAACACCCCCAGTCCTTGCCCACTTCGACGAGAGAGCCCCTACGATGCTTCACACCGATGCTAGCAATATTGGTCTGGGAGCTGTGCTTGTGCAGCAGCAAGATGGCGCAGAAAGGGTAATCGCTTACGCAAGCAGAACGTTAACACGTGCTGAGGCTAATTACTCCACGACTGAGAAGGAATGTCTCGCCGTGGTATGGGCGGTTACGAAATTTCGTCCGTATTTATATGGCCGCTCCTTCAAAGTAATTAGCGACCACCACTCACTGTGTTGGTTAACTAATCTTAAAGACCCTACCGGCCGATTAGCGCGTTGGAGTCTCAGGCTGCAGGAATTCGACATGGGAGTCGTACATAAGTCAGGGAAGCGACATATGGACGCCGACTGTTTGTCCCGTTCACCCATTGAGTCGGCAACCCTACCCGAGGAGGAGGAAATATCATTTCTCGGTGTCCTCGACACGACCACCATTGCGCAGCAACAACGAGACGACGCTGAGTTGCTTGGCTTAATTACCCACTTGGATGGCAGATCTCGAAGGCGCCAAGAGTTTTCGCAAGAGCGTTGTCATCATTTTGTTTACGTGGCGGAGTACTCTATAAAAGAAATTTTTCGTCGACGGGATCTGCCTATCTGCTCGTCATCCCAGCAGCCCTTCGCACCGAAGTACGGAAAGCATGCCACAACAAGGTTACCTGTGGCCACTTGGGTTTCACAAGAACGTTGGCCAGGGTACAGCAAAGGTATTACTGGCCAAGACTAACCACAGCCGTGAAGCACCACGTTCGTACCTGTCTCGACTTCCAGCGACGCAAGTCACCGCCAACAAAACCAGCTGGCCTCCTGCAACCCGTACAGGTCCCAATGACTCCATTCCACCAGATCGGCATGGACATTTTGGGCCCACTCCCTACTTCTACTGCAGGCAACCGATGGGTTATCGTCGCGACGGATTATTTGACCCGTTATGCCGAGACAAAGGCTATCCAGAGAGGTACAGCAGTGGAGGTGGCAAGATTTTTTATCGAGAATATTGTACTGAGGCTTGGTGCACCAACCGTCGTACTCACAGACAGAGGAACCGCATTCACAGCAGCTCTTTTGGACCATGTTTTGATGCTGAGTGGAACAACGCATCGTAAGACCACCGCATACCACCCACAAACGAACGGGCTGACAGAGCGTCTAAACAAAACCATTGAAGACATGCTTTCGATGTACGTTGACGTCGAACACAAAAATTGGGATACAATCTTGCCTTACATAACGTTTGCATACAACACGGCCAAGCAAGAAACGACCCGCATGACACCTTTCAGCCTCATTCATGGACGGGAAGTACGAACCATGTTAGATGCAATGTTACCGCAAGAAGGCGACGACATCATCCCGGACGCCGACACGTTTACAGAACGCGCAGAAGAAGCTAGGCAACTTGCACGTTTACGGATCAGCCAGCAACAAAACTACGATGCAGGCCGATAAAATGCTCACCGCAGAACAGTCGTCTACCAAACTGGCGACAAAGTATGGTTTAAGACGCCCATACGAAAAACTCTTAAGAAGACACTTTGGACCGTACCTAGTTGTGCGACGACTGAGCGATGTCACTTACGAAGTTGTTCCCGACTGTTCGTATAGTACAAGGCGTCGCCAGCACCATCCTGAACTCGTTCACGTAGGCCGCATGAAACCCTACGTCAGCGAGTGATTGCATGATACTTTAATTTAGAAAAAAAAACTGCATTACAGACTGCGCATCGGGGCGATGCTCTTTGGGAGAGAGGCAAATGACGCGTGTCTACATGTAGACGATAACAATGATGGGGCATTTAGTGGGCACGAAGTAGTGGGCCTCTAGCTTCTCTCGAGGCTGAAGAAGACGATCTTGTGACTGAGCTGTTGAGGACACGCTGCTTTCGTCGTCCCAAGGTGTATCTGTGTTTTATTCGCTTTGTACCGCGACAATATCATGCCCTCGTGCTAGAGCTTCATGTTGGCAATGTCTTATTTCATATACCAATTGTTCATGATTCCTCCTACACATGGAAGTCTGCAAACTCGGAAGCGCTGCCTTCAAATCACAGAATATGTCCCATTTTCCTGGATGCTCTTATTTATTTATTTATTTGCAATACTGCCAGTCTCATTCCGAGACCATAGCAGGTGGGCGTACAGATTGTACATGCAGGTGGTACATTAACAGCGCAGAAAACAGAAACAGGAATGTAGTGAAATGACAGTCATCACAAAGTATAAGAGCAAAAAATATACAAATTGTTTACATTTGCAAAGACAAAGAAACCATCACCAAAAAGAAGAGAAATTTTGCATGATGTGCAGTGGTACACAGGCAAACACATAGCAAACACATGGCAAACTTCCAAACACTCCAGTTAACACTTGTACACTCCACTAATACGCTTTCACTGGTGGCAAAATGGTTCTGGTAATGCGAGTATTGCCGCATTTAAGAGAACATATTTTCTCATTTTAGTGCAAAGTCAGATACCGATTTCGCACTAGTTATGGAGGAATCCAAACAGTTCCATTTCCTTATGGCAAGTGAAAAATAGGAGTGCTTGAACGTGTCATTGCTGTAAGAGTACTCTTCCAGTGTGTGTGAATGTTTGTGCCTAATAACGCGGGAGTCTGACGGACGGATGTACAATGATGGGTCAATTTTATAATGGTTGTGAAGTAGCTGAAAAAGAAATTTAAGGCGTGCTTGCTTTGCTCGAATCGCAAGTGTTTGGAGGCCAGAGCTTGCTAACATATTTGTAGGAAAATCAGTGCGCTTATATTTGTTCCAGACGGATCTTACTGCCTTCCTCTGTACATTATCTAGCTTTTGAATGTTAGTGACTGTATAAGGAAACCATACTGTGTTAGCATATTCTAATACCGGTCTTACGTAAGTAGTATAGACTAAAAGCTTGGTTGAGTGAGGGGCCAACCCAAGGCATCTGCGAAGATGAAAGAGCTTGCGCAGAGCAACCGAAGTAATGTTAGAAATGTGCGCATCCCATCTGAGGCTTGACGTTATCGTGACGCCTAAATATTTGTGCGCATTCACTTTTTCAAGCCTGGTGCCTTTAATGCTGTAGTCATACTGAATAGCTTCTTTTTTTCGGGTTATTGTAATGCACACTGTTTTTTGGGGGTTAATCGACATTTGCCACATGTCGCACCAGTTGGAAAGATGGTGTAAAGAATTGCTTAGTGCAAGGTGATCTGAATGACTGTTAATTTCTTTGTAAATAATGCAGTCGTCGGCGAAAAGCCTAATGGTACAAGAGATATTGTCTGTGATATCGTTAATAAAAACAACAAATAACAAAGGCCCCAAAACGGAGCCTTGTGGTACTCCGGACGTAACAGGCAAGTTTTCTGATGGTACTTGGTCATACAGGACATATTGTGAACGATTAGTTAAGAAGTCCTTAACCCAATTTATTAATATTCCATCTCCAATAATACTTCGAAGTTTTGCAATTAATTTGTTGTGACATAGGGAATCAAACACTTTAGCAAAGTCTAACAGTATGATATTCGTTTGCGTGCAGTTGTTAATAGATAATGCAAAATCATGAACAACTTCTGTTAGTTGCGTGGCAGTCGATAATCCGCTGCGAAACCCGTGCTTGCAGATGACAAAACGCCTTTACCTTCTAAAAAAACGGTTAAGTGTTTCAAAATTATATGCTCTAATATTTTGCATGACGTGCTGGTTAAAGATATTGGCCTAAAGTTTGACGGATTATCGCTATTTCCTGCTTTGGGAATCGGTGCTATTTTAGCTTTTTTTCCAGTCGTCTGGAAGTTTTGCTACGGCGAGAGATTTGCGGAAAACCATACCAAGGTATTTGCTGCAAAATTTGGCCAATCGCTTAAGAAAGGGATTGGGGATGTCATCTGGTCCCGAAGATTTTTTGGGGTCTAGGTCGAGCAAAAGAGAAAATATTCCTTCATCAACTACATCTATAGGGCTGATTCCAATATTATTCATGTGTTCAAGCTGTGGAATTTTGCCGTCATCTTTTGTAAAAACAGAGTGGAAATAGTTGTTGTACGTATTAGAATTCGCCGTTTTCTGTTGCAATGAAAGTTCAGGGCTGCTGTTTTTTCTGGGGCTGAAATGCTTCCAGAACCTTTGTGGGTTAACAGTAATGAATGACGGTAGCGTTACTTCAAATTAATGTTGTTTTGCTTGCTTTGTTTTGGCCTTAAAGTGTGAAATAGGTGTTTTTAATTTTGATACATTCGCACTGCAGCACTGTTTTTTTTTACCGCTTTCCGAAGTCGTTTGACTTTCCGCTTTGCGTGTAGAATTTTTCTTGTGATCCAGGGGTTATGTCTTCATTCATGCAGTGCAGAACAATGTGCTTGAACCTTAGTCAAAGTTCATTTACAGTTGTGGCGGGATCACAGTTCAATTCCACAAACTCGTAAAACTTATGGGCTAAATAAGTTAGTACGCTGGCATCGTCTGCTTTACTGAAGTCTGGGACATGGTTTACTGTTGATTGTAGGTGCAATCTGTGATCAAGTGTTAACCGGCAAACAGGCACTCTGTGGTCTGAAATGCCCTCTACAACATCAACTTGAGTGTCCGCATGGCTAAGGTGACTAATAATAAGTAATAAATCTAGTACACTTGTGGCTGTTCCTTGAACACGAGTTGGGCATGAAACAATTTGATGGAGGTTGAAATTTAACGTTAAATCAAATAAATCCTCTGATCGCTGTGAGGTGTGGTGCATGGTACTCCAGTTTATGTCAACAAGGTTAAAATCACCCATTATCACGACTGCAGAGCTATGGACATGCTGCTGAAGAAAATTGTGGATGGAAACTATGCATTCCGAACCAAAGGATTGGCTACGAACGAGATATCTATCGTGAACTAGATATTGTTGAACTGTCTTGAACGAGATATTGTAAAGCAGCCCTTATAGCAGCAAGCTCTGATGCCGTAGATGTAGTCATATGCGACAACTTAATTTCGATTGTCAATGCTGCAGCCGGAATTACAGCGGCACCTGATGAGCTGCTGGACGAGACGGACCCATTAGTGTATATCTGAATTCGGTCCAAGTACAACTCATGTAATAATAGCAGTGTTGCTTGCTTCAACGCTACTCTGGAGTGATTGTTTTTCTTTTTAATACCCGGAATTTCTAGACGTACTTGCGGCTGGTCGAGGCACTACAAAGGACATGCCATTCTCGTAGCTGGCGTATATCCTGATGGAATGCTGTTTAGGTGCTTGGCTATGACGTCTGAATACGTAGCACGTGGTCTTCCGGAGGGTAGAAGGGCCAAGTGGTGGTCGGGGACACGGCTAGCATGTCGAATGTGTGCTCTGAGGCAATCCGCAACTCTATATGTCCTGACCGGATGGTGTTTGGCAAGCATGATTGTGGCATAAGTAGAAGCGCATCGGGGCAGTCCTCGGCAGATACGCAGTGCCTGACCCTGCAAACTCTCCAATGAATGAGTATTGGATTTGCAAGTGTTAGTCAGTACCGGCAAGCTGTAGCGCAATAGACCCAGAAATAGGGCCCTGTACAGCTGTAGCATGGAGGCCAAAGAAGTTCCTTATGCTTTCGCGCACATGAATTTTATTATATGCTCAATAGATAGCAGTCTCTTCTTCGAGTACGCACAATGTGGGCTCCACGAAAGACATCTATCGATTATTATGCCAAGGAAACGATGCGTCCGTGCATATTTGACACTCGGCCCATTCATGTAAACAGGGTATGGCGTCATTGGTTTGCGTGTACACGCCATCAACGCGCACTTCACAGTTGATATAGTTAGACCTTGTTTCTGAAGGTAGGCTGTCGTGAGGGTTGCTGCCCGCTGTATTCGTGCACGCACCTGAGGGCGTGTAATTGCAGCACTCCAGAGGCAAAGATCATCGGCGTATATGGATAGGCACACCGACTTTGGCAGAACCTTCACCAGACCTGTGAGGGCAACATTGAACAATGTGGGGCTTAAAACACCTTTTGAGGTACTCCGCAGTAGGTGTAATGTTCAGCAGTTGTACCTTCATCTGTTTGCACAAAAAAACCCCTGCCAGTTATATAATCTTTTATCCATTGAAACATTCGTCCACCAAAGCCCATTGCTGCGAGAGAAGTGAGGATGGCATCGTGAGCTACATTATCATATGCACCTTTCACGTCAAGAAAGAGTGCCACTGATATGCGCTTGCGACTTTTTTCTTGCTGAACAAACGACGATAAGTCAAGGACACAGTCGATGGAGAAGCGGCCCCGACGAAAGCCTGCCATGCAAGAAGGGTATTTGGTGTATCGTTCCAAGTACCACTCGAGACGAAATAGAACCATTCTTTCCATCACGTTTTCGAGGCAGCTTGCGAGGGCAATAGGGCGATACGCGGTCAAGTCTAATGGTGATTTTGCCGATTTCAGAAGTGATATTAATCGACTTATTTTCGATTCTTGGAGAACACTGCCGCTGAGCCAGGAGTTGTTCAAGCGTGTTCAAAGTTCTCTGTTGGCTTATTGTCCAAGGTGTCCCAACGCACTATAAGTAATACCATCAGGACCTGGCGATGACGTGCGTTTAGAAGCGACTAATGCACCTTCCAGTTCTTACATGGTGAATGGAATGTCCATTTCTGGTAATAGCGTCTCAGGAACGATCACGGCATCGATGCTCTCGTTCGTAATATTCCCGGCAACTCTCGTGCAAAATTCTTCAGCCACCTCGAGTTCTGTCTTTCCATGATGGAGTGCCAAAGCTTGAAAAGGGTGCCGGTGTTGCGGAGAGGAGCGAAGACCCCGAACTGTTCTTTAGACATATGACAGCGATTTATGAGGGTCTAGAGATTCGCAGAATGCTTTCCAGCGTTCGCTCTCCAGCTTGTAAATGCGTCGTTGAATCTTTTTCGGGAGCCGTCTTGCTTCTCTCAGGTCGTTAATTGATCTTTTGCGTCTGTAACGTCGTGCAGCACGCCTTCGTATAGCTCGTAATTTTTCCAGTTCGATGTCGAACTATGTTATTTTAGACGAAAATGGTAATTCACATTTGGACGCTTGCATAGCTTCCGCGAGAGTACGCGTGAAGCCAAGATGCTTTGACGATGGCTCGTCGTGACAAGCAAAGTATCATCGTGGAGAGCAGCAGGATTGCGAGGAGGTAAACAGTTTTCGCTGAATGAAAGTTGCGCTTGTAGAGGATGCCTTGGCGTAGACAGAAATATGACAAATCACGCACGAACTGACGTGGGGGTTGGGGCGACGTCCCGCAATGTATTCAATCAGTGCTTGTAGTTCTAAATCTTCGCGTTGCTGCTCAGCAACGTTTAATGATGCCAGAATAGCAAGGCAGCTGAAGTCTTCATCCTTCTCTTGTCCAGTGATCTCGAAGTGTGCGTAGGAAAGACAATCAGCGTCAGTGTGCTTCTGGCCAGACTTGTAAACCATCTTTATATCGAATTACTATAACCGAAGGCTTCATGTTGCGAGACGGCCCGAAGGATCTTTCAGATTCGCTAGCCAGCAAAAAGGAGGTGGTCACTGACAACTGGGAAGAGGCGTCCGTACAAGTAGGGCCTGAATTTCGTTATGTCCCATATAACCGCCAGACATTCTTTTTCAGTCGTCGAGTACTTCTTCCTTGCAGATGACATCGTACGGCTAGCAAAGGCGATGACACGTTCCACGCCTTCTTGGTATGGCACGAGAATAGCTCCAAGGCCAAGTCTACTCGCGTCAGTGCGCAATTCTGTGTCTGCTTCGGTGCCGAAGTGACTGAAAATCAGCGGTGTTTGTAGGCGTTGTTGAAGGTCGCGGAAAGCGTCAGATTGTTTGGGACCCCAGGCGAAGGCGACGTCATCATAGACAATTTGTAGAGGGTCAGCGATTTTCTGAAAATTCGGCACAAACCGGCGGTAATAAGCACAAAATCCCAGAAAGTGGCGTACATCATGCTTGGTTCTCGGTATCGGGAACAATGCGAATGCCATAGCCTTCTCAGGTTGGGGCGAACACCACTGCTGCTGACAATGTGAACAAGGAATAGGAGCTCCTCATACCCAAATAACCCTTTTCCGGTTTCAGAGAGAGACCGGCAGTGCGTATAGCCAGAAGAACCGCCTCAAGCCACTCAATGTGCTGTTGGAAACTGATGCGTGAAAACTGATGATGACACTGCTTGTATTCTTGCGAAAAATGAACGTGGTGTGAAGGTTTTGGAGCACCAGCAGCATAACTTCCATAGGCGTCTTGCTTTTTCTCTTGATTGGTACACAAGTGGTGCCACCCGCTTGCGTATTTGTTGACCAAGGTTATTGTGGTGATTTCCGCGTCCGTCCGGAATACAGGGTGTTGGTTTGCGCTTATTCTGTCGTCGTATGTCAAGTTGTCTCAATATTGATCTCTGCTGAATAAAACTTACTAGACGTCCTTTGGGAAAATGTCCTCAATTCGAAGCTTTCTATGTCTCGAGTGAGACATATTGAATATGTGGTCACTTTGGCTGAGTCGTTTGTAACCGTCTTTCTTGACGCCGTGTGTGTTCATCCAACGTCTCTAGTTGTCCGTGTCAAATACCAAGGTGCTTAACCTGGCTGATTTCATTGTGCTGGTCTTGGTGATGTTGCGAAAAGTTTTGAGGTGGCAGTCTTTTTGGAATAGGACAATGCTTTTTTTGGCGATTTGACGTATTGTTCAGTTGGTAGCTGTTGCATTGCTTTTCAGGCAGCGAAGATGGTAGGGCGGATTTGACTGGAGGAATATCAGAGGGGCCTGCGACAGCATTCATTACGTAGGCTATATTCAAGAACAAGCATGTTATCGTCTAACCGCCTGTCAATTCAGCATTCATTACGAAGCTTTCCGAAAATAATATTTTACTCTGCACACGTTTTAATTTTTAGCTTACTACCTGCATTACTCATTACCAACCTTTATAAGACAGATGTAATGGATAGTGATCCATACGAGCGAACGTGATTCTTTTTTTATTGTCTTTATAGATAACTTCCTATGACTTTTCCGCCATTTGTCTCGTATTTCTTTTTTTCTGTAAGCGCTTTTGTACGGGTTTCAGCAGTGCTTCTTGAGTGATATGTCCTAGTTTATTGGTGAGGCAGACGGCAGCCAAATCGAAGCCCGTAGTAATGTGCTTGAGAGTTTTTTATTCGGCCTTGTCCCAAAAGAAATTCTCAAGTTTTGCCTTTTCCTGAGTTGCATTGTTTTTCATAGTTTTACTCACTGGAGAACTCTCATGGGTGACCTTTACATATGATGAATGGATGAATGGATTGATATAGATGTACCCTTTAGATCAGGCGCTGGCTAGCGCAACCAAGCCGTAGTACTTAGTGAACAAAAACTAGATTCAATTTTGTCTTTTAAATAGTGAGGTTGAGGACTCGTACTTTGCAGTGAAGGGTTTAATTCTCACTCGTGCCTTGACTTTAGCCACCAATCAGATAACCTCCTTCTTATTTCTATCCGCCTAAATTCTATTGTGCCCTCCCTGTCCCTGAGCCCCTAGGCTTTGAAAAACTATGCGCCATCATCCTGAACTATAGAGTGAAGCCCATTCCAAAACATTATCGAGTGTTCGGCAGTTTCCTCTTCCTGTTCACACGCTCTGCATAACTGCATACCGTGTCTACCCCTTCGTATTTGGCCCATTATGTCATGGTTTCCAATACTGCTGTCCTGGTCTCAAACAGTAGAGAACTACCCCCAGTATTATAATAGATCCTTTCCTTGGCAATTTCCTGCCTAAAAGTTCAATAGATCTGTAGTGAACACTTCTTATTCATGCCAATTCTCGGCATATCGGTCTCAGCTTCCTTCACCTTCTTCTTAACCAATATTTTTTTTTGTTTGGACCCCTGCTGTTTCCATAGTGTTTACCGGTTAATTTTCCGGTTCGCTTCCTTCATTTTGTATCGACATTCTTCATGTACAAGTAGCTGAATTTCTTCCTAAGCTAAGGCTCCTCTCCCACTTTTTTCAAATTGCTTCTCAAATTTTATCTTCCTGCTAGCTTCCCTGCTCTCAAATGATGTCCATCCCTAATAACCTTGTACTCCCTAATTAGGTGTATTCCCATGAGCTCCTAAGGCAACCATACCTAATCTACGTTGCCTAATTTCTAATCTTGCTTGAACTTCTAATCTGATGCACAAGACCGCAACGCCGAACGTCAGAGCAGGAACCATGACCCCTGTCCATATTCCTCTCACAACATCATACCCTTTGTAATTCCACAGTGCCCTATTTTTCATCACCGCTGCGTTCCTCTCACCTTTAGTCGTCACGTATATTTTGTTTTGCCTTAGGTACTTGGTCCCATCCATACGACCAGATATTTGTATTTATCTGTTATCTCTAGCGTGACCTCCTGTATTATAAGCTCAATACCTTCATTATTATAAAATTATGACTGCTGATTTTTGCTTACTGTATATGAAATCGAACCTATCTCCCTCATAACCGCAGATGTCCATCAATCTCTGCAAATCTTCCTTGTTGTCGGCCATTAGCACTCTGTAATCTGCGTACATGAATGCCGGTAGTGACTTTTTAATGAGTTTTCCTACTTTGACGAAAGAGAGGTTGAAGCCCAGTCCACTTTCCATATTTTGGCCTCTAATTCTAGTAGGTACATCATGAATAACAAAGGTGAAAGAGGACACCTCTGCCTGAGCCCCGTTATACACTTGTGGGCTTGGATACCTGTTTTTCCCATTTTTTAACTATCTTGTTACTTTTATATATATTCCTTATAAATTTAGTGACTACATCTTCCACACCTATTGTGTCCACTATTCCCCAAAACTCCTCTTGAACCACGCTATCTTTCGGTCCCCTGATATCCAAAAATGACGAGCAACACAGCGACCTGTGTTCCTTTTCCGCTATTTCGATGCACTGTGTCAGTGGTAATACATTGACTTCCAACATCCTGTGTTTCTGAAACCCTATGTGCAGTTGCCACAGCTACCCCTCATACTATATCCATGCCTGCAGTTTTTCCTTTGCAATCTGCATCGCCAGCCTGTAGACCCCTGATGTCACATTTAAAGGTCGGTAGTTGTTTATGTCAGCTTTGTGCCCCTTTCCTTTATAGATCATGCTCATCCTGCCAAGTTTCCATCCATCGGGGACTTCACCATCGATTATTATTTCGCTCACTGTGTCTCTCAAAGCCTGCTTAGACTTCGGATCTAATGCATTTATCAGGATAATTGGAATGCCATCTGGGCCTGTTGATGTACTACTAGGAACCCTCTTCATAGCTCTTTCTCACTTTCGTTTGACACAAAACTAATTCGTAGATGACACAATAATTCTCAGAGTCCAAATTTGCAGAGGCTTCTGGATGTACAGCTGCGAAGTCGATGGCTTTCCCTGAATGAACTCGCTGAACAGGTGGAGATTTCCGGCGCGAAGACGCAAATTTTCTCCATGTATTCTTGTTTTCGCATAATGATTTCGGGCTTGACACTTTCGGAACGTTGTGACCACTGCTACCGCAGTGGTCACACATCTGAGGCTTGATGTCACCTGAAAGTTGTGCCTATATAACGACACCGTAGTTTCAGAAAACGTCTGCGGTAGGGAATGGCTATGAATAACACTTTCAATGTGATGAGCCTTTCAGGACCTTAATGCTGGGCTGGCCAGCTTCGAGCATCCGACCGATTTCATGCGTTTTTTTCAAGGACAATAGATCGCAGTGCGCGACCAGTTTCTCTCACACTACTGTGTTGGACGTGCCATTTTTTGTGTGATCGAGTATGCGTTGAACGCGTACATCAATACAAACTAGCATCGTACAGCTTTGTACATTACAAAAGTCACATATTCTACGAAAAACTCGCGGCGCTGTTGACACCAACTTGTGAAGTCGCGTTGTTTGACTTATGAATTGGTGGACGCGGCGAGAATCAAGTGAGGCTCTTTACCAAGACTGTGAAACTGCGAAACGGCGAGAACAGAAGAATCGGTATCAGGTGCCGGTATGTACGCCGCGTTGCTCACGGGAGATCATGACGGCAGGGACGTCGCGTTCTTCGGATCATTAAGAGCTTGTTGCAGTTCGGCGTCGGCCAAATATTTCATCTCGCCTTCATGTGCCGAGGTGTTCATAAGTGCAGCAGCCCGCAGCACGTCTTCTAATCGCGGCTGGCAACCTCTTCGACATGGACCTTAAACATTTTTTCTCTGTACTCCATGAAATTGAAGATAGCCCCGGCAATTTGATGAGCGACAGAAGACGGTATAAGAGGGCCAAGATGACTGTAGGGAAAGGCAGAAGTGTATTGAAGACGAGGGCCTAGTCCACAGCTTGCTTGCAGCCTACACCAAAGGAGCTAATCCTCGAGACGCCAGACACAAAAAATCACAGAAAAGCGTGGGTCTGCCAAAGTTCATGTGTTCTTGTTACAGAGGATTGATTGATTTGTGGGGTTTAACGTCCCAAAACCACCATTTGATTATGAGAGACGCCGTAGTGGAGGGCTCCGGAAATTTCGACCACCTGGGGTTCTTAAATGTGCACCCAAATCTGAGTACACGGGCATACAACATTTCCGGCTCCATCGGAAATGCAGCCGCCGCAGCCGGGATTCGAACCCGCGCCCTGCGGGTCAGCAGCCGAGTACCTTAGCCACTAGACCACCGCGGCGGGGCTTGTTACAGAGGATCGAGAAGAGGCAAAAACATTATCGTCACCATATGCTGTGACGTGAGGTCGTATCCGATGGCAAAGGTCTGACGACTTCACGCGGGACGCGATGTGCGCCAGTATGTTCGGTGACAGGAGCCATCGCAGTGCGTTATTCCAGTGCCGCCGCAATCTCAGCAATGACTCAGCTGGCCTAGCCAAGCCATGGTAACTCTCGAGGTCTAGCGATGGCCGTAGATGACGCAAAAAGCAAACCGTGGCGAGTTTCATTATGTGCACGTATAGTAGAACCACTCACTTTTCTTTTAGCAGTCGGATAAGTTAGTGTGCATTTTACAAGTTAGGGGTGTTGAATGCACCTAAAATTTTTATGTCAGAATGTATCAAAAGAGAGTTGCAAGAGCAGTTACGACGTAATTTTTCATAAATATAGAGGAAAGTATTTTGTAATGCATTTTTTATAATAAGGGTGACTGTTTGTGTCTAAGTATTGAGATTATTCTGATGCTCGAAAAGCACCAGCCAGAGAACACTGCGGCAAGCGATTGGCATCGAGCGCGTTTCTATGGGTTAAGTTGATCAAGTTGTACCGTGTTTAGCCATGGTACCTTTTATTAATCGGCATTACGAAGCTTCATTTTATTGCAGCTTTGATATATCAATGCAAGCGTGTGCGTCAGACTTTACTTTCTGCTACGACGAAACGGACGTGACTAAAACCTGTGAATCATATCAGCTGTTCTGCTTCTCCGATGTCCGGCTACGCAGCCTCAAGCATGACATTCAACGCCGCCTTATCACTCAGAGACTGCCTACAAAAACGAAAAAATCATACACAATGTGGCGTGTCACCGATGAGTCGAAATTCGCTGCTTCGCATCGAAACATCGCGCATTTCTTTTGCGTGCGCTACATGATTTGTCATTTCATAAGGCTTCTCGACTTGTACAGCTTATGAGATGCAGACCTTGTGGACGTTTCAGATGGTTTACTTTGCTTTCAAATTAACTGAAGGTTTATTTATTGCTAAACTTAACACAGATCACATCATGATAGGATCAGTTACACCCGTTTCTGCTCAAAATGAGGCTGCCGCAAGATATGATCATAAACTGAATGTATGGTAGAGCCAAGTGAACCTTTACTTAGCGTTCCCACAATTCTGTCACGCAACCTTACATTCGCTCATGACTTTCCATGACACCCGTATAGAATACTGGCGTAGGTTGCTGCAAGCAATAAGCATTTGTACATTTTTCGTAAGTTCACATTCAAGCATATTACATTTGCATGAACGATAAAAGTCAATCCATTTGGGAAAGTACCTAGTTTTGCCATTAAAAGAACGTCACTAGAGCAAGTTCATTAGAAAGCCATCCACAAGACATATTCACAGAAATAGCAGTGTTATATCCTCGCCACCCTAGTTACATGCGGAGTTCATCACTACTTCGTCACTACCCAACCCAACCACATCACTACCCAACCACATCACTACCCAACCGCAGCCACCAAGCAAAGTCTCATATTAGTGTACGTTTGGACATTCCATTGCTCTGAACCCGCCTGAAGTCAGTGGAGAATGGCCCTCACTGAAAGCAAGCTCGTAGGTCAAAATCTTCGCAAGGTATTGTTGATGATTTATTGAAGCGATTTTCGTTCAACCATTTCTGTCTTACCCTCTACTCGAATTAGTTTTTTTTGTATTCTAAGATAGTGGACAAAAGAGACACCAATGATTTCCATGCCCCCCCCCCCCCATCATATCATAAAAATCTCAACAGTTGCCATAGTTACGACCCTATGCGCCAACAATAAACCTGGTGGAAAAATGGAAGGGTTATACAGTGAAGTGAAAAACAGTGATAGTGTACGGTATGTTCAAGCTGTGCGAAATCGGGTGCACAGATTGTCGTTACCTGCTTTATGAATTACTCAGTCCACAGGAAATGTGCACGCTTCGAATACCTTGGACAGCGCATGCGATCGGGTGGACATACCGTACTTCACTCTACGTGTCAAACTTGGCATAGAGTATCACATATATTTAGGTGGCAAATGGGCCTGCGGTAGCGCATATTTAGCAGCACTTCTCTTTCACATTGAGTATAGATTGCTGTGAATGGGAAAACTGTTCCAAGGCAATGTGCAGCTACAGTAGCGCTAAAACAAAAAGTTACATTTATATACCGAGCTTGTTCGAATGGACACTGTCACAGTTTTAAAAGATGGAAGTGAGCAAGCACTCATCTCTTTATTAAGCGAGACGTGTCTTCGAGAGGTAGAAACTGCGTCGCCGAACGATGAGGGTGAATCAACTAGAATAAGGATGAAGTGGATCACATTCGGCACGCATTCTCAAATAATGAATGATATTCTGCCACTAACCCTCAAAATAAAGGTATATATATTAGTGAATCTTCGCAATACTTACCTTAGTGGAATCTTAGCGGAACAAACAGGGGTTAAGAATATCACGGCTAAAATTTAAAAAAAAATGGAATAAAGACAGTGTTGTTACGATTCTCAATTTCAGATTTCACAGGCATTGCCGCCGTCATGGCTTTTTTCACGAAATCCTGCGAGCACTCGTCGAGGGCCGAGCTGGCTGTCTTCCATACGTACCATGTCAGTGATTGTTTAGTGAATAGTTTTTGTCTTACTTTGAAAACCTTGTCAAAAATTGGCAGACTCGACGTGCAGTGGGAATCGCTGATATGCGAAGCACGAATGAGGAAGCTGGATATGTAACTTTAAAATCAGCACAACAATACGAGGCGGAAGTAAATTATGCCATACGTGGCTTTAACGTGATGATTATCACGTTTAGACGTGTGATTTACCTTCGTCATCCATTCACGTCACCTGATATCGAATTTGGTATATGTGCACCTAGCGAAACAGCCACGAGCACGCTATGAGCGTAGCATTTAGTAATGTTTTATACAACATGAATATCATGATTATCATGTTTGGACGTGTCACATACTTTTATCGTGCATTCACGCCCCGTAATATCAAACTTTGTACATGCGAAGCTCGCGAAATGGCTGCGAGCGCACGTAACGTTCACGTGCGCCCACGCTGGGTGCAGCAACACTACGCTAACAAAACGCGAGCACTCTGTTGTCTGATACTAGGAGAGGCCCAGTGGCAACCGGCTCGAAACGTGTGATGCTGCATTTCGCGCCGACGACGTTACCGATACAGCACCGCTTCTGCTTAGCTTCGTGACGGAAGAACGCCGGGCACGCTGAAACACCCATGCGTCATAGGAACGCGCCGCGGCGTGCGCCTGGCGTGACATCGCCAGCGTGACGAAATGAAACGAATGCCGGCGCACACGCGTGGCGGGTCACGTCGAAGTGTTTTGGCGCCTTGAGTGTGGCACGTAGCCATGTTCTTACATGACACGCGTATCATGATTACGATGTTTGCACCAGTCAGATAGCTTCACCGTGCAATAACGTGACGTAATAATAAATTTGGCATATGTGAAGCTAGCGAAACGCCCGCGAGTGCATCACGAGTGGGGCGCTAGTTTTCTATGACACCCATGTTAAGAGTGATAGGGATGGACAAGTAGGCTTTCACGTCCCAAAACCACCAAATGATTGTGAGAGACGCGAAAGTGAAAGGCTCTGGAAATTTCGAGCACCTGTGTTTCTTTAACGTCCACACAAATCTGAGCCCATGGGCCCACATTTCCGCCTCCATTGGAAATGCAGCCACCACCGCCGCAATTCGATCCCGCGACCTCTGGGTCAGCAGCGGAGTACCTTATCCATGAGACCACTGTGGCGGGGCCATGTTAAGAATGAGGCAGACAGTTAAGACATATTGTAAAATTGAAATGTGAATTCAGCTTCTGCCGTTATCCGTCGCTCAAGCAGTGTCTTTGATGACTATGCACCCTTGGCACAAAAAAATTCTAATTTATTCTTCTGTTAATGCGAAGCATAAAAACTTCAGAAATCATTAAAAAAGTTTCTATTTTGGAACCATTTGGTTCCAAACAAGAAAATATTCATTAGCAAAAGATTTTATTGATGGATTATTTTAGTGGAAACCTACTTTACTTTCCCACAGAATCACTGCTAACTTAACACTTTTTGTCCCGTCGCAGCAGTTTATTCAGTCAATCTGCATCAAAGATGGCCACCTAGTGTTCGAACGTGTTGCGAACGGTATCTTGAATTTGCGGCTGTCTTCAAGCCGTACCCCGAGCCACTGTTTCAAGCAAAAGGAGGCGCAATCTTCTCAAGGTTTGGCGTAGGACAGCAGCGCGTGCAATCAGTGTTCCTAAACGAAATGTTTGATCTTTCCATTGGGTCTAACGGTTGGTTCACACTATGACACGAGAATGTGCATTGTCACGTAAAAGAACGATTCTCGATGACAATTTGTGACGTCATCAATATTTGTTTTATTTTTTACTCCGGTGAGTGTTTCACAGTATATGTCTGCTGTAACGGTGGCCCAAATTTTATAGAAAAAAAGACTAAAAATGCGCAATTTTCTTGAGAAATTGTAGCTATCATTTTCTCTCTGCATTGCGCTAATTGCTTGATTTTTTTTTTTTTGAAACGGAGTGGCTGCACGACTGTGCTTTTCTGCAATTTCGTACACTATCAGTAGTGGTCTCCTGTGCAACCATGTGCGAAAACAAATCATCACTGTCGTCTTAATAGGAGTCTAAAAATGCCACTTCCGTTGATTTGAGCGAGATCGCGAATATTTTAAGCTACGATATTCACGAACAAGTAACACGCACACAGCGTTCATATGTTTTACCAACCAGCGTGGCCCAAGCGTGCATCTCCAGCCGCCTCACTGCTCTGCACGGTGCTGATTTCCAAATGTATTAATATAGAATAAAGTGAGATACTTCATACATCTTAGATTTGGCTGGAACAAACTGTGGTGTGTATCTCAGCAATTTGAATTTACAATCACCTGATTAGCTGTACAATTCCTCATCTGAATGATTACTCACATAAAGCTGGACCCACAGCGTCTCTGTTATGTCTGATGATGTTGATGATGATAACCTCATATGAATGACGCTCAACCACAGAGGGGGATGGGCCAACAACCAGGTGGCAGGGTACTTTAATGAAAGTAAAATGAAAAAAAAAGCCAATCTGAAAAGTAGTAGGGTTAGAGATAATACTGCCAATAAACAAAAATGTTGGCTTTGCAAGCGGTCAAACCATCTCTTGTTCCTGACAGACATCGCTACGAATTATAAGCTAAAGATCTGAAAAGGTTAAGGTTCACTAGCACGGTAATGTTTTAGTTGCATTGGTGTAATCAAACACAGTGGAGCATATATCCCTGTGGCAGTAACGAAATGAAGGGCCGTCAAGTGATAAAAGTACTGGTAGAATTACTTGTATTCGTAGCTTTTGTAAATGGGCTACTAAAAATTTTTTTCTCTGAAAAGAGTAACGACGACAGAATAAAAAAGGAACGCTCACTTGTTTCAGTTTTGTTGCAAAAAATGCACAGCGGTGACGCGTTAAGTCGACCTTTGTTAAGGTAATAATTTAGTTGTGGAACTGTACAGCGCAATCTGGTATAAGCGACCTCTAACAGGCGAGATACACCATTGTTTATTCCAGCAATACCTTTAATGCTCGAAACCTTTAAATTTATTCAAATTACCTATTCCCATTGCAAACAAGCATTTCGAAACCTAAGGGCTGTCACGTAAGCCGTATCTGGCAATACTGGGATGGTGGGCCCATTCAGGGATACTGCTGCTAAAGAGCCCGCCATTTCGTTCAAATATAAGTCGCGGTGGCCCTGTACCCATAGCAAATGCAGTTTTCTTGCGTTTCTCGGTACTAAAGGCCGAATTTTATTCATCAGCTCTGCATTTGCTGCCGCAGAAAGTCCTTTACATACTGATAACGAATCTGTAATGGCAACTGCTGATGATTCGCTTGGGGGTAATTTGCGTAGGGCAAGAACCGTAGCCAATAATTCTGCATTGAATACAAAGGTATAATTGATTGATTTGTGGGGTTTAACGTCCCAAACCACCATTTGATTATGAGAGACGCCGTAGTGGAGGGCTCCGGAAATTTTGACCACCTGGGGTTCTTTAACCTGCACCCAAATCTGAGTACACGGGCCTACAACATTTCCGCCTCCATCGTAAATGCAGCCGCCGCAGCCGGGAATCGAACCCGCGACCTGTGGGTCAGCAGCCGAGTACCTTAGCCACTAGACCACTACGGCGGGGCTACAAAGGTATAATCTGGGAGTCGAATCGGAAAGGACCAGTCGAAGGAAGGAGAAAATATGCCAACCGCAGTGTTTTTTTTTTTTGACACAGATGCATCAGTCGCAATAATATTGCTTTTCTGTAGGCGAGCTAGATAATCTGCTAACTGGTCATTTAAGTACCTATGTGCCAATCGTTTCGCGTTATAAGGAAATATATCACCAAATTGTATGTGAAGCATTGATCTTAGGTTGTGTATTGTCTATATTTCAAGGAATAAGAATCAACAGATAATTGTTTTTTCTTTTGTCGCTGACCTGCTTATCAAAGGAAAAAGATACCTTGTCGATCAAACTGAAAAGCTAGGTATAAAAGAAATGTTGCAGAATTTTATCTTTTGGAAATACATTGCGTTATAGCCAGAGGTAAGTTTGCTATGCTGTGTTCACGTACATATTGGAAATAGAAAGATTATCCTGTGCGTATATTGTTATTAATGTTTTCGGCTACGAGCCTATCTGATTGAGTGACCGCTTGCTGGTACCTAATTCCAAATGGATAATTTTGATACATAACCCACTCACTTAAAGATCCTGCCGCTTGGTTCTTGGCCATTCCGCCTTCATGGGTGAGTGCCAGCATGATGAGAGGATCATCGTCATCGTCGTCATCATCATCATCAACTGCACCTCCAGTACAGTCCCTTATTTATTGTCACATTCTCCGATCTTTGATTGTTATTCCTATCACTTTAGGTTTTATTTGCACGCTGCGTGGTCCTTGGCAGTTTCTTCATAGTTTCTTTATTACTTTCCATGTTTCAGCACTATACGTCAGAGCTGGCACAAATTGATGCTGGTATACTTTTCGCTTCAATGATAGCGGCATATTTCCGGACATTGTTTTAAAGGGTTGGCCCGATGCACTTCACTCATTTCTCATTTTGATTCTTCGGTTAATTTCTCTTTCCTCATTACGTTTTCTCGTAAGCAGTTGTCAATGTACATGCCAATGGCTGCTAATAGGGAATGAGAAACAGGAGACTTCGGCTTTTAGTTAACACGCACGCTGTGAACTTTTTATTGTTCAAGAAAGCACAGGAGAAATCTCCCACCAGCACAACCTTGCAGGTCAAAATGTAACACTGGTTACACACTACGACTACGACTACGAGAGACGAACGGGTGCCGCTCTAAGGAGCTTCGCCCCTAAAACACAACCCTGCTAATGTCGTCGAATCCTTCAATGCTGGCACTCCGAACACACAAAAAAACGTTCACTGGCGCTCTCTGCAGAGTCGATCGTTTACAGGCAATGTAGCAATGAACCGGCGATAAACACCATTCAGCAAATAAACTATGCTAGACTGAAAAACAGCGTCTTGCCACACCTACTTCAATGCTACAATTTAGATGCGTCGACAGAACGGACACTTCAAACACTGCCAAATAAATACCATCAGACATATACATTCACGAACACCGGTGAGGTAAATACAACAAGCATGAAAGTACATGATTCAGGGAGCATTATGCGTACTGACAGGTTAAAGACTTACTTGTATTTGCTTCCCATATTTTCAGTCTTCTTTCTGATTTCCTTGGTGCTTTTTCGAAGTCCACGCGCCTTCAGCTTCTCGGCATACGCTGCATATATTTTCAAATTCCGCTTGGCCCGGTGAAATTTTTTTCTCGCAGGCGTATGAGCGCCCGCGCCTCAGAGTCGGAGCGCATTGTCTTTGTTCGAGAAGCACGAGGGGCACACGCCATCGTAAATGTCTGAAGGACGACTTACCAACGCACATGAAAGTGTGCGAAAAGGTAAACAATGCGACGGTGGCGGCCATTCTCGCACGGTCCATCCGCATGTCCCTCTGCAGACCCATCCCCCTTTTCGTTTTTTTCCATGGCTACCGCCTTCCCCTAGCGTACGCGGACGCAAACTGCCTGCAAGCTAGAAGCGAGGTTGTTTTGTTGCAGTATGACTTGCCTAAATTGAAACAAGTATTCCAGATAACAAGAACAATTCTTCAAGTATACCATAAGCGCCGCTTCATGCGATGGCCTCTTTATGTGCAAGAGTGCTACTGATGCTACACACTCCGCCGCAGTGAAATAAGGTCGGCGAACGCACTTGCTGGCAAGTGTATTTTGCTGCGAGTGACACTCAAGTTTCTCGTGTGGCAGCGCACAAATGACATTTGCGGCTAAGTGTACTCGCTCAAAATGCACTTAAGTTGCCACGTGTGACAGGGGGGTTAAGTCTGTGGAAGTGTCCTTTGCGTATTGTTACCCATGGCAGAAACATTTTGAGAGGGGCACGTGCCTGATGTGCCACTCCCTGGCTACGCCACTAGAGCGAACCGAAAATGATGTAATATCAATGGGCAAGCAACTACGCTGTCACCATTATCTTAGAAATCCACAGGTGACCTGAGGTAGTTGCACAATTGGCAAGTTACTTACCTGTACTGTTCAATGCACGCCAAAATGTGAGTGGTAGGGGTTCCGGGGGGCAGGTAGACGGTGGTCATGCCCTCTGCTATGCTGCAGATAGCGAAGTCGACGTGCCCGAATGCATGGTACAGCGGCATTGCACAACACATCACGCTTCGCTGCGTGATAATACAGAGAATACAAAATTAGAAACGTCGGTAAGTACTTATTTAATGCAGAAGTAGCCTTCCAAAGAACGGAAAAAAAAGAGAAACGCAATGAGAACACAAACTGATCATGCGCATTTTCTTATCAGAAGGTTCCTTGCTCATATATCAAAGCAATCCCGATTATATAAGAAAATATCAACACTGATTACATATTTGCAATAAGAATTGCTATAAATACGACCAATAAACAACTTTCAGCCATCAGAAGCATTTTGTAATGGAACGTGGTAATGCATCTGACCTATAACGGCTCAGTATTATACGCGAATAGTACAACCTATGAGAAAAAATAATATTTAATTCAAAGATCCCGGCAAACAATCGTAATTTAATCTTACGTTTAATACAATGGATATAGAAACTTCTTGGATTTATTTTGCGACTGATATTTTTTGATCGGAGAGTGGCCAAAGAGTGGCACACCGAGCGCGTGTGCCTCTCAAAATTTTTTTCTGCCATGGGTAACAATACGCAAAAGGACACTTCAACAGACTTAACCCCCTGTCACACGTGGCAACTTAAGTGCACTTTGAGTGAGTACACTTAGCCAAAAATGTCATTTGTTGCGCTGAAAAACGGCTAAAATTTTGAACTTTCGCTCAAACGCTAAGCAACAGCTGCTGCTGAGTTGCTGCAGCGAGTGCATGGTGGGTGAATTAGAACAGCTGTGCTATGTCAATATGTTCTGGAGTCCCAAGTAATACCACAAGCATTTCAGCAGAGCGTTTTCTTTCATAGGCAAGCAAATTGTCTGTAAGAACAATTCGAACCTATTTTCCTTGACAGTTTAGGTCAAAACCGAACTAGCCAGAAATGTGTACGGGGTAGTTACGATTTAATATGCACTTGTACATTTCTGCTTCCGTAGCCTCACCTGCACAGCGCCATAGCTAAATGCAACCACATAAGAATTCGCCACAGCTTTGCTGTATAGAACTATATCTACAGGTTATTTTCATGCTGTGGCCCCGTATGAACAGCTGAAGAGTACGAAAATATGGATGCTTTATTAATTTCAGACGCACTACAACTGATTCCTTGAATTTTGCGTGAATACCATCCCACTAAGGATTTTACAAATTTCCCATTTTTTTTTTTTGATAGAGAAGTATTCCCGTACGCAGGCCTGATGCCGCATTTGGTACGTTATTGACTGCATTACGACAACACGTTACTGCATTTGCACTGCCACATACACAGACTCTGCCAATAGGTCCTTTATTAGGTTGATATATCATACAGTTCAAGAGATTGTAAAATAATTTAACGAAAATCGACAGACTTGCGTCGTTCCTTACGTGCTGTGTAATTTGTGAGTGCTAGTTTCATTTTTTTTTTGTGAAAATAAATTTTTGTGAAAAAACAACTATAGCAACGTATACAACAGGTATTGAGAGTGGAAATTTTGGGGTGGAATGCAGTATAAAGCGCTGTAGGTAAGGCGAACGTTACTTCCAACCATAAATATTTCACGGATTCTAGCGAAGACGTATTATAGAATTAGACGGACGTATCGTGATGAACCTAATGGAGGCATATAAGTTTCAGTGTGCTGCATGCAAGACAATGAAATATGCGAGTTTGAAATACCTATCACACAATGCTCCTATCACACCATGCTCTTGCGCAATGTGCTAAACTGTACTTGGCGACAACTTATTTTGACATTGGAGAGAAGGCTATGCGGTGGCACGTGCGCACATTCGTCTTGCTCCGCGAGTAGTGCGGCAGACTGCAGCTGATTTTGCTATCACGCTGATCCATCATATTTTTTATTACATACTTCGGGCGCGAGGTCCTTGCAGAGTATGCAAAACACGATCAAAGAGCAAAACAATCTTGTTAGTTGAACCAAGGTCTTGACCTATACACTTTTACGTAACCCACATTATCCAATGAAAGTGTGAAAAACAAATGATACAGTGCGTTAGTGTACTGAATAATATTATTGAGCGAAAAAAAAACAATATTTAAGATGGTCAGTTCGGGCAAAATAGGGAGTTAAAGCATTTGGGTGATGTTGTCAAATAGGCCTCATCAATATTAGACTCCATTATGCTGTTGGATCGAGTGCGAGCTGTGAGAGAATGTCACGCCGCAGTTTTTTTTTTTCGATGTGATTCAAGACTGGGGATATCATTCGACGGCATCAGTTCAGTTGGTGAGGCGAAAGTAGAAAACTGAGAATAAACAAATAAAATCGCCTGCCTTTGGATTCATTCAAGGTTTTTATCATGTTACATTTTGCGTAAAGGTCCCGTGCAATGCAGACTTACTCGAGCTTTGGTAAAATGATAATACGCAAGAAGTTTAAAAGAGACTGTATTGTGTTTTGGTTTGTATTTAAGAAAGCATAGTTTTCTGAAGGCAGAGGAAGATATATTTTCTAGGAAAGGTTATTTCAAATTGTGACACCTAACTATTTATTGTTATTTGCTTCTCTTAGTGTAGAGGAGCCCAGCATATAATTGTAACACAGGAATGTTTTCTTTCGGGAAATTGGTGAAAGAACAATTTTTCCTACATTCAAGGTCATATTTCAATGCGAGCACCATTGAAAAATGCAACTGAGGCTTTAGTTTAAGTCACCTTGCTCACTAACACGGGTAACTTCTTTAAACAATACACAATCGTCGCAGAAGGGCCTTATTTAGACATTTGGTTTAACAACATCAACAATGTCACTGACGTACAGGAGGAACAACAATGGACCGAGTAATCTTTCCTGCAGTTCTTCAGAAGTGACTGGCAGAGAGGCCGAGTGGTGCCCACCTATACCCACGAAGTGTTCTCCATCTTTTCTGTATTCAGCTATCCAAGAAAAAAACTAATAAGGAATATCATATTTTTAGCTTAATTATTAGTTTGGAATGAGAGACATTATTAAAAGCCTTGATAAAATTCAAAACAATTACATCAATTTGATTATTATTGTCAAGAGGAGAAGCAAAAGTATGAATTACAGTGACTAGTTGTATTACTGTAGAACTGTGTTGCGAGGTGGTCAGAATTTTTCTGTCGTCAAGAAACTCGCTCAGTGCTATTGCAATAACATGTTCTAATAATTTACAGGAAGAAGTTGTTAGTGAAACGGGACGATAGTTATCCAAACGGAGACGATCACTTTTTCTTAGATGGGCACGAGACGGCTGGTCCGTCTTTCAGCGAACTGGAACACGACAAGGAGGCATGAAATATGTTGTCAAGGTACTTTGCAAGAGGTTCGGCGGGAGCAAGTTTTAATTTTCAAGTTCAGTAGCATTGAAAGCACTCCATGGTAGTCAATAAAACTTAGAGAACTTGAAGAATTTGTAATGGCCGGGACGTCAAGTGGGGCAGCAAGGACGCTATCAGTTGCAACTAAATAAAACACTGTTGAAGTAGGCCTTGAATTTTTCAGTAATGACTCTTTGTTCGTTTATAATAACGCCTTTAACATTATTCTGTGACAGTGTTTTGTTTTCCTTCCCTCAAATAATAGGATGGTTTTATTAAAGTTTTTAAGCACTATAATGAAATACGATTATTTTGAACGATGCAATGCATTTGCAAGGCTTCTGTTAACCTCTGCTATAACAGGCAGAAATGCTCGATTTTCAGCGAAAGCTGTTATGACATCTAAACTCGGGTCATGCGCCATCGTAGTTGTGCGCCACCGCCGCAGGTGTCCGTAGCCACATCGCACAAACTAGAAAAAAAAAGCCAAGCACCAATGACACAGTGAAGCGCGAACCAGAGTCCATTGGGTACCAGCCCAATATTACACCAAAGAGATACGCTGGTGCTTGGCACTTGTTTGCAAACTTGCCTTAGCCAGGCTTGATATCGAGAAAACAAATACGTTAATACGACTTATAAAGCGTTTTTAAAAACAACCAGCCGTCGCACAGTGAGAATAGCGTAACGAGTGGGTCGTCCAATGCTCCAACCCATTACAAAAGGTTGATCTTGTTCACCTAATAACTGTTGCGCATATCCACCTCATACATAATTTCTCATCGTCATCAGCCACTTCATGAACAATTGGCACAGATTTTCTTGCAAGTGTTAAGCTGATACCACACTTCTGAAAAAATTATGCAAAATAGCATAGCCAATGCCGGCCTACTAGCACAAAAATTTATTACGATGCCGTAATGAGTATCAAGCAAGTGTGCTTGCAGTAATTAGCCAATGAATGCTTAGAAAAGGCCCTGAAAGTGCGCTCTTCTAGCTTTCGCAGTGACTGTGCTGCGCCTTGCGAGCAAGTCTGGTGTTTTTTTTTTAATCTCTTAACTTTACGTTACGATTGTATGATTTTCCGCGTTATCCACGGCGTGTCCTTCTTTATTTTCTTTCGTTTGCTAGTGACAAATTTGTCAAGGCAATACTAATAATAAAGCTATATGTGGTAGGGCCACTGTTAGGCAGTGATTTCTGCCTTTAGCCGTACCGTCCCTCGACATGCATTATGTAGAAAATAAACAATTCAATTCACTTAACTTCAATATACACAAAAATATGAATGGGCTAAATATTTACTTTGCTCAGTGTGTCTTGTTAGGGGTGCATATTTCTTGAAAAAATAAACAGCACATCTGCTGCCGCACACTGACCCACTACGCCGTGGAAGCCATGTTTAGGATGGAAAACGGATGTCCTGAAGCAGTGGCCTGTCTAAGCAATGAAAAAAAAATGAAGGTTTTTGGCTGTGAACAGCAATGGTATTCAACCTGCGTCTTCTCGTAACTCCTCTTGTGTTATAGCAAAGCAGCGTAAATTTCAGCAAAGCAGAATGAGAAAATTATCAAATTACATAAGCACCACGTCTAAGCATGTGATTTTGTTCTGTAGCTAGCACAGTGCTGTCGAGAAAAGTTGTCGCCTAGTATATAAGCGTGTTGACAGAGTTTCCGATCACAGCAACATCTGCGGCGTAGGAACACGTGCTGATTGCATGGCTCCTCAACTTCCTGGATGATTTGATGCTATGTTTAGTTTTCTGCGTACACATGATTTTTCCTTCGCACGTACCCATTTATTCATGAAAGACCATAGAAGTTAGTTGTAAGGTCCGGGTTTACTGGTCGTCATCAAAACAACAATTTTTGTGTTCTATTGCGGATATGCCAAGCAAGTGTCACAGTCGTTTGAAGCTATTTTGTTATTCAAAAAAGATCCATCATGGGGCTCAAAAAAAGGAGACCCGACAAATTCTGGCAGCTTGCACTAAGTCACGTAAATTATTGCGAATCGAAGCACGGGCCTGTCATAGTTTAGACGCGCAGCTTACTCCTCTGTCTCTTGCTGTTTTACTGCTACAGCACTTATATTGACAAACTCGACGCAGTTTCGTTGTGTCCGGTCCCGCCGCGGTGGTCTAGTGGCTAAGGTACTCGGCTTCTAACCCGCAGGTCGCGGAATCAAATCCCGGCTGCAGCGGCTGCATTTCCGGTGGAGGCGGAAATGTTGGTGGCACGTGTGCTCAGATTTGGGCGCACGTTATAGAACCCCGGGTGGCCGAAATTTCCAGAGCCCTCCACTACGGCGTCTCTCATAATCATATGGTGGTTTTGGGACGTTAAACCCCACATATCAATAAATCGCCGTCATTGTCATAGTCATGTCGCCTTTAAAACTCGAATACCCTCCAGCGCATGGTACGTTCCACCCGCGGGTAACCGCAAGTGAACGGGAACGAGAAGCACGGCTTAAGTGGGCCCATTTCTTTCGCTTCGAGGCGCATGCGATAAGCTAACAGGTGCATGCGCCTGCTAGACCAGCGATTGAACGCTAGAGCAGAGAGGAATTGCTCGGCCCGTCTTTAACATCGTAAAAAAAGCGTGGGTGCGAGGTGTTGTTCTAAAAGCAGCTTCGCGCTTTCATTTTAGAAACGTAGTTGTCGCTGACGCATGTGTTATCTTGCTATTTAGGTAGCATCCTGCTGGCAGCTCACATACCCGTCTACGTGCTCCACTCTCGATTGATTGATTGATTAATTGATTGATTGATTGATTAATTGATATGTGGAGTTTAACGTCCCAAAACGACCATAAAATTAGGAGAGATGCCGTAGTGGAGGGCTCCGGTAATTTTGACCACCTTGGGTTCTTTAACGCGCGCTCAAATCTGAGCACACTGGCCTACAACATTTCCACCTCCATCGGAAATGCAACCGCCGCCGCCGGGATTTGTACCCGCGACCTGTGGGTCAGCAGCCGAGTACCTTAGCTACTAGACCACCGTTACGGGGCATGATCCACTCTCGACCGAAAGATAATGTGTGAATAAAGTCGTTGCAGCGGCCGTCTACTCTTAAACCAGCGTTTTTATAAATGCGCGACGACGCTTTCAAACGAGTTAGCCATAGAAGAACATATGTAAAGAGCGCACACTCCCGTAGGGTCCTGCGGCTGAGCTACTGCGCTGCCTTTGGCACAATATTACATGCTAAGGCACATTATTGAACAAAAATCACAATTCTGCACTGTAGAGCGTTATCGAGTCCTCACTTGCACAGCTATCACTTTTCATGGTAATAAAGAACACTTCGACACTCCACGAGCACACGTGTTTCTGCTATAACCCAGTATCTTAGTCTGCTGAAATAGCACATCCACAGGCTGCGCAGTGGGAAGGCGAATCGCGCCATTTGTTATTTTTCGTATACGGCTGGTGTTCTCGTAAATTGTCGTTTACGCAGCGGCCTCTGTCACCCACATAATAAAAACCTCAGGAAAGCGGAATTCATTGATATGTGGTGTTTAACGTCCCAAAACCACCATATGATTATGAGTGACGCCGTAGTGGAGGGCTCCGGAAATTTCGACCACCTGGAGTTCTTTAACGTGCACCCAAATCTGAGCACACGGGCCTACAACATTTCCGCCTCCATCGGAAACGCAGCCGCCGCAGCTGGGATGGGAAAGCGGAATCTCGTACACCACTGCCACATCGCATTGCGCCATCGGGTCTGCATGCTTTTTGCTACACAGGCTACTGCGCTCTTCGCCGCTCAAAATTCGCGAGCGTAACCTCCAATTTTTTTTGGGTGCAGAAAACACAATGCCAACTCTGTGGCAGTTGGCAGCCTTCTTCAGGTTGTGTGTTACCCTGTGTAAGTAGGGTAACACTATCGGATTCTCACGCCCGCTGGGCGCGTCGAAGTGACTTTGAAAAGGGGAAAAGGAAAAAAAAAGCACAGTTCCGTTACTGCCTCTCTCAATGAACGGCATCTTCACAGTTCTGCGCAGGAAATGGGAAAATGGAAATTAACAAGTATGCTGATCTTTGAATATGAGCTTCTCATGTAAAAACTCAAGCGTTCTTCTTTGCGGTAGCTTGTAGGTAAAACACAGACACCTCCAATGCTTGGAAACTTCTTTCAACGTTAAACGTTGTCCACTTTATTTTTTATGCTCATTCGCTTGTCCAGAACACCTTCGTCTCCATCGTCACCTTCATGCGGTAACATCGCATCTAACATGGTTCCTACTTCTCATCCGTGAACGAACCTGAACGGGGTCATGCGGGTTGTTTCTTGCTTGGCTGTGTTGTACTTAAACGTTATGTAAGGTGAGATTTTATTCCATTTGTTGTGTTCAACATCCACGTACAACGACAGCATATGTTCAATAATTTTTTTTAATGCTCTGTGAGCCCGTTCGTTTGTGGGTTGTAGGCGGTGTTCTTACGAATCGTTGTTCCACTCAGCATCAGGACGTGATCCAAAAGAGATGTCGTAAATGCGGTTCCTTTGTCTGTGAACGTGAAGTTTGGTGTACCACGCCTCAGTACAATAATATCGATGAAAAATCTTGCCGCCTCCGCTGCTTTACCTTCTGGATAGCCCTTGTCTCGGTATAACGGGTTAGAGAATCCCTCACAACGATAACCCAGCGGTTGCCTGCAGTAGCAGTAGGTAGTGGGCCAAACATTTCCATGCTAAACTAGTTGAACTGAGTCGTTGGGACCTGCGCGGGTTTCTAGACGACAGCTACGGACGACAGATACGGGGTAGTGGATTCGGGGTAGTGGGGAAGTGACCAACTTTCTTGGTCACTTGATTTAGCTTCTGGTAATTCACAGAGATGCGCAGGCTGCCGTCCCTTTTTTTAATGAGGACCACGGGCGATGCCCACGGGCTCTGTGAAGGCTGAATGGCGTCATTTTTAAGCATTCTGTCTTCCTGCTGTTGTATCGCTTTGCGTTCTTTTGGAGCCACGCGATATGGGTTCTGGTGAATAGGCCTCACCGTTTCCTCAGTAATTATTCGATGCTTGGTTAGAGGCGTCCGGCCAACTCTCGATGTTGTCGAAAAGCCGTCTGGAATTCGACCAATAGGTCAAGGAGTCTACGTTGCTCGTCTTTGGGCAAAGTAACACTAACGTCCATAACAGGCGCTGAATCGAGTTTTGGTGCCCCATCGACTACCACCAAGCAGCCTTCGGCATCTATGACATCGTCGAAGTAAGCGACAGCCATGCCTTTTTGAAGGTGCCGACGCTCAGCAGTAAAATTGGTGAGCAGCAAGTCTGTGCATCCAGCAGCAACTCTGACGATACCTCGTGCGACGGAAATACCGTTGGTGAAGAGAAGCAAGCTTATTTCGTCTGCAACTCTTTCGGCATCAAACTTGGCAGAGGCGGCCACAGAAACAAGTGTGCATGACTTAGAAGGGAGGACTACGTCATCATCAATAAGACGCAGTAGATTTGGTCACGCCTTGGGAAAATCGGGTAAGCCCGACCTGTTGCAGAAAGTAATCAAACTCTCTGGGGTGTTGATGACGGTGCCATCTTCTCCTAAAAATCCATACCCAGAATTAGATTTCTGGAGCATGCGACGATAACTAGGAGTGACGCAGTGAATGTAGAACCTCTGATGTCAATTCTTTCTGTACATCTGCCTGAGGACATCAATAACTGGCCCCCTGCCGTTCTTATTGAGGACCAGTTTACGGCGTCTTCACTTGTCTGAGGCTGTCGGTGAGGTCCTGACGGATAATAGAGAAGTCGGTACCGGTGTCGACTAAAGCTGTCTTTTTCTGGCCTTCAAGAAGATTTCCAAGGTCGGCAGTCACGATTTCATCGCTTTCACGGCTTATCAGCTGTAGGACATCATGCACTGGGGGCTTTTTTGTCATCTTCAAGGCCTGCAGCCTTGCCCTCAGTGGTCGCCTTCCTACGTTTTCCCGGCGCGAGCTAGGTTACCTTAAGGTCTACGTAGTTGCGTCGGTGGTGGCAAACACGCATGTACGATGCCGCATTTCAAGCCTCACTTTTTAAGGACGGCATCGCTGCCACTGCGAAGCGTGCTGTGTGGCAACAAGTGATCTCCAAGAAAAACAAGGTGAGACTTTCCAAGCTACTCGAAGATTCATACAAAGCCATATTTCGCATTCGCGGAAGTTAAAACGCGTCCCGCTCTAGTCACTTCCAACTTTCAAAGCTGCTCTCTACTGCGGCCAGTTGGACGAAAAATTTAACAACGTTGATGATCGATTCAGTCAAATGATCAAAAGCCTTGACTAATTTCGTGGCCGCGCCCCTAAGTGCTCCGAAAGAGTTGTGTAGCGATGGAACTGCAGGAGCTTTTCAGAAAGAAAGCTAGTCTGCAAGAATACATTGCCTATCCCATACAAGCACCTGCAGTCATTGCTTTACAAAAAAACGCATGGTCACATTAAACTCTCCAGTTACAGCACATTCTAGTGCACAATATGCGAAGCCCTAATACCGCAATTTTATCTCAAGAGCACCTAACCATTACTTGCTCATATTTGAATGGTATCGACATTGACCACAACTTCTTAAATTGCATCCTACAAAAACGAGGTCAGCTCCTTTTCACATCCTCAATATATACAGCAGTCTCAGCTCTAGACACCACCAATTTACCACCCTTGTTTCTTGTGCTAAACAGAAAGCCCAGAGAAACCCACTCCTTATTGTTGGCAACTTCAATTCTTCAAATCAGCTGTGGTCAACATCTACATATACGCCTGAAGGACAAGCTTGTTTATCCACAAGCAGAATCATCACCTCACTTTGCACAATGACTTCGACATGCCTACCCGCTAGAGAACAGCGTGTCTAAAAACACATAACCAGATTTCAACATGAGCTCCCGGGTTAGCTCAGCTAAATGAAAGAACACTCAAATAAATTTTGGTAGCGACCACGTCGTTTGGATCTCTCCTAGTTTCTCTCATAAACCTTTTAACATCAAACCTCCTAAACTTGACTGACTGGGAGGAATTTCGGCAAACTCGTGCGAATAATTCTCCCACCTCCATTAAAGATTTACAAAAATAGACAAGCCAACTCCCAGCGGAAGTTGGCAAACATACTAGAGCTATGCTTGCAGATACTACGTTCCACACAGTTGATGGAAGCAACTCTATATGTGCGAAGCGAAGAAATTGCTATTAAACGACGAAAAAGACATCTTTACAACCGCAGGCTTCGCATCCATTTAGCTAGGCTTGATAACGGCATACACGCATATGCAACCCAGCTAGCCAGTCAACAATGGGGCCTAATGCGCGAAAGCATGCACGGCAACCTCAGTAGTTAGAAAACTTGGCAATCGCTGGGGCATATTTGCTCGACCCATCGACATCGCGTGCGCATGGCAATCATTACATATCTGGGTTATTGAAGAAACACATTGGTAATATCCCGCATCTTTTTCAGGAGCTTGCATGATAGCACCTCTCCCTAATTTCAGCCCACGCGAATCCATATTATGCCTGCTAGGTCAATAAACTTTTTGACACCCTAATAACACAAACAAAAGTTGCACAGTCTTTATTTTCTCGTAAAACTACATCTGTCCCTGGAGTTGATAAAGTAACTAATAAGCTACATCGAAACCTCGATGACCAATCAATCACCGCAATCAGAGACTACTACAATCACTGTTTTATTACCGGCTCCCTTCCTAGCTCATGAAGAACCGCCAGGGTCATCTTTATTCCTAAATATAATAAGCCCTCAGATATACCTAGCCTTAGACTAATTTCTTTAACGTCATGTTTGGGCAAAGTTCTCGAACATGTGATGCTTATTCGCCTGAACTAGTACACAGATGATAATCGGTTGTTCCCACCAGAGATGATTGCATTTGCCAATCACTATCTTGCCAGGATTCCATGCTGAAGCTCATCATGATATCTTTACTCCCAGTGGCAGTAAAGACATCCAAGCCTTTCTAGGGCTCGACCTGCGCGGTGTGTTTAACAACATATCTCATGCCTCTATTTTACGCGAATTGGATAACCTTAACTGTGGCAAGAAAATGTAAGACTCTACCAGCAAATTCCTCAGCAACCGCACGGCTATTATCATTTTCAATGACCGATTATCCCCCACTAACCCCGCGTTACTTTGGCACACCTCAGGGATTGTTCCTGTCGCCGTCGCTTTATAACCTAGCTATGAGGTTTATTTCTGAGGCTCTAGCTAAATTACCATATCTCCAATATTTTTTATATGACGATGGCAGTACTAAGCGAATGAAAAGTTGACCCGATGGCTACCTTCAAGATACCTTACAAGAGGCTGCATTTGTGGTTACTACGACAGCCACGCTTATGAACATCGAGTTCTCGCCAGCTGAATCTGAGCTTTTACTTATCTTTGTTAATAGGCGCGATAAACCAAGCATTCAGATAAACCTGAATGGGAAGAAAGTTGCTGTCGTAAAAAAAATACATCTACTAGGCCTGTACATTCACTTTAACCAACTCGATACCTAGACGCTTCAAACGGTTGTTACCAGCATAGACTACACAAGGAGACTTATAGGAAGAGTGTCCATTAAGCGTGGAGGTCTTTGTGAGGCATATTTGTTAAGACCTGTACAAGCATTTGCCATCAGGGAAATCACCTTCTCCATCCCATATTTTCGTCTAACCAGTCCTGAGGACGATGAGGTGAATTCACTGATACGCAAGTTCCACAAGTTCGTTCTCAGAATGCCAAGTACAGCTTCTATAGAAAAAACGTTTCGGTACAGGTACATTCAATACCTTTAGCGATCTCGCAGAAGCCTACCTGACAGCTAAAAACCAACGCTTAACAAACACCCACACTGTTAGGCATATATTAAACTTTCCAGGTATTACTCCAGCACCTAATAATAAGGAGACATTAAATATTTCCCACGAGCTATACGAGAACTTTCATGTTTCTCCTATCTCTAAAAATATGCATCCTCTTCATCAAGAGCATAGATGACAAGTACGAGCTAAATATCTTCAAAAAAAGTTTTTGAACCGCATTGATGTGGTCTGTGTCGATGCCACGGAGCATCCTTGTCGGCGGAAATTCGCGTTAACAGTTAACTCCGGCGGCAGTGTTCCAACGGCAGCCTCCATTCAAGTCTTTGGAAGAGGCGAAGGAGGTATTGGTTGCACTTGCCGCTACGATTGCTCATTCTTCTATCATAGTGAGTGATTCGAAAACTGCCATATACAACTTCAGAGTGGGCAGGCTTAGCAGAACAGCCCTAGCCATTTTTTACCGTAATCCTTCATCCCAACTTGCTGTGTTAATGTGAACACCTGCTCACTCAAGCCTAACTGTTAATGAAGCGGCCCACGCAAGCGTTCCAGCATTCACGATCCGAGCGCAAGCTCACCTGGGTGACGTTTAAGAAGCCAACGATATATATACTGCAAGTACATCTAAGAAAAATCATTTATACAACGACATTCACGGGCGCTACCGCTTCGATCACTGAACCCTATCGTCTTCAGAGCGTCAGTTCTCCCGCACGTTGGAGGTGCTCTGGCGTAAACTACAAACCTGATCATATCTCTTCCTTACCTTACGCCACAAAATTTATCCCTGAATTCACTTTATTTCAGACTGCAAGTTACATAGCCCCTTTCCCTAAGATGGGATATATGAAATTGTTTCTCTCTCGCCCGTGTGCGCTCTTTTTCTTTATTAGAACAAACTTTTGGCTTTACACAACCACACTTCAACAATCCGGTATATATAGGCACAGCATTTTCTCCTGCCATGTAGTGTCGGTAGGTGAACCAGGGTTTTTGCGTTGATGAACAATAAAGGTTGAGCACAGGCGTGAAGTTATTTAGACTGGAAGTCACTGCCTTTTAGTGTCGGTAGGAAAGCCAAGGTTTTCGCATTCATGAACAATAAAGATTAAGCACAGGCGTGAAATTATTTACATTGGAAGTCAAAGTGAGTAACACACACCTTTTATTGTAAACTTCCCCAATGGCGCCTTCTTAATGTGAAGCATTTTTTCGCGAACTTCGGTGACTTTGAATCTATCTATCTATCTATCTATCTATCTATCTATATATATATATATATATATATATATATATATATATATATATATATATATATATATATATATATATATATATATATATATATATCAATCTATCTATTCATCTATCCATCTATCTATCTATCCGCTTCCGAATTTTAGCTCTCCTGGCCATTTCGATAATGGTATCAATACCAAATTGGTATGACATAACATGAATGTATGACAAACATAAATGACTAGCCATAACATGAAAATTGTGATATTTATGTCATGGATGTCATGAGTTACATTTCATGCCCCGCCATGGTAGTCTGATGGCTAAGGTACTCGGCTGCTGACACACAGGTCGTGGAATCGAATCACGGCTGTGGCGGCTGCATTTTCAATGGAGGCGGAAATGTTGTAGGCCCGCTTGCTCAGATTTGGGTGCACGTTAAAAAACCCCAGGTGGTCGAAATTTCAGGAGCCCTCCACTACGGTGTCTCTCATAATCATATGGTGGTTTTGGGGCGTTAAATCTCACATATCAATCAATCAGTCAATCAATCAGTCAATGAAATCAGGTGGTCGAATTTCCGGAGTCCTCCACTACGGCGTCTCCCATTATCATATGGTCGTTCTGGGACGTTACACCCTACATATCATTCAATCAATCAATCAATCAGTCAATCAATCAAATAATCAATTATACAATGAATTGACCGCTTTTTATTATAAAATCATTCGCTGGCACTCCTTCTTGTTGGCTCTACCCGCGTTGGCACTGATGATGCACAAGTTTGAAAAAATATGCCTATGCATTCCACCAACCAAGGCAGCTCAATCATGTTCATTACTTGCACAAACAGTATTCAGGAACGCGGGCAAAGAAGAGCGGTGCCACGCCTCCTCACCGATGGTGTCACAACGGCTCTTCGAGGAGCGTGATGAAAGACAACTGGTGATCACAGAATGCATGTCGTGTGCGATTTTCGTCATCCTTTTAGAGACAAATGAAAAATACATGTCTGCTACCTTTAGTGTCTTATTTATATTTTTATTAGTGCAACCTACATCGCGCAAGTGGGCATTATTGTATGGAGGTGAGGAAAAAAAGTAGTACTACAGTCGACGAAAGCGCACGCTTATGCCGTCGAAATTGGCATACATTTGCGAAGCAGCTCCAGCGCATTCACAAAAACACTAATTTTGTAGTGATGAACAAAAAAAAATTCGATGGAAGATCAACAACTTTTGCAGCCAAATTATTCCACTCGCAAACGGTAAAAAGAAAAAAAGAATTTGCAAAGGCACCAGTACGACTGCTGAGCGCGCGGATTTTTTTATAGTCATCATTTCTATGTGGCATATAGCACGGGCGCAACATGTATAAACTTTTGGATTTAAATACAGAGTATAGAATAGAAAACTTTAATCGCAAATATTTTCTGCGCTTCTCGAGAGGCTTCGATCCTAAGTTATTCCTAATGCACGTAACACAGGAGTTACAATTGTAATTATTACTGACAAACCAAGCTGCTTGGTTTTGTATGCGTTCATGTTAATAGATTAGTATTTCACCATGAGGATCCCACACTGTACAGGCATATTCAAGGACAGGTCGGACATTTGCAACATACCAGGCCTCTTTCTGACTTTTTGGGGCAGACTTGTAATTGCGTTCAATAAAGCTTAACACACCGTTGGTCTGTCCAGTTGTGTGACCCATGTGCTTATTCCAAAAAAAAAATCAGCAGACAAGTATACACCTGGGTATTTAAAATGTTTAACATGGTCAAGTAGTGCTCCGGCCAAGCTGTAGGACGAGTGAAAATGTTTGCGTTTTCTGGTAAAACGAAGGAAGCAACATTTTTTTACATTCCAACAAATCTTCCATTTCTGACACCACCTTACCACAGTGTCAAGATCACGTTAATAAGCCCCAATATCGTCCATACTGTGTATTGATCTATAAATAACACAATCATCCGCATACAGCCTCACGTTTAATGTTAGCGTTTTCGACAAGTCTATAATAAAGACAAAAAAGAGTAAAAGACCTTATGCCGAATCCTGAGGCACCCCAAACGTTATGCTGACGTATAAAGAAGATGATTTATATACTCGGCAACGTTTTCTAGAAGGTAAATAATTCCTCAACAAACCAAGAAATGATGCAGGAAGACCTAAAAAAAGTAATTTATGTAATAAAAGAGCATATAGAACGGTGCAAAGCTTTCTCAAAGTCTACAAATAGAAAATCGACTTGATAACCCTTATAATATGAACTTAAAACATCATGAGAAATTTCGCACAGTTGTGTAACATATGACAGACCAAACCTATAACCATGCTGAAATGTACACAAAAATTGTTTCTTTCCAAGTGCTTTATAATACCACTCTATATAACGTGTTCGAGAGTTTTACAACATTCACCTGTCAAAGAAATTGGCCGCTGTAACAAAACACACCGATGTAACTTCAAGGAAAAAGACTAATCACCGCCCGGGTTTCCACCGAGCTCACCAGCGGCCGCTCGGTGGTTCCGTCTGCCTCGTATCTGTACTCGCCTTCTTGCTAGATGTTTGACTATGATTTGCGAATGAAGCGGACAATACGTTTAGCCCTTTACTCCAGCAGATATTGTCTTATGTGAAAGAGAATCTATGCAACGCTTTTTCCACCTGCCCTGGGCACGCACTCATACTGGCCGCTGGCCGGCACATTGCCGAAGATGCAGAGCAGTATTTTGGTTAATAGTTTGAAGTTGAACGTACAGCCTTTTACTCCAACACGATGTGGTAATTTTAAACGCGCGATTGTTTTGAAAGACTAGAAGCCACATAAACTCCTCACTCGGATAGTTTTTACTTACAGTGGGTGGGCGCGGGTCATATGCGACCACGCGCGAAGATTTTTTACGGGCACACCCTTCAACTTAGAACATTAAAACGTTCACTCGCAGAAAACAAAAAATAAAGACTTGAAGGTTGCTTAAGTCTCACCTTTAGGACTAGAAAGCGATAGCGTACTTTGCCTAAAAATAGAACAAGCATCGCAGATGTGTTACGCGCTTTTGTTTATTCAGGTTTCCTTGCTTTCAAGAAATGTGGCCGTCCACAAAGAATGTCTGGCATGCAGAATTCAGTAGAGTATGGTGCTAGAAGCGAATGTTTGAACGTTTACTTTTTCCCACAAAAATTATTCCTCACCTCTGCTTCAAATCCTGTCATGTGGCGGAACAGATGTACCGCGTTCACCAAGTTGAAGTGACTCAGAGGAATGATCTTCGGTATTCCAGTAGACCCCTGCACATGTAGAAGTTCGAGCCATCAACACACTTCATAAACTTAACATCGATTTTTACATAAACTGCACGTGGTAAATGCAAAAAGACAAGGTCACACATTTTACGTTAATACGAAATATTGGCTCAGGTTCAACTTTTGTACTGCGATTCGTCTAGCGTGAACGTTGATTTTTACTTAGTAAAACAAACATAGAGCGCGTAACGTTTTAGTAATTTTATGCTTTGTTCCAAATACGACGATCTTTTAAGGTGATAGCAAATATAAAGACACTCTCAGTTAGACTTAGCCACCGGCATTAGCATCTGCCGTCTTTCACCGTATACATATACTTATCTATATATATGAAAACGCAAGAAAAAAACATGATCCAGAAAAAGACTTCGGTGCGTGAGCACTTACGTCCGACCCCTTCCTCATGAGTGCGAGGCGTTAGCGAACGAGTCACCTCTTTCATCGTTCAAACAGTAAACCATTTATATCTAACACTTATCGTGGGTGAGCTTCGGGGAAATATTGCGTTTTCAGCATTACGTGCGACATGGCGCAATGAGCATGCGTCACCTAGAGTAAATATATATGGTCCCAATCACAGTTACTCTAGCGTCACCAGGTCACACGCGCTGATGCGTTCATCTCTCGCACCTACATTGCCTCGCAGGGGGAAGGGGGGGAAGGCCACGCGTGCGCACGCTTATCTCGCAGCGAGGAGAATCGTACGCCTTGGGCTTTTACTGGAACGATTCTGTTGTTACCGGACGCACAAAGGTCACTGCATTGGCTGCACACTCTAATTTTGCAAAAAGGGTGCGCTTTCCAGATACACCGGTGTAACAACTGAGAACCTTATGTACGTTCATGTGTAGCTGTCAATATGTTTCGTCCGTCATTTGTGCATGAGATAACTGGGGCACGTTTCGATCGGCTTGCCATTATTCACGGGACATTCCAACTTCTTGCTATCGCATTCATTGATTCGTCTTTTTGGCAAAGCCGTTCCTTGAATATTCAAGAAAATGGTCTGTCAAGTCTACTTTGTAGTTCGTTTAGTAATTACGTGTGCTTAATACTTCGTAGTGTTAGCGAGCACCACATCAGCCGGCAGCCACAACATGCGATAATCACGTGACCTATGACTCCTTCTTGCGAAGAAAGAACAGTCTCGCCACATGTGCTACAAGTGGCGCTGGCTAACGCTCCCAGATATATTAAACACACACCTCGACGCTCTGAGAATGGGACGCGTGGTTCGAAGGTTGTGGCTTTTTCCCCAACCGACGAAAATGAAGTATTGTTGCCGGCTCACCTACTCGAAATGAATTCGCCTTTCAGCCTCTTTGCGAAACACGAAGGAAGAAGGGGGAAGAGTGTTCGCGCACTTTCCTTCGTCCTTTTTTCTTTTGCTCAAAGCATCTAAAAACGACGAAATTGGGTATTTTTCGTCCAGTTGACTTGTTTGATTATGAAGGAAGAAGAATTGATGTGACTACATTTTTCTATTTTACTCACTACTGTCCACTGCAATCCACCATGTTTTACTTGGCCTTACTGTCTCCCTATCTTAAAAAGTACCATGGTGGATACTGGAAACCATTATGGGCGTAGTGGAAATAATAGTGGGTATAGTGAAAATTAGGCTCGATATACCGCGACGTAGTGCAAATTATGGTGGAATTATGGCCGGGTTATACTGGGTGTAATGATGTACACAAGACAGGTAAGTTGGAAACAACGGTGGGAAGTAGCGGCAGATTGTGGGCGATTATGGGAGGCTCTGCTCACCATTGCCATAATACTGGGAAGCATTAAGCAGAAAATGGGTGATGCTTAATATGGCGAGCCAGATGGTGTACCAAGCTGAGAAGCTGTGCCCATCATTGCGATATTGCTGGGAAGCAGTGAGCAGATGATGGGTGGGCTTAGAATGGCGGGCAATGTATACAGTGGCCCCGCCGCGGTGGTCTAGTGGCTAAGGTACTCGGCTGCTGACCCGCAGGTCGCGTGTTCGAATCCCGGCTGCGGCGGCTGCATTTCCGATGGTGGCGGAAATGGTGTAGGCCCGTGTGCTCAGATTTGGGTGCACGTTAAAGAACCCCAGGTGGTCGAAATTTCCGAAGCCCTCCACTACGGCGTCTCTCATAATCATATGGTGGTTTTGGGACGTTAAACCCCACATATCAATCAATGTATACAGTGTACCAAGCTGGGATCTGCAGACTACATGTTCTACTACCATCATTTCCACTAAATTTTTGGCCTACTGACCGAACTCGTACAATTGTGCTATCCATGGTTCTGGATTTCAGAATACATGATTTTGAAGAATAGGCATGACAATACAGCACAACCGAGGAATCAAATAACCTATATAAAGCATTTTTATTGTGTACCGTGCCTGCGCAAGAAGCGACAAACATCGATGCTACACGATTCCAGCACTTCCAGAGAACGTACACCTCCCCTCACCGACAGCAGTCGTTCACACTCGCCGGCTCTTCTCTGGCTCTTATGCGAGAAGACAGACTTGGCGATTCGTATGCTTACTGAAACAATATAATATCATAGTCTTTTCGGCACACTGCATTCGTTTTGGCCAAGCCGATATGTAGATTCGCTTGAGCCCGTTATACCTCCTGGTGGTACGAGCTACCCCCTTTTTCCTTTTAGATATTTTCATATATAGGGGGCGAAAAAAACTATAACGACAAAGGTACAGCAGGGCCCTGGTATGACAGCAATCTACGATGCGTAAAAACATCACAATACTTAATCAATTATGTGGGCGTATCTATCGAATGAACCTATATGCATCATATTGTCTGAGCATATATCACTCTTTTAACGAGCCAAAAACAGTTAATAAACTTGACAGTAACCACGGGTAAACTGTAACTGCTCCCCAGTCCACTTGGGTTTTTTTTTTCTTGCGCTTGTGAATTATAAGAAAAACATAGCGCTGGTACCAATATCACAGTGGCGATCGTTACAGGCAGTAGATGAGTGTGCTTAATAAATGCGCAAATTTTCGTAGCAGGTGCAAATTTTGTCTATGTCGAGTAGGCGACAAACTAAACTGAAATTGAACGATCACTTCGTATGTTAACTTGCTACTTAACAGGTGACCTTCGTCATGCCGGCATGACGCAATCGTGAGTGTCGAAGGTTGTATGTTTGAATTTGCGTGGTGGCCTGTTTGTTACAGGTGCTTTTTACATTGTTTTTATACATTTTTTTATTTTCGTAACCACTCGTCAGGATATTTTAACGCTATTTTGTGATCAATCGTTGACGAAACTGCAACATGGATATCCCACCATGAGCCATGGTGTACATTTTTCCAGCATTCACCCATCACATTAGCCTTATATAATAGTAAGTGGTGCTTTACACCATGCACACCATTTGTTAGTTTTTTTCTAATTAGGCTGTCTGTTTCGTCAATTCTTCTAATTCGTTTTTGAACTTCGATAAAATTATTTCACCGAAAAAGCAATGCCAGTCGCACTTTTTCACACAAAATTGTTATATGCGGGCGCCAACCAATACTTGCATGATGGATTTCTGTTACGTAAATACGTCAACAAAATAAACGGGCCAGGACGGCAAAGAAAATAGAGTTGAAGAAAAATGATCTGTTGCTAAGAGTCGAACGACCACAATTTGCTGGCATTCAGCACACAACTTCACCACCAAGAATATGAAGGAGTTTACTTGAATGCACCTTTTTACTGGTTGCCAGTGCTCTTGTTCACAAATTTGAGTAGCCGCCGAGAAACTTGAACCTCAAAATGCATGTGGTCTCCGTGATTAGCTCAGGCAAAAGCACCATTGTTGCTGAGCCGTCCATACGGCGCATTTCCAATAGAAGTGCAATAAAGCGATAATGCTCGACCTCGTCGAACAACGCCTCTTCTTAGCTTCAGAAGAAACCCTCAACACGAAACCTCTCGCATCAGTAGACATAACCACAGAGACAGTGGTTACGAAAATTATAGGGAAGGTAAAGCTTCTGGCCCGTATGGTAACCACACTCGAAGCGAAGTTGATTGGCTTCATCCAACAACAACACAACTTTGCTACCTATGCTTCAAGAATTTCGAAAACTTATGAGTGGCTAGCGGAACGATCGTGAACTAAACGCAAGGAACGCAAGACGTAGGGGGAGGACTCTGCTTTGATCGACAGCACTAAACGACAGACACCAGGAGGAAGGCAACTGCCATCATTAAGGCTCCTAAATGTAAACAGCGTAGTCAACTCCCTACTGTCCACATTAGGGACTGCAGGTATAGCTCTCACAGAACCCTTTCAGCAAATTTGCAAGAATATATTAAAGCAAGCAATCTGGACATGATCGCGTTGTCAAAAAAGAACACAGAAAAAAATCTAACTTTTTGGCTACAGTACTCTCGCACACACACTTCGAATGGTGATTCTTGTGTAGAACACAAAAACAGCTCAAGCTCACAAGATCGGTACTCTGGTATCAAACACAGCATACACAAGATACAACCGACTCGAAAATATCAACAGAGTGTGTACCTGGCTAATCTATACAGCCCTTCACGAGATCATCTCCATCACTGCAAATTGTTCAAACACCAACTTTGCAAGAGAATAAATTCTAAGTGGTTGGTGGTAAGTGGGAGACTTAAATGACCCACACGCAGCCTGGGGCTGGTACAAAAACACCAACAAAGGGGCAAGGTTCACGACACTAGTTATGAGTAGAGGAGATTTTGGAAACATATAAACTGATGTGTGGCCAGTGTAAGTAAAGTGAAGCAAAACCGAAACCATATAAGCTTTTTTGAAACCAAAACAACAAGATTAACGAAAAGAAAGAAGTCAATGTGGCTTGCGCTTGGAAAGCCTGAGGAACACGTGAGGGCGAAGCAGCTCGTGGGGCTCTCAAGGCTGTTTGGTTCTGGACCCGAGTCTGTGGACCTGGGGATGACCTCGTAATCCGGCAAGGACGACGCCTGCTGTGCCACGTCACTGTGGCAGTGGTTCCCAGGTGATGCCTGGCGAGTAACAGTGCGATCGTGTCTCCACGCAGCACCTACGCTAATATTCGCCAATATATCGACCCAGACATCACTGGCGCCTCATCGTAGCGTATATTCATATTCTTACTTCGACCAAACTGGGAGAAGAACTGTTCTTTGTATTTTTCCGGACACTACCTCGCTCGGCATAATTGTAGTACCTTGCTGTACCGAAACCGTGTAGTAAAAAGGGCATTACCGTAAAGGTGCTCGGAATGTCTTCATCATAGTTTGTAGCATTGGGTCTGTGCATCGTTCTGCAGGGCGTATAACTAAAAGTCTCGGTGCACGAGTGGACGGTAAAGGCGTGTGCCGAAGGGCAAGCAGAACGAGAGGCTACGAACGAACGCTTGGAGATTGAAGAGCGAGTCCTAGTATCTGAATAATTGGACAGTGTGTTTATGCAATCATCGTTTTTTTGGTGTATATATGTACCGCCTTTCGAAAATTTGCTCGCTTAATAACACATAATTGTGTTTTACTTTTCTCCATTGTTTGGTTTTTCCCACACACGACAGATTCGCGTCCGCTAGGACATGACGAAACTGTGTTGTAAAACGGGCACAAACTGAAGTTGTTCTGAATGTCTTCGTTATAGTTTGTAGCAGTGGGTCTGCGCATCCTTCAGGAGGGCATGTAACTAAAAGCCTTGGTGGACAAGCAGACGATAAAGGCACGCGTCGAAAGGCAAGCAGAGCGAGAGGCTACGAACGAACACTTGGAAATGGAAAAGCGCTTCCTAGTATTGGAAGTCAAATTGGCCGAATCTGGAAATAGCCTAGCGAGGCTGGTGCACGACCAGCCGGAAGCAAGTCGTCGATGGTCGTCAACCCCCATAGCTTGATTCTCGTCTTCAAGGATCCCGCAATACAAGTGGGCCACAGCACTCGGCTTGTGTTTAGATGGTGACCTCTTGTATGTTTTCGGTCCCTTGTCGACTGCAGAATCAGTGAACTACGACAAGGCTAAAAAGGCAAGTCAACGCTTAGCCTGCACGGCTGAGGGGGATCAGGAAAAATTCCGACCGAGAAACACCCAGATAAGGAGACGACGGAGCAGCTTTAGGACAATGGCATTCCAGACACGGCGATCCAACTCAACTCTGTCGTTAAGGTACAAGGCACAATATACTTGTTTATTGAGCTGCGCTCAGAAGCGCTCTTCTTTCACTTGAGCGTCCCTACGTCTCCCTCTGCTCGCGGTCTTCTTCTTCAGTTGCTTGTCCCAGCCCGGAACGTGCAAAATAAACAACCATCCCGGCCACGCAATGTTAAACACATAGTTCAAGTGGGTTGAGTCTTTCTATCGGCCTTATCGCAAAGTGACTGCCTTGATTGATTGATATGTGGGGTTTAACGTCCCAAAACCACTACATGATTATACGAGACGCCGTAGTGAAGGGCTCCGGAAATTTAGACCACCTGGGGTCCTTTAACGTGCACCTAAATCTGAGCACACGGGCCTACAACATTTCCGCCTCGATCGGAAATGCAGCCGCCACAGCCGGGATTCGAACCCGCGCCCTGCGGGTCAGCAGCCGAGTACCTTAGCCACTAGACCACCACGGCGGGGCGCAAAGTGACTGCCTTGCCACTTGAGCTTGCAGGAACGAATGAGACCGTCAGCACTGCGGTCCCCTTTCGTGACCCTTGCAAACTTCTATAGCTGGCGTGGCATGAACGAAAACGACGTACCCTTGCTTCAATGCTGTAGTTGATCTCGTGCCGGCAAAGTGGGCAGATCGTAGTTGCAACAGGTATTTCTTTTTCCAACGCTTCTAGAAATTTTTAACCAGTAGCTTCCTCTGGTTGTGTCTGCGTATGGCGTCAGCTCGCTTGAAGTTACTGTTGACTTCCTCAGTGGTTGCATACGGTATGTAAGACAACCTTCGTCTAAGGAGAAGTTGAGCTGGTGTTAAAGTGCGAGGTTCTCCTGCATCTGTTCCGATGAAAGACAGAGGCCTGGAGTTTACTGCTGCTTCGACCTCAGCCAGCACTATCGATACTTCTTCACAGTGTGGACGAGCTTTGCCGATAATTTATTGCAGCGAGAGCTGAACTGACTGCCCGAGGTGCTCCCACCATCCACCCCACCAAGGAGCGTTTGATGCAATAAACTTCCACAGAATGCCGTTGGTGCTGAGGTCACCAGCGACGTCCTCTTTAGAGATTATTCGGCGCAGTCACCCTATGTCTCCTGATGTCTTGTGAAAGGTCTATGCGTTGTCAGAATCATGATCTTTGGTAATCATCTCCGAGCTGTAAATCATCGTAGGCACAGCAGGAAAGCCTCGGATGTCATTTCAGAGACAAGCTCGAGACGCATGGCTCTAGATACGGTGCACATAAAAAGTGCAACGTAGCACTTCCTGTCCCCTTTTTCCGTACGTGGATACGAGGGCCGGCGAAATCGACTCCAACAACTTCAAACGGGTGCGTTGGTGACACTCGATGACTTGCCAACGGAGCAGTCTCAGCCCTTCCTGGGCCGACACTGAAACGATTCCATATAATGCAGCCACGCAGCACTCTCTTTACCAAAGTGCGAGTTCGACAAATTAGTAGTGTTCTCTAATCCAGTAAATGTATCTCTAACGCCTACATGTATGACGTGAAGATGGACACTGTTTGCCAAAAGAGGCGAAAAGTGGGGGCTTGACAGCATTATGATTGGGTGCTTCGCATAATTGTGTAGAATGCATGGGCGATAACCAGCCTCCCACCCGAAGAATTCTGTATTTGTCTATGTAAGGGTGATTCTCAGCAATGCCAGATGTAGACTCGACTGGTTGGCCATTGGTCAAAGCGGTGAGCTCTGCAAGAAAGCCTTCCTGTTTTGTACATCATCTTATTCAATACTGTTCAGCATTCAGTATTTCTGCTGTCACGACATGTGCAGTGTGATTCGTCCTTTTTCTGCATCGGTCAGTGATTCTGAAAACCCACGCAGTGACTCTGAGTAAGCGCTGAAGCCAGCTGTAACTTTGAATGCCGATTATCCGTATTGAAAAGCATGCCACTAGTGTGACGTGGACTATTGCAACTTACCCTTCGTAGCTTCCACTCTGTATAGTTTACTTAACCGTAAGTATCATTCAGATATCGTTCTAGCTAACCACTCAAGACCATACCACCATTTAAAGCTGCACAGCAGTCTTTCTATCGTCACATCACGCGTGAGTGGGTCAGCTGAGTTGTCCAGTCAGAACAGTATCTCCACTTTGTTGGATCTGTGAGCACCTAATTTCATTGACTCTGTTAGCCACGAACTGTTTCCACTTTTTGACGTAACTTTTTATCCAAGGCAACGCAATTGCGGAATCTGTCAACATTGTGTAGTCAACTTGAACATTCCTCAAACCGCTTTTCACGCACGCCAACATTCTTGAGCCGATTAAGGTAGCCAGCAGCTCCTATCGCCGCAGCGTTATCTCCTTAATGGGTGCCTCACGTTACATTGCAATAAAAAATTTCGGCTTCTCAGGACATGGCACGACGTATATTGCTCTTCCATATGCCGGTGCACTGGCATCACACAAAACATGTACTTGAAGCACATTGGGCTTCCTTGCTCCACCACCCAGATAGCGATGAACAACATCGTCTTGCAGTTGCGGCAGCTGGATGACCCAATAATTCCATTCTTTTTGCAGGTCATTGGTAAGAACGTCATCTCAGCCAATCCCTCGTATCCGCAGCTTCTGGAACAATATTTATATGGCAATAGTATATGGTCGTACAAGTCCCAATGGGTCAAATATTCTTTATGATGAGTGCAAGAGAAGTCGTTGTTTGTCGCCTGTGCTGTCAAAAACCGGAGTATGTTTCAAACCGATAAAATGAATTTATTTTTTGAAGGATTCCACGAAACCCAGGACCTTGACCAATGTTTCGTAAATAACGACCATCTCTTTACTAGTAGACTCTTCTTGGTGTTCAAGTGTTCGCATCAAATTTCCTGAAAATTTCAACTTTCGCAACGTCTTCCGTGATGATTTCATTATTGTTTGCGCTTTTCAGTAAACATTACCGGCTTCCTCTTCTGTATCGGCACCTGTTACGGGACTAAGTCATCTACGTAAAACGACTCGGCCAGAGTTTGTGCTGTTTTTGACGTGGCAGCCGGTGTTCTTTTCCCGTGGTCGACAATAGTAGCTGTGAGCAAAAGTGGGCTACGTGTAGCTCCGAAAGGCACTCGTGTCATCCTCCACTCTTGAAGCTGGCGCTTGGATAAACCTCCGTCTGCAAACCAGAGAAAGCGGAAGGTGTCTCTGCCGTCCTCCCGAATCGCAATCTGAAGGAACGCCTTTTCTATCTCCGCAATCACTACCAGCAGGTGCGTTCTGAAGCGCAGCAGTGTATGCACGAAGTCTTGGTACAAGTTGACACCTTTTTAGCGCAGTCATTAAGAAACTTGCATCCTTTGGCATGCGAGGAAGTGTCAAAACCACTCTAATTTTCGTCGTCAGCACTTGTTCACGGGTGACTTCCTTGTGCGGCATGTAAAAAATCTTCGTCAAATCTGCAGGTACATCACTGACTACTTCGGTGTGTCCCACCCGAAAGTACTCTTTTATGCTATAGCCATACGTTTGAAGCAGTCCTTTCCTGGAGTCGAGACTTGTCCAGTCGAGTAACGGCGACTTCTCGGCTGCTTGCAAGCTCGAAGCCATCCTTCCAAGGTAGGGCCACTTTATATTATAGGTTTATAAAGCTAATCGTTTTCTCAAAATGCATCACGGTGTTGTTCAATTCAGGTGGCTTGTTTGTCGTGTCGGTAATTCCTATGTTTTCAAGTTAAGTTCCCAAAAGGGGTGCTAAATTTCTCGGAATCAGTAGCATGGTCTTTTTACATTTGTGAAGTAGTTGGTCGAGACACCAAGCGCAATGTACTTCCCTGGAAGGTCCATGCAAGCTTGGAGTTCAGTGCGATCAACAAATCGTTGCCTTCGCACCACGAAACTTCGCCTGTCAACATTTTCTACATCTGATCGCACACAATCAGTACGCCGATGCCACTCTTAGGTCGGCATTTTAGCTCATCCGGGACTCTTTTTCTAGCTTCTTGAAGAAGTGATTAAGACTGCGTCCATTTTTGTCTCCGTGATGACCTGGCAGATGCTCTGGATCTCTATTGCTGTTAGGGCTATTTACGCATCGGAAAACTGGCTTTTCAGTCGTAGTTCTACGATATGGTGGCTCAGCCTCTTGGTCTGATGTACTTGCGAAAGTATTGATGGCTATTTGCGTTTTTTCTATGCTTTTCAGCTGTAGGTGCATGAACAGATCATCAATTATAAAGTTCCTCTGTCTGCCATTATCAAAAACGCCTCGTATGTAGTGGCAGGTGTCATCATTCATGGCCCAAGCTCTGCAAGCCTGAAAAAAAAACGCAAGGTATTGATCCTTCTTAGACGGGTCTTCTTCCAAGTAATGCGCAGACTGCCGTAGTTCTTTCGTCGTTCTTGTTAGCATAGTCTGACTTCCACGGACGCCTTTCGGCATCGCACATGCTTGTGGCGTGTTGAGCTTAGTATCTGGAGCAGGAAATCTTTTTTTGCAGTCCCTTGCGCGATGTCCTTTGGTGGTGCAGTGGAAACACCTTTTGTCGTCGGAAAGCCGTTCTTTATTCTGCGTCAGGGGCAACTCAGCTGTGAACGCTTCCAATCCATGATGACTGAACAGGCAGAAGATGCAGTTGTCACTTTTTTCTATACCAAGTTGCTGTGAAGCACAGATGACGTTGGATCCTCACGCTGAGAGTACGCCGACTGACTTGCCACGCGGAGTGTTCCACATTCTCGTCCTCTGGCATCCTTATAATCACTCTTCTCCAGTCTTTTCAGCTCAACACAAAAGAGGTTGAGCATATGGTCTAGTTCCATGAGTACAGCTTCACATCTAGTGTAATGTGCCAACTGGACGGCACACAATCGATGGTACTGCCCAACCATACCCGGTGGAAGAGCACACAGTAGGATGTCGCAGAACATAGACAAAAAGGGCGACTTCTGCACACCGAAAGTCTTTATACCTCGGATAATAATGAGAACTTGGTCATACAAGCTGCGTAGCGCTTTGGTGTCTGTTGATGAACGGACAGGGCTCAACATCCATAGCTTGGCAAAATATTCTTGTTCCAGGCGCATCTTGTCCCCAAATCACTTCTGTCGCATGCTGATGGTGCCATTGTAGCAACTTTCTGTCATCGGAAGGCCCACAATTACTGATTCAGCGTCTCCTTTCAAATATAGTCGTGGGTAGCAGAACTTCTCTGTGGCAGTGATGCGAATGTTACTTTAAACAATATGGCCAAATTTTTCCCAAAGTTTGGTCCACTTGCACAGGTCTCCAGAGAAAATAGCTACTGTCAGTTTAGGTAATTTGACTGCAGTTCTGTCTGATGGTGCTGGGAATGTCTGGGCAACTGTTGTCTGAGCTCCAGTTGATGTCCTTAACATGCGATGCTTCTTGCTGAAAATTTCTGCGAGTACTGGCGTAGCACGGTCCTCATATTGTAAGACGGCGTTATACTCGGCATTGAACTCTTCGTCAGGTACACGCTGCTCGATCTCGTTGTTCAAGTTTTTAAGCTCTTCTTTATTAGCCTTCAGCCTCTCATATATGGAATTGAGCTGGTCCTACGAGTCAGACTTATGAGCGACGAGATCACTTGTTTCGTTCATTATCCTCATCTTATGTGCTCGCCACGACGTCCGCTTTGACTTTAGTCGGTCCATGCCGCTGCTGTTGCTTGGTAGCCGTCCGTAGTTTCCTGGTTGACAATCCCGGTTCTTCGGCACCAAATTTTAGGATGATAACGTTCCGGACACTGTCATCAGACTCAACACCGTCGTTAAGGTACAAGGCAAAGTACACTTGTTTATTGAGATGCACTCGGAAGCGCTCTGGTTTCACTTGAGCGTCCGCACGTCTCCCTCTGCTCACGCTCTTCTTCTCCTTCGGTTCCTTGTGCTAGCCCAGAACGTGCAAACTGAACAGCAGCAGTATACCACGAGGCTGTCAAATTTCTTTGACCATGTGATTGAAATGACCGACCGATGAAAAACGTTAGGTTGTACGAGATATTATTGTTAGCGAAGAAATCCTTCAGATTTTTTACCATAATCGAACATTGTTTTTTAGAGAGAGAGAAACTATCAGACACTTGAGGAGATCACTGAAACCGCAGATCACTTCATGGAAGCGCAGGGTTAGAAGACTTTGCCGGTGTTCAAGCAACAGCCGCAAGAACGTGGCACAAAAGAAAAAGATGGAAATAGTTCAAGCAAGACACAAATGCGACGTTTTTTGTGACAAATAGGAGCACAAGACATCCGACTGTCGAATACGACCTAACCAACGCAACTGTACGTATTGCCGGAGTAGTGGTGATATGTGCATGACTGCAGACGTGAGGGCGCAGACAAAGAAGTGTCTCCCGGGGAAGACGCACCCCCAACAGGAGTCAAGACACGAGCTTAAGACATCATAAGCGAGGTAAGAACGCTTCTCGAAACGAACGTGAAACAAGCCAGTTATGCAAAAATTATTCTTTGAGAAGGCGGCAACTGTTATCCATGATAAAGGCAGCAACAGCGTTGTCGTACGACGGTCGCTAGTCCCGGATACGGCGCTGACGGGTACAATGCCGATCCTACTGTTGGCCCACTGCAATACCAATGAGGCACTTGAAGCCAAGGTACAGGTCTCGTCATGAAACTTTTCAGAGGCTATTGTTGCGAAATGTCTGGAGAACCCACTTCACGACGTCATTATCACAAATGTGCCAAGATTTCGGTACCACACTTACCAGGATAAAACCCAAAAGAAAAGAATGGTTGATTCTGGGTGCCCACCTCGGAAAGAAGAAGGTAACAACGCGGAGAAGGTCCATTCAATGCCTCTGGGGGCTATTGAAAAGGCCCCTAAAAATGAGGAGGAAGGAATGAACCTTATTGAGGCTTCACGAGAGAAGTTTCAACAAGTGCAGTAATTTACAAGAGCTACGAAGGTTGCAGAGCTAAGGTGAGCGTAACAATCAAAGACAAGGAACCAATATATCTCTTGTTTTACATACGCGATGTGCTATACCGCTCCTATCTGTTCTGTACTAGTAAAACAATCAGACAAGCGGTAGTAGCGAAACCGTTACGAGCACAAGTTCTCAAAAGCGCATGAAAATCCCTCTCCGGACAACAAGGTGTCAAGAAGACTACCGTAAGGCAAATGAACTCTCTCTTCTTGCCTGGTGTTCAAGATTACATCAAATCTACGCAAAAACGTGTGGTGCGTTCGAATAGACGTTCTCAATAGGAAGTTCGAGCAAAGCACCACTGGCCATATGCCGCTCATAAAACGTCAATTCAGCATGTGGACGTCGATATTATTGGCCCACTTTCTCCAACCTCCCACAAGACTAACAGGTGTAACGTCACTCTGGTGGATTTTCCCGCTCGGTATCCAGACGCGATACCGTTGCTGGCTAATGATTCAGCAAACAAAGCCAAACGGCCTGTGGAAATGTTTTCACGTGTAGAATTTCCGAATGAAATTCTTTGTGATCGGGCGTTATAGTATAACTTGCAAGTGATGAAAGAGGTAAACAGCCTACTTCAAGTCAAACACCTGAGTTCAACTCCATACCTGCCCATTTGTGACAAATAGGCTGAAGGTTCAATGGAACTATCAAAGATACACTCCGTAAACTTTGCCAAGAACAGACGAAGCCTTGGGATCGGCACATAGCTTTTCTGCTATTTGCATGTAGATGAGTGTCACAAAGAACTCTTCATTTCTCGCATTCCGAGCTATATAATGTATGGTCACAAAGCATGTGGTCTACTGCTATTACTTCAATAATTCTAGACTAAAGAAAAGTTCGATAAGGATATCAAAGCTCTGTACAATTACGTTCTCGACCTCAAAGAGCATATGTCGCAAACCTTACAGGTGGTGCACAATGGACTTGAAAAGGCTCAGAGTCTCAAGAAAAAGTGTTACAATAGAAAGACTCGTCATCGACGTCTCAAGGTGCGTGACCGAGCTTTGTTTCTTCTAATGTGACACAACAAACTCCTTGTGCACTGGAAGGGAGCTTCTGTATTCACCACGCAGAAGAATGACTTTGACTACTGAATTGACGTCGCACAAACAAAAAAGCTCTTTCATATAAACATGCTCAAAACAGGAGGAAAGCCTACCGAACGTACCTGCAGAGGTATCATTGTTTATTTTGGTAGAAGAAAACGTGACCGACAATTCTATACCAAATATCGCAGTGAATAAGACATCTGGGATTCAGAGCATCTGAAGATCTGCTGCTCTCAGTTCAGACCAACTTATTGAATTGCAATATCTCTTGGAAGACTACCAAAATATTTTCTCGGAAGTCCCAGGAAAGACAAATATTTGAAATTGTCGCCTTAAAGTAACTATAATCGAACCTGTCTATACGCTACAATACCCTGTACTTTTCGCCTTTAAAGATGCCGTCGAGAAAGAAGTGACCGATATGCTAAGACTATAGGCATATTTGAGCCCACGGAGTCACCTTGAAACTCTTTCCTTGTTCTGGTCAAAAAATTGGACAAGTGATATCGTGCATCCATTGACTTCCGTCGCATCAACAGTGTGCTCGTTTGCGGCGCCAAATCAGTTCCAAGAATTGACGTTATGTTTGCAGAAGTGGGAAGTCATAAATATTTCTCAAAACTGAACTTTACGAAAGGATATTGGCAGGTACCCTTGGAAGAGAGTTCCCGACCTTAAACATTGTCTACACAGTATGGCCATTGCTCAATTTTATTCATGCAGTGGCTAGCGTACCAACTTATTTGTGAGCGGGGAGGGGGTGGGGGGCAAGGTTCTTTCTTTCTCTGTTGTGGCATGCATATATATTGTCGTGGGGTCGTGACGTGGACAATGGAGCAGACTCGAGGTCGAATAATAAACCGCTTATTTGGGCCGAGCCTGTGGGTATGTGAAAAGAAAGTCTGATTACAGCAAGAGAACGGCACTGATAGCGGCGAGCAGAGCATCGGCCGTCGATCAACTGACAATCGGTGAAGAGCGTCAGCACTCATACACGTGGCTTCGAACATTCTAGCATCAATGCTAGTGGCCGCATATGTTCCTCCATAATCTGTAGTGTCCGCGAAATGGACGTAACCTTATCAATACGATGTACTATAATTGTGTACTTTGTAGAACAAAAAGGTGCAGTTTGCGCTGAGCATTTCAGACAGGCTTTGTGGCCGAAAACCAATTGAAACGTAAGTGTAAATAACAAACGCGCGTGGCGTTGCCCCCCTCTCAAAAAGCGTCGCCCCGATGCCTAAAACTGAACTCCGGAGGAAATACATGAACAATTAAAATAACAACAATAAAGCAAGAAAAAAGCTCTAAAATAAATAAGTCCAAGCGGCAAAATAAAAAATTTATAGAAAAAAAAACATAAAAGAACAAACTTTTTAAGTTCATTAGCGCGCGTGAAACGGCTCCAGGAGTATGACATGAACTACTTCAGGTCGTGAATGCCACCATTGAGAGTTCGTGATGCCGGAGAGGACAACCTCATAATTAAGTCAGCCAGAACACCTAACTACCCTCTATGGTCCGAAGTACCGTCGCAGAAGTTTTTCACTGAGTCCACGTCGACGTATCGGCGTCGCTACTCAAACACGTTCACCAAGCTGGAATTCCACCAAGCGTCGTCGAAGATTGTAACTGTGGCTGTCGGCCGCCTGCTGGTTCTTGACGCGCAGGCGGGCGAGTTAACGGGCTCCGTCCGCGCACTGAAGGTAGACGATGACTCGAAGGTTGTTGTCGGGTTACCTCGGTCAACCAGCTTGTATCGTGACATCTGCTTTGTCTCTTACACTGCTGTCTTATATCTGAAGGTCACGTACGAAAGGATGGCATCCCGCGTTTTATGTTCGATCGAAGTACATGGTAAGTACGTCGGCGATTATCTTCTCCAGCTGCTCAGTGAAGCCATTCATCTGTGGGCGGTATGCGGTGGTCCGGCGATGATTTGTCTGGCCGTACCTCAAAATTACCATACTTAGGTTTGCCGTAAGGGCCGTATCTCTGACGGCGATAAGGGCCTCCGGCACGCCGTAACGTAGAAGGAATTTTTCAACAAAGAATTTGGCTACCTTGGATGCACTGCCTTTAGTAAGGGCCCTTGTCTTGGCATAGCGTGTGAGGTATTCGGTAGCGACGATCATTCATTTTTTTTCCAAAAGTCGAGGCAGCAAACAGTCGGAATAGGTTCATGCCGATTAGCTGAAGTGGTTGGCGTGGTGGTTCAATGGGCCATAGAAGTCAAGCTGGCTTAGCCGGTGGTCTTTTCCATCGCTGACTATCTCAGGAAATCTTCACGTAACGAGCAGCGTCAGCACCCAGGCGAGGCCAGTAATAATTTTCCTGCAATTTGTTGAGCGTGCGGGAAACACTCAAATATCCGGTCGTGGGGTCATCGTGCAGGGCCTGGAGTACTTCTGGTCGGAATGCGAAAGGCACTACGAGAAGACACTTGGCTTGACGCGCCTAGAATTATAAACGACGTCAGTGCTCACTTAAATATCTTTGGGACAACGACAGCACTGCCCTCGAGTTCTGAGTTCTGGGTCGGCTCGTTGTCGTTCAGCGAAGCTGTCAGCGTTCACGGTTCCCAAGAAGCAGTCCTCATCCCGGTTGTCCTGCGGTGCTGTGGCGACGGGGGCACGAGACAAGCAGTTGGCGTTGGAGTTCTTTCTTTCGCATTTGTAAACGACGGAACTTTTGAACTTTTGCAGCATCAAGCTGCACCTTGCAAAACGACTCGATGGGGTATTCAAGGTAGCTAGTCAACAAAAGGCGCGTGGTGGTCGCTTACAACTTTGAACGGCCTGTCTTAAACGCAGGGGTGAAACTTTTAGGTAGCCTAAACGGTGACAAAGCACCCCTTTTCTGTTGTAGAATAGTTGATCTCCGCCTTTGATAGCGACCGGCTAGCGTAGCTGAAGACGCTTTCCTGTCCGTCAGTCTTCTGCACAAGAACATCGCTGAGCCCTACACTGCTTGAGTCGGGAGTTATTTCTGTTTCGGCGAATTCGTCGAAATGTGCCTGCCATGGAGCCGTCTGCAGGCGTCGTTTGACTTATTGAAAGCCTTCCTCCTACGGCGTTTTCTTTTTGAATTCCACGTTGGACCTCATAAGAATAGTAAATGGTTCGGCGATCTGGGTGAAGCGTTTAACGAACTGCCTATAATTGGCGCAGATGCCGAGCAATCGACGGACGGCCTTCTTGTCGTTGGGTGGAGGGAATGCATCGATAGCGATTGTTTTCTGTGGGTACGAGCATACACCAGACTTCATTATCACGTGGCCCGAATCAATAGTTTCTCGCAGGCGCAGCCGCCCTTCTCTGGCTTAAGGGTAGGTCCTGAGGTCTTGATTGCTTAAAGTACAGCTTCAAGGCTTCGGAGATGTTTGCCAAAGCTTGAGGAAAACAGGAGGAAGTCAGCTAAGTACACGAGGCAAATCTACCACTTTACTGCAGCTAGCACAGTATTCATAACACATTGGAAAGTTGCGGGTGCCCAGCGAAGATCAAAAGGCTACACCTTTATGTCAAAGAGCCTGTCTGGTGTCATAAAGGCGGTTTTCTTTAGGTCTCTCGTCAGCTTCTATTTTCCAATAGCTGGTTTTGAGGTTCATTGAAGAAAAGTATATCGTGTTGTGGAGTCGATCGAATTTTCGGTATATGTGTGAGAAAGGATACACATCTCTTTGTGTTTTTGTTCAGGCGACGATAATTGACGCCGAAGCGCAAGATGCCATTCTTCTTCTTCACTAGCCCCACAGGTGACGCCCACGGACTCTTAGAAGGCTGTATAATGTCGTTGCGTAGCATTTCGTCGACATTGTTTTTTATTGCTTTCCACTACCGTGTCCAAATTCTGTACGGGCTCTGACGGAGTGGTCTGGTATTTTCCTCTGTTATGATGCGACCTTTTGCTACTGGTGTCGGCCGAATGTTCGACGACAACGGAAAATCGAACTCGTAATGCGGGAGCAGACTTCTCAGCCATTCCCGCTTGTGCCTTGGAAGTCTCGCATTGACGTCGAAGTTCTCGTGGAGTCCTCGATTCGTCGGAACAGGTTCAATAGACTGGGCAACATTGAAAGAGTTGCTGGCTTCCACAATGTTTCCAAAACAGGCAACTGTCGTGCCTTTGCTCATGTGCTTCTACTCGCTGCTGAAGCTTGTGAGCGTCACTGTTGCTTTAATTCATCTCAGCTTGGCTATACCTCTTGTGACGACAATATCAACAGCTGCTGATCTCTCTCCATGATGCCTTACAGGTATGTAAATTTCTGAGAGCCGAGGAGAATGTTGGTGCTGGATCAATGGGGAATGGCTATTTGATATTCGAGTATATCCACTTTCTCCTTGCAGGGCGTCGTATACAGCGGTAGGGCTTCTTCTGTTGATAGCCTTATTGCCTTGGATCTGACATCAATCACTGCACTGAGAAGGCTCAAGAAGTCTATTGCAAGGATCACATCCCTCGAGCACCACTGTACTAATACGAAGCTTGAGAGGTCAATTAAGTTGTCATTACAGACTCTAGCTGTGCAAATTCTCTCCGGTGTAACTAGGTGGCCTCCAGCTGTTATTTCTGGGTCTTCCCAGGCATGCTTGACATTCTTTAACTTCGTGGCAAACACTTCAATGCTGACAGAATAGTCAGCTCCGGCGTCAGCGAGAGCAGTCACACTGTGGCCGTCAATAAGAACGTCAAGGTCCCCAGTTCACCGTCTGGCATTGCAACTGGGTCAAAGCATCAGGTCGCGGCTAAGTCGGCTGCTTCCGCTGCTTCTATATTGCTTCGTCAGGTCTGTCTTCAGTACGTGAAATTTCGTCGCCGATTGTTAAGCGGCGTTTAATGTCCCAAAACCACTATATGAATATGAGATACGCCGTAGTAGAGGGCTCCGGAAATTTTGACCACGTGGGGTTCTTTACCATGCACCCAAATCAGAGCACACGGACCTACAACATTTCCGCCTCTATCGCAAATGAAGCCGCCACAGCCTGGATTTCCTCCCGCGACCTGCGGGTCACTCGCCGAGTGCCTTAGTCACTAGACCACTACGGCGGGGCAAAGATGTTTCATCGTCAGGAATTTGCCAGCTTCACGTCGTGTTCGGAGAGTGCCGTCGTGGCGTCATCATCGGAGGATCTTCGGTAGTTCATCGCAAAGCAGCCGCACCTCCAGCAGTTGCTGCCCTTAGTTTCCAGGTTAAGGGACAGCAGGCTGGCACCGGGTCGGGCCAGTGTACTGCTGGCGGTTGGGCGACATGTAGCGGCCAGGTGATGGTGAACGAGAAGATACTAAGGGTGTCCACTGCAATGCTGCAAGGTAGTCGGTGGTGTGCGGGGTCTATTTCCCGCTGTGGGCTAGGTGCATCTACCGCGAAACCATGCAGTCGCATCCGATGGTACTGGCCGTGGCGCGAGATGCGGCCAGCTTTTCCACAGTGGTAGCAGAGAAGACGGTGGTCGGGGTACGCAACACGTCGGTTTTCCTCGGAGCGTTGCGCTGGCCGGTGGGTGAACGGTATACCGTCGACGGCGGCGGTGGCTGGCGGCGGAACTGCGATGGTGCGGCCTCTTGACGTGGGCGTGAAGGGGGAGCGTAGCGTCGGCGTGCAGCAGTGTAGATCACCGCTTGGTGGTGATTCTGTGGAGCTTCAGAAATTCCAAGCGATTGCCAAACTTCTTCGCGGATGGTGTCGGCAATCCAATCCACTTGGGGCTGCGACGAAGGCTAGAGGTTCCGTATCTCCTCCTGCACGATCTGTCGGATGGTCTTAGGCAGGTCAGCCGTGATGAGCGCGTGGGCTTCAGCGTAGCTGGCTGCTGAAAAACGACGGTAATATTGTCTCGTGCGCACCTCAAGTGCTTTCTCGACGTCATGGCCTCGGCGAGGAATTTGTCTACACTCTTAGACAACTCTTACTTTGCACGCCGCATGAGGAAGTGGAGCTTCTTGTCTTTAGCCGTGGTAGTATCGTCGTGCCAAAATATCTGTCATTTTCCCCGTAAGATGGTCAACGAAAATATTACAAAAATCACGCAAAAGATGTCGCTATCTTCATGGAAACACGGGGCACGTTTCGTTCTGCTTTCAATTTTGTGCGTGACCTTACCATTTGTTGCTCTCACGTTAATGTCTTCGCCTTTGCGGCAAAGCTTTGACTTTTTTTAGTTGACGCGCACGCAGCGAATTCTCATTGCTCAGCAATGCAAAGTGAAAACCTTCCACAGGCACTATCCCTATGTTTAAGATCCAGGGCCAGTATATACACTGTGGCCAGTGAGCGGCGGTGCAGCGTGAGGAGTCAGTTTTTTCAATCAAGAAACTCACTACGAGACACCGGCCGCGTCGGCGTTGTGAGGCTATAGATGAGGAGAGCGGTAAAAAGCAGTGATATAGGACGTGCATGCTCATTGAGGATGCATACGCAGCGGGGAAGGATTCTTGGAGGGAAAAAAGGGGGATAGACGCTGCCTTTATCAGAATTGCAAGGCGAGAAAGGGGGAGCGTAGGAAAAGAGGCAGCGCACAGGCGGAATGAGCGTGTAAATGCTGCTTGGAGGGTTGCCTTGAGGGAAGAGAGAGGGGAGCGAGCGATGGATAACTGACGCCAAGGTTGCCAGATCCACGAACAGAATAAAATTGGCAGATACTTACTGATTGATTGATATGTGCGGTTTAACATCCGAAAACCACCATATGAATATGACAGACGCCGTATTAGAGGGTTCCGGAAATTTCGACCACCTGGGTTTTTTAAAGTGCACGGACATCTGAACAACGGGCCTACAGTGTTCTTACCTCCATCGCGAATGCAGCCACCGCAGTCAGGACTCATTCGAATTCACTACCTGCGGTAGATTCCATTTACAGTGGGAATTGGTGATATACGAAGCACGAATGAGGAAGGTTGGCGTGTCGCTTTATTATGAACACAACGTTAGGAGGTAGTTGTAAATTATGCCATATGTGACTTCCAGGCCATCAATAATATGATTTGGTGCGTCATTTACCTTCGTCGTCTATTCACGTCATGTGATTACTAATCTAGTATCACGTGACGTTAAGTGTGGAGCTAACGAAACGGCCGTGAGCACACTACGAGCGAGCATGTAGTCATGTTTTACATCACATGCATGTCATAATTATCATGTTTAGTCATGTACTTTACCTTCGTCATCTAGCCACATCTCGTGATACGTAATTTGGTGAATGTGGAGCTAGCGAAACGGCCGTGTGCACACTATGAGCTTCGCTTGTAGGAATATTTTACGCAACACGCATATCAAGGTTATCTTGTTTAGACGGGTCATTTACCTTCGTCGTCTATTCACGTCGCCTTGATATCAATTTCGGTATATGTGGAGCTTGCGAAGCAGCCGCGAGCCCACTATGAGCGTAGCGTGTAACCGCGTTTCACATAACACGCATATCGATGATTATCATGTTCTGACGTGTCATTTACTTTCATCGTTTATTCACGTCACGTAATAACAAAAATGGTATTTGTGAGGCTAGCAAAAGGGCTGTGAGAGAATTTACTTTCGCCGTTTATTCACGTCACCTGATGATTGATTGATTTGTGGGGTTTAACGTCCCAAAACCATCATATGATTATGAGAGACGCCGTATTAGAGGGCTCCGAAAATTTCAACCACCTGGGGTTCTCGTGCACCCGAATCTGAGTACACGGGCCTACATATTCACGTCAGCTGAAACCCAATTTTGTATAAATGGAGCAAGCGAAACGGGCGCTAGCGTGCTATAGCCACAGCATGTAGTCATGTTATAAAAGACAGCATGTCATGATTATCTAGTTTAGACTTCGTCCATTCACCTCCCGTAATACGCAATTTTGTATATGTGGAGCTAGCTAGATGGCCGCGAGCGCACTATGAGCGTATCATGTAGTCTTGTTTTACATGAAACGCACGTCATGATTATCATATCTACATTTCGTCCATTCACGTCACGTAACACCAATTTTGGTGTATATGAAGCTAGCGAAACAGCCACGAGCACGTCGTTGAGTGTGGTATATTGTCTTAATCTTGCATGACACGCATGTCATGATTATCATATTTACACCAGTTAAATGCCTCCGTCAATTCCTGACGTAACGTTACGCTAAACTGGCTATATATGAAGCTATAGCTAAATGACCGCGAGCGCACTATGAGCGTAGCATGTAGTCATGTTTTACGCAAAACGCATGTCATCATTATCATTTTGGAGGTGTCATTTACCTTCATCGACCATTCGCTTCACGTATGACAAAGTTTGGTAAATGTGAAGCTAGTGAAATGGCCGTGAGCATGCCGTGAGCATTGTATGTTGTCTTGTTTTTGCATGGCACGCATGTCATGATTATCATATTTAGACCAGTCATGTGCCCTCATGATTACCTGAGGCCACCTAACGACAAACTGACTATATATAAAGCTAGCTAAATGACCATGAGCGCAGTTTGAGCGTAGCATGCAGTCATGTTTTACGCAAAACGCATGTCAGCATTATCATGTTTGGAGGTGTCATTTACCTTCGTCGACCGACCATTCACTTCATGTATTACAAAAATTGGTAAATGCGAAGCTAGCGAAACGGCCACAAGCACAACATTAGTGTGGCACGTGTAGTCATCATATGACATGCATGTCATGGCTTCCACGTTAGGATGCCACTTATTTTCACCATGCAGTCATGTCACACCATACTAGTTTTGCATTATGTCCTGTAAACGAAAGCTCCACTAGAGCAGCAAGACCATGAAATGTAAATCACAACATTCATTTCAATTCAATTTTCTTTACCCGAAAAGTATAACACACATTCAAGACCTACATTATATTATTATTCACTTATGCTCGCCGTACCGTCATGTTATTACATAACAATTATGGTATTGATACCATTACGAAAATGGTCAGGAGAGCTAAAAAAGCCGTATTCGGCTAGATATATACGACCAAAGTCGCCGAAGTTCGCAAGAAATGCTTCGTATTTAAAATGGACCTGTCACTTCTAAACAGGTAAAATAAAACAGTCGACATAAACGTCGAGGCTGAAAACTGCAGCAGTGTCATCAGTGAAAGTATCACATCGGAATGAGAAATAGGTGGAAAAATAGCGAGATGCGTGCACTTTGTACATCCCCTTTTCGCCAACATTCGCCTAGGGAAGCGCACCTGTATAGTTCGGAGAATTAGCGTGTGAGACGGATAGCGGCTAGGAAGCCTGAGCGAGTCCCCCACCAGATATTTCACGGTATCTTCACATAGCTGACATGTAGAATACTTCAAAGATACTTCACATATACATGGATATTTTGCAAGGATATTTCACAGATACCTTACGTAGCTGTCCGCAACTGTCCATTAAAGCGACGAATTGAACCAGCTGGCGGCTTCTTTAGCACTCCCCGCCGAACGCGGCGTATCGGGTGTTCGTAACGTGATCCCCCGCAGAGATCAGAAGCAGGAGAATGGGTTGCCTAATCGTCAATGACTGAAGGTCTCGGTGCGAACAGGGGAGCGAAGTGGTTGCAGAATTTCAGCTCACTGAAGCGGCAATGTAAGGTAAGAAAATGTATTGCAAAAAAAAAAAAGCGGTGGCTATGTTGCAGAAGAAAAGTTGGAGGGCAAACCAGAAGCTGCATTTTCGCCGGAGATGCTTCGACGAGCCAAGCGACAAATATTCCTGGAGTTTTTACCAAACATGAATTGTGCAGTGCATGTGACCCCTCAGGTCCCCAATGAAGCAACTACACTCTAAGCCAAAAATGGCCAAAATGGGAGCAACGGCTGTTTTTACTCCTTCAGACCGACTGTTACTCTCCGAAAAGACCAAGCGGAACAAGATGGCCGACTTGTTCGAGAATGGGGGAGCAACTGTATTCATCTTGAGTTTGTAAGGGAGCAACGGAAGGAGGAACCGCTGTAAATGCTCTCGTCACGCAACGGTTACTCCCCGGCAGGACACCGCACACAAATATGCATGCCGCCCACATTGATATTCATGGGCCAGATTATTGTTTTTTCTGTGTGCCAAACTTCACCAAACCAAAACAGTGATTTATTTTAGCATCCGCAGATAATAAGATAGCAGCGCTGGCTGAACACAGAAGGCCTGAGAATACAGTACGGCAAATACCTAACACACGCAGCAGCAGAATGGAGAGTTGGCACGTCAAAGCGGACCGAACGCCGAAACACGTGCAAAACAACGATAAAAAAAGCCTAGACACGCCGTTCGTCCGCGAAGTAAGGGCGTCAAAGTCGATCAAGCACCGAAACACGTGCATAAGGAGCCCCCCCCCCCCCCAAGATATATCGGAGAAGAAAAAAAAAGTGGACCCAGACGTGCTCTTCATCAGCCGTACACTTAGTAGCACGCTTCACCGTGTAGTTTGAGGGCAGAATGACAAACCTGCGCCATCTGCGCCCGCACGAGAACTGTGGCGCTAGTGTAGCAAACAATGTAAGTTACAAAGTAATTTTTATTCAGTGTTTATGTTGACTAGCACTAAATAAAAATTACACTCAACTTTTTATACTTATTTATGAGTTTAATGTACCTCAGTTTTTTTATAACTGTATTAGAAGAACACATTGAAATTATTGCACTGACGCCTGTGCTGCCACTGCTCGACGTTTTTTTTCGGCGCAACTAGGTTCGCGTTCGCACTACTTACTCATTTTCATATGGTCTGTGGTTGGCGAGCACATGGACGTGCGAGCTTGTGAGCTATGTTTTGATCGTGTGTGTGTGTGTCGCATATTTGCGTTTCTACTTATTCGTGATGAAGGTTAGTGTATATTTATCTTTATGGAGCGCGAAGTAGTTGTGGATTTTGCTGCTGGGTGGAACAAACACATCGTAAACACGTCTTCAGCTATCTGCAAGCCTGTTCGCTCGTCGGACAAAGGACTGTGCATGCATCAGCGTGCAGGTGAGTGGCATTTCCAGCAACATTTAATGCTCTTACAATACATTGTTGAGTGGTTGCGCTATTGAAAGAGAAATGATTTGCTCTTATTCACCGTATCCATTGCTAGCCGTATCGGACTAAATTACCTCTATTACCGCCTGCATACCCTCCTGCTTCCCCTGTCACCACTGCAGTGCCAGTGTACTTTTGCAGTGAAAAGTTCATTTCCGCAACATTACCTCGCTTGAAAAAACATTGGGGCGGGGTTGTAGCTGCATTCATACTGGCACTTTTCTACGATTGGCTTTATGTAATGTTAACGGCTGAGTGTTGGGGCCTTGGGCCGCATTTTTTAGAAATGTAAAGTGTATGTAAATCAGTAAGTGAACAAATCATTGTCGCATCACTTCACTGGCATAGCCAGGCGATTGCGCACTGAACTTTTTTAGGCCGGGCGTAGGGAGCCCAAATTGACGACCATATTCGCTTGCCCGGCCTATTCAGATAAGCGGACTCCCCCCCTCCCCGCACACCTAAAAAAAAAATCTGCCCACATCACTGCGTCACTTGCTTCACCTCTGCGCTGAACGTACTATTTTATAAGCGCACCATCAAGCGAGCAGTTTACATATTGACAAAACAATTGGAGGAAGAATGACCCAAATCTTTCAGATTTTTTTAGTGATGCAAAACCTTAGCAAAACTGAATATTGTAAAAGACAATCATAAATGCTGTATGTTCTCGTTAGCGCTGTCATTATTCTGCATCATGAAATCTTTATGCGCTGTGAAAACTTGGCATGCCGTTGAAGTCACATATCGACGTTAATACCAATCGACGAAAATTTCGACAACCTCAATAACGCCGTTTGGGATTTGCCGCATGCACATAATTAGGCTGATTCCCACTTGGCTGTTCTTAACCTGACTTCACTGCTACCAAATGAAACAATATTTGATGCATGTCTTTTACTTTTTTTTTCACGGATATGACACAAATTTGGTTATACTGCAGATAAAGATGCTTCCAACGATGCTAAAGTACCGAAAGCAAGTGAATTTTGGTAAGTGCAGACTTTTTGTACTACGTATATGAAAGCATCGCTTTTTAGGGGCAAACTGTGCATGTGTTGGCCAGAGAATAGTTCATTATGCCACATGGTTACACTGGCACTGACAATTCGCATTGGCTCCGCTGGCCCGTGTGTGTGCTTACACTGTTACCGTTAAGATAAAATGTTTATGTTTTCATTGCAGGGATTGCTGTTTGTACTAAAAAGCCAACTGCCAAGATTTGTTTACGCTGGTACTCCTAAAAGTATGCTTGCCCTATTTACATGAATTTTGGCTTGCACAAAGCATAACACTTGGGCCTAGATTCACAAAGCTGTCCATGGACAGGCCTTCATAACAGCGTTTCTTGACTTGCCTCTACCCTGTTTTCTGCAGATGTTTCGTGGGTTTAAAAGTGCCACAGCATGTTGACCTCCCCCACTGAAATATTCGCGTTCAAAGTTCCGCAAGAGTGGGCTTAACTTTTTTGTGCACCTCTTTACTAGTCCAAGATACTGAAGTGTTATGCTCTTACTAGAGGTGGCAGTGTTTCTAATGTTTGTATTTCCATGACATTCACCGAGTATGCGATCTTGGCTTGACTGGTAGCACATCCTCAACAAATGTCTTTGTGGCACATGTAGAAGGCAGTACAAAATAAATAGGCAGACATTCACACCGGGAGCTAACTTCTAATAATGCTTTTTTTGGAAACCATGGTGTGCTTATTCCAATTTGTCTAACAAGCAGTAACCTGTTTGGCTGTGACAGGCCTTCGTATTTGGGCAATAGTTTTGAAGATAGGCCAGTTGCAGTGGTAGGGATCGAGAGCCAGACGAGCGCTCCAGGGAGGAACGTGGGCGCAGTAGTGCTGGCGTCAGCGCGAATGCTTTTTTGTCGCTCTTGATTTGACGCAGTAAAGGTTTTTGCAAGCTCTCGACCCTCTTCAGCAAGCTTGGCTGTAGAAGAAATAGGCGCACACACAGACGGATCTGGCCTGTACGGAAGTATTGTGTCAATGGTGTGCGACAGGCGTCACAAGACGTTGAACTAATAAAAGCTTCACATCTTGTTGCTCTCAAATATATATGTATTGGCAAGCTATCTGTGACACTGTCAAACAAAGAATCAGAATATCTGTGCATGCCTTAAGATATATTGCTTTGTTTACATATCTCGTGGCTGGGACTCGTCAACAGAGTGAACAAATGCACCCTAGTTTTCTAAATTTAAAGCATTTTTTGAAGGTAGCACAGTCTACATTTATTTGTCTATAGTTTTGTCCAGCCGTTTGCGTCAGGTACAAAGAAATATACTGAAGATTATCATGTAGCCTCTGCAAATGGTTGCTTTCAAGCAGGCTTTGCATGCTTGGCTTGTGCCTACAGGTATTGCACAATTCAAGACGCAGCAGCGTATGATAGAAGAGTAGAATCGAGAGCAACTATGTGCACTAGCTAAATAAGTATTTTAAAATGAGCGGACAGTACGTGTTATTTGCCACACACATGACCTCATTTAGAATGCCCATTGGTGAATGGGCTCATAGAAATGTCACTCAGCTGTGTATAGGAAACACGTTAACTGAACCTAAGGGTATCTTTAACTGCTACAAATATGCCATGTTGAGGTGCTGCACATTTTCTTCCAGAATATTGCTGTCTGAGACATCATGTGAAGAGCGTCTACCACATCAGCATTTATATGGCTTGCCAAGTAACGTTTGGCCGAACCTTCCTTTTTTTCACATTTCGTTTTGCAGTAGACATCCTAGAATGTAAGCGCTGCTGCAGTGTGTGTGACTCATTGTTATGAATTGATTCTGGCATGTTTAAACTCACACTTCTATTTTTTTTCTTGCAGCAATGAGATGCTTCACATATGCCTGCAGTGACGTTCTGCTGCGCTAGCCTGATGGAAACACCAGCTGCGAAACTTGAGTTCTTCAGAATTGGAGAAGTTGCCCTTCTCTCACCAATGATGACACAGACTGCCCTATGCTAGAAATTCAAGATTGTTTTTCCACGGATGACGCAGAAAACCTTTGATGTATTATGGTGTTTGTTTAGTGCTGGCTGTGGTGTGGCGAAGTCTATTTTTACGTGTTGTCACACGTCGCCTCATAAAAAGAACAATAAAGCATTCATTTTCCTTTCAATATTGTCCACTTTTCGTGTTAGAAGCACCCAAGCAGTGCTCTTCCGAGGAGCTATCGCCATGTGTTAAGCGTGTGACAAGCATACTCGAGATAAATACTCATTTCCCCAAGGAGTAACTGGAAGCATGTGCAGTTGGTTTTCAGAGAGTAACTGCGAACACGTGGGAGGAACGGTAAAGAGTAATTGTTGCTCTTAGAAGGGCAACTGGTGGGAGTAATGGCTGGTCGGCAGGGAGCAACTGGTGGGAGTAACTGTTGGTCTGCAGGGAGGAACTGGAGGGAGCAACTGTTCATCCCCTGAAGGAGGAACTGAAAGGAGAGCAACGGTTCCTCCCTCTGCAGTTACTCCTTTTAGGAGAGTAATGGGAGTGGCAATGCAATTGCTCCCTGAAAGGAGCAACCCCTATACCCCTGTTGCTCCGTTTTGGCTTAGAGTGTATGCAGCCTGGGGAAACTGTGCTACGCAAGCAAGAAGGTCCTCTGCAGACACTACGGAAAAACAAGCTAAGCGCGTGCAATCGCGCATGCAATCTGTATGCATTTTTTATTAGAATGAGGGCTCATGGGTCCAGTTTTTATGTGTGTTATTTATCCGTTAATATCCAAAACGGTAAAAGTTGTGAGAATAATATTGTGTGGATGAAAAATTCTTGAACTCAGGGTTGCGCAAGTGCCGTCGGACATTTATGCGGTAAAAGGTACCGATACACCCGTGCCTATAAGCCTCATATTTCAAAGGCTATCGCCGCAAATCAACACCGTAATCAGGACCTTCCTCAATAGAGCTCTTACTTCCCCCGCGAGAATGTTTCCACGCTTTTGAACATCATGAGAACACTTGCACTTGAACGAATGTCTAAATACGAAAAACACTAAGGTGGCCGTAAATATGAGCAAATATTTCTTCTACATGATGAGCATCCCAGTTAACTGCTAAAGTTTTTTGACTAATCGTCAAGTGCTAAATGTTTGAAACTACCTTGTTAGTGCGAAAAATCAGCACATTCGCACCAGTTGGCGCGCCTATGATAAGAGACCACTCCGCATCTATCACTTAAAGAGCACCAACAACAGCTCTGCACATATTGACGACTCGCGAGACGTGGTGACGAGTCTATGGAGCATGGAGGTAGATAAAGGGGTGGCTGGCATGCCAGTAAATCTGTACATTTGAAAATTTACCGGATAGATACGAGCGCGCACATCCCATACAACATATATAACGTAAGCAGTGCACCGTTTCTCTATCAGCAGAACCACCTGCCAAAGTTTTTTTACAGTGCAAGAGGGCCTTTCACTCCATATAACGGTGTAAACTTATATTAAGTGTTTCTTGAAATTATTTGTAGCATTCCGACGAAGAAAAGTGCCAGTGTCTTGTACTTTCGGCTTTCAGTGAATGTAATTCACTCCTGGTGGCCTAGTTAGGCGATGCCCTCAGCTACGGCATTTTACATAACCTGAGTAACTTTGGGGTGTTATGCCTCACAAAACAACGAAACGAAACAGAGTAGGCATGCCATACTATATTCATATACAGTGATTTTCAAGAAATATATTGTTTAATATTTAGAGATCACAAAAAGAAGGCACCTGCGTCTTTTCTGTGGTGGTCCTTTCACTTTGGAAGAAGGCATCGTCGTATGTGTATTGTCTCGTTCACAAAGCCAAACATCCTACGCTGAGTACTTTTGTTCTGGAAGCATTCCACACATTTTTAATACGATGGGAGGTCGTACCTGTGCGTTTACGACGCCCTGACAAACTCCCTCGAAGTCGAACTCCTCAAAGATACCACGGACAAAACAATCATTGACGTAACACGCGCAATTTTCGCTTGGCACGGCATTCCGTTGGAAGTTTGCTCTGACAATGGCTCTCAATTTTTGTGGCGTGAATTAGGATTGTTCTCACAACTGTATGATTTGAAGCGTGTAACGTCTAGCCCAGAATACCCACGCTCTACTGGGTTGACGGAAAAGGGGGTTCAGATCACCAAGCGCATCCTCAAAGAAGCAAATGAAGCAAAACAAGATATTTGGTTGGGATTGCTTGCTTTCAGGACCACCCCACTCGAGTGCAGCGCATCACTCGCTGAGCTGCTGATGGGACGACGGCTTTGCACAACTACTCCTGACGTTCAAGGCAACACCAGGCACGAGGTGCTCTAGCGCTCTCAGGCAGACCACTCTAGGAGACCGTTGGCACACATGAGCCCGGGAGATACGGTACGGAATAATAAAGGTATATGAGTGACGAAAGCTAAAGAACTCAATTCTGCTGGTCACCCCAGGTCGTAAACAGTCATCACAGGATACGGCACTATGTTCAGGCGCAACCAGAAGCACCTGCTACTCACGTGGGAGCCTTTTCAACGTAACGACTAGCAGTACGACGACGACGACTTTTAGGTACAGTCTAGGCAAAGCAACGTGACATCACATCGACGTAAAGAATGAACAGCTTCATTTGCGCCCACACAGCCCAATGGCCCAAGTGTCTCGTTCTCGACAGCCCTAAGAAAGTCGCTCAGACAACGTGGAGCGCCTTCACGTAAGAACTTTGTGCTAACGCCTTGAACTACTATGCCTCGCAACTTTCGCTTGTTCTTTTTCCCCGTTCTGTTTTTTTTTTCAAACAGTGGTAGATGTATCGTATCTTGGGAGCCGAGCACTCCACGTGTGCCAAGAAAGCGCATTGTATCTATTTAACGCTTAACTCGAAGAGCTTATCTTTTATTGGCTTAAAAACACGCCCCTTCCAAATCCTATATATGTACACGTATGAAATAAAGCTGGCTCTGTTTTTCACCAGTACCCAGCGCAGCATGTTTTGCTTCATGAACGAGACGGTACAATGTGTGTAGACAGATTAATATGGAAGTAAATATAGAAATTAGGGATTACCTTTTTTCAATAAAAGTATATGGTTGAGTCAAAAGGGCGACTTAAAATTATTTTTGCGAATTGTCTCTAGTCACTAGAAATTTTGGAAAGGCGGCCACTGGTAATTACCGGGAAGCGATGAAATGTAGATAATATAGCTGGCGATACCAAAAACGAACGCACCTAGCAGCCCATCTATCATTCACCTCGAAAACGCCTTCAAAGTAAAGTTTTTTGTTTAAAATTGTGTACAAAGTTAAATTTTTTTATTACGTTAACCATTGTCGTAGATAATGTTTGCAAACATCTGAAGGTGCTTTCTGAGACAGTAAAGGGAACACCACAGGTAGCACGCAGATGACTATTTTCTGTAAATTTTTTTTAAACATTACTGCACACATTTCTCAAAACACCCTGTATATGATAACCGGGCCTAATACGAGCCTATCTAAGGCCCAGGCCCGACCCGAGTTCGAAGTTAGTGGGCCAGAGCCTAGCACGGGACCGTGCGGTGCTCTTTTTTGAAGTTCTCCTAGAAAATTTCAACGGGCGCTGAACACAGTTCTAGGACCTCTGCAAAATCAAGCCAGTGTGGAATGCTTCGACGACGTTCTGGTGGCAAGACAGAGGCAGAACATCTTCGCAATTTGGACGAAGAACTGCACCAGCTGTAAGAGGCGGGACTCTGGTTAAACCATGAGAAGCACCTATCAGGTCAGTCAAAGATTTAATACCTTCTTTTACATCCACTATCCGCGTTCCACCACTGCCGGAGCGCCTCGCCGCTGTGTTGGAGTATCCTACACCAACCTGTTTGAAATACGTGCAGTCTTCTTTACGCGTGGCTTCATATTTGCGAAAGTTTATTCCACACATTGCCTCGATCGCCCCTTCCTTGAACGGTGTCTTTAAAAAGAACGCACAGTTCTAATGGGGTGCCTTGCAAAAAATTGCTTTTGAAATAACGAAGCAAAAGCTCACTTGCTGCCCAATAATAGGTCAGTTAAATAAGTATTGGACTGCAGAAGTGCACACTAATGCCAGTAAGTCAGACTTGGGGTAGTGCTAGTGCAGCGTGACTGGGATGGCATACAATGTGTCGTATATACTAGCCGAAAACTCAGACGCCACTACCTCTGCATTGAGTTGGAATTTCTTGGAGTTTCGATGGTAAATTCCGGCAGTATATTTTCAAACGCAAATTTACAGTGGTGACTGATAATGCTGCAATAGCATGGATTTTTTTCAAGCAGAAACTAAAACACAAGATCACCCAGTGGGTAATAACGCTGCAGCAGTACGATTCCCACGAGCGTCATCAAGGCGTAGGGCCTTAATGACGTCGCCGATGCCCTCTCACGAAACCCTTTTGACAGCGTGTCGCAAACCAGGGGAAACGCGCATATGTTTCAACCAGCTCAGCTTCTCTAAAGCTCAATACGAAGACAAAGAGTTGGCATCAATCATTGCCTCTATCACTGTCACGAGAAAAAGCTCGACGCTCGTGAAACACAACGCAACATTGTACCAGCGTAAGTGGGAAAAAATAGGTAAGAAGAACACTACCTCTTGGTAGTTTTGAGGTCTTTCCACCCAAAACTATGCGAGTCATTCATCACACCCCGAAAGGCGGACAGAGCGGCCAACAAGCCGCGCTCCGCAAAACACAGGCATGCTTCTAGTGGCCGCAGATAAAATGTAGCGTCTTTTATTACGTCACCAGTTTATAAGTCTTTCAGCAGCTTATACGACTGCCGGGGCGTCAACCGGGTCAATTGACACCTATTTCAATACCGGTTCTACTTTTGAAACAGTTTGCATCGACTACATTAGACCCCTACCCAACACCATAACTGGAAACTGCTACATCCTTCCAGCAGTGGACTACCTTTCATAATACATGGAAGTGAAAGCTGTACCGTCTCTTGATGTCACTTATTGATTTTCTGAAGAACAGGTTCAAATAGAGACCTAGCTTGCCAAAGAAATTAGTACCCAATCGAGCTACCATGTTTGGCAACCAACAACTAAGAAAGTACCTTGGCAAGCCAGGTGTGCCGCACCACTACGCATGCCCGTTTCATCCGCAGGCGAATGGTCTTACAGGATGCACCTACCAGAACACCGAGGCACGACTCGCTTCATTACACGAGTAGAGAAAATATTTGGCAGATCCCACGTACCTTGGAATCAGCGTTATGCGAAGCATGCGGAAGAAAGGTGAGACCGTGTTGTAATTGTTTGATTGAGCGACATGTCACGAAATAATGCTAAATATATGCGCAAACGTTGCACGCACAGACATATTTTGAAGAGTTTCAGATGCTCATATATCCAGTTGTATGCACTTGCGCAAGGATATCAACTCTAACATTCGTATAAGCAACAACAGAAGCTGATATGTAGCACTGATGCACGTGAAGATGCTGGCCCTGGATACTGTCACATAAATCAACTTCAGCGCATGAAACCTAATCGCAATAGACGTTAACCCGACGTGACGGCTGTATGAAAGGAGTACGTGTGTAATATTTATAAAATTGGGTAGGCAGCACTGCAACCACTATTGACGTTTCACTAATCTTAGCATCTGTTTGAAAAGTAGTTCTGAGACGTGGCGTTGCACTGTGGTAGCATGCTTGAATTCCATGCCGAATGCTTGGGTTCGATTCCTCCTGGGACCTTAAAATTTGTTATTTGCATTCGTCGGCGGGCCAACGCTGCCTATGTCAGGTGTTTCTTAACATTGAAATTCATTCTATGTTGGGTCAACGCTACCAATGTCGGGTATTGCTTAACGTATGCGCGTTAAAACAGCCGATGTATGTTCTCGTTATTCCTGGGTGTACGTACCAAGGGTCAACCACCTGTTGCACATACCCGCATACCAGCGGCACATGCTCGCCCATGGGTATGTGCCGCTGGCGGGTCAAACACTTCTCGCCACTGTGTGGTGGGAAGTGTTTGACGAGCACGCGACGATATTGTGACATTATCTATGTCTTGACCAGTGGGTCATATTCGTCAACCATCTTAGCCTTCCATGCTAATTTTGGTTCAGGCCAAGCTAAGGGAGTGACCACGATAGCACCCGAACATAAGCGGCCAGATAAATAGATATGCTCGAAGTCACTGAAGTTTGCTAAGAAAAGCTTGGCAATCAAAAAGGAAGCCCGACTGTGACGTCCACCTCCCGTCAGCCGCTTTTGCGGTTAACACGGCACTGCATACGTCTTCCGGGGAAACGCCATTTGATATGGCTTATGGAAAACGTCCCCAGCTGAAAGGGTCCTTGCCGACTGACTCACTGAATAACTTTATTTGGTCCTGAAGAAGCGATGATCCCCTAAGGAACCCTGCTTGCGGGCCGTGCCCTAGAAGGGACCGTGAGGTTAAACTCGATGGCCGTGTCATGAGCTCTCAGGACGGCCCGAAGTTGGCCGTCCTCGTGGAGACTTGTGAAAAGAGCATTCCAATTCTTTTCTGTGATTAGAGGCGCATTGTCCGTGCGCATCTCGGGGCATTGCCACAGCATATGTTGAAAGTTGCATCGCGAGGTGCAGCATCAGGGCTGTCCTGGTCTTTGTTCACTTATGAATGTCACATAAACTGCCAGTGAGGGATATGCTCGTTTGTAGGAGACGGAAAGAGGGTGCTTTTGATCGTTTGAGCCGAAGGTGCGGTAACGGAAACTCTCACCGTTCTATATGATAGTGCTGACCGATTTCGTTAGAGGTCTTCAGTTGGCTCGTTTGTAGGAGACGGAATAATGATGCTTGTGCTCATTTGAGTCGAGGGTGTGGTAACGGAAACTCTCATCGTTCGAGATGATAGTGCTGACTGATTTTGTTTTAGGTCTGCAGTTGGTTCCGCAGCCATTTCTTTCCCTTAGGCTTTGGTCCAACCTCTCTTCTGACGCGGCGAGTAAGGTCTCGTGTGTGGGAGTAGGCGAATTCAGTGGCATTGGAGAGGAGGGGGGTGGGGGGGGGCGTCAAAGCCCATATGGCCAGGATCCAAATTAAATGCTTAGTGTTTGTCCACGCGGCACATGAGAACACTCGGGCTGTTTCTTTACGGACCAAGCTCACACGGTAGGCCCTGGCTGCGGCTCAGGAATAGGTGTAAAATTTAGTGTGGGTTTGTAGTGATTGCTATCTGTTCAGCGCGGTCAGTGTTGGAGTTTAGGAGCGTAAGTGCTATGAGCGGATATTCTTGTCCCGAAGTTACAGCTGCTACAATGTGCTTATAGTTGGGATATTTTGCGGCTTCTACAAAAGCGACTGAGTCGGCGTGCTCTACGACGATCCTGGTTGTAGTGCGGGTGCATGTTACGTGGCAGTGGAGGTACTCGAATGCAGTCCCTGATCGAGTGGGTCAGGGTCAATTCTTGTTGTGTAGAAAAAGGGGACGTGAGCTTCAGGTGAGCTAATTGTTGTGTGCCTGCCTCTGTGGAAGATAGTAGTCGGGCTAGTTGAGCGACATTTTGAGCTTCGCAGATTTCACTGAATGTGTTGTGAACGCCCAGGGCCATGACATGTTTAGTATTGGTATGAACGGGCAGTCCTAGTATTTCTTTGATGCCCTCGCGAATGATGAGAGTTAATTTCTTTTCATCACTTTTGTTTAATGGGTGAGCTATAGCCACACAGTTGCTATGCCTCATGAGAAATTCGGGATAGAGGCGCCGTAAGTTTTGCTCAGTGAGTCCGCCTTTTTTATTATCGGCACGTCTAAGTAAATGTGACACGGATTCTGCTTTGGCCGCTGTGCGCTCTATGCTGAGACTATTTCTGCCGTTCTTCTGCAGTATTGTGCACTGAATTTTTACCGAGTTGACTTGCGGTAAGTTAATAGGTGTGAGGGTGAGCCACTTAGGGCCCCATTTGGGCCTGCAAAAAAGTAATTCGGATTTTTCGTGTGACAATTGCAAGGCTGTTTGGTCGAGATAGTCCTAATTATGTCAATTGTTTTCTGTAACCTGCGATCGACCAAACCTTTAACGCTGCCCTCAATCCAGATGGCGATGTCATCTGCATTGAAGGCATGGCCGAAGCCGTTGAGCGTGCCGAGTTCATGCGAGAGGGCACTCAAGGCAAGTATGAATAAATATCGGTAGAGGATATACCCTTGTTGGGGCCTCTTGGGCCTAGTTCTTACAGCTTAGAACCTAACCATCCTAGTCGGATGATTGCTTTCTGGTTTCTCAAGAAGGAGCGTATGCATTTGTAAAAGCGGGCGCTGAGGCCTGCTTTGGTTATGGAACGTAGGATGTGTGCGTGTTTAACCCTGTCGATTGCCTTTTTGAGATCTAGTGCTAGGACTGCTTTACTGCTTTGGTGTCCTACTTCTTACCAGAGAGTACTTGGTAGCTTAGCATTAACATTACGTCTTGTGTTGACATGAAAGGGCGAAAACCAATTTAATTGAATGGTAGGAGGTCATGTTCCTCGACGTATTGGGTTGCTCGTTTGAGTACGGTGTGCTCGGCCACTTTGCCTATGCACAAAGTAAGAGATATGGGTTGAAGCGCGCCTATTTCGAGTGGTTCACCAGGCTTTGGTATGACAACCACAGCGGCTTCTCGCCATTCTAGCGGTACTTCACCGGTCTACCACACCTCGTTCATGTGCTTTGTGAGAAGTTATATGTTCTCATATACTAGACTTTTAAGCAGTTTGTTAGTTACGCCATCTGGTCCTGCGGTCGAGTTGAAGTTTAGGTTGGCGACAGCTGCTCCTATTTCCGCGCACGTGAAGGGAGAGCCAAGTGGGTCGTCACCTTCCTGTGAAGGTGGTCGTAGATAATCTGCCTCGGAGCTCTGTCCAGTGCAGAGGTAATGAGCTGCGAGTTCATTAGTGATTTAACAGTTGGTCAAATCAGCTTGACGAAGCTTCTGTATTAGTTTGTCTATAGTTAACTGTTGAATTGATGTCGTGGGTTTCTCACCTAGAAGACCTTTGAGTGTGTTCTATCTGGAGCCTCTGCGCATTGTGAATCTACGCATTTGCATACTTCATCCCATTGCTGTTTAGCCAGCGTGCGGCTGTGGTTCTCAATCTGTTTCTTTTAATTTTACAATGTTTTTACGAAGGCATTCATTGAACTTCTGTGTTTTCAATTTCACCTAATTTGCTTGCTGCTCCTCCATTAGGTGAGCGAGATGACGGTTCATGCGTTAGATTTCGCGTGAAGTTTCTATTTTAGCTACCTTTGCTGCGCCGTCTTTGAGACGTGTGAAGAGATCGCAAATAGTACTGTAACTGTTTTAAACATTCTTTCTTATATCGCGGAAGTGATCCCACTCTACGACTTCGAATTTACGAGGTGTGGAAGTGGAAACGCCAAGGGTGATGCTACAAATGTAGTGATCACTACCTAGGTTCATTTGTGTGTTAAGCCATGTGGGGTTACGAGTATTTCTCGTGAGGACGAAGTCAGGCGCTGTGTCTCTAGTAGACGACGTCCCTGTGCAAGTAGGGATGGTGGGGTCGGTGATGAGCAATAGGCAGTAGTACGATATCTCCGCAGCCAGCACTTTCACTTTAGCAGGGACGCGACTATATCTCCAGTCTAGATTGGGAGCATTGAAGTCTCCAGCAATCAGGAGGGGGTGGTTTCCAACTTTCTTATTCGTTTTCTGAAAGAGGGCTTTGAAAGTTTCTTTTTATACAGCTGGTGAGCTGTAAACGGTTAAGATGAAGACCGATTGCCTAAGACTCGAGCATCGTATGAGTTCGATCATGATAAGTTTTACCTTAAAATCAGGGCGGACTTCATGTTTCAGGTTAGCTAAGTTCTTTGATATAAATGTGGCGTTCCCTGCTTACCCTTCTGAAAAGCGTGCTCAACCCGGTAACCCCAGAGTGATAGATTATCAGTGAGCGTTTTCTGAAGGAGGAGAAGAGAAGGCTTTTCATCTGTACAGTGCAGTAATTGCAGCAAGGCGTCCTTTCTTTTAGGAAAGCTGAGACAATTTCACTGCCAGATGGTTATATTGCTTGAGTTGGCCATGTTTTCTGATTGTATATTTGCCCTCCCTACATCATGTGGTGTCTGTCGGCTTCTCAAATTACCAGACGTGCGGAGAGTTCATTGTTCGGCAATCTTATAAAATTCAACTCAACTAAGATGTCGGAGCGCAACTGCTCTAACAAGGCTGTCATGTGAGCCATATTGCTAGACATCGTTAGAGGCTCTTCGTCGGCCTTCTCGCGAGCTGCGCGACGTTTTGCTCCTCGTACCGTAGCCGGAACGGCGCCAGGTGGCGACTTCAGGTGCGTCATGACCGCTGGCGTACAGTGCCTCGGTGAATTCTGCGACTTATCAGCGCTATTCGCTGTGTTCTTGCTGGGCTCGAGGGGTTGGGCCACTTGTAGTAGCGTCTTAATCTCAGTGAGCTCTTTGCGTAGGCCAGCGTTCTCGCGTTCGAGAAATTGAATTTTGTTCACTACGGGCTGTGACAATGATTTCGAGCGTGGAGGGGCGCGGGTATCTTCTTTCCCCATGACCTTGGTGGCCCACGTGCGTTTGAAGGCGTCCGGGGCCCGTGAGCTGCTTGGCTTGGGTACTGCTGTGGTCGTAAGCTGGTCGTGAGTTTCGGGGCTTGGTCCCATGGTTGCCTCTTGAGCTATTCGTTGCTTGTTGTGTCGACGTCGGCGTTGACTGCGACATCGTCCGAGGTAGGGTACTTGGTATCGGCTCCAGCCGGTACGGTTGCCTGTGAGGTGAGCGTCACCACACAGTGTGCACTTCGGTGGTACAGAGACGTGGGTTGGGCCAGGGGGCCCATAGCCGCATTGGTCACACACTTTTTGGGCTGGGTGAGGGCCGACGGCCTAGCGGTGACCCACGTGGCAGAAGTTGCGGCAGGTGCCTATTTGTCGTTTGTAGAGTGTGCAGCGGTACGTGATGGGGCCGCAGTAGATGTAGTTCGGTACCTTGTGGTTGTCGAGAAGGATGATGGCAGTGGTCTTCATAATGCCTCTGGCTCCGAGCACCTTTGGGTTGCGAGCCGTGTGTATCATGCGCGCGAGGTCAACGTCAGTAAAGTCGGCGTCGACTCCTCGTATCGCCACACGGCAAGTGTTGCATAGCGGGACGAAGTATGCAGTGACGTAGTATCGTCGCTTGGGTAGGATGATTTCTTTCAAACTGCAGTAGGCAAGTGCGTTGTTTTCTAGAGGAGTGCTGAGTGCAAAGATATTTTGTGTGGCGTTGGCACATACTATGTCTTTCTCTGTGGCGTGCGGTGGTAAACGCGCGGCCATGGCTAGTGCGTTGAAAATGTTGTGTTGACTGCACGCTTGTATGCTTAGTTGTCCACCTCGTCGGATGACTAGGCGAAGTTAAGTCTTCGGTAACGCATGTAGTCGGCCGGCTGCCACGAACGTTTTAAGCGGGTTGAATGGCCTGGCGCAAGCTGGGGTGCCCGCATGCCCACTCTTCGCCAACGCGGCCTGGGCGGTCGGCGCTGTGGCTGCGTTTCGTTTATGGTGGGCTCGTATCCATCCGCTACTAGCGGCTTCTTCGGGGGAGATAAACTCCCCCTTCATCAGTGCTCCTAGCGGCATTCCGACGCCGTAGGTGGCAAGCGTCCACGGCGCACAGCCGGGGTTGGCGAAGTCGTGCAAATCCTAATGTAGGTTCACCTCACAATTCAGAATAAATTGTTTAGGTGGAGTGAAAATTGGCCTACCAGGCAAAATTTGATTCTCAAACAATCCAGGTGACATTTTGGAGATGATCCAATGGTAATAAAGAATCAAGGATGGCTTGGTTCGATCAAAAATCCATCGGCGTACGGAGTCATCGCGAACGCGTCTGCATTCGGCGCCGCCCGCGTCTCTCCGCATTCGTATAGGTACTCTGATTATTGTTACCCGCTTCGATGATCGCATATCCGCGTATCAAAAACTCACAAGCACTTCACTCAAGAAAGCCACCAAAGTGCAAGAAGTTCAGAAGCGCCGCTATTATTGATTGATATGTGGGGTTTAACGTCCCAAAACCATCATATGATTATGAGAGACGCTGTATGGAAGGGCTTTGGAAATCCTGCCCACTTGGGGTTCTTTAACGTGCTCCCAAATCTGAGCACATGGGCCTACAGCCTTTTCGCCTCCATCAGAAATGCAGTCGCAGCAGCCGGGATTTGATCTCGCAACCTGCAGGTCAGCAGCCGAGTACTTTAGCCGCTAGACCACCGCGGCGGGGCGCACTGCAATGACAGTCACCGTAGACCAGCTCCTGCTTACAACATCGGTGGCGAAGTGTGTATGCAACGGGCGGCCAGAGGGCCTGTAAAGAAGCTCATTCCGAAATGCAACGGACCATTCTAAATCACTGTATCCGTCGAAAAAATACTTGGTTTGTATACATGCCGATATTTTTCTCCTAAGCCAATGCAGTTATATTTCAAAAATATTCTGGTCTCTGGGGATGTTATACGTAATATACAAGTGACAGTTTTGCCGCAAGGGTGAAGCAATAAATGTAGTAGCAACAACTTGGAATGTACCACTGCGAGCGGCTAGCAGACCAAACCATGGAGTGAGCTCCTCATGCACAAATAACGCACGAGAACGAAACACACAGTATAAGAGTGAACTACAACGTTTACAGCTCGACACCTAACGTAATGGGTAAACAAAAAGGACCCACGATACGTAATCACAGATACAGATGTGAGTAAACTAACAAGCTTCCCAGTTGTTACCACGCTGTGTATGAAAGCCGCACTCTTTTCGCAAACGTTATATATCGCATATATTGCTTTGCGCTGGCACTGAAACTGTGGCGTGAGCGAATTGAGTTTTTTGGGCCTGGAACCGCAACGCAATCATTCGGCCTAAAGCCGAAGGCGCGCGATTCTTCCCCAACGATGGATTAGCGCGCGCACAATCTCCCACCCACCTCCTCTTTCGCAGGGCATTGTACGCGTGGAAGGTTAGCGCACGTCGGCTCATCGCGACGAGCTGACTGCCGAGCACCTTCATTGCACCATCTCGCTCGTAATATTGAAAATACGTCATTTCACTTCGTCGTATATTGATTACGTGTACGAATATACAGTACACATTTTAGCAGATGGCCCTGTCACGCAGACCTACTCAGCAGCAGCTTTCACTGTGCCTCAAATGGGAATCACTCAACACTTCAAAATAGCACACCGGACATCATCTACTGCCACCGAGCTGACCGGCATCCGACAAGCTGCGTGCTACATTTCACAGCAGAGTCCAGCGAACTAAACATCAATTTGCGACTCGTCACCGGCACTTTAGCTCATCAGAAACTACGTGAAACAAGACACTGCATACAGTCCTCAGGTGTGTGCATAATGAATATGTTAAATGAGGCATTTCAATCCGAACATACCGTTGAGTTCTAATAGATTCCCAGTGTTTGTGGCATAGCTGGGAATAAATAAGGTGATGCAGGAGCGAAAATGGCGCGCAATAGTGGCGAAGTGATATCAACTTACTTTTCCCGATATGGCATCACCGCATTGCTGTTCTAAAGGTATGAAGACATCTAAGCAAGGACTATAGAATGATCCGGATTATCACCACAAGTGCATTTACAGGCTTGACTCTAGTCGTGTTTTTCGCCTCCCGTTCCGTCTAAGGAGAGAACAAGAAACGCTACTACATAGACTGAGGCTGGGTGTTGCATACAGGCTTCGATACTTATGCATGATATGACAAAAGCCGAAACCTAACTGCATCTTGTGTAACACGCCAGCAGCTATTAATCACATCCTGTGTGTGTGCCCTTTATACGCAGTTGAAAGACAATCTTTTAAGTGCCTCACAGACGACCTACACTGCCAACCCTTTTCGTAAGAGAAACTTTTAAGTGCTTGGGAACGTGTGGATCACGCCCAACGCAGTTTATAGTGCCTGCTCGCATTTTTAAGCAATACAGATTAAGATTCCCGTCTTTAGAGAATCTGCTAGTGTATAGTGTATAGACGGTTGTGCGGGTACTACACCCAACGAGGCATTGTGAGCAGTGACTCATTGTGCTATACCACAATCACCCCTCATTACACCCTCCTTTGTTCTTCCCTTTTCTCCTTACCCCCGTGAGAAGTAGCAGGCCAGAAACCCGCTTTCAAGGCCGATCTCTCCTCTGTTCTCATTGTACACCTTCTTCTTCCTCCTACGTCACCTCTCCCGAGATTGGCAGCGACAGTGATGAGCAGTAGATATCAATAGCTTGTCATTTCAGTGGCCAAGGGGTGTTCCCTCATGGCTTAGCAGATAACACCACGTGCTCAGAAACTAGAGGTCCAACGTTCGATTCTTAACGCTGGAGTCTTCTTCTGGACGTTTTTCGTTCTTGCGCTTTTGTATAATATATACGTATACGTATACGGCGAAAGGCGTTGTCGACAAACGCCGACGCCAGCGGCAAAAACAAGCCAAGAGTAATTGCGAGAGCAATACAAGATTCTGACCATTTTGGCTGCAAGAAAAGCAATAACTTCAAATAAATTACTGCAAATTTTCAGTTTTTTCAGAAAAGTACCCTAGTGAAAATGAAGTTTAGAGAATGTCAATCTAAGCCCTCATGAAAATTGTGTAAACACTGCCCCAGACACTGTGAAACAAAAAAATCTAAACTTGTTGCATTCTATTGCTTCAAGGGCCAAGTTTGCTGCTAAAATAGGAGCTTTTGGCAGATGCACTAAGGTGTACACAAATTCACCTAATGAACTCAGATCATCATCGTAATCTAATGACAAAACCTGGGTGTGCAAACGAGGACACAAGTCGAAGCAACACAATCACCATTCTCGACTTCTTTTGTGTGTCTGTGTTTGCACGACCACTCTTCTAACATGAATACAGACCAGCTCAATCAGCTCAGTGTTATGACATTTCAATTAGACTCTACCGACAGCCTAGGGTCCCCCAAGTGCTACCCTTAATGCTACCTGAAAAAGTTTTGCTATTTGAATACTTACTGCTCTGACTATTTTTTAGCGGAGCAGCGTTGGAACCTAAACAGAGTTAGCACCGTAGTGAGCTAGGATGGATGGATGCTATGAGCGTCCCCTTTATAACGGGGTGGTGACAAGTATGCCACCAGGCTCGAAAAAAAAACCTTTTTTTTTCTTTTTTTTTATGTTGGCCTAATGCCTCTACTTCGATAAATTCTATCTTAATGGAGAAAAGGTAAATTTTCAGCTCAAGTTCTCTGCCATTTACGGCACACTGTCCATATTTTATTTTTCCAATATTTATTTTTGTCCTTTCTCTCTAATTTTCTGCCACCAATACTCTAACCTTCTCTTACTTATTTCAATCGCGGGTGTGTTCAGCTTTCCATTGTTGTCCCTAAAACCCAAGGCTTCCTGTAGGCTCGTGCCCAAACGTACACCTGGGTGGATATCTCCACATTCAATCAGAACATGCTCCGCCGTTTCCTTATCTTTCCCGCAGCATGTGCATTGTTCTTCTTCTTTACTGAATCTTGCTTTATAACTACGCGTTCTAAGGCAACCCGATCTCGCTTCAAACAGTAAAGCGCTTCCCCTTGAATTATTGTAAAATGCCTCCCTCCTTATTTCATTTTTGCCCTTTCGGTAGTTACTCAAAGCCGGTTTTTTCTCCATAGCTGCCATCCAGTAAATCCTCTCCGCCTCCCTGACTTTTCCCTTAACGCTCTTTGTTGACATATGGCTCACAATACCAGCCGTATATTTACTAGTGAGTCTTCTAGTTCTTTTTCTCCAGTGTGTGTCCACGCTGTTCCTATACAAATAACGGAACACCTTCTCTGCCCATCTACTCTCCTTCATATTTCTTAGCCTTTCTTCGAACCTTATTTTGCTCTGCGCTTCCCTGGCCTCAAAACCTGCCCACCCCATATCGCCCTTTACAGCCTCGTTTGTCGTCTTCCCGTGAGCACCCAACGCGAGGCGTCCCACAGTCCTTTGATTTACATCCATTCCCGATTGCACCTCTGCCCTCATGCACACCACTGAGTTCCCAAAAGTAAGCCCTGGAACCATTGCACCCTTCCACAGACCTCGAAGCACCTCATACCTATTGTATCCCCACAACGCTCTGTGCTTCATTATTGCCGCATTCCTCTTTCCTTTTGCTGCCGAGGCTTTTTCCTGTACCTCCATGTATCTATCACTCTCATTTACCCATACTCCAAGGTACTTGTATTCACTTACCCTCGGTATTTCTTGGCCTTGTATGGACACCGTCTGATCACAGGGATCATTGAATACCATCAAACCACACTTCGTTACACTGAATCCTAGTCCAAGAGCTTCACCTTCCCTTCCGCATATATTCGCCAGCTGCTGTATATCATCTCGACTGTCCGCAAATAAGACGATATCGTCCGCATAAAATCAACCTGGAAGCTTCTGCTCAATCATCATGCCGCCTTGTTTGTGTGACAGATCAAAACCAATGTTGCTACCTTCTAGCGCTTTTTCCATACTCACCATGTACAGCATGAATAACAGTGGGGACAAAGGACATCCCTGTCTCAGACCCCTGCTAACCTCAACGTTCTCTTTGCTACGCATTCCTTCCCACTCTATGCAAACTGTATTTTCTCGGTATATCTCTCTCAAAAGCTGTATACAGTCGTCGCCCATGCCCATTCCTTTCACTATATCCCACAAAGTTTCCTGATTAACGTTGTCGTATGCCCCAGTGATGTCTAGAAAAGCCACGTACAAGGGCCTATTCTCTATTTTAGATATTTCTATACACTGAGTGAGAACAAACAGGTTATCGTCTAACCGCCTGTCGACTCGAAATCCGTTCTGAAGTTCTCCCAAAATATCGTTATGTTCGGCCCATGTTTCTATTTTCATTTTTACTGCTTGCATCGCCAACCTGTATAGTACCGATGTAATGTTTAGTGGTCTATACGAGCGAATCTTGTCCTTTTCTCCCTTGCCTTTATAGATTAAGTTCATTCTACTTTGTCGCCAACTGTCCGGTATTTGTCCGTCCTTTAAGCTTTTTTCTACTGCTTTTAACAATGCTTCTTTAGTGTTATGTCCTAGTTTGTTAATGAGGCTAACGGGAATCCCATCTAAACCCGCGGCAGTGCGCTTTGGAATTTTTCCTTTGGCCTTTTTCCAGTTGAAATTATCTAGTACTAGCTCTTCCTCTGTTGCTTTCTCCGCCCCACTTTTACTCACCGGGGAGATCCCCTGGACGCTCTTTTGAAACGAATCGGCTGTTACCTTTTGGATGTAACCTAGCGCTTCGTACCCTTCCAATTGATTTCCTCCTTCATCTAGAATATGCTGTTGCGTTGTGACAGACTTCCTACCTAGCGCCTTTATGTGGCTCCAAAAAATCCTAGGCGCGACCTCCTTTTTTTCGTGTATCTCTGTCATCCAGCGTTCACTTTCACCTTTAATTTTTGCCTCTACCAATTTCTGTACAAGGGATTTTTTCTCCAAATATATTTCCCATATTTTTTTTACTTCGTCCTGCGGCCGCTTCTCCTTTTTTGCCTTTCTATGCTCCCGTTATGCTTCGCGTCGCTTCTCGATCGCCTCCCGGATTTCCTTGTTCCACCAACTTTTTGGCTTCCTTTTCCTTTCCAGCAAACGGTTTTCTTCTCTTTCCCTATCTCCTTCGTCATTAGATGTAACAGCTCCCTATACTCCCAGTCCTTGCCTGGTATTTCGCCTACTTCTTCCTCGACTCTTGCGGCTATATTTATTATTTGTTTGTCATTTAAATACGAGCTGCCAGACTTTGATTCCATGCTCATATTTTCAGTTTCGTATCCCATTTGTAATGTTATTCGTTTATGATCACTACCCAAGCTGTTAATGCCTTCCTCGTCTATCCTCATTTCTGTCAGTTTGTGGTAAATTCCTTCAGTCATGAGACAATAATCAATACTTGATTGCTTGTTTCCGACTTCCCATGTGATCTGGCCGTCACATTTAGGCCCCGTGTTAACTATCTCCAGACTATGTTGCTCGCAAAGATCTAGTAATAACTTCCCATTGGTGTCTGAATATCCGTCAAGGTCATGTATGTGGGCATTCATGTCCCCTAGAAGGATGATTTCGGCCCCATTACCAAATTCCTTAATATCCGCACTCATGCAATCCACTATCTCCTGATTCTTTTCTCTGCAGTTATTCCCCGTCCACAAGTAGGCTACCCCTAGCCACGTTTCCTTTCCACCTACTGTGCCCCGAACCCAGAGGTGCTCTGAACACGTCTGTTTCACTCTAACCCATTTGGCTCCGCGGTGAATTAGCATTCCTACACCCCCACCTTTCCTTTCCGATATGGTCCTGTTACACCCTTCCCAAACATAATTTTTAATATGTGGTGGCTCCTCCAAGTCTCTAAGGTGTGTTTCTGTAACCGCATACACGCCTATCTGTTCTTTGTTTAACTGCTCCTCAATCTCTAACCATTTTGCCTTCTTTCTGCCACCCTGCATGTTTATCTAACTAATTGCAACACGCGCCTTTTTCCTTTTTCTTTTACCTTTTTTCTGGTTTTTCGCAATTCTACCTGTCAAAGCGTCCTCCTGGTTGTTTTCCCTGTTACGAGCTACCCCGGACTCCGAAGGGCCCGTGAGCCCCCCAAAAAAGCTACTGCGCGTCCTGCCAGTCGCCAGCCCACCTCGTGTCCAAGCCTCTTATCGAAATGAATCTTGTCTCTTTGGAATCCACCCCACCTGTGCACTTCCCTGTTTAAATCCACTACCTCGAAACCCTTCTCTCGACTAATTCGCCATATCTCTTTGTTTGCGTCGACTACCGCTCTTTGCAGGTTGACGTTGCATACTGGTACTTCCGGTACTGTGCATACTACAATTTGCACCTGGGGGGACACGGTGCGCATGTCATCCACCCCTTTCGCCAAGGTCGTCGCTAGTCCTGACGATTCTTTTTTCAGGACGTCATTTAACCCTCCCGCAATTACAACGAGGTTACGATTGTTAGCTTTAGCTGCGAGTTGTTCACCCGCTTGACTCATTACTGTCCCCAGCGTTTGTCCTGGGAACGTCCCTATCGCAACTCTCTTGTCGCCTTTCACCCTTTCTTTGATTGCCGCTGCGCATCGGACTAAATTTGAGTCACCGGCGATGATGACCTGTTCCGACATTCCTTCTGAAACCTGCACCTGGCTGCTGACTAGGTGACTAGCTACAGTCTACAGTCGAGCGCCACTTACCGATGAGTGGAGCATACTGGCCGCCGAGTGAAGATCAGGACTTGCACTGCTCAGCCGCGACGCGTGGCCTTGGCCCAAGGACAGCAATTCGGAGAAACCCATCACGCTCCTGGGTGGTATACAATACCTTGTAAACAGACCAACCCTCTCAGAGGAGCTAAGTGTCATTGTCTCAAAATAAAATAGTGTAGCTGATTATATGTTTACCTTAAGCACGAGCGAATTGCTCTTATGACGAATATGAACACCATCATTGATCTCGCCAATTCATAATTCACTGGTAGCTGTAGTTACGACAGAATACGCACAAAAAATATTTCAGGAGCACAGCATCAGTATAGTAGGTCAAGGAGAGAAACTCATCTCAGCACTTGCTCAATGTTTTTGTATGAGCATACCTATTAGTTTATTTTACCAAACTATTTAACTAGCAAGCATTTATTGCGCATCATCAATCAAGTTAGAAAACAGATTCTCCGGTAATATCAGGCGATTTGAACTATTGCAGTGTTACAACATACCCTTAGTAACAGTGCCACTATTGGTAAACCATTGTGCTTGAATTCATCTACATCGCCGGCAAACATGGTCCTGTCAGCGTTTCTTCCGCTGTTACGAATGTATATAGAGAAATTTCGACCTCCACTGATTACTCCGTGCACACAACGCAATCACAAAATGACGGCACACACGCAGAGCTTAACTCATAGACTTCAATTTTCTGAGAGAAGAAAAGAAGAGAAATGTTCAAGGGCTTCTTCTGGCACATCCTACTTCTCTCTTCACAATACTTTTCTGGGAGAAGTCATAAATGCGTACACGTGTCTTCGCTGACGTCATGTACAAAAAGCACGTTTGTTTTGTTTTTGTTTTTCGCATATCAAGTCAGTTAATTTTCTCTTCCTCGACTAGCTTCTACACTAGCTAAGAGGGAAGGTGTTTGAGGCTTGGAATGGGTGCCTTCAGATGATCCGAGTGCTTGGCGGCAGTGTGAAGGAGGGGACGTTGTCCAGTAAAGAGACGCTTTATTGCAGCACTAGGCGTCTGCATGAGTCCAAGCCCAAGCCTCCGCTCTTCCAAGTCATATCCAAATATCTTCTTTTCAACCCTCAGTCAAACAAATGGCCTCCACACAAATCAACCACACGGGGCGACTATCATCACTAAAACCAATTGCAAAAGCAGTTTCATAACGGACAGTGCATTGGTAAAACGCAGGTTAAAATAAAACACGCGAGGTGATAGGTTCTCTGCCCAACGCGTGTCGTCACACTCTCTTCCATCTTAGCCCGTTTATCACCTGACGTCTACCGGTAGCCGTTTACCAGGCTCGAGCTCCCTCCGCTCGCGCATTAAATGTCCCTTCGTACAAGCCGCCATAAACGTGGTGAGCACGCGGTGAGCACTGCGTTAGACCCTTTGCGATGACAATGTGTGCATATGACAACGAGGCACCCCGTCTTTCAATGAACACTCGGTGATGCCGTATAGTGGAGTGTTGAGAGGAAAGGGACAATCTTAAATGCGTGGTCGGAAAGCTGTATAGTTAGCAAAGGTGAATAAACATACCACAACTATGTCTCAGTCGGCCAGGGGGTCGAAAGCTTTTTCCATATTGTTACAGCATTCTCAAACGATGCACATGAGTAAACCTGAAACCAGACGAACCGCGCTTCACCTGGTTCTTGCTAGACGCGCTTCCGGGAAGGCTTTCCCCTTCTTGTCCCAAAATGGGGGCAACTTTGGCAGCTCTGGTCATGATCCGCGTGAACAATGAATTCTCCTTTTTTTTCGTGCGCGGGGTTTCTACGTTTTTCTTCGTGGAACCGATTAGTTCGCGGAACCGTCGTTATTTGACGGGTCGGAAACTCGCTCCGCGCTCAGCTTAACCCACCCAGCTTGGGCCACACAACATCACGCCGCTCTCCATACTTGCTACTAACTCCTCCTCCCTCAAGGGTGTGACTGACTACTCGATGAACACGTAACGCGATACGATATATATATATTGAAAACGGGTTTATTGGCGACTGTTGCGACGGTGGTCCTACGATGAAACACGATCGGGCAAGAGCAACGGTCGAGCAGATGCCGGCGATGATCAGCACGAGTCGAGCGAGCGAAGCTAAGCACCCAGTACCCAAGCGGTGGCGATGTTGTTTGCCAACGATGCGTTTTCTTCTTCACAATTTGCCCACCGCCGAAAAAGAGCCATCGTGGCGACCTAAGAGTCTGGAGGCAGAGGGCTATGATATGGCTCAAGGCGGGCGATGTGGACGATGTCACGTCCACGCCAGCGCATGTCGTCAGATGGGGAAAGTGGCTCGATGAGAAAACTCACCGGCGAGGTTTGCTCCAAATCGCGGTATAGGCCCTCGTACTTTGGAACGAGTTTTGAGGATATGCCGGGGGTTTGGTAAGGAACAGCCAGCCATACAAATGATCGCGGGGAATAGCTGGGGCTTTGTGAAGAGTCGGCGTTGTTTTCTTTCTGGCGCTGTTGTTCTTGTGACGTAAAGGTGCGTGCGAGTTCACGGCACTCTTCGGCATTACGGGCAGCTTCGGACACAGATGGGCAATCGGATGCGTCAGGATGGTATGGAAGGAGAGTGTCGATGGTGTGAAATGGTTCGCGTCCATAAAGAAGAAAGAAAGGTGAAAATCCAGTGGTAGACTGTGCCGCGGTGTTATATGCGAACGTGATGAATGGAAGAATGCGATCCCAGTTAGTATGATCGGATGTCACATACATGGCGAGCATATCGCCAAGGGTGCGGTTAAATCTTTCCGTGAGCCCGTTAGTTTGCGGGTGGTATGCAGTGGTCTTGCGATGAACAACATGGCATTCAGAAAGCAGAGACGTGACGACTTCTGATAGGAAGGCTCGACCTCGGTCGCTTAGTAGCTCTCGAGGTGCACCATGTCGTAGTATGAAGCGATGAAGGATGAAGGATGCTACGTCCCGCGCAGTGGCACTTGGAAGGGCGGAGGTCTCAGCGTAGCGTGTTAAATGGTCCACAGCGACTATGATCCACCGATTTTCATCTGATGTTGTCGGTAGAGGGCCATAGAGATCAATTCCGATCCGATCGAAAGGTTTGGCAGGGCACGGAAGCGGTTGAAGCGCACCGGACGAGTGGAAAGGCGGTGATTTGCGGCGTTGACAGTCAGGGCAGCCCATAACGAATTTTTGAACGAAATTATACATTCCGCGCCAGTAGAAGCGATGGCGAATTCGTTCGTAAGTTTTGAAAACTCCGGCATGACCACATTGGGGATCGTCGTGAAAGGAGGCGCAGATTTGTGATCGCAAGCTGCGCGGGACAACCAAGAGCCACTTACGACCTTCGGGGGCGTAGTTGCGTCGGTGTAGCAGCCGATCACGAATGGCGAAATGAGCAGCTTGACGTCGGAGAGATCGTGGTACCGCAGTGGTTGACGATCCAGAGAGACAGTTAAAAAGGGAAGCGATCCACGGGTCCTTGTGTTGTTCACTGGTAAAGGAGTCGAGGTCGAGAGATGCGACGGAGTTGGTACCAGTGGTTTCGCAGGCCGAGTCGGGAGGTAAAGGCGAACGCGACAGGGCGTCGGCGTCAGAATGCTTGCGTCCGCTGCGATAGATGACACGAATGTCGTACTCCTGGATTTGCAGTGCCCACCGAGCTAGGCGGCCAGAAGGATCTTTCAATGTGGCGAGCCAACAAAGTGCATGGTGGTCCGTTATGAGGTCGAATGGGCGACCGTACAAATAAGGGCGGAACTTGCGAAGCGCCCACATTAGCGCCAAGCACTCTTTTTCAGTGACGCTGTAATTGGCCTCAGCTTTAGTAAGTGTGCGACTCGCATAAGCGACGACGTATTCGGAGTAGCCCGGCTTGCGTTGGGCGAGGACGGCGCCTAGACCTACCCCACTAGCGTCTGTGTGAACTTCCGTTGCAGCTGTTGGGTCGAAATGCCCAAGAATCGGAGGAGATGTTAGCAGACTACGGAGCGTGGCAAACGCGACGTCGCAGTCAGAAGACCAGGATGAAAGGTCTGCATCACCGCGTAGGAGGTTGGTAAGTGGTGACATGATCGACGCAAAATTTCGCACGAAGCGCCGGAAGTACGAGCATAGTCCGACAAAACTGCGTAATTCTTTCAGTGTAGTAGGTTTCGGGAACTCAGCGACTGCTCGCAGTTTTGCAGGGTCGGGTCGAACACCATCCTTAGACACGATGTGCTCTAAGATGGACAGCTCTCGCGCGGCGAAGCGGCACTTTTTAAGGTTCAGTTGGAGCCCAGCGTTGGTTAAACACGTCAGCACCAGTTGGAGCCGACGCAGATGTGTAGGAAAATCGGGAGAGAAAACGACAATGTCGTCGAGGTAGCATAGACACACAGACCACTTCAGTCCACGCAGTGTGCTGTCCATGAGTCGTTCAAACGTGGCAGGAGCATTACAAAGCCCAAATGGCATTACGTTAAATTCGTACAGGCCATCTGGTGTAATGAACGCAGTTTTCTGGCGATCAGCTTCTGCCATAGGAACCTGCCAGTATCCAGATCGTAAGTCTAAGGAGGAGAAGAATTCGGCTCCTTGGAGGCTGTCAAGGGCGTCGTCGATGCGCGGTAATGGATAGACGTCTTTCCGCGTCACCTTGTTTATTCGCCGGTAGTCGACGCAAAATCAAATCGATCCATCCTTCTTTCGAACTAGAACGACAAGAAATGCCCAAGGACTGTGCGATGGTTGTATAACGCGACGGCGTAGCATCTCTTCGACCTGGTCGTTGATGACGTGACGTTCTGCAGCAGAGACACGGTACGGTCTTTGACGCAATGGCTGGTGCGAACCGGTGTCAATGTAGTGGTGCACTGCGGAAGTCCGACCCAATTGCGGCTGAGAAACGTCGAATGAATTCGCGAAGTGCTGGAGAAGATTAAGAAGCTCGGCGCGTTCATGGGCACTTAAGGTGTCGGCGATGAAACTCGAGAAGGTGTCACTCGATGAGCATTCCAGTGGGGAAAGGGCATGAAGTTCGGTCGAGGCACTACTGCACGATTCGTCTGGCATGTTAAGGAATAAAGAGGAATCGAGGTACTCCACTCGACCGAGACATTCGCCGGCAAGTAGCGTAAGCGGTGCAGAAAGGGGGTTGTGGACGAAAATATTGCTTCGGCCCGCAGTGACGTCGAGTGTAGCGAAAGGCAAGGAAACGGCTCTGCGGCTCATGAAAATGTCGGAAGGTGTAAACATTACTGTAGCGTCGTTATGGTCATTGCAGCAAACAGGGACAACGGCAAGAGAGGCTGGCGGAATTTCAGTGTCTTCACGTACGACGAGTTTTGGAGACCGCTCAAGAGTTTCGTGCAAAGGTTCGTCAGACAGGTACGAAAATTGAACTTCAGCGCGTGCGCAGTCGATGACGGCATGATGTTGTGACAGGAAGTCCCACCCGAGGATAACGTCATGCGAGCACACCGAAAGCATGATGAACTCGACAACGTACATAGAGCCTTGGATGAAAATGCGGGCTGTACAGGTGCCGAGAGGTCTGACTGGCTGTGCGCTAGCCGTACGAAGCGATAGTCCAGAGAGCGGCGTGGTCACTTTGCGTAGGGAGCGGCAGAGCTGGGCGGCTATAACAGAAACGACAGCACCTGTGTCGATGAGGGCAAAGGTAGAAACACCATCGACAGATATGGCGACGACGTTAGCAGGTGAAGTGCGAGGACTTGGGCATTTCGATAACGGCGCAGTTCTTGCCTCTGGAACTGCGGTGTTCAGTTTTCGCGGTTGGAGGAAGCGGATCGGGGACGCATTGGGGACAGTGATCGCCTGCGAGGAGACGGTGAGCGGGAAGAGTGAGTCGGAGCTGGGCGCTGGGGCAACTGAGATCCGGGAAGATAAGTGTAGTCATACTGCGGTGAAGGATAGGGAGCAGGTAGGTGCGTGGGCAGCGGGTCATACGGTAACGGCCAAGTAGCGTTGTGTTGAGATTGGAAACGACGACGACAATATCATGCCACGTGTCCTGGAGTACCGCAGGCGTAGCAGATCGGTCGATTGTCAGCAGTGCGCCAGGAATTGCTGGCTCGCGGTGCAGCCCAAGGTGTCGAAAGAGGGGTAGAGTGGGGAGCAACTGCAGGCATGGGTGGCAAAAGCTGCTGGCGGGGTCTGCTGCGTACCACCTGGGCATAAGTAAGAGGCGCGGCCACGGGCTGCATAGCCGGCGCATGGGGAACAGTCACGGCTACAGGCTGCTGGTGGGCAGCGACGGGAACAGCCTGAGCTACCTCTTCGGCAATAACGTCACGGAGTGGTGAGGGCAGACGAGAGGACGGCGGCTGCTGCGTAAAGGGAATCAACGACAGTTGCCGAGCTACTTCTTCACGCACGAAGTCTTTAATCTCTAGCAGGGTTGGTGCGTAGTCGGAAACGGAAGTGAGACTGGAGAGCGAGTCGGCGTGTGAGGAAAATGGCCGAGTCAGGGCGCGCTGCTTGTTCAACTCGTCGAAACTTTGACACAAAGTAACAAGTTCCGCGACGGTGGCAGGATTACGGGCGAGGAGCAGCTGATATGCACCGTCATTTATCCCTTTGAGGATGTGTTGAATCTTTCCGACTCGGGCATGGTGGTGTTCAGTCGGTTGCAAAGTCCAATGATGTCTTCAATGTAGCTTGTGAAAGATTCCGTTGGTTTTAGTGCGCGAGTCCGCAAGCGTTGTTCGGCTCTGGACTTGCGGACAGCGGGTCGGCCAAAAACATCAGCAAACAACGTTTTGAAGATGGACCACGTCGTAATGTCATTTTTGTGGTTGTTAAACCACATTTCGGCCACGTCAGTGAGGTAGAAGATGACGTTAGTCAATTTGTCCGCGTCATCCCACTTGTTGTTTGCGCTCACCAGTTCGTAGTTAGCGAACCAGTCTTCCACGTCAGTCTCATCAGCTCCGCTAAAGACTTTGGGCTCTTGCAAACAAAGAACGCCGGGGTTGCTGGGGGATGGAGTGGAAGAGCCAGGTTGCGCATTGTTGGTAGCCATGATGGTAGGTAGCGTTCGGTTGCGCAGCTCCAGGTTGAGGTGACGGCGAATGGCAGCACCCAGGTTCAGGTGACGGGGAACGTCAGCACCCTCCACCAATTGAAAAAAAGGTTTATTGGCGACTGTTGCGACGGTGGTCCTACGATGAAACACGATCGGGCAAGAGCAACGGTCGAGCAGATGCTGGCGATGATCAGCACGAGTCGAGCGAGCGAAGCCAAGCACCCAGTACCCAAGCGGTGGCGATGTTGTTTGCCAGCGATGCGTTTTCTTCTTCACAATATATATATATATATATATATATATATATATATATATATATATATATATATATATATATATATATATATATATATATATATATATATATATATATATATATATATATATATATATATATATATATATATATATATATATATATATTTATATGTATGTGTGTGTGTCGGTGTGTGTGTGTTCGCTCATAAAATGGACTTCCTCTCGGTTCACGCTCGCACATGCATGAATTAATTCTTACTTTAATCTCAAAGGGTAGACTTTCGGGTCATACTGTACAGATACACAGAAATACATTTACATACTACTCAACATGACCATCCGAAAGAAAATAATCTCGCTACGGACAACAACAGAGACGCAACCTTTATGAAGTCAACAGTGCGAACAGGTTTGCATTAGCTTGAAACAGGGCTCACGAACCGTGCCGAGTCCTGGGGTATGTTGTCTACTAAATTCACCACACCACAATATCATTGTTCTAACGCGTCAGACCCACTCCATGCACTCTCCAGGCCTCTCCTAACACACTACAAGAAAGTGATGGACCTAGCGCTTTGCAAATATTAGTCTCAACGGATCGCATCAAGCACAAAGGAAAAAATATAATGAGCTCATTTTACAAACGCAATCCTATTTCATCCACAAAATTATTCATACTGACGCACCTAATACACCTAAAGCAGCTCCATCAGTTAGGCATTCATTTCCTAATGCAACAACTGCAATAGCAAAAAAAAAGAGAACCTGATACGACAAACATCACAGTTTCATGTCACGCAGAAACTGTTACTCTCTTCTAACCCCTGAACACCACGCATAACACTTAAGCGTGTGACGCCAGCTTTTGCACGACCATTAAATTCACGACTACTTCAAAAGTTGGATGAAAAAGAAATCACACAACCATATTAGACACACAAATCATCCTATTGGCACTAAACAGGCCACCCAACAAGCAGCCCATTAAATAGTTCAGCGCAAGGATCATCCGAAAAGCTAAACAGCATTAGCAGCCATGTTCAGCGCGCCTTTGCGATGAATAATTTCTATGTCATATACACATCTAATTCAACTGTGAAAGTCTCCCGTTGCAACTGGCCCAGCCTCTTACTGAGGATTGCGACTGGTCCTTCGCGATGAGAGGAGCAAGCTCTAATTTCCGTTTCCAGTGTGTTCGTGGCCAAACAAAAAGCTTGGCTGGGGTTCGTTGCTCTCAACCCAGGAATTGACGCGATGCCCTCTAACTCACTTAAATGCTACAGGTACCTGCGAACGGGCTATCAGAACCACCTATAGCGCATGCGCGCAGATACCACTTGCCACTTCCTTCCTTGTCTCTCCCTTCCTCTCGATGCCCACGCAGCTATATAAGCGTCATGAATAACGACCAGTTGGTCATTCCTTGTTCAGCAACGTGTCGCCTCGGTTCGTTACATCGAACGCGTTACATGGTGTCAGAAGGATTTGTCTCGGCGGAAGAATGGATGTCGTCAAGCCCCCACCACCGCTGCAGCTTTCCGAAAACTCAAGAAGAAACTGGCTGCACTTTAAACAAAATTTGAAGCTCTTCCTCACAGCCACATCGATAGAAAAGCCAAGAACCGAAGCTGTGAAAGCGGCCGTACTCCTCAGCACCGCAGGTGACGATGCCCTGAACGTGTACAATTTCGCGTTTTCCGAAGGTGAGAACAAAGAAGAATATTGAACTTTCGTCAAAAAGTTTGAAGAGTACTGCGTCCAGCAAGGCAATGAAGTTTATGAATGGCATGTGTTCCGCCTTCGAGTATAAGAGGAGGCAGAACCATTTGAAAGATTTTTAAGGGACATCAAGAAGCAAGGGAAACCCAGCAATTTTGGGGACCTTGAACGTCCATGATAAGGAACCAAGTGATATTTCGGATCAGCGATAAAAATCTCAGACTGAGAATGCTAAGCGAGAAGGACCTTACTTTGCAGAAAGCTGATAAAATGTGCAAAGCAGCCGAAGTATCTGCGCAGCAAAATGCAGAGTGGTCGAAGGAAACCCGCAAGTGGAGTACCCGAGAAGAACACAACAAGCCAGCAAAAACCAGTCTTGATGTCGTCAGTGCGGAAGATTCCATGCTCCAAAAGAATGTCCAGCTCAAGGAAAGTTTTAATACGTGTGCAAGAAAAAGAATCGTTTTTCGGCGATTTGCAGAAAGCGTCGGGTTGACCAAGTGGATGATGCACAAGAGGCGGATGATAATTTCGATATCTTGAACATCAGCGTGTGCGGCGTGGCGGATGGTGTGGGAGCAGATTGGACAGTGCGCGGCAAGATAGGCGGCCAAGAACTGAAATATAAAGTAGATACTGGCTCACAAGCCAACCTACTACCTCTGTCTTTGTTCCGGCGTGTAGCCATGAAAAAGCACGGCAGTTCTTACTGCATATAACGGAAGCATTATCAAGCACGTGGGAGTATCAAGGGAAGTCCTGAATTTGAACGGCCAAGAACGTCGCGTTGCATTTTTTTTGTGAAGAAAGGTCGCAGTGCCATCATTGGTCTCAAGGCATGTCAGGAATTCGGACTGATTCCCACAGTGAATGCGGTAGACTCAAGAGAAGACGCTCCCCAGCTGGATTTTCCACACCCATTTCGCGAAACTGGCTGTGTAAAGCGACAGAACAAGATGGTACTGCGACCGGATGCCATTCCGGTAGTGCAGCCTTCCCCGAGGGTACCGCTGGCGATCAAGAACCAGCTTCGTGAGGAGCTGAACCGCATGGAAAGGGCCTCTATCATCGTGAAAGTGGACGGGCCTACCGATTGGGTAAGCCCTTTAGTTGTAGTAAGGAAAAAGGATGGCCATCTTCGCTTATGTATAGAGCCAAGGGTTATAAACAAAAGCGTAAAGCGCTAACATTATCCTATGCCATCTCGAGAGGACATTGAAAGTGAAATCTCTGGCGCAAGGTAGTTTTCCCGGCTAGACGCAAACGCAGGCTTCCATCAGATACCGTTGGACGAGGCTACGTCACGAGTGTGCACCTTCGCAACACCCTTTGGTCACTACAGGTTCTTTCGGATGCCATTTGGAATTTCTTCAGCAAGTGAGGTCTTCCAGAAGACTTTAACAGAAATTTTGAAGGCCTGACGGACGTGCGTGTATACATTGATGACATACTAATCCGGGGGGACCCTACAGAGCAGCATAATGAACGGCTGAAAGCCGTACTAAAGCGAGCGGAGCAAGCTGGGATGACGTTTAACATCCAAAAATGTATGTTTTGTGTGACACAGATAGCATTTCTTGGTGACGTGATCAGCGAGAGCGGTGTCCGTCCCATTCCAGACTTAATCGAGAGCATACACGCTATACAGCAACCGAAATATAAACAGGCAGTTCGCAGAATGTTGGGCAATGTGAATTATTTCCGCAAGTATGTACCCTCGCTTAGTGACAGGACGTCACTACTTCGGGGCCTTTTGAAGGAAGCGTGGTGTTCGAATGGACGTCAGCACACGCGGACGAGTGGGCTCAGATCTGCAACGCATTGATGAACCCACCGATACTAGCGCTCTTTGATTCAAAAAAAGAAGTGAAGATAACTGCAGACGCCTCTAAAAGCGGGATTGGTGCCACCTTGCTGCAAAAACACAGAAACGACTGGCGCCCAGTCACATACGCATCGCGGGTTCTGAGCGAGAGTGAAACACTCTATGCTCAAATTGAAAAGGAAGCGCTGGCAGGCCTCTGGTTGCCATCGCCCAAAAAAGTGTTGCAGACATGCCACCAAGACTGCAACGATTTT